>NC_091844.1:15744951-16369951 GCF_037783145.1 Equus przewalskii
GACGCTGCCTCAGCGTGGTCTGATGAGCAGTGCCATGTCCGCGCCCAGGATTCGAACTAACGAAACACTGGGCGGCCTGCGGCGGACCGCGCGAACTTAACCACTCGGCCACGGGGCCAGCCCCTGGTAGTTTTACTTTTAATTAATTAATTAATTTTTTCGGTTGAGGAAGATTAGCCCTGAGCCAACATCTGTGCCCATCTTCCTCTATTTTATATGTGGGACCACAGCATGGCTTGATAAGTAGTGCGTAGGTATGCGCCCAGGATCTGAACCGGCAAACCCACGCTGCCGAAGCAGAGCATGAACTTAACCACTACGCCACTGGGCCGGCCCCTATTTTTAATTTTTTGAGGAAACTTCGTATTGTTTTCCGTAGTAGCTTCTGTAATTTACATTCTGACCAATAGTGTAGAGAGGTTCACTTTTTTCCACCTTCTCACCAACACTTATCTTTTTCTTTTTTCACTTTGGGAAATGTCTGTTCAGATCCTTTGTCCGTTTTTAATTGGCTTATTTGTTTTTTCCCTATGGAGTAATACAAGTTCCTCATGCATTTCAGATATTAACTCTTCATCAGATATATGGTTTGCAAGTATTTTCTCCCATTCCTTAGGATGACTTTTCATTTTGTTGATTGCTTTCTTTGCTGTGCAGAAGCTCGATGTAGTCATATTTGTTTATTTTTCCTTTTGTTGCCTGTGCTTTTGGTGTCATATCCAAGAAATCATTACCTAGACCAGTGTCAAAAAGTTTTTCCTGTGTTTTCTTCTGAGAGTTTTATAGTTTCAGGATTTATGTTTAAATCTTCAATCCATTTTGAATTTATTTTTGTGTTTAGTGTAAGAAAGAAGGTCCAATACCATTCTTTTGCATGTGGATATCCAGTCTTTGCAACACCATTTATTTAAGGGACTATCCTTTCTTCATTTGATATTCTTGGTGTCCTTGTTTAAGATTAGTTGGCTGTTTATGTGTGGATTATTTCTGGGCTCTCTGTTTTATTCCATTTGTCTATGTGTCTTTTTATGCCAGTACCATACTGTTTCGATTACTGTAGTTTTGTAATATATTTTGAAGTCAGGAATGTAATGCCTCCAGCTTTGTTATTCTTGCTCAAAGTTAATTTGGCTATTTGGGGTCTTTTTTGGTTCCATATGAATTTTAGGATAATTTTTTCTATTTTTGTAAAGAATGTCACTGGAATTTTGACAGGGATTGCACTGAATCTGTACATTGCTCTCAGTAGCATGGCATTTTAACAATATCAATTCTTCTAATCCATGAACATGGGATGTCTTTCCATTTATTTGAGTCTTTTAAAAATTTCTTTCATTGATGTTTCATAGTTTTCAGTGTAGAATTCTTTCACTTCCTTGTTCAAGTTTATTCCTAAGTATTTTTTAATTTTTGATGCTATTGTAAATGAAGTTGTTTTCTTGATTTCCTTTTTGGATAGTTCATTGTTAGTGCATAGAATAGTTTCACACTCTAATATAATACAAAAAATATAATAATATGTAATAATACAGTAATAAAATATAATATAATGCATAGACTTAAGTTTTGTATGTTGATCTTGTATCTTGTAACTTTACTGAATTTATTACTTCTAACAAATTTTTGGTGGTCTTTAGGGTTTTCTACATACAAGATCATGTCATCTGCAAATAGAGATAATTTTACTTCTCTTCTAATTTGAATGTCTTTTATTTCTTTTTCTTGCCTAATTACTCTGGCTAGGACTTCTAGTATTATGTTGAATAGAAGTGGTAAGAGTGGGCATCCTTGCCTTGTTATGGACCTTAGAGAAAAATCTTTCAATTTTTAATCATTGAAGGTTATGTTAGTTGTGGACTTTTCATATAAGACCTTTCTTGTTTTGAGGTACATTCCTTCCATATCTAATTTATTGAGAATTTTTATCATTAAAGGCTGTTGAATTTTGTCAAGTGCTTTTTTTTGTTTCTGTTGTGACGATGAGGATGCTTTTATCCTTCATTCTATTAATGTAGTGTATCACATTGATTGATTTTTGTATGTTGAACCATCTTTGCTTCACAAAGGATAAATTCCACTTGGTCATGGTGTATGATCCTTTTAATGTGCTATTGAATTTGGTTTGTGAATATTTTGTTGAGGATTTTTGCATCCATGTTCATCTGAGATATTGGTGTATAGTTTTCTTTCCTTGTGCAGTCTTTGGCTTTGGTGCCTTGGAGGTGTTGGCCTCATAAAGTGAGTTTGTGAGTGTTCCCTCTTGTTCTGTTTTTGGGCAGTGTTTAAGAAGAGCCGGTATTAATTCTTCTTTAAACGTTTGGAAGAATTCACCTGTGAAGCCCTCTAACCCTGGGCTTTTCTTTGTTAGGAAGTTTTTGATGACTGATTCAATCTCCTTATTTGTATTGATCTGTTCAACTTTTCTATTTCTTCCTGATTCATTCTTGGAAGATTGTATGTTGTAGTCTCTTTTTTTCTTTTTGAATTGGCCCTGAGCTAACATCTGTTGCCAATCTTTTTTTCTTTCTTCTTCTCCCCAAAGCCCCCCAGTACAAAGTTGTATTTTCTAGTTGTAGGTCCTTCTAGTTCTACTATGTGGGATGCTGCCTCAGCATGGTTTGATGAGCGGTGCTAGGTCCACACCCAGGATCTGGTCCTGGACCACTGAAGCAGATCGCATGAACTTAACCACTCGGCCATGGGACCAGGCCTTGTAGTCTCTCTCTCTTTTTTTTTTTTCACCATGCAAGGTTTTTGTTTTAAATGTACTTTATCAGCCTTTTAGAGTTGGTTCTGAATTTTGTGTCATCATTAGATAGGTGACTTTTGACTTTCCTACATATCTTAGAACCATTTGTTTTCCTGTTGAGCTACAGAACAAGGACTGGATATTTTGTATTTTCTGAGAAAGAGAAAAGCAGCCTCTGACATCCAGGTGTTGGCCTTGGTGTTGCTATTAGCTTCTGAAACCCACAGCTGGGCCCAGGTTGTCCTCCTGTTGAACATAAACAATGTCACAGAACATCCACATCAGACAAGACCACTTTGTGTCCATCAAGACAAAAATAAGTCCATGTCACAGTCATGTCTGAGTATGGACAAAACACGAGCATCATTCAAATATCAGAAATGACCAGACATCTCCCTATCCTGGCTGAGATGAGTGTCTGCTGGCTCTTTACCATCTACAGCTTTAATCTTCTTTACCAATTACAGCTTTAAACAATTAAAACTTTAGCTTTAATATAGTTTTATATCCTTCTAGATAAGATTTACAAAGATATTCAATCCTACAATTGCCCTTGCTTCCTGATAACATCTAATCCAGAACAAAGCCTCATTCCCCTCAACCTTCCTCCAAATCACCGATCACAGCCCCAAATCCTGTAAATAAGTGCTTCCTAACACCCTCTTAGTGAGACACCCCATGGTTTCCTGGTTCCCCAAGGTGTGTATTCTTTCTCACTCAATATGTAATAAACCCAACTTATTCAACTATGGGTGTGTTGTTGGCTGTCTTAGATTGGAGAACATTAACACCACCAACTTTCTCTGGTAGCACAAGCGAGTGGAGAGAGGATGGAGGGAAAAGTTCCCCAAAGGGGTCTGAGTATTGGTTAGAACGACTTGATAGAGATCGTTCTTCTAAGATTTTTTCCCATGTGATATACCAGAAAAAGGTGTGATGCCATGAGGACACCCCCAGACTTTGGCCTGCTTCCCTAATTCAGTGAGTAAGTAACCGTGGTTTCTGCTGGGGAAAGTTCACCCTAACGTTTGCTCTGCTTTGATCCTCCTGTTTTTCCTCAGCATCCATTTCTGCTGGCTGTCAGCAAGGAGAGGAACACATAAGGACACCCTTCAGGGTTGGATTGCTTCTCTACCCATTTGGGTGTATTAGTGAAAGTTCCCAGGACTTGGAGGTGGATGTGGGGGGTGGAGCTGGAAGCTGCTTTTTTTTTTTTTCACCTCCTGAGTCAACAGTTTCTTACCTTTATTGTATTAGGTTATGTCCCTCTTCTTGTTTGATTACTGTTGGTCATTTTTTATTGGCTTTTAAACTTTTGTTAGTACTAGGGGAGGGAAATTATACAATGTTGCTTCTTTCTAATACTGAAGGTGTCTCCTCTGGCCACCCTCACCATATTTCCTCAACCGAAAAAACAAAAACAGGGGCCAGTCCGGTGGCATAGCGATTAAGTTCGCGCATTCCACTTTGGCGGCCTGGGGTTTGCAGGTTTGGATCCCAGGCATGGACCTAGCACCGCTCATCAAGCCATGCTGTGGCAGGCATCCCACATATAAAGTAGAAGAAGATTGGTACAGATGTTAGCTCAGGGCTAATCTTCCTCAGGAAAAAATAAAACAAAACCAAAAACCTTCTATTCTATTGGGAAACACTCTTCTGTTTTATCTTTTCTGCAGACCGTGCAAGTTCTCCTTTCAGTTTATGCTTTTGGAAACAAAAGTCAGTTCTTCTTTCTGCCATAACACATACCTCCTTCATATATCAAAACAGAGCCAGAATCCTGATTGAATGCAGGAAAAAGAAAGGAAAAATACAAGGAGAAATTCATAATAGAAGAAGTATCTTATTATCTAGTTATGTAAGTTTTGTGCTATTCCAGTAGTTGTAATATGTGCTCATGCATCATGGTTTGCTGTTCATGCAGCATAGTCTTATTCTCATGGGGACCTCTCCTTAGTGACAGCCCACCCACTGGTGGGCAATACCATTTGCAAGGAATTTTGTCTAGGTGCTAAGTAAAAATTGGTTCCGCAGTAAATTTCATCCTCTGTACTAGTTCTGGTCTCTGCAATAAGGTCAAATAAGTGTATAAACTTTCTCAAATGACCTTTCAACTGGCTGAAGCCAAATATCATGTCCCCTTTAGGCCTTGTCTTCTGTTGATTAAACACCTGTAGCTACTAATACTGACCTTTATATGACAAGGGAAACAGGCTTTTTACTCTCCAAAAGACACTTTATTTGGATATGTCTGGTTTAAAAGGTGCCGTTTGTAATCAGATGATGTCTCTTACCAAAGAAATGTTTCGTAATTCAGCCCACAACCACACTTCGCTGTTGGTTTGTGTCACATTTGTGGTTACTTAAAATATTTACCTGGTTTCCCCTTACCTATATTTGTAGTTTGAAATTTTGGAACTTAAATAAAGCATATTTCCATTTATCTCTCTTAGTTAATTAGTTTGTAAGTTCTCGAGGTCAGTCTTGTCTAGTTCATTGTAGAATTAGCACTTCTGGTGATATTAAAAATGATTCAAATGAGAAATCTCTGCATTATTTATACCTCACTCTCTTGTTCCTAATTTGTGAAAAACTCCTGGGCAGGTGAACAGAGAGGTCCGGGGTGAAATTTGGCTTCAACCTGACTAGACCCCAGAACCAGTATATCTAGCACCTGGCAAAAGAGTCAGCCCTTTGTTCCACACTGAGGATGAATGCTCACCGCCCTTCATTCGCTGTGCTGATTGCATTGTGTGCCCCCTGCCTTTGCAGGACCCACCGGTGTGGGGCTGCCCTGTACACTTAGAACTCACAGCTCATTGGTTTTCTCAATTGCTTTGAATTCTTGTAGGTGCACAGGCCTACTCTGCTACTACTTGTGGAAGGAAAGTGCACATGCACACACATGTGCACGAGCATAGGCTCTCTACAGAAGGCTCATGAAACTAGAAACAGTGGCTGACTCTAGTGAGAGAAGCTGCAGGTTTGGGAAGTCTTATTCGTGAATTTTACATCATGTGCTCCTTTCTCCTGCACAAAGAAATGAATTAATTTTAATGGAAGAAAAGAAAGAAAGATGGAGAATTATCACGGGCCAATTGAGATCAATAACAACATAATAGTGAAAATAGGGTCCAAGGACATGAGGATGACTATAATTTTAAGGCATCTCGAAAGTCTAAGAGATCACTGAGTATTGACTTCTACATTAAAAAAGAAAGAGAAAATTGAAGACCTGTATTTAAACAGGCAAATGACATTGCTGTGCTACCCAGCGCTCATTAAATGGCATGAGTGTTGTATTGTGTTTATTTACTCACTAATCCAACAAAAATTCATTGTGGTTTACTTTCTTCTGTGCGCTGGGCTAAGTGTTGGGGGCAGACAAAGGGAGGGAATAAGAACTGTAATTGAACAGTCTTGGTCCTCAAGCAGCCCTCAGGATGGAGTAACTGACAAAGCGGAGACTTCAGGAGGAGTGAAAGGATGGTGAAGTACATTCTCCTAAAGCTCCAGCCCTCTCCCCTCTGGGCCTCTCACATCCTCCTCTTGCCTCCCTAGAGCTTTCTTCCCCACACCTCACCTCTTACTGTTTTCCTGTCTTGCTCTTTTCAGCTCTCCGTTGAGAAGCTGTTTCTTTGGCGAAGCCTTCCTAACTTCTCGGTCTGGGAGCTGAACCCCCGCTTACTCCAAACGGAGCACGTGACCCCGATGGTGAAGTTGCTGGTTCACGTGTTTATCCCTTCGATGGACTCTGAGCTCTGCTCATCACTAAACCTCAGGGCCCAGCACAACATCTAGCCCCTAAATATTAATGAGTGAGTCAGTGGTGGCTATTGAGCTTGGAGAAGCGAACGTACAGAGGACAGAGGATCATCAGAGCTGTCCTCACTTGCGTGAAGTTCCATTAAGGGCTTTGCGTCAGAAGGCAGAACTGGACTGGTGGATGGGACCTAGAAGAGGCCGATTTTGGCTTCACAGCAGGAATGCTATCATCATCGGAGCAAACAAAACACATAATAGGTTATATGAGGGAGGAAGAAGTCTTTCCTCCAAGGCCTTTTATAAGGTAGAGCCAAGAAACGGCTGGTGCCAAGGGTGCGTTCAGTGTTTGCTGATGCCAGAAATACAGATATGATTGATCACTAAAATCTACTGGAAAGCACTTGGCAGCTTGTTTTTCATTTTTGTTTTAAAATACAAAAGTCATACCAGTCCATACCTGAGAATTTGAAAACCACATCACATTAAAAAGAGAAAACTAACACCACCTGGTAAACTTATCAACAGGGGTAAGCTCTCTAAATGTTGGATTATTTCTTCCCTATTGTTCTTTATATGTATATAGCCAAGATTGAAATATAACAATAGTTTTAAAGTTATCTTCATTTTTCACTCAACAATTCGTTCAACAATACGTAACATTCACTCAACAATATGTAAACTTCTCTTTATTCATTATGTTTAGTTACTATTATCATTTTTAGTGACTAATTATTTAAAAGAAACTTATGCTTTCCCCTCATCATTCTATTCTTGGATTCTTGGCTAGTATCTAATTTTCCCCTAATATAAATAATGCTGAGGTGAACAGAATACCTAGATTTCTAGTCACTTTTAAATGATTTTCATATAAGTAACACTTAAAGAATGCTTCAGTCATAATTAGCGAACACAAGGTTTAAAGAGATTATTTTTATTTTAAATATTGCTTCTTAAATGTTTTCTATAAGAGGCTTTGTTGATAAATTATTGTTAAATTAGAAAAGGCGACTTTGTCTGATAATCACAGATGAGGAGAAAAATGGAGAAATCTGAGAATAACTGCACTGCCTTAACGTAATCAGCCGTCAGCACAGGGCAAGAGTGCCTTCTAGCGGCCAAATCGAAAATGAAGAAATAAATGGAAGCCCAGCCGTGGAACGATCCCATGACTCCCTCTAGTGGCTAAAAAGGATAAGTGCAGTTTTTCCAGTTGGAAGAGCTAATATTGCTTAATTTCTATTTATAGACTCATGAAATGAAGAACTGGGAGGAACCTCAGCTTGCACATAGTTACAGTTTCATCATTTACAATGGTGAAAACCAAGCTTTGTAAGAAGGAAGTGATTTGACCAAGCCATGCAGACGTTAAGAACTGAGCTTACCATAGAACTCCGGTTTCCTGATGCCCTGATGGGTGCATCCTGCTGGCCCAACCCTACTCCAGATGCCGCAACCATGTCTGGTTCCCCTCTCACCGCCATCCTTGGACCTGGTGTGTGTGTGTGTGTGTGTGTGCGCGCGCGCGCTTAGAGCAAGGAGTCCTACCTCACTGACAATCTGAACATCATAAAAATAAGCTGCTGCCTGCAAATGTGCATCGTGCAGTTTTCCTGGATACACCCGACCCCTCCCAACGTGCCCGGACTCAGTTTCTTCTCCTGATATTTTACTGAGACTGTCACACTCACAACCTGAAAACTAATGTTGCCGCTGAGTCTCACAGTCCTTCCTGTGGAGAAGGACCTGAAACACCACCCGGACCCATGCCCAGCCCAGTTCATTTCCTCACACTGAGGAAACCTCAGTAGGGCTGCTCCTGCCTCATTCTCATCTGGACAGCAGGGGGCGTCTCCGAGGCAGGATCTCACAAGGTGAGGTGTGCATTCATTTCTCATATCCTTAAACTCTGAAAAACTCATGTAACTTCTGACAAGATAGCATCATATTGGACCAGAGTCCCGTTTCAGTGATCTCACTCTTAACAAAGATTATTAGTATTTGGGGACTAATAAATTATATTGGGAGACTTTCCCTGGCCACTGATTCCTCTGGGAACAGCAGGGCTGAGGTTAATTTTGGAGGATAGTGAACTCAGGTTCCCACAGAGCTCCTAGTAGATCCTTCATCAGATCACAGCCACACTCTATATCCAGTGAAGCTTTCATATAAGTAAGCTAATGGGACCAAGAAGAGTGAGAAGGGGACTGAAGGGACTGCAGGCGTGCAACATGTAAAGTGAGAGCAGAGAACATGTATTCAGTAAAAGACAGAGAGAAAGAACAGTCAGACAAGTAGAGGGAGAGCGACAAGAGAACAGACCACAACAGCAAGAAGGAGAGAGTCTTAAGGAGGCGGTGAGCAGCAGTGCCTGACCCTGCAGGAGGAGCAAGTACAAGAAGGGTTCGGACACTGGAGTTGGCGACTGCACAGCCATCGATGATTCAGCAATGACGATCTTGCAGTTTTGGGGAAGTGGTGAAGGGGGAAGTCCGATTGCAGTGGGTTGAGGAGTGAGAGGATGGCAAGGAAGTGGAGGCAGCGAGTGTAGACAACTCTTTCAAAGCAAAAGTCACAACTTAGAGAAGAAAAGGGAGCAAAAGAGAGGAAAGTGTGGCAGCCAGAGGGAATCACCAATCAAGGGAAGGCAGGCAGCTGTTTGATCATATTTATTAGCTGAGGAGGAGGGGTCAGTGAGGGGAAGGTCGAAGATGCTGCAGAAGGGGGACCGTGGATAGAGCAGGTCTGGAGGAGCAATGGTGGAAGGACAAACTTCTTCTGAGACCAGAGAATGGCTGGGCGCACTTCCCTCCCCTTGGAATCATCAGTACTCTCCTTCCTCGTGCAGTACCCGGGGCAACAGGATACAGGAAGCTAGTCTGAGCCTCCTGTCTGTGCTGTTATCTGCCTGAGGCTGATCCCTGTCCAGCCTGGGCAGCAGGGATGACTGCTGGGGAGACTGCAAAAGGCCATCCTTCACTCCTCAGCTTCTTGTCGGGTCCAACTTGGGTAGAATAAAGAAATAGTTCTTTAATTGTGCTGGACTCATTCTCAATTTGTTTCCTCAACTCTGAAATTCCCCTTTTCACCCAGTTCTATTGATTATTTCATCTCAACCTTGGGGGTCTCATTTTACGGAATTCAGTTTTCTTAAATAGTTAAGTAGGTCAACGTGCTTGGGAGGGATATCATTCAAGTTTTCAGGTGATGCTTTCTTCCAGAACAGGTTCTGTCTGTATTTTGTAAGCATCCTTTTTTTCCTGCAATATGTTTCATATTTGACATTTTGCCCTTGAAAAACTGGTATAGCTCTTTCTAATGACTCTCTTGTCTCTGACGTAGCCAATCTTCTTGAATCCCTTTCTGTTACATCTGGGATGTTCTTGCCTGCCTTTCTGAGTTAAGGTTTGAAGTCTGACTATTGGGCTCTGCACAGGTTTCTGTCACTTGAGGCCATGGGAGCAGGAAAGAGTTGTCCTACAGTCCTCTGTGCAGCCTTGAGCTGGGGACCCAAGAGTTGCTTCCTCTTCTCTGTCTGAACACGGATTCATACAGCCTGTGTGGGTGCAGAGACTACTCCAATGGAAGCATCTCCTGGGGTTCAGATTATTCCCTCAAAATCACTGTGGACCTGGGAATCCTCACTTTCCCCAGAGAGCTGCCCCTGACAGTTGGCTTTACAAGTTTCGCCAATTCTCCTTTCATCACCCATGTCTGTTTTGCTAAAGAAGAATCAGAGCTGCTCTGTAGTCAAAGCCATAAAAACAGATTTTGTTCAGGATGATTGCAATAGGGGAAAGAGATCTCAGGATAGAACTGGGCTCTATTCTGAAAACAGCATGGGCAAGAGAGAACTTAGATCAGGGAGTACGGTGGCGGTTGGTGGCTGAAAAATTACTAAGAGGAAACATCAGGTGTAAAGTCGAATTCCTGGCTAAAGTAACCTGACGGGATTCTTGATGAAGGCAGGCCAGGGTGATCAGGCGTCACCTAGTGGGTGGTGGAGGGTGAAGAGCCCGATTAGATATCGATGGTGAGCAGATATGGAGGATGCGGGACTCTCGCTAAACTGACTCAGCAGGATTCTTGCTAAAATTGGACAACGTAGAGACAAACATGGAAACTGCAAGTCAGGGCCAAGTTGAAATGAGTTGAAAAGGAGTTTAAGAGTAGAGTTTGGTCAAGGAGAGAATCTCCGTCAGTTTGTTTGTTTCATTTCCCATCAGGGGCACTGGGGTGAGTGTGGGGGGAGCTGTGAGGGAAAATTTACATGAGCTGGTATGTATCCCCTCAAGACTCTGCTGGAGAATCCTATCTTACTTATTTTCTATTTTGTCTTAATTATGTGAAATCCTTATTTATTGCTGAAGATAATTAATCTGGGTGTTTATGTTTATTCTGTTTTATATCTCTCCTTTGTTGAGAATTTGAAGACCCTGAAAAGGCCTTATAAGTTTTTCAGATTTATAATTTTTCTATTGATATTTTTATGTTAGCTTTTGACCCAACATGTTTTGCATTTTCCCTTAGTCAAACACATCGATCTTTCCTTTACTAACCTTTGTGTTATGTGTCTTGGTTAGGAAAGTCCCCTCTAATTTTTTTCTTACAGGTTTTCCAAAAAATGAAATAATAATCCCAACCAACTGCCGATATGAAGTCAGTTTCCTGCCCATTACTCTTAACTAAAATGATATAGCAAAAATAGCATCGCCCTCCCCAGAGATGCGCCCCAGCTGATAGGGCCTCCTGCTCACTGTCAGGGTTCCCTTTTGTACCATCCTAGTCTTGCGATATTCCTGTTAGTGGACACCAATCTGGTATCCATTTCCCTGAATGTATTCAGGATAAGGAATCAGATGACGTGGCCTACTGACCTATAGACCTGGACATGGATTCGTGAAACCTTCTTTCTTTGGTCCAGATGATAATTTCTACATCACTGGGAGGCCATCACACACAATGGCTTCTAGCCTTTTATTCATTCGTCTGTCCAAGTACTTGCTACAGTTAAGTAAGAAGTAAGCAAGAAAGAAAGAGAGGGTAGAACAGGCCCCTTGTTGGGCTTCAGGCAGCTGAGAAGTCCAGCTTACCTGCTGCCACTAGCAACGTGAGTTGACATGGATGCCAGAAAGTGAGATTAGCCAAGAATAGAGGACTTTGGGGGCGACAATAACTCCCAATTCAGTCATAAAATAAGGCTTGAGCCCCCCCTTTATTGTTGATAACCCCAACTTCCTCAGAAGTGGCCTCCCTTTCCACCTCATCCCAGCTGAGCATAAGGGAAACGATTCTACTGATGCCCGTAGACGCTCTCCTCCAACAGCTTTTTCCCTCTTGGGCTCACTTCACTTCCCTGTCTTGCTCCTCCTTCTCTTTCTCTTCCTGTTGGGTCAGAGAGAGGGAAATAGGTTTCTCTAGTTCCCTCAGCCACGTGTCTCACTAGGATAGGTCTTTTTCGAGCCTGCTCATCCAGGGCTTGGTGGGGTGGGGATGAGCAGGAGGGAAGTAAAGCCGTTTGCTGTTTCAGATTGCTCCTACAATTAATTCTCTACATCATGCAGTTATATTCAGAGCCCAGGAACAATTGTTTGCCTTTGCTCCTGAACTTCCTGAAAGTTCTCCTTTGTGTATAGAGTCTTACTGCATAATTTCTCCTGATGCTTTCTTCCCCTCAAGACTCTATGTAAGTGCTGCCCTTACCTGTTAACCAGAATGACTGTTTCGATCAACTCTGTATTTCTCTTTTAGGGCTCTGTGCATGCTGTTTTTTCTGAGGGCGGTTTTCTCCGCTGTGATTCCACCTCTCCCCAGGTTGAAAGAGAAGCATTTACCTCTCTGCAGGTGTGGGGAAACACCTCTTGCTTGGAGATGAACTCCAGAAATAATGACATCATGCTATGCCAAACCACGAAGTGTCCCTCATCTTAGTCTCTGCCCCTTCCAGCAGCAAGAAGAGAGCTACTGAGTCCTTGGGCACATTTCGGAAGATTAGAATTTAGTGATCCCAAGGACCCCAGGTTGCTGAGTTGAGAGCATCTTGTGTAGATTTACATGTTCGGGTGAAAGTGGAGCACACACACACACAGAAACCAAGCTGGGCCTGCTGTAGAGTGTGTTTCAACGGACAATAATGGCCTTGGTTTCCTGAGGTCTGATCACTTTGAGAAAACTAAAGCAGCATCTAGTAAAAGGTATCTAAAGGACTTCACAGGAGCTGCGTTTTCCTCTTCAACGAGTCAAAAGCCCACATATCAAAAGTCCACAATTGAAGAGCACTTCTGTGCAGCTCACGGTTTCTCCAGCTCTCAGACTGTGCCTGGAGGGAAAGTTGTCGGGGGCAGGGCTGGCCTGATAATACACATGGTATATCATTTGCTGAGATGGCTGCAGCAATTCTTTCCATCCTATGTATCTGCTCCTTTGCAATGTAATTTCTGGGCAGGTGAATTGCATGTAGGCTACAATAATTTTTGACCAAGGACCTCCAACCTTAGTGGACGGTGCCATGCTGGGGCCATAAGAACCCATATTTTTTATAAAATTAACCACCACTTCATACTTTCATACTTTCATACATCATTATACTTTGTTTAAATATTATTATCCAATGTAGGTAAAACCCTCACAAAGACTGAACAAATCTTAACATTTGACCTCTTTTTACTAGGTCTCTCTCTCCCCCCCCCCCTTTTTTTTTAAGTCATAGCACATTCC
Source organism: Equus przewalskii (assembly GCF_037783145.1). Classification (NCBI taxonomy): domain Eukaryota; kingdom Metazoa; phylum Chordata; class Mammalia; order Perissodactyla; family Equidae; genus Equus; species Equus przewalskii. The sequence continues at coordinate 15,758,180 of NC_091844.1, forward strand.
AGAGAATTTTTTTTCCAGCTATGTTGGGACATAATTGACATAGAACATTGTGTAAGTTTAAGGTATACAGTGTGATGATTTGATATGTGTATGCTGTGAAATGCTTACCACAATAAGGTTAATACACCCATCGCTCACACAGTTACCTTTTTGTGGGGAAGGGTGGGAAGTTTTAAGATCTACTCTCTTAGCAACTTTCAAGCATACAATACAGTACTGTTAACTATTCACCATGCCGTACATTAGATCCTCAGAATTTATTCATCTTGTAACTGGAAGTTTGTGTTCTTCGATCCTCTTCACCCATTTTCCCCACATGCCCACCCCTGGCAACAACAAATCTGACTTATTTCACTTAGCATAACGCCCTTAAGGTCATCCATGCTGTCACAAATGGCAGGATTTTCTTCCTTTTTATGGCTTAATAATATTCCATTTTACATGCATTATGTAATAAATCGTAAACAAAGCTGCAGTGAACACAGGTGTGCAGATATCTCTTCAAAATAGTGATTTCATTTTCTTCAGCTATATACCTAGAAGTGAGATTTCTGGATCATATGGTGGTTCTACCTTCAGTTTTTTGAGGAACCTCCATTCTGTTTTCCACAGTGGCTGCACCAATTTACATTCCCACCAACAGCTGTGGGTTTGTCTTACATGGCCTTTATTATGTTGAGGCACATTCCTTCTAGATCTATTTTGTTAACAGTTTTTATTATGGAAGAAGGTTAAATTTTTTCAAATGCATTTTCTGCTCCAGGGTCCCCTCTTCTCCACATCATCACCAGCATTTGTTATCGCTTGTCTTTTTGATAGTAGCCAGTCTAACAGGAGTGAAGTGATACCTCATTATGGCTTTGATTTGCATTTCCCTGATGACTAGTGAAGTTCATCATCTCTCATGTTTCTGTTGGTCATTTGTATATCTTCTTTGGAAAAATATCTATTCAGGTTCTTTGCCCATTTTTAAATTAGGTCATTTGTTTTTTGCTATTGAGTTGTAAGAATTCCTTATATATTTTGGATATTAACGCTTTATTAGTTAGATGGTTTGCACGTATTTTCTCCCATTCCATAGGTTGCTGTTTCATTTTGTTGGTCATTTCTTTAGTGTGCAGAATTTTTTCAGTTTGATGTAATCCCACTTGCTAATTTTTGCTTGTGCTTTTGATGTTGATTCCAAAAAAGTCATCACTGATACCAATGCCAAGGAGCTTTTGCCCTATGTTTTCTTCTAGGAACTTTATGGTTTCCAGTCTTACATTTAAGTCTATTTTTTTCTGCTTTATCTCCCCAAACCCCCCCTATACATAGTTGTATATCTTAGTTGCAGGTCCTTCTAGTTGTGGGATGTGGGATGCCCCCTCAATGTGGCCTGACGAGCGGTGCCATGTCCGCGCCCAGGATCGGAACCCTGGGCCACCACAGCGGAGCACGTGAACTTAACCACTCGGCGACGGGGCCATCCTCAACATTTAAGTCTTAAATTCATTTCAAGTTATTTTTGTGAGTGGTGTAAGTTAGGAATCCAGTTTCATGTTTTTGCATGTGAATATCCCGTTTCCCAACACCATTTGTTGAAGACACTATCCTTTCCTCATTGAGTATTCTTGGCTCCCTTGTCAAATTTTCATTGACCATATATGCATTGGTTTATTTCTGGATTCTTAGTTCTGTTCCATTGGTCTATGTGTCTGTTTTTATTCCTTTACCATACTGTTTTGATTACTATAGTTTTGTCATATAGTTTGATATCAGGAAGCATGATGCCTTCAGCTTTGTTCTTTTTACTCAAGAGTGCTTCAGCTATTCGGGTCTTTTGTGGTTCCAAATGAAGTTTAGGATTGTTTTTTTCCATTATTGTAAAGAAGGCCTTTGGGATTTTGACAGAGATGGCACTGAATCTTTAGATGGCTTTGGGTAGTATGGATATTGTAACAATGTTAATTCTTCTGAACCATGAACATTGGATCTTTCCATGTATTTGTGCTTCTGCAATTTCTTTCATCAAAGTCTTATAATTTTCAGTGACAGGTATTTCACTTCCTGTGGTTAAATTTATTCCTAAATATTTTATTCTTTTTGATGCTATTGTAAATGAGATTGTTTTCTTTATTTCTTTTACATTTTTTATCCACAACTTTAATAAATTCGTTTAATAGTTGTACATTTTTTTTGGTGGAGTCTTTAGGATTTTCCCTATACTAGATCATATCAACCCCAGACAGAGACAATTTTACTTTTTCCTTTCCTTACGGCTGTGTCAGTTCTTTTTCTTGCCTGATTGCTCAGGCTGTGACATCCAGTACTATGTTGAATAGGAGTGGTGAGAGTTGTCTTGTTCCTGAACTTAGAGGAAAAACTCTTAACTTTTCACCATTGAATATGATGTTAGCTGTGGGTTTGTCTTACATGGCCTTTATTATGTTGAGGCACATTCCTTCTAGATCTATTTTGTTAACAGTTTTTATTATGGAAGAAGGTTGAATTTTGTCAAATTCTTTTTCTGCATCTGTTGAGATGATCATATAAATTTATCTTCTATTCTATTAATGTGATGTATCACATTTATTGATTTGTGTATGTTGAACCATCCTTGCATCCTAGGGATAAATCCCACTTGTTCATGGGATCCTTTTATTGTGCTGTTGAATTTGGTTTGCTTGTGTTTTGTTGAGAATTTTTGCATCTATATTCATCAGGGATATTGGCTTGTAGTTTCTTTTCTTGTAGTGTCTTATCTGGCTTTGGTGTCAGGGTAATGCTGGCCTTGTAAAATGAGTTTGGGAGTGCTCGCTCCTCTTTAATTTTTTGGAAGAGTTTGAGAATTATTGGTGTTAATTCTTTTTTAAATGTTTGGTAGAATTCAGCTATGAAGCCATCTGGTCCTGGGCTTTTGTTTGTTTGGAGGTTTTTCATGACTGATTCAATCTCCTTACTTGTTATTGGTCTGTTCGGATTTTCTCTTTTTTCATGATTTAGTTTTGTTAGGTTATTTGTTTCTAGGAATTTATCCATTTCTTCTATATTGTCTAATTTCTTGGCATATAATATTTCCTAGTAGTCTCTTATGATCCTTTGTATATGTATAGTACCAATTGTGATGCCTCCTCTCTTGTTTATAATTTTATTTGAATCCTTTCACTTTTTTCTTGGTTAGTCTAGTTAAAGATTTGTCTATTTTGTTTATCTTTCAAAGTACCAACTCTCAGTTTTGTTAATCTCTTCTATTGTTTTCTTATTCTCTATTTTATTTATTTCTTCTCTGATCCTTGTTATCTCCTTCCTTCTACTAACTTTGGCCTTAATTTGTTTTTATTTTTCTAGTTCCTTGAGGTGTAATGTTAGGTTGTTTATTTGAGAATTCTGTTTCTTGATATATCTGTTTATAGATATAAACTCTCCTCTTAGGATTACTTTTGCTGCATCCCGTAAGTTTTGGTATGTCGTGTTTCCATTTTCATTTCTTTCAAGAAGTTTTTTGATTTTCCTTTTGATTTCATCTTTAATCCATTGGTTATTCAGGAGAATGTTATTTAATTTTCCAAATATTTATGAATTTTCTAGATTTCTTCCTGTTATTGATTTCCAGTTTCACTTTTGTGTTCAGAAAAGATACTTGATATAATTTCTATCTTCTTGAATTTGGTAGGACATGTTTTATGGTCTAACATATAATTTATCCTAAAAAATGTTCTTTGTGAGCTTGAGAAGAATGTGTATTCTGGTGCTATTGGATGAATGTTCTGTATATGTCTGTTAGGCCCATTTGGTCTATAGTGCTGTTCCAATCCACTGTGTCCTTATTGATTCTTTATCTGGATAATCTATTAATTTTTGAGAGTGGAATATTAAGGTCCCCAATTATTATTGTATTACTCTTTATTTCTCCTTTTGTTCTGTTAGTATTTGATATATATATTGAATAGGTGCTTTGATGCTGGGTGCATAAATATTCAGAACTGTTATATCTTCTTGATGAATTGACCCATTTATCATAATGAACCTTGTTTGTCTCTTGTGACTGTTTTTAGCTTAAAGTTTATTTCATCTGATATAAGTATAGCTATTGCTGCTTTCTTTTGGTTATCACTTGCTTGGAATATCTTTTCCATCCCTTCACTCTCAGTCTATGTGTATCCTTAAAGCTAAAGTTGGTTTCTTGTAGGCCGAATATCACTGGATCTAATCTGTTAAATCCATTCAGTCATTCTATGTCTTTTGATTTGAGAATTTAATCCACTTACATTTAAAGTAATTATTGACAGGTAAGAATTTACTACTACCATTTTGTTAATTATTTTCACTGTTTTGTAGATCCTTTGTTCTTACTTCTTCTCTTGCTGTCTTCCTTTGTGAAGCAGAAACTTTTCAGTTTGATGCAATCCCATTTGTCTAGTTTTGCTTTGGTTGCCTGTGCCTTTTGCGTCATATCAAAAAAAATTATTGCCAAGACTAATGTTCAGGAGATTTCCCAAATGCTTTCTTCTAGGAGTTTTATGATTGCTGGTTTTATGTTTAAGTGTTTAACCCATTCTGAGTTGGTTTTTGCGTATGTTGTTAGATATGGGTTTAATTTCATTCTTTTGAATGTGGATATCCAGTTTTCCCAACACCACTCATTGAAGAGACTGTCCTTTCCCCATTGTGTATTCTTGATGCCCTTGTCAAAGATTAGTTGACCATATGTGTATGGTTTTATTTCTGGGCTCTCTATTGTGTTCCATTGATCTATGTCTGTTTTTATGCCAGCACTATACTCTTTTGATTACTATAGCTATGTGATACAATTTGAAATCAGGAAGTGTGATGTCTTCAGCTTTCTTCTTCTTGCTTAAGATTGCTTTGGCTAGTTGGGGTCTTTTATGGTTCCATATGAATTCTAGGATTGTCTTTTCTATTTCTGTGAACAATGCCATTGGAATTTTAAAAAGGAATACATTGAATCTGTAGATAGCTTTGGGTAGTGTGGATATTTTAACAATGTCAATTCTTCCAATCCATGAACATGGGATATCTTTCCATTTATTAAGAATGGTGACTGGTTGTTGAGTTTTATATGCTGGCTGCTGTAAGCCCCAGTCCTTTTTCCCTGATCCGAGCTGTCCCCAGATGATTAAATCATGCTGATCTCTCAGTATTTTAAGTGGGCAAGACAGAAGTGGACCCCCTATGGGCAATGTCCCATAATCTGGGAAGCCAATTATTTTGCTCCCACTTTCCCCTGTGAGAGAAATCAAGGGCCGAGGGGCTCTCTCTTGGCACTGAGATTTACCTCCTTGGCAGAGGAGTGATGCAGGTAAGGTGAGAGTGTTTTTAATATTTTCAATGTATCTATTTTCAGATTTTTTGCTTCACTGTGGTGCTAGAATCTCTCAGCAGGACTCCTTGGCTCTCATAAAGGTATTCTTGCCTGTGGTTGATTACTAAAATCAGAGTTTCTGTGGAAGTTTAAGAGCTGGAGCCTCCTATTCCACCATCTTGCTGATGTCACTCCAATGATGCTATTTTTTACTACAAGCATCAATGCTAACTCAGATCTTAAGTGCAATAGTGCTCAAAATGTCTGGTTATTCTTTTCCTCCAATGTATAGTCACATGGCCATAGTTCCACTTGGGGAAGGACTGAAGGAATCATTATAGGACATATGGTCCTTTCTTTTGGGAATCCAGCCACCTCTTTGGTCAACAGGTATGCATCTGAAAACTGATTCAGGTCCAGGAGCTGGAGAAGTCATGACTTTTGATTGAGTAGACCACTCTTCGTCTTCTGCTGCTTAATTTTTGTATTCTTCTGATCGTAGATGTTAAGCAGCTCCTTTATTGGTTGCCCATGTATTTTTCCCCTTGGGATACTATCTTCCATGCACTATCTCCACGACTCTCTGCAGGTCAACCTCCCTTGTCTCCCACTATAACCTTGCTGATCATTACAATAATTGTGACCCCCAGTTTCTTGCAGTTAAGTAACACTTTTTAGCCTCTACTGCTTCAGGACCCCGTTCTCCCCATTGCTAATAATGAGTTATGCTCCATGACTGCTTCTCATACTATCTTCTCTGTGCTGCAGAGGAGAGCTATCTCTGAACTTTTAGTGATGTTGGTACCCCTCTCACCAGTGAATTCCTAATGGCCTTGGTGAGTGATGTGTCTTCTCAACCATCCCATGGAATATAACCCTTTGGTGGGTCTTCTGGCCACACATAGCATACCCATTCCAGCCTGCCCACCTCCCTGAAACTTTTACTCCACCCCTTCACCATCTGCCACAGCAATTCAGGAATTCCAACTTTGTTCAGCAGGGGCTATCATTTTTCCTCATTCTCTTAGGAGCATTTCTAGCCGTGAGTTTGCACAATCCCTTGGAATCCTCTCCAGAGTGTTAAATCCTCTATCCCAAGAACATGTTTCCAAGTCAGTAAACTTTCTCTTATCCAGTATTATGTCCCATCCCCTTTGATTAAGCACCCTCAAAATCCAGTCCCATGCGTACTTCCTCCTACTCCTGCCTGCACATATTGGTTAATTCTCACAACTACTTAGGCAGAGTCTCTTTTCTCCCTGATTATGCCCAGTATATTGCCAACTGAATTATTCTGAAGCTTAACGTTAGTTATTGGCCTGGCAGCCAGGAGAAGAGGTAAGGGCGGATCATGAAGGAATCCCTGTTGACCTATGAGGGAGTGGCCTTGACTGTTCTTACCCTGAGCAAGGAGTGCTGGTGTTTAATAGAGAGAGGAGTTCTACTCTGAGGGCTCTGAGGGTTCTGAGGAGTCCAGGGAGCCAAATTCTTTGGGATCCTCTCCCCTGTCTCCCCATCCATGTGCCAAGGTCCCTGGTTTTCCCAATTGAGCTCTGACTGTGGCATGACAGACTTATCTTGGCTGAGGATTCAATCATTTTTTAGCCTTTGAAGTCTGGAGTTTTGTTTTCAGCCTTTTATGCTTTCCCATGCAGGAAAAAATACCTCTTTCTAAGCTTCCAAAGAGGTTCTCTGGCCTTCACACTTGGTTTTCAATTGTTTAACTGTCCTTAAGCCCTTTTGGGGCCAGTGCAACTTAGCAGCCAGCTGCTGGGATCAGTGTTCTCAGATGCCTTACTCTTCCTTCTCAAATCCCTGAATCATTGCATTCCCCAAGGCATTCCTTCAACCAGCACATTCTCCCAAGTAACTTTCAGTAGGGTTTTAGCAATTGAGCACCCATCCTGTGCCAGGGACTAACTGTGTCCCAGAGATGACCATGGATGGGGATCTGATTGACAGCTGGGTACTGGGTGATCCTGTCCCCAAACCCCAGCTTACTGTCTGCTTTCTCAGATGCTTCCTAGTATCAACTGTGTCAGTTTGGATCCCCCAGGAAGTAGGTGGTGAGATGGAGTTGAGAGAGTAAGAGGGTAACTAACACCTGTGAAAGCGAAAGGTGGAGGGACAGAGTTGGATAGGGAGAACCCCGGACAGTGACAGAGATTCAATGAAGTCTCAGCCAACTCAATGGAAAGCTCCTGAACCTGGTGGAATGGTCTCCCCTGCCACTGGGCAGAATTGACTAGGCCTTAGTACCTTCGCCATGCTCAGTCATAAGTCAGGAGTTGCCTGAAAGGAGCGTGGATTTGATTCCAACACTGCGGCAGGTACTGAAGGGGCTACAGCTGGAGGCTGCAGCTAACTGCACCCCTCACAGCTAAACAGTCCTTTCTTAGAGGAAGACACAAAGTGCATATCCACGACTGCCATGGAACTTTCTGGAAGTTGAGTCAGAGAGAGAAACTGCCTCATGCCAGGGGTTGCCATCTGCAGAGTTTGGGGAAACTTATTTGGCTCTGCTACTGGGACTGGAGAGGCACAAGAGGTTTTTGGGTCCAAACTGCTAGTTTTATTTTGAAAACTTTTTTCTTGACAGTGATCTATAAGCTTTTGTATTCAAAACTACTTGAATGTGATGCGAAGTTTAGACACAATGTTAGGGAAGGAAGATACTTGGGGAGTGGATGACAAGGTGGAAGAGAGGCAAAATTTCAATAACTTTCTCTCATAAGTTTTATCTCAGTCCCTAAGGAAACATAGGAATAATATCCAAAGATAAGCAATCACTTTCCTTCCTGTGCTGCCTGCTCAGCATCTTGAAACTATCAGTGGGGCATGATAAACACATATTTTCTCCTCTAGTAGTACAAAAGCCAATAAGTCCTATAAGAACAAAGAGACTTATGAGACATTTTTCACTTGAAAGGTAGAATTTATTATATTTTTCATCAAGCACTTTGACCTGGGTTACAACCATGAGACAGAATGTGTCCTCTGTTCCGAAGCTGGAAGCCCAGGTATGCACCCCCTTTTTGCTGCTTTGCATGTTCCCCAGAGCCCCTCTTTGTCCATTCAGCCCTTATCAGTGGTTGGTCACTGCCTCTGGGCAGGATCCATTCAGGAAGGCACAGCCCTGGATCCTGGTCATGGGGCTCGGCCCTCTGGGTCCTGTGCTCTGGCTCCAGCTGAGAAAGGGAACGTGGTGTGGCTCTATGAAGGGTGCATGTGATCCATGGGGTTGGGAATGAGACCATTGCTCAGTAAGGGCAGCCCTGACAGCCTCATTTGTTCAGCCAGCATGACTTTGCTGGGAAGACCGTGGGGTGGGACATCATTAACACTGCGGCACATTTGTGTTTTGTCTGCATCTCCAGATTCTAGTTTTAACCTTGTGGGCACTAGTTTCCAGTTTCCCTGTCAGTGTCTCCAGGAGAGAGGATCTCCATCACCTGTCTGGAAGCAGCAGAAACCAGGGAATATTCCAAAGATCCACCACGTGCTTCATCCACTTTGGCCACAGTCTACTTGATATCGAACCTGAAGTGAGTTTGCTCACCTGTTGAGCAGCAAGCCAATCTCTGACACTGGGTGTGGTGGAAGAAAGTAGGAATTTTATTATTGCACAGCACTGAGCAAGGAGAGAGGGAAGCTAACACTGAAATCCCAAACTCCCCAAAAGGCTGAAAGGAAGGGTTTTTATTTGGGGTTTTAGGTAGGGGAGGTGGAACATATGGCCTTGCTGGTTGGAGCTTTCCCACCAGCCTGTCTTTGGCCTTGAGACAACTTGCAGAGAGGCAGGAGCTTGTGACCTTGCTGGTCAGCAGCTTTCTCACCAGCTGTATCTCTTTGTGGGGAGGAGATAATGAATCCAGGTGCTTGTCCTTGGCGGTATCTGTCTCCATGGAGGATAGTGGATTCTGGAGCCAGGAAGCCAGAGAGTAAGCAGGGAATGAGTGTTTTGGTTTTAACCCCATGTATGCTGGGTTTAATGTAGGGAAACTGATATCAGGGTTGGTATCAACTCCTCCCTATCTTATGTTCATCCCTCAGTCTTGAGGGATTTGGGGCAGTAACCGATCTAGCTACTTCCTGCTGAAATGGGGTGTAGGTTCTTCCATCTCATTGAACCAGTGTTTTAATAAGGCGGTGATGCTGGAGGGCTCCCAAAGTTAGGCCTGTATCAGCTAAGTAAGTAACCAGACATTTAATAAGAAGTTTTTTTTTAGAGAAAGAAAAAGAGAAAAACAAGGTTAATGGTTGGAATAAAGTATAAACTAGTTTTTGAGCCCAGGGGGCAGCTAATCAAGATTCTTAGAAGTCAGGGTTGAAGCATCTTTTGCAGTTTAAAATGTCTCTGATGCTGTCATCGGGCACTCAGGTAGCTTTTTGAGTGGCTTATGCAGCAGTAGACATGAATCTCTTTTAAGTTTATATTAGGTTCTCCAGCTTCAGATTGCAAGTCTTCAAGAAAAAGCTCAGATTTAGTTTTCAATGACTCCAATTGAAAATGATGGGGAAAAAACCCTGACAATGTTAGTTTGGAGGTTTGTAGCCAGATATTTTAGGAGACTAAAAGAATTTAGGATCCAGTCCAGTTAACAGATGTAACAAAAATGTTAAAGACAATTGACAAAACCAAAATCTAATATCCACAAGTGTGTATTATAGTTTCTATTGAAACATAATCTTTTTCTTTAAAATCACTCTTAATTTCACTAGACTTAGCCAAATTAAGACACTTGTTTGCAAAATAAGTCTAGTTTTAATAAATTTGGCATAATTATTTATATAAGTATAGCAAGAATAGTAACTGATTATATAGGTTTTTTAAAATCTGCTTTGTTGGAATCTTATAAGGAATCTCAGGTTGAACTTTAAAGGTCTCTCAAGGAAAGCCAAGCAAAGGATCTGTCATCAGATCCCACCTGCAGTACCTACAGATTTGGGTGAATTCCTTTCTTCGTGAGGTTCCCCAAAATATTGAGGTTTCTTGTGCCTGCCAGAGGGAGCAACATTCTTTGCTCAACCTTACCAGGTCACTGAACCCATAGGCAAGGTACCAGGCCATTATTGCCAAGTGGCTTTATTCCAGAATGTCAACCTTCATTCCTTAAGAGCTGTCTTGTTATATCCAAGCCCTTATGTGTTTTTTTTTCAAATATGATGTTCCAGTCAAAGCCTTGGTAATATAACCAGTGTTTCCAATTGTGTCCTGTTATAAAGAGAACAGATTCTTATTGGACTTATGCAAACAACCATATTTCCATGAGAATAAGAATATTTACTCATCGGGAGTTTTTACATTTTGGAGGGCTCCAATAGGGAGAAAAAGATGAATATTTCAATTTTGTTTACATTTGCTATAAATCATAGTTCCTTAAGAGAATAGAGAAAAAGTTTTTTTAAAACTGGAGAAAACCAAAACATCAAAAATCAGCAATATCTCAATGAAAAAGCCATAAAAATTATAATCATCCCTATTGGTTTATTCAGTCCTGTGTAATTGGTTCTTGGTCTTAATCTTGTGTCAGCAGTTTGTGAGGTCATCAGTTTCTCTGTTAGAGTTGTGTAATTTCTACCCAGTTTAGTTTTACAATCTGAACATTTATTAGAACCTGTACTGTAGATTAAGCACCAGAATCCTCTCCATGAATTTCTCTGAAGATGAAACATATTTGCAAAGACATCAAAGTAAAACAGCAACTGTCTGCAAATAACAAAACATTCAGAAATGGCAGTTGACAAAGGCATTTGACCATCTCTGTGATATACAACATTTTGAGATAATAACCAGGATTATAGCTGACAATCAGAACTCAGATAACTTTTAAAATATTTATAATACTCATTTATATAATATCATTTAAGAAAGTTTATCATCACTTATTTGGCAACGCTTTTCATGTAATTTAACATACAAAATAAGCCTTATTAGTTTAGCATTTTTCCTATAGAAAGAGAGAAAATTTCTCTGAGAAGTCCCAGGGGCCCTCTGAAAATCCCCAGAGAAACTTTTCCTCCTCTTCAAGTCAAAAGAAAGTTTTTATTCAGGACTTGAATATTTGTGTGTGTGGGGAAGCTTGTCAAAAATATTAAAAGCTTTAAAACATTTGTTCAGATAGGAAACAAAGCTCATTGTGAAACCATGTTTAGGTATCTATTTGAAGTGACAATAGAAACAGTCAAGGGGAAACAGAGTTAAAATAATAAAAAAAAAACCTTTCTCATAATCTTTTTACCAATAAAAAATTAAAAGTTTAGGAAAATTATCTTTTTAAGAAAGAGGAAACCAAGTTTTAATTTTGTACCAGTTGACTTTTGACATATAAATTTATTTACTTAGTTGGATTTACTTTAATCTTAGCCAATTTGACCATACATAAAACTCTTTAGGGCTTTACTTTTATAAACCTTTGGTTACTTTTTTTATATTCAGACTTTGTCCCAGTACTTTAGGACAAATTTATCTTTCTCAACTCAAGAAACAAAAATATTTCCATTCTTAACACTTTTAAAAGGAAAGACAAACAGACAAACACAGCAAATACCAAACAAGTCCGCTTTCCCAAAAACCCTCGGCCACAATCGGAAGCCAAAACGAAGACCAAAACGAAAAACCAAAATGCTTCCAGTCCCAGCTTAGTCTGTGTCGTACACTTGGTGGGCACTCAGCAAATGAAGATCGCTATACAGATCTTCCCAAATGAGCAAGGACAGGGACCTTGGTTGTGCACACCCAGGGGACTTATCAAAGTCTGGCTGGGGTGTAGTGACTTCAAAACCAACGGAGCCCAGAGGGCTGCAAGGTACCCATTATTTCTAGCCCGTCCTGTTGGGAAAGATTAACACAAAGACAAAGACAAAAACTACCAGCCCCTTACAAGAGACGTCTTCCTAAGTCCTAAACCTAGTATTTTCCACCACCAAAGCAAAGTGCCGTGGGCCGATGATGTCTGGCTAGCAGCCAGTTGCTTGGGGCTGTCCCTGAGACAAGGGGCTCAGGCAGCTGCAGGACAGCTTCTAAGAGAGGCCTTTAGCCAGAGGCCGGTGTGCCACAGGCGAGATGTCCACCTGGGACATTGTCCCATCTGGGTCTCCAAATTGATATTGAACCTGAAATGAGCTTGCTCACCTGTTGTGCAGCAACCAATCTCTGACACCGGGTGTGGTGGAAGAAAGTAGGAATTTTATTATTGCACAGCACTGAGCAAGGAGAGTGGGTAGCTAATGCTGAAATCCCAAACTCCCCAAAAAGCTGAAAGGAAAGGTTTTTATTTGGGGTTTTAGGTAGGGGAGGAGGAGCATATGGCCTTGCTGGTCAGAACTTTCCCACCAGCCTGTCTTTGGCCTTGAGACTACTTGCAGAGAGGCGGGAGCCCATGACCTTGCTGGTCAGCAGCTTTCCCACCAGCCTGTATCTCTTTGTGGGGAGGAGATAATGAATCCAGGTGCTTGTTCTTGGTGGCATCTGTCTCCATGGAGGATAGTGAATTCTGGAGCCAGGAAGCCAGGGAGCAAGCAGGGAATGAGTGTTTTGGTTTTAACCCCACATATGCTGGGTTTCATGTAGGGAAACTGATATCATGGTCGGTATCACACTTCCCAGCTTGATGAAGTGGCCCTGAGACACACCCTGACTTAACAATTAGCAGCCTGATTGTCCTGATGATGTTGCTGGTTATTACTGTCTAAAACTATACTGTTACACAGTGAGTATTTGCTAAACACAGCTATGTAAACAAATTATAATTAATTAAAATAAAAAGCTTAGCTACTCAGTTGTACTACATACATTTCAAGTCCTCAATAGCCACATGTGGCTAGTGGCTACCCTATTGAACAGCACAAACACAGATAGTTTCATCATCGCAGAAAGTGCTATTGGTCAGTAACGGTCTGAAAGATTACACTTGGTCGCTCACAGTGTTACAGCTAGAACACAAACCTCCCCAGCTGTTGGTCCAGAGGGCTGGGTGGCCCCAGATGCTTCCTCACGGGTGCAGCTACTTTGGTTTTCAGGGCTGCTCTGGAAGGGTTTCTGGATGAGAGGAATGAGGCTGGGATGACAGATCTGGACCAGGAGCCCTCTGCTTCCCACCCTACCTCCTGCCATTATGCTTGCAGTTTCTCTCCTGGCCCACCTCTTTTTTCCAAAACCATGTCTTTAGCATCTCATGTGGATCACAGAATGTAGCCTTAGCTGTGAAGTGACCAATATCTTTTCTCAATCCCTGGTTACCTGTTAGTCTTTTGTTCTCAACTAGGGGACCGGTTTATTGAGGAGAGGAATCACTTTGTGTTCCCTACAGAGTCTGCCTTAGTGATGGATGTAATAGTATTAGCTTCATGAGTAACAGTGAAAAGTGTCACAATCAAGATTCACTGCAACCCAGCATCTAAAATTCTGTAGTTTATTATGTCACAAAACTGCCATTAGATGGCAAACAAACCCCATAATAAACAAAAGGCACAGGTCTGATCTTAGAAACTCTGGGACAGTAATAGAGTGATATTGTCCCATTATCAACAGGGCGTCCTAAGGCTTGAATGGGTTCTCTGGTGTGACAGGGAACGCCTGGAGGAGCTGCCAGTGGGCTGAGTTGTGGGGAAAATCCCACTCTGTGTTCTGCTGTGTGGCTGGAAGCCCAGCCCTGCTTGTCTGCTGTGCACTGAATTGTGTCTCCCCCAGTTCAGGTATTGAAGCCCCAACTCCCAGTGCAGCTGTTTTCAGAGAAAGGGCCTATGAGGAGGTAATTAAGGTTAAGTGAGGTTGTAAGGGTGGGGCCCTGAGCTGATAGGATTTGTGTCCTTATAAGACACACTGTAGGGCTCACTCTCCCCACATGCAAACATCTAGCAAACACTGTGTGGTGAACCTCTGCTAACCAGGAAGAGGGCCGTCATCAGAAAGGGAACCCTCAGGACCTCGATCTTGCACTTTCCAGCCTCTCAAACTGTGAGAAAACAAGTTTCTGTTGTTTAATCCATCCAGCCTGTGGTCTTCTGGTATGGCAGCCCCAGCCAACTGATACTAATACACCAACCCTAACCTGTTTGAACAGCAGTGGCCTCAAGAGGCACCTTGGGGACACAGGGACCCCAGCTTTCCTCCTTTTCCTCCTGCTGTTCTGACTCTGGTGAGGAAGGAGGACTCTGACTTCATCCTAAGTTTGTTTGCATTAAACTCGGACATTTCCTTGAAGATGAAGCTGTTAGCGTGTTTTGTTTTCTGATCAAATTGCATGAGCGCCCTGCTGGGTATTAATATTTGAGGATGTCCATGTTTGTTTCCCCACTAAGATGCTAGCGGGGACACTGTGTGGACCCCGTCTCCAGCCTCCCCCACTGTGTCCCAGGAGAGAAGGTCACTGTCACCTGCTGGGCCAGCCAGAATATTAACAGTATCCTAGCCTGAAATCAGCAAAAACCAGCTCTCAGGCTCCTGCTCACTCGTGCTGCCCCCTGGGCATGATGCCTGCCTGGTCAGGGGCAGTGGGTCCGGACAGACATCACTCTCACCATCAGGAACCCAACTGCCTTCAGGAGCACAGACACCCTCCTCCTGTATGTACAAACCTCACCCCAGCTTCTGCTCCTGTCCTGGGCCTGCTGAGGGTCTCTGATCTTCTCAGGAGAAAGGGGCTGGGATGACAGCTCTGAAATTGCATCCCCTTTCCTCCTGGCACTCCCTTCCCACCTCCTCTATCTGGTACTTCCAATGCATCTCCTCTGCATCACTGAGTGGAGCCCTTCAGGGTGTTTTGTCCTTCCTCCTGTGCTGAATCCTTGGGTCCGGTATATCCTTAGGTCACCACAGGTTGTCTGCGCCTTCAGCATCGAGAGCCTTGTTCACTCACATCCCGGCCCATTGTTAACCTGTAGGTCGGACTCCACTCCATGGATCCTTGTGGAAGGGTTGTTGTTGGTAAGTTGTGGTCATCGGAAACTGTCAAGTAAAATACAAATACTCAGAAGCTTCACATGGGGGGTGACACTGACCATTCAGAACCGAGTCCTTGCAGCTGTGAGTAGCAATGAAAGCTGGGCAGGGAGATGTCTCCTCCCTCCAGTCAGATGTGAACTGTAGACAGGCCATGGGCGGTTTTGTCCTGTGACCACACTCTCCGCTGAGGTCACTTGTGCTGCTGCT
Source organism: Equus przewalskii (assembly GCF_037783145.1). Taxonomy (NCBI): domain Eukaryota; kingdom Metazoa; phylum Chordata; class Mammalia; order Perissodactyla; family Equidae; genus Equus; species Equus przewalskii. The sequence continues at coordinate 15,773,638 of NC_091844.1, forward strand.
ACTGACGGAAGCCCCAGGGGAGGCCCTGCCCACGGGCTGAGCTCTGGAGAGAAAACGCCTCTGCTCTCAGGCCCAGACCCACTGCATGTCTTCTCGCACTTGCTGCTTCATGGGGTCCCCAGACCCTTCAGTCACTCAGAGCCCTCAGGATGGGCAGGTCCCTGCTCAGTCCAGCAGGACATGGGGTGGGGGGCGGTCCTGGGCTTCCTGACACGTGGGCTTTATAGTGGGGAAGGGGCCATAGGGTGGTGAACCCATGGCCAGTTTTCAATGTCCATGCTCATTTATTTATCAAAATTTAAGATCACATTATACCACCAGTTAAAGTTATATCTATGCACATTGTATTTATATGTATCTATATATTATAGATACATAGTATATACAAATATAATTTATATACAAAATATGCATTTAATATATAAAACTTACATATGGTGTTTATATATAACATATAAATAATTCAACTGTTTATTTGCTTAACCTGTACACACTTTCCTTCCATCTGGGACAGAGTCTGGCTGAGTGAAGATCCTGGGCAGGGGGACATTGCTGACCCTGCCTCTCTGGCTCCAGCAGCGTCACGGCCACTCAGGAGCAGTGAGAGCAGCTCTGAGAACAGCCAGCCCCGCAGTCCGAGGCCCACCTCTGAGGTCCTGGTCACTCTGGATGTCACCCTGGCTGTCACCCTGGCCGCTGGGCGCTAGTCTTGGTTCAGTGCTCGTCAGGTATGAGCAGTGTCCTTCCCTGTCCCTGACAGCCTGTTGCAGGGCCTTTCATCCCTCAGATCCTCAACCCCGTAGCCCAGGAGAGCAGCTGCTTCCTCCACGGTCCAGCTCAAAGCGGGCAGCTCTCGGGCATGCAAGCCAGACTGAGCCCTGTGTGAAGACCTGTTCCTAATCTCCCCACTTATTCCAGTACCCGAGGGCCTGTCCTGGCCTTAAAGGCACAAGCCACATTTCCACAGTTACTGAAGCTGACTTTGTCACCTGGAAAATTAGAAACTCAACTTTATTGGCATCCTCAGGGCCTGGCTTGCTCCAACCCACCAGGTAAAGGTGACTTTGGGGCTTCTCCTCCCCATCCACCTTACTCAGATGCACAGTGAAACTGAAAACGTAGCAGAAGCTCTTGCCTGGGTCCACAGCACCTCTCCTCCTTCTCCTTTGGTTTATAGAGTCCAAGCTCTGTCCTGCTGTGCATGGTGAGGACAGGACGGCCTCTCCCAGCCTCAAGGGAGCTCAAGGATTAGGGGGGGCACCTGTGATCAGTTTAGGCTGGGAGATGTGAGGAGAGTGAGGCTGAGGCAGTGTTTTCCAAAGGATTTTGAGCCTTCAAAATAGAGGGGAAGTGAAGAGCTTTGCCTTACATTTCTTCCTGGAAGAGTTAATGAGAGGATATGGTGCTCAGAGCTGGGGCAGCCCTCTTGAGATCATGAGGCATTAAGCCCAAGATTGAAAAGCTAATGTGATGAAGGTGGCAAAGCAGAAATATAGAAAGAACCTGGATCCTTTCTGCTGTCACTGAGCTGCTGCACTCTATAAGCTCCAACATTCAGACCTCTTGTTATTGCTGAAGCCATTGCTCTCACTATTTTCATTTGCTTCTAAAATTAATCTAACTTGTATAGAAAAGACAGGTATGGGGAAGAGCCCAGTGGGGCCTTCGATCTGCTCTTTAGGAGAGGACAGCAATTATCATATGTTTATGGGGAGTCAAAGGCAAAAGGTTGGAAACCACAGTAAGTTATGCCCTCCCTGGCCTCTTAGTCATGCTATGCCCATGGCGAGAGAAACCAACTCATTTTGAAGAGTTTAAGAACTCTGCTTTCTCTGTCTCCATTTCTCTTTTTATATCCTTAGCACAAAACAGTCTCTTGTTCTCCTGAAATCCTCCTTCCTCCAAGGGTCATTAAAATAGAACTGTGGTCAAGAAACAGACAAGAAAAGATAAAAAAAGACAGAATTGGGGATTACATTGGTCTTCTCAACACCAACATAGGTTGGCAGGTTTCCCCTCCACTCTCAGTTGTTTTTCAAGGGGAACTGCTGACCCATCCAGCCAAGTCCCCATCAGAGGGTGCATTGACAAAGAAAAGCTTCCAGGCAGTTAGTGATGGATTCCTGGGATGGAAAGCTGGATGGTGGTTCTGAATTCACAGCATGGAGGAGGCCAGAGTGAGTGCTGAGAGAGGCTATGTGTGTGAGAAGAAAGAAGTTAGACTTCAGACCTATGGCCACAGCCTTAGGAGCCCAAGGGTGGGGACTAGTTATCAAAGATCATGGGGACCTGAGTTGGTTCTCATCAGGAAGCCCCATTTCATCATGGACACCCCTGCCTGTCATGCAGGTTGAGACCTGTTTTCAATGATGTCTCCACATGGCCCCCCAAAGCAGTGGCTTAAGGCCTCTTAGTGGAGGTCGGCTGGACCCCTGTGGATGAAGTAGGTTTCAACCAAGGATGTGTGGGAAGGACCCTGAACATGAGACATGAGAGTCCCCATTCAGAAGGCAGATGGGTTGGTGGTGAGTGGAAAAAAATAGCAGACGGGAACTGGAATTATTGAAGGAGTTTACACCAATTATACTGACACCCTCTATGCTTGAGGGTTCCCACTTAATGTCAATCTACTCTCTGCTGTTGAAGCCAAAAATTCATGTAGTTCTAGGCTGTCTAAGAAGAGAAGGATCACAGGAGAGCTGGTTCTTGCTTTTTCTCCAGGCAGGGACATCATTTTCCTTCTGGTTGTTGTCAAGGGATAGAAAAGTTCCCTCCTAAATATTTCTTATTTCTTTACAAGAGTCTTGGTCCCCATCTCAGGTCAGAATCCCCACAGGACTGCCCGAATCCCTTCCTTCGAGATTCTTTTTTGCATGCTCCCATCCCCCATCTCCATCACCCTAGCCCCGGTCTCTGTAGGGCCGATGATGCACTCCCAGGCTCTGAACACTCCCTACCAGCAGGTTTTTGGGGGCTCAGGTGCAGCTCCTCTGGAGCCTGACTTTCTGGGGAACATGTCACGGGGAGGCCCTGGGGAGAGGCCAGTTTCATAAACCCTCTCTTCCTAAGCGAGGGTGGCTGCTGGTCTGGGGGTGCCCCCTGCCATGCACCATAAATGTCACTTTTCCCTTTTTCTCTTTAGCAGTGAGTGGGGACATCATCTGACCCAGACACCAGCCTCTCTGTCTGAGTCTCCAGGAGAGAGTGTCACCATTTCCTGTCAAGCCAGCGCTGATGTACATGGAAAAATATCTTGGATCCGGTTGAAACCTGGACAAAGATTTGCACCCTTTGTATCTTACATCTCTATCTTGGCCCTGGGCATCCCAGCCTGGCTCAGCAGCAGGGAAAGTGGAACCACTTGACCTGAGCTATTGCTGTGGGCTATTAGTTGAGAAGATCAGTTTTCCCACCTAATTCATGCATCTGTACTCTCCCGGGCAGGTTGCAGGGATGCGGGGAACTGTCTTACTAACAAATTACAGGGATGAAGCAGGTCAGTGGTGCCCAGGGAGGCTCTGTGTGCCCCAGTCTCTCAGGTGCTCAGGCAAGAACCCAGGGCTCCCGGTAAGACATGATCTCCAAGTCAGCAGACACCCCGGGAGCCACATCACCAGGAGAGTTTAGCCTGTGGACTGAAAACGCCCCTTCTACAGGAGTTTCTCCCTCACCCTCCCTCCTGCTCCATGAATGGGAGAGGGTAGCTTTGGAGAAAGACAGGAGCCACTGGCCTGTCCATGCTGGTGGAGACTTCCTCACCCAGGACAGGGTTATTGGCCTTTGGCCCTATGAATACAAATATTGAAATCTTTAGTCCTTGCCTTCAAGGACATCACTGTCTATTGGGGAAGATAGACCCTTCAATACATAGGTGATTACACACTCATGAATACATACATAATTACAGTGTATTGAGATGGGCTGTGGTTCTGCAAAAACAAGATGAGAGTGTGGAGGCAAGAGGGTACCGAGTGAGAGAGTCAGGAAAACTGATCAGAAAAGGTTCTGCTAGAGGAGCGGTTTTAATGAGAAAACAGGATTTTCAGGGGAACGAAGTGGGGAAGAGTATTACCTTTTTCAGACAGAGGGTGGGCAGTGCTCACTGCTGATGCTCCTTTCCCATCTCCTACAGCATCACAGGACCTTTCTTTCCTCCTCCCCCTCAGCCGGGGTGGGGGAAGACCTACAACAACCACACCACACTCTGAGGATCAGACTGAGCTTCTTTCCTTATACCTCTGTTTTCTAGACTTTGCCCAACTTTAGGGAAAGGCTGACTGTACTTTGGATGCTTAGGAATTTCTAAGGTTAGATGGTTGACTCAGTTTCCCATGGGCAGGGCATCTCCCTTCAAGAAGGGGATGACTATTGAAGGGCTTTCACTAGGTCACAGACACTTTGTGCAAACCCAGCCTTCAACCTCTGCTCCTGTCTCCCTCGAGGGCCAGCCCATCTCCCTGCAGGGCTGATGCTCTTAGAGTGATGAGCTTGGTTCCACCACCCACAACACAACATGCACGTCCTGGTCCCACCCAACCTGGATCAGCAGTGCTGGGTCTGGAGCTGGTTTCTTGCTGCCCACTAGTAGGTCTGGAGGAAGCTGTCAAATCTGTCTGTCTGCAGCTTGATGTTGGCCCTCTCTGCTTTGAGGCTCTGGCACCTGCATGGGGCTGTTCTCTGGAGATCAGGGTGGCATCCTATGAGCTGCCACCTCCAAGACCACACAGGGCCACATAAAGACTCACCTTCATCTCTAAGCATATTAGGCTCCTTGTTTTCATTTTAAACATGTCGGATTCCTTTTCTTGATCATGAAATATTCCTTTGTAAAGCCAAAAAGTTTTTACCTCCAGTGAGGAAAGAATATTCGATTTCTTTTTTTTTTGTTTTGTCTTTTTTTGAGGAAGATTAGCCCTCAGCTAACTACTGACAGTCCTCCTCTTTTTGCTGAGGAAGCCTGGCCCTGAGCTAACATCCATGCCCATCTTCCTCTGCTTTATATGTGGGATGCCTGCCACAGCATGGGGTGCCAAGCGGTGCCATGTCTGCACCCGGGATCCGAACCGGCGAACCCCGGGCCACTGAGAAGCGGAACATGCGCACTCAACTGCTGTGCCACCAGGCCAGCCCCTGAACATTTGATTTCTGAATGCCTCCTTAAATTTCTGGGAGATTCAAAAGGCAGCAGGAGTCAGGTGACTCAGCCCTCTTGTTTTTCCAGGTCTCAGGTTCTCTGGACACATGTAGGCTCTAAAGTCAAAACAGTCAGGATGGCCACAGATCTGTTTCCTGCCCCTGGGGACTTGTCCACCTCCTCACTACCCTGCAGCGTTCTGTTTGCCCCTTATGGTAACTGACAGGGTCCCCCTTTGGGTGGCTGCCGACATACAGCTAGACAGAAAGAAGGGGACCAGGTTGAAACAGACAGACAGGCATGATTCATGGAGGCAGCCAGGAGGACACTGAAAAGAGCTTCCTGACATCCCAGGAGGTCCCCAAGAACTTCAGCCCCATCGTCCTCTGTGTCCCAACCATGGGAACTCCAAAGCTATAACCTTGCCTTGACAGGCTGCAAAACAGTGCAGAAGACCTGGGCTGAGACCCTGGGATGGTCCAGCTTCCAAAACACAAGAGAGAAGGCAAGGGTCACAGCTGTGGTGTCCGAGGGCAGCAGAGCACCATCCCTTTTCCTGAGACTGGGCTGGACATGCTATTGCATTGTCCAGTCAGCAATGTGTGCCCATATTCTCTCTCTGTAGGCAGCTGGCTTCTCATATGAACTATTTCTTTCAACCGCAACTTAATTTTAATTACCAGTCTTTTTTGGTGGTGGTTGTGTGTATTTGGAACTATGTTCTCTGTGATGAAGACAGGTTGGCTTGACTCTCCTGTGATAAATAATTGCCCGGTTTGGGCTTTGATCACTGGTTAACTTGGCATCTACTTACAGCAGAAAGCGGAACAAGCCCTCATTTCTGTAAGAATAGATGCTTGAATGAGCACTCTACAGGCATCTGGTTGTCTCTAGGGTGACCTTGGTCCCAGCCTCTGGAGAGGAACCCTGTAAATGAGGCAGCCTGACTGGTCCCACTCAATCCAGCCTTAGTGTCTGTGGGAGCAGAGGCACCTCCATCACCTCCACCTCCTCCTCTAGCTGCAGGTGGAGTGAGCCTGCCGGCCCTGAGAGGGCACCAGAGAAGAGCCCTCGTCAGGCCATCAGACATGCAAATCGACTCCAAGGAAACTTGTGCTTATTTAACCCTGGGGCAGAGGCCTCAATTCCAGAGCAGCCCTGACAGTTAACTCCCTGCCCAGCCCCATCCCTCTTGCTTTTTGTTCCAGAAGTAGCAGATTCCGGGGATACTCCAAGATGAGCTTCCAGGCCCAGCTCCTCTGTCTCCTGGTGATGGGTTTTCAGGGTAAGCATGTTTCCACTGCAGATCCTGAGCTGGAACCTTAGCCCTTGACACAGAGATCATGCACTCAAATGGGTTTTGGAAATTACAGTGCAATATGTAGAGTTATTTTGATTTGGCTCTTAGAAAGTGAGGGAGATCCTTCAAGGCTGACAAGGAGGCAGAGACATATACAGTCTTGAACTTGTCCTGTGCCCCCTGAGGCCCATGGATCTCTCTGTCCATGCTCACACCCCATGTCAACCTTCTCTTTAGAGATTCACCAGTCCCATTTAGACTAAGGACTGGGCTCATCCCTTGGCTCCTCAGGATGAGGCTGTGCCATGTTGTATTACCTTCCTTAGCTTGCTTTGGGCCTGAGGACACGTCGACAGCCATTTCTATGTGGATTCTTGGACACAGACAAAGGTGGAAAGGACCAGGGGCACTTAATTTCTAATTTCTGTCACGTTGAAGCATGACATGGTTCTTCTAAGAAACATGGTTCTACTAAGGAACAATGTTTCCTTGAAACCTTCAAGAGAAGTAATGCATTGTGTTGCCTGGATGGCATGTGCTTGCAGGATGCAGGGGGCAGATTATCCTGACTCAGTCTCCAGAGACCCTGGCAGCATCTCAGGGCAGCTTTATCTCCATCACCTGCAGAAGCAGCATAGAGGTAGGTACCTCTATGGCCTGGTACCAACAGAAACCCAATGAAGCTCCCAGGCTCCTCATCTTTGGGGCTTCTGCTCGGGCTGAGGGAACCCCATCCAGGTTCCGAGGAAGTGGTTCTGGCTCTGTCTTCTCCCTCACCATCCATGGACTGGAAGCTAAAGACTTTGGGGTGTATTACTGCCAGCAGCACTTGAGCCGGCCTCTCACAGTGACAGATCCCCAAACAAAAATACCCTTTCTGGTCTATAGACATCTGCCCTGGTACAAAGACACCTGCTTCCTGCAGGAGGCCACAATGTGAGAGACGTGAAGTATCCACATCTTAGATGTCCAGGTTCTCAGAGTAGATATTTTCTGACCTGGTGAAGCAGGGTCACACTGAAGAGTTCTTGCCTCACGTTTAAACCACATCTACATAGAGGAAAACCTGGAATAGATTAGAGCAAGCTGTGATCTAGACAGAAGCTGTATTTGGGTAATTTATTGTTATTTGCATTATCAATTGCAACATAAGAGAGCCCCACAAAATGATAGCTTTAAACAACAACAATTTATTATTTCTTGTGATTCTGAGGGTTGGCCAGGTGGTTTCTCAGCTGGTCTGCCTGGGCTCACTCGTGTGGCCTCAGTCAGCTGGAATGTAAACTGAGCTGAAAGGCCCAAGTTGTTCTCACCGATGTGTCTGTCAGTGGTGCTAGTTGTCAGCTGGGGAGCCTCAGTTCTCCTCTTAGTCACCTAAAAGGGAAGGGGTGGTTAGAGACCTTCACCTCAGATGCGGGCTCTAAAGAGTGAATTAATGGTAGATATTTTTAAGTTAGTAATAATGCTACTTTTATTATCACTATGCACTGGCAATTCTGAATGATGTCAGTGATAAAATATACCCATCTGGAAGGATCACTTCCTCTCCCCACCCTGCATCCCTTGTCATGTCACTGGATGGCCTGATCATTCTTCTGGTGGTCAGTGCTGGCTGTTGGCTGGGCATCTCAGTTCTCCTCCACATGCCCTCTCATCCTCCAATAGGCTAGATCAACTTGCTTACATTCCAAGAGGGAGGGTGGAGGCTGAAGGCCACTTGAGCTCTAGACTCCAGAACTGGCACAGTGTTCCTTTCACCACATTCTTTTTCTCAAGGTAAGACCCGAGACCAAACTTGATTCAAGAAATCAAGAAATAGACTCACTCTTGGGCCGGTCTGGTGATGCAACGGTTAAGTGCACACGTTCTGCTTCAGCGGCCCGGGGTTCACTGGTTCCAATCCTGGGTGCAGATATGGCACCACTTGGCAAGCCATGCTGTGGTAGGCATCCTACATATAAAGTAGAGGAAGATGGGCATGGATGAGAGCTTAGGGCCAGTCTTCCTCGGAAAAAAAAAAGGAAATAGACTCACTCTCAATAGCGAAGTAGGCTCCACTCTCAACAGGAAGAATGTGGCAATGTTTTTCTGATCTACCATAATTGTCTTGAACTATAAGTCTAACAACAACAACAAAGATAAGAATAGCTGGAATATTTACTGAATGCTTATTATGTGCCGTGAATGGAGATAAGTCTTGGTGTGAGATGTTTTAGTCTTATCTACCAGTTGAAGACTCTGAGGCACAGAGAGGTTATGAAACGTGTCCAAGATCACTCAGAGAGCAAGCCAAGATTCTAATCAGAAAATCTGATTCATAGAAGGCGGTGAGTGGTATGAGGACACAGAGGAATTCTGCGGAGCTAGCCGATTGGAAAAATTCGGTGAGAGGCACTGACCCCAGTGCTAGACAATTACGTATTCCACACACAGCTTGCTGAAGACATGGTTTGGGAATTCCTAATACCATTCTGTATGTTCACTAGTAGTTCTGAAGCTAATCAGTGTGATTAACCAAGCTGGCACTCATAATAACTAAAAATCCAAGGGAAAAGGTGATATTTTATTGTATTGCTAAGACAATGACAAAGAAACAAGAAAATACCATACAAGCACTAGAGAAAACACTAATCTGAGGCCTTTGGATAAGAGGTAGAGATGCATAATGATGGAGCAAATTGGCCGTCTCCTTTCAGAAGACAGGGACAATCAGGAGAAGGAAATGTGAAGTAGAGGCACAATCTTGGTTACCCAAAGGAACCTAAGAGGAACTGAGAAGTCTGCTGCCTGAGTGCCAGCAGGCAGTGGGAAAATTCTCAATGAAACAAAAAAATCAAGAGTAATTCCACATGCTGCATGCTCAACACAGTGTGCTTGACATCTCGGAGCAAAGAGAAATGGAACAGCTCTCCCACACCTTAAGTGTATCCCAGATCTGACCACCTCTCACCTCCTCCACCTCCACTGCCCATCCTGCTACAAGCCTCCACCATCTTTCACCTGGACCAGGGCCACCGCTTCTTCAAAGGTCCCCAGCTTCTCCCTTTGCCCACCTACAGTTTATTCTCAGGTCAGTAGCCAGAGGGATCTTTTAAAAATGTGAGTCAGGGCTGGGTGAAGCTCCAGAGGCCGGCTCCACGGCCTGGAGGGGAAGCTCCAGAGTTCTGCCCGGGCAGCAGACAAAACTCTCTGTCTGCTATTAGCGGAGGGGCAACGCCCAGCATCCACAATACCGGGAGGGTCCCGGAGAGGAGAATATCAGGCAGGGCAGCAGCTGACCAGCTACCACTGAAATGAGGATCTCCGGCTATCCCCCAAGACAGGGCAAAGGGCTCCCTGAGTTCCTGGGGAACAGGACTGGGGCTGGTGGGAGTTCCAGAGACTCAGCTCCGTAGCCTAGGGGGAAACCCTACAGGCTCACAGCAGCCTCAGGGAAAGCCTCTGCACAGCACCAGTAGAAAGCACCCATCCGGCAGCCACAAGGCTGGAAGACCCCGGGACAAAAGTAGTATAGCTAGGTGAACTAACCACAGACTGTAGAAGATGCCAATAGCTCTCCTGCGACCCATAGTGGATACGTGAGATTTTGTGGGTCCCGACAGTGATGGAGCAACAAATATAAGTGATCCCACCCCTGGCCGCTGGAAAAGCCCATAACACTGTTGCAGACCCCAAGGAGGGAGCATGTCTAGGTGGGCTGCAACAGTAGGCACCAGCAGCCTGAAGCCCCCCTGTGATGGCCCCCACGGCAGAGGAGGGAATCCAAAGGACCACTGTGACTACGAGGAGGGGCCCAGGCCCAGTTAGCAACTGCGGATAGGGTTCCTGGTTGGTGCAGTATAAACAGCTGCTCCCCCACCGCAGCAGCAGAAACAAGTGAAAGGAGCAACTAAACTCTATCTCCATGCAGAGGCACAAATCAACAACATCAAGCAATATGAAAAAATACATTAAATCTCCAGAACAGAAGGAAGATAACAAATACACAGAAAACAATCCCAAAGAAAATGAGATATATAACCTAAATGATGATGACTTCAAAACAGCCATCATTAAAATACTCAATGAGTTAAGAGAGAATTCTGACCGACAACTCAACAAGTTCAGGAGCTATGTCACAAAAGAGTTTGATACGATAAAGAAGAACCAAACAGAAATATTGGAAATGAAGAACACAATAGAGGAGATTAAGAAAAATCTAGATGCACTGAACAGTAGGGCCGATAATATGGAGGAAAGAATTAGCAGTTTGGAAGATGGCAATATAGAATTGCTGCAGGCAGAGGAGGAGAGAGAAGTAAGACTAAAAAGAAACGAAGAAACTCTCCGAGAATTATCAGACACAATTAGGAGATGCAACGTAAGGATTATAGGTATACCAGAGGGAGAAGAGAAGGAGAAAGGGGCAGAAAGCCTATTCAAAGAAATAATGGCTGAGAACTTCCCAAATCTGGTGAGAGAGATGGATCTTCAGGTGACAGAAGCCAATAGATCTCCAAACTTTATCAATGCAAGAAGACCAACTCCACGGCATATAGTAGTGAAGCTAGCAAAAGTCAACGACAAGGAGAAAATACTAAGGACAGCCAGGCAAAAGAAACTAACCTACAAAGGAACCCCCATCAGGCTATCAGCAGATTTCTCAGCAGAAACTTTACAGGCTAGAAGAGAGTGGAATGATATATTCAAAAATCTGAAGGACAAAAATCTACAACTGAGAATTCTCTACCCAGCGAAAATATCCTTCAAATACGATGGAGAAATAAAAACTTTCCCAGATAAACAAAAATTAAGGGAGTTCATTGCCACAAAACCTCCTCTTCAGGAAATCCTCAGGAAAACCCTCATTCCTGAAAAATCCAAAAAAGGAAAGGGGCTACAAAACCAAGAGCAGAGGAGATAAGTAGAAGGACAACAACAGAGAGTAGCAGCTCTTCATCAGAACAGATTAAACCATGGGACGAGAAACAAAGGAAATTGAAGAAAACCGGAAAACAAGACACAAAATGGTAGTGGTAGGCCCCCACATCTCAATAATCACTCTAAATGTAAATGGATTGAACTCCACAATCAAAAGACACAGAGTGGCAGGATGGATCAAAGAACAAGACCCAACATGATGCTGCCTCCAGGAAACACACCTCAGCCCCAAAGACAAACACAGACTCAGAGTGAAGGGATGGAGAACAATACTCCAAGCTAATAATGAACAAAAGAAAGCAGGTGTCGCTATACCAATATCAGACAAGGTAGATTTCAAAGCAAAACAGATAAAGAAAGACAAAGAGGGACAGTATATAATGATAAAAGGGACTCTCCACCAAGAAGACATAACACTTATAAATATATACGCACCCAACACAGGAGCACCAAAATTTGTAAAGCAACTCTTAATAGAACTAAAAGAAGACATCAACAACAATACAATAATAGTAGGGGACCTCAACACACCATTAACACCAATGGACAGAACATCCAGACAGAAAATCAACAAGGAAATAATAGAATTAAATGAAAAATTAGACCAGATGGACTTAATAGACATATATAGAACACTTCATCCAAAAAACAGCAGGTTACACATTCTTCTCAAGTGCATATGGAACATTCTCAAGGATTGACCATATTTTGGGAAACAAAGCAAACATCAATAGATACAAGAGAGTTGAAATAATATCAAGCATCTTTTCTGATCATAATGCTATTAAACTAGAAATCAACTACAAGAAAAAAGCAGAGAAAGGTGCAAAAATGTGGAGACTAAACAACACGCTTCTGAACAAACAATGGATCATTGAAGAAATTAAAGAAGAAATCAAATATTATCTGGAGACAAATGAAAATGAGAACACTACATACCAAATCATTTGGGATGCAGCAAAAGCAGTCCTAAGAGGGAAATTCATCGCAATACGGGCTCACCTCACTAAACAAGAAAAAGCTCACATAAGCAACCTCAAACGACACCTAACAGAACAAGAAAAAGAAGAACAAACAAAGCCCAGAGTCAGTAGAAGGAGGGAAATAATAAAAATAAGAGCAGAAATAAACGATATTGAAACAAAAAAGACAATAGAAAGGATCAATGAAACAAAGAGTTGGTTCTTCGAAAGAATTAACAAAATTGACAAACCCTTAGCCAGACTCACCAAGAAAAGAAGAGAGAAATCGCAAATAAATAAAATTAGGAATGAGAGAGGAGAAATCACAACAGATACCAATGAAATACAAGAGATCATAAGAGAATACTATGAAAAACTATATGCCAACAAATTGAACAACCTGGAAGAAATGGACAAATTCCTAGACTCCTACAATCTCCCCAAACTGAATCAGGAAGAAATGGAGAATCTGAATAGGCCAATCACAAGTAAGGAAATAGAAACGGCAATCAAAAAGCTCCCCAAAAATAAGAGTCCAGGACCAGATGGCTTCTCTGGAGAATTCTACCAAACATTCAAAGAAGACTTAATACCTATTCTTCTCAAACTGTTCCAGAAAATTGAGAAAGATGGAGTACTCCCTAACACATTCTATGAAGCCAACATCACTCTGATCCCCAAACCTGACAAGGACAACACAAAGAAGGAGAACTACAGGCCGATATCACTGATGAACATAGATGCAAAAATCCTCAACAAAATTTTGGCAAACCGAATACAGCAATACATCAAAAAGATTATACACCATGATCAAGTGGGATTTATACCAGGGACACAGGGATGGTTCAACATCCGCAAGTCAATCAACGTGATACACTACATCAACAAAATGAAAAACAAAAACCACATGATCATCTCAATAGATGCAGAGAAAGCATTCGACAAGATCCAACACCCATTTATGATAAAAACCCTGAATAAAATGGGTATAGAAGGAAAGTACCTCAACATAATAAAGGCCATATATGACAGACCCACAGCCAACATCATACTCAATGGACAAAAACTGAAAGCCATCCCTCTGAGGACAGGAACAAGACAAGGGTGCCCACTTTCACCACTCCTATTCAACATAGTACTGGAGGTGCTGGCCAGAGCAATTCGGCAGGAAAAAGAAATAAAAGGAATCCAAATAGGTAACGAAGAAGTAAAACTCTCGCTGTTTGCAGACGACATGATCTTATATATAGAAAACCCCAAAGAATCCATAAAGAAACTATTAGAAATAATCAACAACTACAGCAAAGTAGCAGGGTATAAAATTAACGTGCATAAATCAGTAGCATTTCTATACACTAACAATGAACTAACAGAAAAAGAACTCAAGAACTCAATCCCATTCACAATCGCAACGAAAAGAATAAAATACCTTGGGATAAACTTAACCAAGGAAGTGAAGGATCTATACAATGAAAACTACAAGACTTTCTTGAAAGAAATTGACGATGACATAAAGAGATGGAAAGACATTCCATGCACATGGATTGGAAGAGTAAACATAGTTAAAATGTCCATACTACCTAAAGCAATATACAGATTCAATGCTATCCCAATCAGAATCCCAAAAACATTCTTCACAGAAATTGAACAAACAATCCTAAAATTCATATGGGGCAACAAAAGACTGCGAATTGCTAAAGCAATCCTGAGCAAGAAAAACAAAGCCCGCAGAATCACAATCCCCGATTTCAAAACATACTACAAAGCTACAGTGATCAAAACAGCATGGTACTGGTACAAAAACAGGTCCACAGATCAATGGAACAGAATTGAAAGCCCAGAGATAAAACCACACATCTATGGACAGCTAATCTTCGACAAAGGAGCAGAGGGCCTACAATGGAGAAAAGAAAGTCTCTTCAACAAATGGTGCTGGGAAAACTGGACAACCACATGCAAAAGATTGAAAATTGACCATTCTTTTTCACCACACACCAAAATAAAGTCAAAATGGATCAAAGACCTAAAGATTAGGCCTGAGACAATAAGTCTTTTGGAAGAGAATATAGGCAGTACACTCTTTGACATCAGTTTCAAAAGAATCTTTTCGGACACTATAACTCCTCAGTTGAGGGAAACAATAGAAAGAATAAACAAATGGGACTTCATCAGACTAAAGAGCTTCTTCAAGGCAAGGGAAAACAGGATTGAAACAAAAAAACAGCTCACTAATTGGGAAAAAATATTTACAAGCCACTTATCCGACAAAGGGTTAATCTCCATAATATACAAAGAACTCACACTGCTTAACAACAAAAAAACAAACAACCCGATCAAAAAATGGGCAGAGGACATGAACAGACATTTCTCAAAAGAAGATATGAATATGGCCAATAGACACATGAAAAGATGTTCATCATCGCTAATCATCAGGGAAATGCAAATCGAAACTACACTAAGATATCACCTTACACCCGTTAGATTGGCAAAAACATCCAAAACCAAGAGCGACAAATGTTGGAGAGGTTGTGGAGAAAAAGGAACCCTCATACACTGTTGGTGGGAATGCAAACTGGTACAGCCACTATGGAAAACAGTATGGAGATTTCTCAAAAAGTTAAAAATAGAAATACCCTATGACCCAGCCATCCCATTACTGGGTATCTATCCTAAGAACCTGAAATCAGAAATCTCAAGAGTCCGTTGCACTCCTATGTTCATCGCAGCATTATTTACAATAGCCAAGACGTGGAACCAACCTACATGCCCAGAAACTGATGATTGGATAAAGAAGATGTGGTATATATACACAATGGAATATTACTCAGCCATAAAAAAGACAAAATTGGCCCATTCACAACAACGTGGATGGACCTCGAGGGTATTATGTTAAGCGAAATAAGCCAGTCAGAGAAAGACGAACTCTATATGACTCCACTCATAGGTGGAAGTTAGTATATTGATAAGCAGATCTGCTCGGTGGTTACCAGGGAAAAGGGGGGGTGGGGGGAGGGCACAAAGGGGGAAGTGGTGTACCCACAACATGACTAACAAAAATGTACAACTGAAATCTCACAAGATTGTAATCTATCATAACATTAATAAAAAAAAAAATAAAGCATTTCATACTAGCCCATAAAAAACATTTTAAATGTTATAAATACAGGGAACATTGTTTTTGATTCATATATTGGAAAATTTGCTGAATGGGTCATTCATAAAATTGACTGTTAAATAAGTTGGTTTCTTTTGCAAAGTGACCTCAAGCCATTATCCACAATTGAAAATGTCTGTGTGTGATTGTAACAGTTATCTTGCGTTTACTTATTCATATAAACATTTATGAAGTATTTGTATGTTTGCCACAGAGCAAATGTTGAAACAGGGAAAGAGCCATGTTAACATATAATTTGCAATAAATGTGATAAAAAAAAAATGTGAGTCATGCTTCTCCTCTGCTCCAAATCTTGCGCCAGATTCCACTTCACACATAGTAAAAGCCCAAGTCCTTAGAAAGCCCACAAGGCCCTACTTGACCTGGACCCTCCCTGTTACTTCCCCGACTCCTTCTGCTATGGCTCCACCCTCTGCCTCACTGGCCTCCAGCCTCACTGGCCTCCTGGATTTGCCTAGATCAAGCCAGGCACAGTCCTGTCATTGGACTTCTGCTCTCACCTGTCCCTCATCCATCGAGATGGCCCAAAGCTTACCTTCTCAATGATCACCCCAATCCTGCATTCGTACTACACCCTGCTCCACACTTCTGTTCAAAGCACTTGTCAGTTTTATTTCTTTATGATGTTTACACATTATAGTTTGACTCCCTTTGATGGAAGTTAAGTTCCATAGCGTCAGGGACCTTTTTCTGCTTTGTGCATTGAGGTATCCCAGTGTAATGTAAGAGAACCTGGCACATAGTAGGTGCTCACTACACATTGTACATATTCTAGTTGGGAAGAAACATGACCTCCCACAAATGAAAAGCATCCCCGTGAGACGGGATATCATGAGAGTATTACATTGTGCTCTGCTCCTGCACGAAAGTGAGCAAGAAGCATAAAGTTGCTAAGAAAGAGCTCATGTATCTGACAGCAGGAAACCTGGTCAGTCCAGAGTAACCGAGAAAGGGAGTTAAGAAGATGACATGAAAGTGCAGGAAAGGGCTAAGTCACAACCTGTTTTTAAAAAATGTTTTGATTACTTTTTTTCCAATTTTAAAAATCACCCTGGTCCTGTGATGGAGTCAACTTCTGTTTTTTGTGCACAGAGTATGTGCCAGGCACTGATCCAAGCCCTGGAGTTACAGAGCAGGCAAGTGTACATTATGTTATGGGGGCGGGGACGATAGGCAATAAACAAGAAAATACATTTTCATATCTAATCCTTTTCTAGCTTCTATTGTAGAAACCTAGATAATTGATTTTAAAACTCTTTATTTTTTAAAATAGTGTTTAAAAACTATACATTTCTCTCTAAGCCCTGCTTTTGCAGCATCCCACAGATGTTGACAGGTGTTTTTATTATCATTCAGGTAAAACGTTTTCTAATTTTCCTTTTGCTTTCTTTTCTGATCCTCGTGTTATTTATCATTATATTGCTTGATTTTCAAACATTTGGAGATTTTTTAGGATATCTTTTTTTAAATTATTTCTCATTTAATTCTGTTGTGTTGTGGCCCGAATTTCCCAAGGAAATTTATTAAGACTTTGTTCAATAGCCCACATATTATCCATTTTGGTAAATGCTTTATTGTCACTTGGAAAAGAATGTGCTGTATTCACTTATGGGAGTATCGTCACAGAAATGTCTGTTAGGTCAATGTGTTTGACAGTGTTATTCAGATCTTTTTTTTTTTTTTTTTAGATTTTATTTTTTTCCTTTTTCTCCCCAAAGCTCCCCCGGTACATAGTTGTATATTCTTCGTTGTGGGTCCTTCCAGTTGTGGCATGTGGGATGCTGCCTCAGCATGGTTTGATGAGCAGTGCCATGTCCACGCCCAGGACTCTGAACCAATGAAACACTGGGCCGCCTGCAGCGGAGCGCGCGAACCCAACCACTCGGCCACGGAGCTGGCCCCAATGTTACTCAGATCTTTTGTAACATTACTGATTCACTGAGTATTTTTCAGGATTACACTTTATCTTTCAATTAACTCTTTAGCTATACCTTTACTTTTTGTTTTATTTTGAGGATTGCTCTGGTGCAGTGGTTTTCATCTGGGGGAGATTTTGCCTCTTCTCCCTTGGGAACATTTGGCAATGTCTGGAGACACTCTTAAGACACTCCTAACTGTCACAACTCAGGGGGAGGGGCTGTGGCCCTGGCCTCCATGGGTACAGATAAGGATGCTACCAAACATCATGTGATGTACAAAACTGCTCCCGCGACAGAGAATTTTCAAGTCTAAAATGTCAGCAGTGCCCACACCAAGAAGCCTCGTTCTGTGGGTTACAATATGCATCAACAAGTAAGTTACTATCTTTCCACTTCACAGACAAGGTGAGATCCCTACATCTGTGTGCTGTCATTTAGCCTCCTGCCACCCTTTGTGCAATTTTTGTCATGTATTTTACTTTTACATATGTTTTAAAACTTACAATATATTCTTATTCACTTTGCTTTAAATAGTCTTTAAGGAAATTTAAACCAAAGATCAAGTCTTTTATATTTATCGTTTACCATTTCTGGCCCTCTTCATTTCTTTTGTGTTTCTGTACATTTTCTCTTCAGTCATAACTTCCCTTGGCATTTCTGTGGTGCAGACTTTATGGCAATAAATTATTTCAGTTTCCTTTCTTCTTTAAATGGCTTTATTTCATCTTTATTTTTAAAGGTATATTTACTAGATATGGAATTCTACATTAACATCTTTGTCTTTCAGTGCTTAAAGATGCTGTCCCATGGCCTGCTCTGCATCTTTGTTGATAAGAAGCATGTAGTCCTTTTTCTTGTTCTCCAATCCATTTTTCCCTATCTGGCTGCTTTTAAAATTTTCTTCTTATGATCAGTTTGACTAGGATATGCCGAAGTGTGATTTTCATTGTGTTCATACTACTTTTGGTTTGTTGAGCTTCTTGGAGCTGTGGGTTGACATTTTTTACTGGTTTTGGGAAATGTTCTGTTATTATTTCTTCAAACTGTTTTTCTGCTCACAATTCTTATGTATTGTCGATTTAAGCTGGGTTCAGCTGGGCAGTTCTTCTGGTCTTGTTTGAGATTCCTTATGACTTTGTGGTCAGCGGCAGATCGGGGAGAGAGAAAGAGCTCTGCTAACCTAGGCTGGGCTCCCTCAGGAGTTGGCTGGCCCGCAGGCTGCTCTGGAATAGCTTTGCCTTTGACAACTGGACTCTCTTTCACATGATCTCTAATCTTCTAGCATCTCATCCAGGACTTGATAGCATGGCCGTTGTAGGGGACCAAGAAACTAAGGAGAAATTATGCAAAGTCTCCTGTGGTCTAGACTTGGAGCTGACCCAACGTCCTGTCTGCAACATTCTATTGACCAAAGCAAGTCAGAGGCTAGCCCCGAATCAGGGGCGAGTGAATAGACTCTACCTCCTAATGGGAGGGGCTGCAAAGTCACATTGCAAGGGGTGTGGCCACAGGGAGGGAAATCACTGGGAGAGAGTCCTTGAGGGACTGTGGCAGAGAGCATAGCACCCACACTGCAGTGTGAGGAGCCAGATTTACTCTGCTGAGAAGACGGTGCTTTCCATTTGGAGAACACTGGAGACAGCTGTGTCATGTTTACTCTCTGGTGCCAGAGGGGACACCACGCTGACCAAGTTTCCAGCCGTCAAGTCCATAATGCCAGGAGAGAAACTCACCACCAGCAGCCACAGGCCAGTGACTTTAGCCTGGAACCTGCAAAGACTAGGAGATGCTCCTAAGCGTTTTGTTTATCAATTGGCTGATTAACGTTCTTGAAACACAGCCAAGTTCTGTGAAATTCACAGATTCTGTGGATAGTCAGCAACTTGAGGGTTCTGGTGATGTTGGAGAATATTTTGTCAAATATATAACTTGCCTTTTACAACTTTACGTCTCTGAACATAAACCTGACACGCTCAAGCTGGTTTCTCAGGGAGGCGTTGTGGTCCTACAGTTTCCTCTTAGGCAGAGGAACTTCTGTGGGTTTCCAGTCCTGTTGGGCAGTAAAATTTTTAGAGCTCAAAATAAAAGTGATTAGCTCCCTTCTTGATAAAATAAAAACCTATAACCTTCGAGAGTAATTACTGCACAGATGGCGGGCACATGGGTTCCTTCTTTTCCTCTTTCCTTCTCTCCATCTTCCCTTCCTTTCTTTCATTTTCAGTTTTTTGTTCTTTTTTTCTTTCTACATCTATTTTGATAGCATTATTTTTGATGTTTAGATCCTTTCAGAACAAATTGATATTTGATATTTGAAAAATATTGTGATATTTCATAATTTATGTATCCAATTTTGTGTACCATTTTGCTGATTTTGTAGTTAAAAATTATATCTTAAATGCATCAGTTATTTTTTAATGTGAATTTTTGAAGTAATTGACTTCTGTAAAATCAAGAGCATGTATTCACTTATTAATTTTTAATTATGTGAGCCTTGATAATGATTTCTTAAAACCAGGAAAATTTTGGCTAATAACTTTTCAAAATTTTTTTGTACTTCCTTCCTCACCTTCTTTTCTAAAGATTCCAGTTATACACACAATAGGTTGCTTGAAGTTGTCACACAGCTCTCTGATGCTGTTTGTTTATTTATTTATTTAGTGTTTTTTTCTCACAGTACTCCATTTTGAATAGTTTCTATTGCTTAGTTCACTATACTTTTCTTCTGAAATATCTGATCTTATCATTTCAAACTCTTTGATGCTCTTGGGTCTCACTTGAAAGGTCCTGCTTTGTTAGGCGGGACCAGAGCAGCATTTGGTCTCGGGATAATTTGCCCACCACTGAGGCAAAGACTTCTTGAATATCCAACTGGATGCCCTGTGAATCATGAGATTTTCTAGTCTCTCTGCTGGAAACAACAACTATTCTTGGCCCTGTGTGAGCTCTCATGAGTTTTTTCTTTAATACTTTCAGACAGTTTGTTCTCCAGCCTCAGTAGATCCTTCGCATGTGTGTGTTGATGAACACATTCTTGAATATTGAGAAGAACAATTTTTAGACCCCCTGCGTTCTCTCTCTCTGCTGATAATTTATCAGACCAAAGGCATTAAGGAATCAGAACAAAGAAAAAGACCCTATGTCCTCAAAAATATGTAAGCACCAGGGGCTGGCCTGGTGGTGTAGTGGTTAAGATCACGTGCTCTGCTTTGGGAGCCTGGGGTTCACTGGTTTGGATCCTGGGCAGGGACCTATGCACTGCTTATCAAGCCATGCTGTGGCAGGCATCCCACATATAAAATAGAGGGAGATAGGCACAGGTGTTAGCTCAGGGCCAATCTTCCTCAGCAAAAAGAGGAGGATTGGTGGCAGATATTAGCTTAGGGCGAATCTTCCTAAAAAAAAATAATAAGCAAAGTCTTTACTTTGCAAAATTTCATTGGATTTCTGAGGCTGTGTCATACCTAACAGATCCTCTCTTTGATGAAGAGATAGCAAGAAAAGCATGTCACAAAACTTGAAGACAGCAAAAGAGCACTCTCTACTCACAGGACAGCAGACTGGGTCTGTCTTGTGGCCCCTGGGGATAAACATGTTCTCTGCAGACAAATTTGTGCTGCTCTGGTCTGGTCTGGGACACCTGGGAGAAGCTATACTTGGGCACTGTTATTGCAATAAGCCAGCTCTCACAGAAGAAAAGAGAGTAATATCAACATTTATCTTGTAATAGTTTCCTCAGAAGGCTGTCTATTGATTCTTCAATTCTGGAATAAAAATATTTGGATGAGCAATAACTTTTGGCTGCCTCACCTGGTTTTAGAAGTTTTATCACACTGGGAAGCTTTTCTCTCATGTTTCTTGGAAAAATGAGATCAGCTGGTGTCATTAATTCAGATAGCCAAATCTTTTTTTTGAGGAAAGTTAGCCCTGAGCTAACATCTGCCACCAATCTTCCTCTTTTTGCTGAGGAAGATTGGCCCTGAGCTAACATCTGTGCCCATCTTCCTCTATTGTATATATGGGATGCCTGCCACACCATGGCTTGACAAGTGGTGCATAGGTCCGTGCCTGGGATCTGAACGAGCAAACCCTGGGCTGCCGAAGCAGAGTGCCTGAACTTAACTGCTATGCCACTGGACCAGCCCCCCGAGTCACTTTTGGATTGAGGATAACCATCTTTCAATTCATCATGTGCTCTGCAACATGAAGGCCCTCAACACATATGTCAGCGACAAAAATCACTATTCTGATACTATGTATAAAAATTAACTGGACCCAGCTTGGGCAGAGCATTTTGAATATGTTCAATATGTGTTTCTAGAAACTTCAGCTTTACCATTCCCCATTTTTCTAGAAAAAAAGAGAGAAGTGATTCTGATCTCTGGGATAAAGGAGATAAAGCAGGCTTTATTCTTCACACGCTTCAGATTTATAATGACTCCTCCCTGAAGCTCTTAAGTTTCTATCTTTTTTCCCCTCTTATCCGAAACTCAGAGCTTTGGTGACAGATGGGAGAGTAGGCATTTGTGTTGTGTCCTTCAAACCATCTATTTCATTTTCCAAAAGTTCTCGATTACTCTTTGGTAGACTGGTTTGGGAATGCTCACTCCAGCCCAATTCCAGACTGAAATGTGGGACAGCAGCTTAGCCTTTCAGCAATTCCTTCTCCTTGACAGCAGTGATCTGCAGTGGCCTGTCGAGGATGGTCAATATCTAAACTTGACCACGCACAGAGAATCTCAGTTTCCTTCTGGAATGTGAGGAATGAACACCATATGCAAAGAAGGAGCATATAACGCCGGGATCTCTTGGTACCCACACTAAACCTTCCCTTGCATGGAGCTGGCATTATAGAGCTCACAGTGGAGATGTCGAAGGAAATCGGATCTTAGTGACACAGATAAGTGACTGCATCAAGCCTTTCCTTAACCCTACCACTCTGGAAGTCCATTTGTGTAAGTCCGCAAACTCTACTTACTGTTACTATTGCTATTTACTATTTAACGCAATGTAATTTGCAGTTTCTGCTAACTGTATCTATTGAGTATTTTCTTAATGCTTTATTCTGAGTCGGGACATTCCACCTAATATAGTATTTGACTAAAGAACTTGTTTATAGCCAAAACATGAAAGAAACTGTTTATTCTTATGATCTTACCATGTACCCAGGGGCAGCTGTCCTTATAGACTGGAGAGAGTCCATAATTATTCAAGCAAAGATGAGACACAAACCATTCTGATGTCAAATTTCTGTCTTAACAGATGTGGTCTGAAACATTAACTGTGTATGGTGCTATTTCTCTCATAATCAGAATATTTGTCTTTGGGAACCAAGTGGTAAACCTGTCACTATTTACTATGTCTACTGAGCAATTTGGAAATTTCTGTTTCTTATTTGCTGAAATCTGTGGTTTTCTGGTTGGCAATTGTTAATCCAAATGGTTGAAACAACCCTTGAACTGGAAGAAATGATAAATGTGTGACCATTCAGATCCCATTATTATATAAGGTAAATCGTCAACAAAGTGTGTTATGGTGAGGACTTGGGTCATAGAGGCTTAAGATCAAGGGCAAATAGAATTGTTTCTACACACTGTACAGAGGAAGTAGAGAATATGTGAAACCTAGAGAAACTTCCAGAATCTTTCTGTTTACTGCCATTACACTGTTAAACTTAATAGCATATTTCGACAGACTTCAGAATGAAGGTTTGGGTGACAGTCGGGTGAAGCACCACATTCGCTTGGACACTAGTGAAGGCAAAAAGAGTGCGAGGTCCCCAGTGAAATAAGGAGAGGTAAACACCAACTCAGTCTCTTGGTCAGTTTTAGAGTTAAGAAGTGCAGAAACTTTTGTTCCTTCCTTTCTTGTTCTGTCATTGCATCACTTGGATATAAGGGAAGCCATTATGGTTAAACAGAAAGATGTTTATTACTTTGGACTAGAAGGTTTAAAAATGGTTAGAAAAGCCAGAGGAGCAGGCTCCTGCAACTCCTGTCCCTACTCCCCCAGCTCCAAATTTCACCAGGTTTTATCCTGTTGGGACAGCAAGCTGTTCAGTTAGGAAGCTGTGCCCATGGGACTGTGCTGCCTGGTTGTGACTCACACCAGCAAAATGAGCACCTCTGGATGAACACTCTCAAGTCGGCTCTTTGATAAAGCAAATAAAATGACAATTTCTGGCCACAGAGGTCACAAGAAAAGAGAAAAGGTACACAGAAATGGTATTTGAAATGAAATAGACATCAGAACTACAGATGGAGTAGAGGTTAAAGCCGTAACGGAATATAATGAAAAGCAATATGCCAAAAAATTGAAATCAGGTGAAAGAGACAAATGCCAAGAAATATATAACTTCCTCAAACCGACTAACATTAGGAAAGTTGCATGTTAGTATGAGCAGAAAAGAATTTGACATAGTACTTAAAAATCTTTCCACAAAGAAAATTCTAGGATCAGATAGTCTAATATGTGAACTCTACCAATATTAAAATAAATGATAATTCCAATTTATGCAAACTTTGAGAAAATATAAGAGCAGAACATGATCCTTAACTTATTTCTGAAGCTAGATACCTTCAATTGTAAAATCAGATAAAGACGAAGAAAAATGGGAAAAGTATGGTTCCATCTCACTCATGAAATAGAAATCTGAAATAAAACCCTAGCAAACCAAAACTGGCAAAACTTATACATGAAGATAATATATTATGAGCATTAGCTTTAATTAAAAAATGCAAGTTGGATTTAGCCAAATGGTTATGTAATTTGCCAAGTTGAGAGATCAAAGGAGAAAAGACAAATGATCATCTCAATAGATGCATAAGAAGTATTTAGTAAAATTCAGTATCAACTACCCATAAAAATACTTTTAAAGCAAGGAATAAGAGGGAGTGCATATCTTGATAAAGGATATGTGGAAAATATCACAATAAACATCATGCTTCAAAAGGGAATGGAAAAAAAATTCCTTTTAAGCTTGATCTGGTTTGATAACCCTTAGTCAGAAATTATAGTTATTAATCCTAAATTTTAAACATAAAATCTATAATATACATTGACAAATATGTTCGCTAAACTTTTTCAATTTGTGTAAGTTCTATAAGGAAGGTAAATCTTGTTTTCAAGGATTGAGGTAGCGATTCTATATTTTATTGGACCCATTAATCTGTTTATTTCAGTTTCCTGGTAGGAATTAGTTGCCACGTGAAAATTAAATTAAAATCTCCTGTCTAGAGGGGCTGGCCCGGTGGCACAGCTGTTAAATTCTCAAGTTCTCACGATTTGATTGGGCAGTCCAAGGTTCACTGGTTCGGACCCGAGGGCATACCTACACACTGCTTGTCAAGCCATGCTGTGGCAGGCATCCCACATATAAAGTAGAGGAGGATGGGCATGGATGTTAGCTCAGGGCCAGTCTTCCTCAGCAAAAAGAGGAGGATTGGTGGCAGATGTTAGCTCAGGGCTACTCTTCCTCAAAAAAAAGAAAAAAGAGAATCTAATCTATCTTCTAACTTTTTAGAAAACTGAATAACATTTAGAAAATGCTAGGTTTTTTTGCATTGAGTTTTTTTTCAATTTTGTGTGTATATTTTAATTTACCCCACACTATTAAGTTTTCATTATCAGAGTGAAAGATAAAACAAGAAAAGAGTTTAATAAACAAGATGAGATTTTGGTGTTTGTTACATATTTCTAATAATGTGAATAATTAATTACTATTTCAAAATGAACATTTCACTGCTATAGGTCTGTCTTTAAATGCCAGTTCTGTGGTGTGACTGGAATTCACCTTAAGAGCTGTGTCTGGACCTCACAGAGATGGACAGCCACCTCCTAGTGGCTGAAACTGGAAAAAATGAGCAGCTCGTGAAACTGTCAATAGGGAGAGGAGAGATATAAGATGAGGCTTTATGCTCTCTTATCCAAGGAGAAAACTAAGAAAAACACATACAAGATATACAGGTTTTATAAATGTAAGGCTCAGATATAAAATCACAAGGTCTTGTACTCAGGGTTGAAGGTGATTTACAATCAAGCTGCTTCCCACGGGGGCACCTCTACGCATGTCGTCTACAACGAGCAGCTGTAGGAAATCGTGTGGTCAACGAGGGTGATGACGATCCCCAGGGACTCCAGTGAGTCCAGATGGTTTGCTAATGCAGTTGAACATAAACGCGTTACAGAACAAAACATGTTTGATCATACTGATAGATGATGTAACTATGTTTGATAAAATTTAACATTCATTACTAATTTTTAATTAAGAAATATCTTAGTAACTAGGAATAGAAAGAGTCAGAATATAGGGTTAGCATGCAACTTTTCATCCAAACTGGGTTGTTTGTGAGTGCACAAAGGGGATGTTATCGAAGATCGTATGGGACTGTATCAGACAAAAAAGAAGCTATAGTCGCCCTTGGGTATGACAGTACAGTGAGTGAAAACTGATGAGAAAAATGAGGAAGCAGTAAAAATAGAAGATAAAGTTAGTACACAAAATGCATTAATCTCCAAAATAAAGAATAATAGTGACCGTGGAAACAGACTCCAATAATCTCCGAGCCTGCTCTACTGCACTGCGCCCGAGGAGGCGATGTAAGGATTCGCTCAGAAGACATTCTCTCTTGCTCTCCTTTTTTTGCCCATGGCTCGTCAATGTTTAATCTAAGAAATACGTTAAGAAAGAACTGATATTTCACATCCATCTCTAGAAGATGATAATTCATGCAATTCTACAGGGAAAATTATATGTTCATAGAAAAATTTAAGTCTTGAAGGGTCATCCCAGTTCTTTCATTTTCTTGTTTTTAGAAGGTGTTCCTCTATTCTAATTACAAAATTTAGAGCCATGAGGAAAACAGGGCCCAGAAAAATTAGAGATGGTTTTTCTCACAAACAGTAGGACTGAATGTGAAGCCCACACCTGATGGGAACACCCAGAGGCACTGAGCCCTATAGGGATGCTGGCTCTGTGGCTGCAAGGCCAGACCTACCCAACCCCTCACTGATTTGCATGTTTTCCTCAGAGTCCATTTCTGCTCTTCAGAATCCTCATGAATAGGCTTCTCAGTGAATTTGGGCAAAAACGATCCTCCCTCAGGCAAGGCCTGGATTGAACATGGAGTTCTGACTCAACTCTTCCACCCTCTCCTGTTCTGGCTCCCAGGTGAGGAGGGGAATGCAGGGAACTTCCTGAGATGATGGGAGTTCTCTCCCCCTAAGTGAGAAGGCTCCCCAGGGTATCTGTGGATCTATGAACCATGACTTCCCCTCAGAGACCCAAGTGCTCTCAGGCTAGGGGCCCAGGGCAGATAGAATATTCTGGAAGGAAACTGTAGTCGGATCTAGTTAACAGCGGTGTCTCTGTGTTTTGCTTGCTTCTCAGCTGCCAGTGGGAGCACTATGCTGACCAGTCTCCATCCTCATCTCTGTGTCTCTAGGAGAGAGCGTCTCCATCATTTGCAGGGAAGATCAGAGCATTAGCGATTACTGAACCTGGTATCAGCAGAAACCAGGCCAGGTTCCTAAGCTTCTCATCGATGATGCTGATGATCGATATTTTAGTGTCCCAGCCCAGTTCACTGGGATACAGTCTGAGACAGAATTCATTCTCCAAATCAGCAAGGTAGGGGCTGATGATGTTGCCAGTTATCACTGCCAGCAGGGTTATACATTCCTCCTATAGTGTTACAGGCCAGAGCAGAAACCGTCCTCTGAGGCTGGATGTGTGGTGGGAGCCGGTGGTTCCAGCAGCTGCACTCTGCCCCGTGGTCTGTTCAAGGGTTCAGGGTCTATTTCAGTGACAGGCTTGCAGGGTTCATGGGTAAAGGCCTGCAAGGGACTTTAGTCCTTTGAAAACTTACGTTTTCAACAACATAAAACAACCAAAACTTGAGTGAATTCTAAAAATGGATATCTTTATGTCAGGCCTGCAAAGGAATTCGTCCAGAGCATGGTGTTTGAATCCCTTCTCTGAGAATCACTCTGAGAAGTTTTTTTAAAGACAGAGAGCTAGACCAAAAGAGGAGCCCATGTTCAGGAAAATATTGCTACTACTATAACTACTGTTAGTAATGATAACAATATGACGACTACTACTACTAGTAAATAGCAACAATAATTACTCTGCCAAATGATATTTACTGAAGTCTTGAAGCCTTGCTATGTGTTGAGCCCGGTACTAGGGGCTTACTCATCTAGTGCAATGAATCCCACAGTAATCCTCTAGAGAAGAGAAATCAGAAGTTCTCAGAGCTTGGGTTGCTCAGGGCAGCGGTGCTTGTAGGGAAGAAGATGGAAAAGGAATCTCACATTCTGACTCCATAATTCCTACCCATTAATTAACTCACTTATTTAAAAAATAAATATAACTCAACACAGTAAAGTGCATTTACTGTATAGAAGTGAATTTAAAGTATAAACCTGGAAGGATATAAACATATACATTCCTCCTTTAACTGCTGCCCAGATCCAGATAGAGACTGGCTCCAGCATCCTATATGCTCCCTCGTGCTCCTTCCCAGTCATTCCATGCTCCATCCCCCACCACTAGAGCCCACCACTGTTGTTTTCTCTTTTTTTGAACTTCGCATAAAGGAATAATACGGCATATGCTTTTGGTGTGTTGCTTCTGTTGATCAACATGTTCTTTGAATCTCATTTATATTGTTGGTTTGGCCATAATTTGTTCTTTTTTACCAAAGAATATTTCTCTATTATATGAATATATCACAATTAATTAATTTATTCTTTAATGAATGAGTCATTCTAGATTTGAGACTGTTATTAATAAAGATGTTAGTAATATTTTTGAAATGTCTTTTGTGGGCTTATTCACTCACTTCCCTTGGGTATATTCCTAAGAATGCAAGGCATTGAGTTGCATAGGTTTAGCATTAGTAAACACTGCCAATAAGTTTACCAAAATAGAGAACTTGCTTACACTCCACTAACCGTGTGTAAGAGTTCCAGTTGCTGTAAATCCTTGCAATGCTTGGTGTTGGCAGACTTTTTGTTATATTCATATTGGGAGATCTTGAAGTGGCATTATGGTTAAAATGCAGATTTCCTTCATGAGTAATGATGTTGAGTAAGTTGTCGTGTGCCTTTTTTTTTTCATTAGCTATTTAGATATCTTGGGAAATGTTTGTTAAAAATGTATATATATGTGTATAAATATATATGTGTCTATACACACACAGAGAGAGAAAGAGAGACAGAAAGGGTTTGGTTTCCTGGAGATTTTTATATATTTTGAAAATGAATATTTGTCAGAAACATGCATTGGAAAATCTCCCATTTTGAAGAAGTCTATTTACTTTCTTGATGCATTTGAAAAGACGTTCCTAATCTTAGTGAGATTTAATTTATCAGTTTTTCTCTCCTTTAATTTTGTGTTTCTATGTGCACGTCCTGTTTAATAAATCTTTGCCTACTTTTAGAGCTTAAAGATGGCCTCCTATGCTTTGTTCTAGAAGCTTCATTGCTTCAGCTCTTATATGCAAACTATGACTCTCCATTAATTCATATTTTTTCCTGCTGTGAAGTGGGTCAAACTTTTTCTTTCTACTCTCCATTTCGTTTCATTTCCATATCCAATTGCTCCTCACTACTTATTGAAGAAGGAACACAACCAGTAATCCACTCTATTGCCTTTGCTGGATACTGAGTCACTGTATATTTGTGGGTCTTTCTCTGGACTTTCTATTTTGTTCTATTTATTTATCTGTCTTTATACCTACAATATAGCACACTCTATTACTTACTGTAGCTTTATAGTAACCTTAAAAATCTGGTATTATTAGTATTTTGACTTTATTTTTCTTCCTTAAGATCCTCTTGGATATCCTAGGTCCTTTGAATTTCCGTGTAAATTCTAGAATTAATTTATAAACTTCAAAAAAATCCTTTGGTGATTCTAATCAAATTCCTTTGAATATATATATCAATTTTTGAAAAAATAATAATATTGAGCCTTCCACTCTAGGAACATGGAAAAACTTTTTAATTTACTTAAATATTCTTTAACCCAGGGTATATATTTTATATATTGACATTGAATCCAGAGACTTTGTTAATTTTTACTTTATGCTAGTGTGTATTTAGGTTATTTAAGAATTTATGTACACAATTTTGTGGTCATAAGTAAAGATATTTTGCTTCTTCCTTTCCAAACTTGTGCCTTGTATTTCTTTGTCTCCCCCTGTTGTATTTGCTAGGTTCTCTAGTATAATTTTGAATATAAGTGGTGATAATGGACATTCCTGTCTTTTTCCAAACTGAAGGGTATAGTGTCGATACTTTATCACTGAATGTGATGTTTGCTCTAGGATTTTTATAAACAGTATCAGATTAAGAGATTTTTCCATTGTTCCCGACTTGCTGAGAGTTTTACCATGAATAGCTATTGATCTGTCTTGAAATGATTCTTTTCCAGCCATAGTGAGATGTAATTGACCTATAACATTGTGTAAATTTAAAGTGTACAATGTGATGATTTGATACACATGTATATTGAAACGTGATTATCACGGTAAAATTAGTTAACACATAGATCACTTCATGTAATTAACAATTGTTTTCGTGTGTAGTGAGAACATTTAAGATCTACTCAGCAACATTCAAGCACATGATACAGTATTGTTAACTATAGTCATCATGCTGTACATTAGATCCCCACAACTTACTCATCTTGCTGGGAAAGACTCGCCCTGAGCTAACATCTGTTGCCAATATTCCTCTTTTTTCTTTTCCTCCCCAAAGTCCCAGTACATAGTTGTATATTCTAATTGTAGGCCCTTCTAGTTCTTCCACGTGAGCCACCACCACAGCATGGCTACTGAAAGATGAGTGGTGTGGTTCCGTGGCTGAAGCATGGTATGCCAAACTTTAAACACTAAGCCATCAGGGCTTGCTCCAGAACTTATTCATCTTATAACTGGAAGTCTGTACACTTTGACCAGCTCCCATTTTCCCCACCCTCCAGCCCTGGCAACAACCAATCTATTCTCTGTTTCTGAGTTCAGCTTTTTTAGATTCCATGGATAAGTGAGATCACACAGCATTTGTCATTCTCTGTCTGACTTATCTGACTTAGCATAATGCTCTCAAAGTACATCCATGTTGTCACAAATGGCAGAATTTTCTTCTTTTTATGGCCAAATAGTATTCGAGTGTGTTTATATACCACATTTTCTTTATTCATTCATCCTTAATGTGACATTTTACGAAGGCCCTAGGTGACAAACCTGAAGAAATTATACTGGAGCAGACCCCAAAGTGACAGTGGGAGTTTTTCTTTATTGTGAGTTGTGGGACAAGTATTAGAGAAGTAGAGAAAAGATCAAAAGCCAGAATAGGATTATATAAGGAGGAAGGAGAGCAATAGGATATTTTAACCTTTAATAAGGCAACATTTTGATAATGGATGGTGAGAAGGAATGCTGTGAACAGTCTGGATAAGCATGAGTGGAGGCCTGAGCAATTTAGTGAGCCTCAAGACAAAATAATTATGTTTTCAAGAGTTGTGAGGTGGTTATTGAAAAAACAGCCCTAGAATCTAATGTGATTGTGAGTGAAACATACTTGGATTAGATTAAGACTATTTCCGAGGTTCTCTGCTAAGTCACTCATTCTTCTTATGGCGATTATATATATATATATATATATAAAATAACTAACATTATTATAATAATAAAATTAATAGCAGCATACATTATGTGCTGGATACTTTTCTAAATGCTTTATCTTGTTTAAATTGTAAACAGAACCATTAGTAGATACTATTATTGTCCTAGTTTCTCAGATATCTAAACTAAGGCAAAAGGACATTAGGTAACTTGAGTAATGTCATACAATCTCTAAGCAATGGAGCTTGGTCCCCAACCCACATGATTTGACTTCAGGTTCTGCTATGATAAATTCTGGACTATTGGATGGATAATGTCTGACTGTTGAGGAAGCTCTAATTCCTGAATGCATGCAGATTGGTTTGGAGGTCAGAGTAGCATTAATAAAACTGCTTCCTTGAGACATAGAGAAAGTTTCAAAAGCAAAAGAGTTTAACTGCTTTTGGGAAAGCAGCAGATTTATGGGAAATGAGGACCAGAACTGGAGAATATAACCTAAAGGGCTGTGCAGACTGTACAGGGAACGTTCCTGACCAAGCACTCACCACATGTGCACAATTCTGAGGAACACAAGGGAACCCAGATTAGATTCCATTTAGATCAGGAGTGTGAGCATAAGTTTCCCAAATTGTTAAGGAGAGGAGGGCCTGAATCTGGGTTGGCTGGATGTTTTGTGCAGAATGGAGTGGTAGAGTGAAAAGATGATCATGCAAGAACTAGTTCCCTGTCTGCATCTACAGTAGCACTGTCTGTCTTCAGGGAGATGATGTCTGTACCCCGAGGAGTCAGAGCCCAGGTCCTGCTCATCTGTGCATTGTGGTTGTCCTTGTACTCACGCCGCAGGGCTTAATTCAGTGTTGCTCTTTACTGATTCTAACAATGATATGGCAGCTTCAAGGCCCCCAGGAATGATTGCTAAGCAGCAAATGAAAGGTATATCTGAAAGATAAAGTTATGATCAACTTCCCATTTCAATCTGATCCAATCGTGCACCAAAAGATACCTCTAGGCACATTGTGGGTAGAAAGAGAGATATGGGATTGCAGGCTTCTGTTTGTTCCCAGGTGGCTTGTGCTAAACACCATCTAGCAGTGTCTAGGTAATTGGTGAGGCAGGAGGACACAGAGATTAAATTCTGTGACCACAGGAGAGAAATTCCCCCCTCAGGCTGAGCCCAAGGCTTCCTCTGACATGACCACCTGGGGATGGGTCACTATAGTGTAGAGAAAAGGAGGCAAATGGTCTCTGCAGCTGGAAGCCCAGATCACCCCATCCCAGCTGCTTTGCATGTTCCTCCCAGTGCACCCTGCTGTCCAGAGCCCATATCAACGTGGGTCAGTGCTCTGGGGAAGATCTGTCTCAGCTAGGGCACAGAGTGGACCATGGAAGCCCCCATTCAGCTTCTCTGACTCCTGTTATTCTGGCTCCCAGGTGAGAGGAACATGAGTGGTTCTGCATGTCACTGAAAAGTTTCTCACTTTTCTTGGGTCCTGTGACCCGGCACCTTTGCTCAGCAAGTATAATAATTAACGCTCAATTTAGATAAACCATCCTGGCTCAGGTGAGAAGGCAATTGGTATGATCTAGATGACACAGGTGACTTTTGTGATTTATTTCTAATCTCACATACCACCAGAGAAGGCTTGTTGACACAGTCTCTGGCCTCCCTATCTCTGTCTCCTAGAGAAAGAGCCACCCTCACCTGCAGGGCCAGTGAGAGTGTTAGTAGCTATTTAGCCTGGTACCAGCAGAAACCTGGGAAGGCTCTCAAGCTCCTCATGTATGGTGCATCCACCAGTGCCACTGGCATCCCAGCCAGGTTCAGTAGCCATGGGTCCGGGACAGACTTTATTCTCATCATCATCCACCTGGATCCTGCAGTTTATTACTGTTATCAGTGTAATAGTGGATATCCACAGTGATTCAATAATGAAATAAAAACCTCTGTGAGGCCTTCAAGTGTTTATTTGATTATACTAGATGCTTCCTTTATAATTACCTGATGTCGTGGCTGCTCAGTTTTAGCATCTCTAAATTTATTTGGAAATCTTAAAGTTCTGAAAAGTGACTTCATGACAAGATTTGGATTCTGATTCTTTGGTTTTTCCTCGGACCAAGATGCACATCCAGTATCAGGCACAATTTGACTGGCAATGGCATAGGATCAGACTTACATAAGTGGATGGTTCTAAAGTCCCTGGTCAGTCCAACAAGGCAAGAACTGTAACAAAATACGAAGATTGGAAAAGAAAAATTAAAACTATCATAATTCACATATGAATGGATTGTGTGCAGAGAAAATTCAAAATAATCTACAGAGAGACTATTAGAATTCATAAGAGAATTAGCATATCATTGTATTCAAGGTCACTACAAAAATTCAATTTGATTTCTAGATAACTGCAACAAATGTTGGAAGTTTAAATTGATAAAACACATCATTTACAATAGCATTAAACATCAAATATTTAGGAAAAAATAACAAAATACACTGAAAGCTTCAGAATATTATTCAAAGAAATCAAAGAAAATCTAAGAAAATGGAAGGTCATATTGTGTTCAAGGATTAAAAGGCCCAGTATTGTAAAGATGCCACTTATTTATGAATTGATATGCAAATTAAATATAACCCAAAACAAAATCATAATTTCTTTCAAATAGACATTTTTAAGCAGATTCTAAATTTTATAAGGGAATGTCAAGGACCTAGACCAACTCTGGCAAATCAAAGAACTAGGTTGAGGAATTACATTTCTGGATACCAGGAGTGTAGTACTGGTGTGAGTTAGGTAAATTGTTCACTTGAACAAAAGAGAATATTCTCAGACAGACATGTGCATATGTTGATTCTTCTTAAGGAGAAAGGCGGTTACTGCAGAGCAGTGTGGAAGGGCCCTCTTTTCAAGAACCGGGGCTTAGCAAATTATATACAAGTGGCTGATGAGGATATAAAAAGGTGCTCAACATCAAGAATCATTGGAGAACTACAAGTGAAAATCACAAAAACTACCACTAAATATTCAGTAGGATGACTAAAACTAAAAGACTAACAATACCAAATCCGGTGAAGGGAGTGGAGCAACTAACATGCTCACACAGCGTGTTGGGAATATAAGGTTGCAGAGCAAGCTGGAGACCTGACTCCACACATATAAATCCCATGTGATCCCGCCATTCCGCTTAGAAGCACAGATGTGCTCTGAAACAAATGCACTGTAACACTCATAGCAATTTTTGTGGTAGTCCAAAATTGGGAGCAGCCTAAATACAAATCAACAGTCTTATGGATAAAGAAAATAATGTGTATGCATACAGTGAAATTCTATGTATGAGTGAAATAGATAAACCGCTACCACACCAAAGAACCTGGGTGACTCTCATAAGCATAATAATATGCGAAGGAATTTAGAAGCAAAATAGATCATTATCTGTAAATCTATTTTTGTAAAGTCCAAAAATTGGCAAAACTAATCAATGATGTTAAAAAAAAAAGAATTTTAACCGTGATTAAATTAAACTAAATTGGGGAATTATTAATTGTAATTATCATATTTACAATGTTAAGACTACTAGTTCATTAACGTGGTATAACCTTCCATGTATTGGAGTTTCCTTGTTTCCTTTCAATAACATTTTATACATTTCTCTCTGGTGCTCTTGAACATATTTTTATAACTTTTTTTGGCATAATATCAGACTTAAAGAAAATCCCCAAAATACTATAGGAAACTCCTATATATGTACCTAGACCCATTTAGCATCAATAGGTGATTTCATTTCCACATTTCTTCTTTATTTATTAGTTGGCATTCTAGTTATTATTGATTTTTAAAAAGTCACCCCAAGACTCAGTGGCATATGAAAACTGCAATCATTGTCCTATTATCTCTATGGTTCTAGATGTTTCTTGGAGTCACCGTGGTTCCTTCTTGGTGTTTCTAACGTGGGGATGCAGTCAGATATTGGCTGGGATGGAGTCATCTCAAAGATGGCATGGTGGATATCAGCTGGGTCGTCATCTAGGGCAGTTAGCCTATACATGTGGCTGTTTTGCTTCATCTACACTTCCGTCAAGTGTACCACGCAGAAGTAATACAGCCTCTTATGAAGTCTTATATCCTCAGAAGACACCTAGTCTTATTTCCACCACAATCAAAGATCCATTTAGATTCAAAGAGAGAAAACCTATGCCAATAGGTTCAATAGGAGATGTTAACATCACAGTATTAGAGGAACTTGTAGGATGGGAGCTCTTATAATAGCCATCTTGGGGAATACATCACAACGGTCTGCTCTTTGTCCAAAACAATTCACATTCCTCTCACATAAAAAACGCACTAATTCTCACCCCAAACACCCACAGCATTATTCCATGACAGTGGCAGGTCGAAATCCAAGATCTCATCATTTAAATTTGGTCTTGCGTGAAAGAGTCTCATTGCCCGTAGTTCCTGAATAGTGGTCCTCCCACCTCAAGACCTGTGACCCTTTGTTAGATAGGAATAGGCTATAGACACTCTGTAAACACTGCTATAGACACTCTCATTCATAAAGGAGGCACACAATAGTTGTATTCCATGTGTCATAGACCAACATCTTCCCTTTTGGACTTCCTACTTCCAGTCTCTTTTTTTTCCAAACTCCATTTCTTATCCTTTTAAGCTACTTCATCAAATCAAACCCCCAATACTAAGTCATAACAATGTCTTGTCTGTTTTCATTATCCTTTGAGGCAGTTTAAATTAAATGTCCTTCATGAATCCTTTGCTATTTTCACTTTTTTCTGATTTTCTTTCTGAATTTAGAAGATAGAACATTCCCATCCTCACATGTAGCAGATGTGGCTGCTGTATAGAATGCTCTAAATTTGTTTATCTATTGTTTCTCTCACTCTAAATTCCCAAGTTCTGTTAGTAAGGTAACTGACCTCATCATCTTGTTCTGTCTTCCTCAGAATATTCCCAGGGTTAGGTTCATACTAGGAAAAGGGTTCTGTATTAAAGAGGCTTGAGCTCAAATCCAATTAATAGCTGTGTAAGCAACTATTTTTGATGAACATTGCCTGATAAGGTTCCTATAACATGCTTGTGGTCACTTACAAGAGTGACCTTCACAAGAAGGCTAACTGTAACTGAGGACTTAGGAATTATCTGGTGATTTGGACTATTAATGAGGGGCTCACATAATTCATTTACTAATAGTTCATTGTTCACTAGGGGAGGAAGCATCCCTGTGTGACAGCTCTGAATTCATCAGCTCTGGAACTGGAAGCCTCAAAATATCTGCACCCAGGATGACTTTGCCTGCTTTCCCAAGAGCCCTTGGCTACAGATCAAAGCCCTCATCAATGAGCTGTCCCCTAGCTAAAGGCAGCTGCATGCCTCAGTCATGAAAAAATGAACTTGAGGAGCTCAACGTCTCTGCCTCCTGCTGCTTTGGATCCTCTGTGAGGAAAGAGATCATGAAGAGTTGCAGTGTAATGATGAAAATTGCTTTCTTGTCCTTTTAAGATGAATCTTGAATACCCTTTGGGTCAGTGACATGTGACTTCTCACAGAACACCCAATCGTGAGTGACCTGAGAAGATCATGGAGTGTGATATGTTTAACCTCAATGATATTTGTTATTATGTGACTTTGTAAAATTTCGATTGCAAACGGGGACTAGAGTTGACCTAATTTGCAACTTCCGAACAAAACTTCAGGAGAGAGAGTTACCATCAGCTACAAGGCACCAAAATAATAGTAGCTACTTGAACAGGTACCAATGAAATACAGGACAGGCTCCCATTCTTCAGCATTATAATACCTCTGACCTCTACCCTGGTATCCTCACTTGGTTTTCTTACTGTGGGTCTGAGACAGATTTCACCTCTACAATCTGCAGCCTGGAGGCTGAAAACGAAGCATATCATTACTCTGAACAACAGAAGAGGCTGAATATCAAAATGTGTCAGCCCTGAACAAAGAGCGTACACTGATTCAGCTACTTCTTCTTGTCCAAGTTACTGATGTACAATTGGGGCAATATGGTGGAAAGCTCAGTGAAAGGAACTTTGAAATGCTTTCTCCCATCACAGAAGACAGAGAGAGGAACCACACATTCCTGTTTGGAATTTGACTCTCGTGTTTAAAAGCTATATAAATTTGGCAAATTGTTCAAACTGTCTTCTCTTGGTTTTCACACCTGCAATAAAGGAACAAAAGAAAGTAACTATGCCAAAGACCTATATGAGATCAAGCAAATATTTATAAAATATTCATAATATTGACTTGCAACTTAGTAGACACTTAATACACATTAGTCATTTTTGCTTCCTCTTGTAATTATGTAGATTCAGTCTTTCTCACCATATTTTTTATTTCACAAATTATCCCCTAAATTATTTTTTTCTGAAACTTCCACTTTGTCAAATGGTGAAATAGGTTATTTCATACTAATCTGTCATAAACAGGTATAAAAAGGTGAACAAAGTATAAAAAACATATATTTGAAGACATCTGAGATTGGCCGTGTAATAAGGAGTCTGACCTCATTTTTAATGTTTGATCACTGACGCTTCTTCTGCCCCATATCTGTGCAATTGCCAGAGAGAAGCTCAAACTTCGCAAAACCCCAGCTCACTCAGGGGAACTTTTCCCCAGTCTCTCCTCCAGTCAGTTCCTGCCCCTGTCAACCCAGACTGGTCCAGCTTTGCAGTCCCTGTTCTACCCAGGATTCCCTTGAGTGAGTGATAAGCTGTCTCTCCAATTATTTTGCATGTGGAGTATCAACAGACTCAAGATATTACCTATTAATTGCAAACCTGTCTCTCTCACCTCCACAGACCAAAAAGACAAAACATGCAAAGAGAGCATACATTTGAAGCGTCAAGACAAGAAGTAGCAGAGTCTAGAGAGGTGAACCCTATTTTTCTCTCTTTAATGTCCCCTGAGGGATTTTCATCTCAGAAGTAGTTGCTCAGAGGCAAGCTGAGAATCTGAAAGATAGGAGATGGTGAGAGGCCTCAAAGCCAAGCAGAGCTTTCAGCAATCTCACATGGCCAGGGGCAAAAATTAGTCTCCAAGGACTACAAACAAGGAGGGATTCTGCTTAACACCAAGGGCTTCAGTTGAAATCCTGAAGAGTTGAAATCCTAAGAGAAGGGATGAACCAGGAATAGCAAAGAATCACCCATGCTGAAGCCCAGTCTCAAAGCAGTGCAATCCCTGATTGGATAAGGTGATATATCCCCAGAATTTCAGTCTGCCAGAATCAAAAGTAGATCTTTTCAGGAGGACAAAAATCATTCCAGGGGCCAAAATCATCTCTAACATTTTTAGAGTAAATATGTGTGTTAATCTACATGACCATTAAGTGTGTAAAATGCAGTCTGACTTTCAGTCTAAAGCACCCAGGCATATGATATCAAGGAGGAAGAAGCAGGCAATCAAAACCAATCCAAAGGATTTGCAGATATTAGAGTAATCAAATATTATATGCTTTGTACACTAGGTGACAAGATGGAGAATTTTTATAGAGAGTCAGAAACTATTAAAAATAAGTGGAAATTCAATAAAAATAAAATAATTTAAATCAAGAATTCAGTACACGAATTTAGCAGCAGGTTTGACAGAGTTAAAAAGTGAAATGGAAAACAGGAAGATACATTGGCAGCTTGGAGAGATTAATACATGGAAAACCTAAAAAAGGAGTAAGGGCATAAGGGATATAGCGAAAAAAATTCATCATACGTATAACTGGAGTTCCGGAAGAAGAGGAGAGAGTACAGGGAAAGATAATATTGGAGCAGATAATGGCTGGGTTATTTCCAAATCTGATGATGCAGTGAAGCAATGCTCTGTGTCCCAAATAAGATAAATTCAACGACAACAAAAATTCACAGGTAGGCTCACCTGAGTACCAATGCTGGAAACAAACAAACAAAACCAGAGAGAGGGAGAGAGAGAGTGGGAAGTGTTAAAAAAAAAAAAGTATCTATGAGAAAAAAAGGTAAATTACTGCCAATGGAGAAACAGTAAGAATGACAAATTCTTAACAGCAATATTAGAAGCTAGAAGACAAAAAAAATATATTTTCAAAGTATAGAAAGAGAAAAACTGCCAATTTAAGATTCTATGCAAGAATACTATTCACAACTGAAAGCAAAATAAATACACTGTAGAAAAAGAAACACAGAAAATTAATCACCAGAAGACGCATATTAATTGAAATTCTGTAGAAAATTTCTCAGGGAGAAATAAAGTAATTCCAGATGTAAATTCTGAGATTGAAAAAGGAGTAAAGAGCTATAGAAAGGGAAAATATGTGAGAAAGGCTACATAAATTTTGACTGTATAAATAATATTATTTTGTGGTATTCAAACTATATGCCCAATTAAAAACTTTAAAAAATTGCATAAAAGTCAAGAGGGGTATTCTGAGTTCTAGTTTTTAAGATCCACGCATTGTTGGAAACATAAATTGTAGCAAGCCAAGGATGCATGATGTAATTCTCCTGGGAACTCAAAGTGTAATAAAATAATATGCGACTAAAAAACTAATTTAGGAGAAATTCAACCAATACTGCAACTATATTTCAGGTGGATTGTTCTAGAAAAGATCACGTAAAAAATAAATACTATTTCATGGC
The DNA here is from genome assembly GCF_037783145.1 of Equus przewalskii. NCBI lineage: Eukaryota > Metazoa > Chordata > Mammalia > Perissodactyla > Equidae > Equus > Equus przewalskii. Next base: position 15,813,308 of record NC_091844.1, read on the forward strand.
AAAAAAGTAAACAAAACTAGAAGACAATTTATCTAGGAGACACCATTTTTAATATGTTGTACAAATAATGTTAGTATTCTAATATACAAGAATTCTTTTGAAATGTTTGTACAAAGAATCCAAAATTCAAAAGAAAAAAATGGAGAAAAGACAATTCACAAAAAAGAAACATAAATAACTATTAAACATATGAAAGATGTTCAATCTTAGTAATTATTGGAGAAATGCAAATCAAAACTAATTTGAGATATTTCATACCTGAAATTTGAGAAAATTTAAACATATCAAGCAGATTTTTTGACAAGTTTATGAGGAAACAGCTACTCTCATTCATAGGTTTTGGTGATGCAAACTACTACTACACTTTTAGAGGAGAATGTGACCATAAAAACAAAACTACATATGCATTTACCTTTTCACTCATAACCACATTTCCAGGACTTTCCTGGAACTGACATCTCCCGTAATACAAAAGTATACATGTGCAAGATTATTTATTATAGCATTGCTTGTAATTGTTTGCAAGATATTGACAGCAAACAAAATGCTCATTTATTGATGCTTGGTTGAAAAAACCCTGGTACAGCCATACACTGGAGTACTTAGCTGTGAAAAGGAGGAAGGTCTGTATGATTTAACATGGAGTGATTTCCAGGACATATTGTTAGGTGAAAAATGTGAAGTGTAAACAATTATCCATACTATAATATATTTTGTGTAAGAAGAAGGGGGAAATAAAAGACTGGAAGGATAAAAAAAAGAGCGAGATTGGGTACCTATGGACATAGGGGGTGACAATGAGATGGATCTGGTAGGGATGTGACACTTCTCTGAGCATAACATTTTCTGTTACATTCTTACTTGGGTGCCAGTAACATGGTGTTACATGTATTCAAAACTAAATAAACAAAATCCACAAGGATGAGGGAAAATGAAATTTTGTTCTGTCTTACAGAGAGAAACATGGGGATTGGAGAGAATATATGTGAGTATGGAGCCACTCTCTCAAATAATCTGGTGGAAGTTTGGTCAGGCCATGCAGAAATCTGCTATAAATATTGAGAAGACCATGTTTCCTGAAAAAGTTGAATGTAATCTGATTTAATAAATCAGGATCATTTCACAAATTTTAGGGTAATTGATTGTTAGACTGAAGGAAGGAACACACATTCGTTTTCCGATTCAAACAGAGAGATAATTGAGAGAGCACTGGGGAAGAGGAGAAAGAGCTAATTGGTAAAGGGACACTCCCAAAGGACACTCTACAAGCCCTAAAGAATGTAGGTTCATTGTCTTTTGTGGAACCAGGAAGCAAAGGAAAGAACAAAGGCGCTGTTCCCAGGCTTCAGATGGGTGTCCCCTCCCTCCATAATCATCTGCTGGGCACCATCTTCCATGAGATTCCTAAAGGGAGTGAAGTTGAGAACTAACCAGAACTGTGATCTTGAAGACTAGTTTTCCTATGCCGCCATCACTCTATCCTCCCAATCCATCCCAGGGGAGCTGAGGGATGCCAGTGGGACGGAAAAGAGGAAAACTGCAGCACAGATGATGACTGGAAGAGGAAACGAAAGTGTTGTGTAGGCACAGAGTAGCTGAATCCTGGTACCCAAGCCTGATGGCTTGACAGTCACTCCATTGCTGCTTAGAGAGCCTTGAAGAGCAAACGATTCAGTGGCGTCCACAGCATTTGGACCCTAGACATGGTGGAGGAATCACAGTTCTCAGACCATTGATCTAAGTGTTGTGGCCAAAATTCGGATAGGAGCTGGTCTCCAATTATGCTATTTGTGGGCAACAGGAAAGAAAAGATGTTGGAAATTGTACAAGGAAGGAATGACACATTGCCCTGGAAATCATGCCTTCAAAAACAGGAAAAGAACCTCAGGGTGTCTCCCACAAGTGGCCACAAGCTGGGGTCCTGAGTAGTGATCCCAGAGAGGGCTGTGTGTGTGTGTCTGGTAATAAAGGCCCAGAGTCCAGACTAATTCTGAGTCTTATCATTATTATCACCACTTCTTCACTCCATTTCAGTACTTGCTCTTTTCATCCAGGAATAATTTCACAGTTCTTCCAGCTGCCCAAGCTTCCAGCAGACTCCGTGGCCACAGGGCAAATAACACAATGACCTAATCACTGGGCAGTTGAGTAAAAGCCAGTTCCCTCTGTCACATACTGTGCCAAGCAGAGTGTGAGTCTGGGGAAACAGTTCATAAAGAAAATCCATGTTAGAAAGAATCATGAGCAAGAGGGTCTTCCAGTAAAGGCAAGGAGTGTGGACAAAGTCTCTGGATATGGTTTAGTCAGTGAGGGGCATCAGGAGGACACAGATGAAGGTGCTCCCCTCATCCAGGTATGAGAAAGTGCAACACCTGCAGGTTCTCCTCAGGCCAGTGGTCGTGGCTTTGGAGACCTGTAGATCAGACTCACAATTGCTCACATCTGCAGGCATCTCCTGGATTCAGAAAGAGGATTGTCATCATTTGGCTTCCAAGAATTCAGGAACTGTGGACACAGTCTGACAATGACTAAATGGATAAGTAAAACAGTGGCTTTGGTTACATTTATACCACTAGGTATACTCAAGATAGAAAAATGGACATAAGAGACATCTCTTATTAACATATTAAAAATCACAACCTTGTGACTCTTCTTTTCCCATATTGATTCCTTAGGATCTGTTTGATACCTCAGAATAGTTACCCCCAGCTTATCCATTCCCAAATACTGGACTCTGCCCAACCTGAATCCATGGACCATCCTCGTTCTTAAGAGCCACTGGCTGAGGTTCATGGAGCGGTGCCTGCAACATGGGGTGTTTTGCATAGAGACGCACATGAGCTATTTGACAGACTCTATCTAAGATACAAAAATGGACTTTGTTCTGATCCTGCTCATCCAGGCAGAAGACACTTCCAAAAGGTTCCCTCACCCAGGATGGTCTTGCCGGGACAAGACCTCTAGCCTCTAATGCTCTACTATCAGGGGAGGGGAATTTTTTACAAATAGGTAATTCTCACGATGAGAACTGTGATAGCTGTTCTCATCTAGTGTGTGAGAGAATTGAGAACGAGGACCAAGGAGGATATTTTAGTCACTGATTCAGGTGACAGACACTTACAACTGGATAAAATCTATACATTGAACTACATTTATGAGAAAAAAATACGTGAACATGGCACATCACTTTTTCTTTCATAACTGTTGTTTCATATTTGCATTCACACTAGTTTCTTTTTCCCCCAGTTTCCCATGAGGCTGCTGTGCTGACTCAGTCTCCACCCCTTCTGTCTGTGGCAGTGGGAAGGAGTATCTCCATCTCCTGCAAGGCCAGTGTCAGTCTCATCCACAGGAATGGACACACCTACCTGAACTGGTGCCAGCAGAAACCACGTCATCTCCTGGACCACTGATCTGTAGTGTGTCCAACAGGGCTCCTGGGTTCCCAGCTGGTTCAGTGTCAGTGGGTCTGGGATGGGTTTCACACTCCCAAACACCACTGTAGAGATTGGAGACACTGTACATACTTCTATGCAGAGAACACTCACTGGGACCCTGTGCTGTGTAACGACCCTAAACACAAATCTCCGCTGTAGGTCAGCCCTTCTGCTCAGCTGAGCAGCTGCTTCCTCCAGGAAATCAGTTTCAGAACATCTGCTCCTCTCAGAGAAGAACCAAGCTGGGGTGAGTTGGAAATGGTGTGAGCCTTGAAAGAGGGCAGGATGGTCCTCAGGGTGTGGTCCCAAGGCCAGGAGTCCCTCTCAATAGATAATCAGAGTTAGGGACAGCACTGATAAGACGGCTCACAGATGGTTCCAGGCTGACTGTCTCTCCTCAGCTCTCAGCATCACTGATCCCTGAAGGAAAGGCCACCTGTTCTCCAGGCACCAAGGGCACAGGCCTGCCCTGCCCTGACTTCACTGCAGAACTCTCAGTCTCATGACAATTTCCACTGGGCCACAGATAGTGTTGTGTCCCCAGGGAAAGACTGCTCTGTGGGCCTGAGAAAACCTTCTTTCCCATTCTTTCTGTGGAAAATCCCAGGCTATTCCAAGCCGAGTCACTTCATATACTTACTCTCTTAAAATCAGAAAACTATCTGCATATTAGAAACATAAAATAATGAAGAAATTTAAATCTCTTATAAGTGTCATCTGTCAGAACCTCCAAATTTGTCCAACTGACTCTGATCTGAGTTTCCTGGCTTATGGGTCATCCCCATGTGGTCCATGTGCTCCATCCATCTCCGCTCAGGCTTTCTCTCCCTGGCTGCCCGTCTGATCCCAGTTTTCCCCTCAGATTTGACATGCTTCTACCCTAACAGTCTTGTAAATGTATCCTCTTACTCGCTGGATTCCAATGGAAACAATCTCCTTTAAGCTCAGGCCCTTCTGAGACCTTGAACATGCAGGAAAATAAGGGCAATGAGACTCACACATGTATGAAACTGATGAATTCTTAAACTGTTGCTTCACCTTTTTTTGTCAGTCAACGCATTTATCAGGCAAGAGTGTCCAAGTTTGATTTGATTTTTTAAAACCATCTTTGACGTCTTCAAATACTTTTCTTCTAAGTCTTTTTCTGCAAAAGCCCAAGTCAGAGGAGCTATGTCCAGTAAAGTCTGATTGGTCCTTCTCTGATATCCACCCTCTATAGACCCCAGAGTCTCCACCCTCTCCAATCATTTTGCCTCCACAGCGAGCAAGCGACAGAATCCTATTGATTAGTCAGGTCAGGTATAGAAAACTTTGAAAAATACACATTTCTAGAAATAAGTTTGATGTAGTTGTTGCCACACATTCTTCAGTGGAGGCACCAGAGTTGCTGGTTTTCGTCGTGTCTCAACTGAATTAATCCCGTGTAAACACCAGTTAATCCTGAGTAAACACCAGTGGTATCTCAACCTGTCCAGTTAGAAGTGGCTCAGTGCTTGCTGTTCCTCTCCACTTGACTTTGTAACACTCTCGGGTAGAAATTCTGTTCATTTATCTGTATATTTGACCCAGCTACGGCCATTCACTTGTGGATATACCAAGTTTTAACTAATCCCATTCTTCTTTTTCTTTCTCCTGTGGTAAATGGCCACCACAGAACATTTGTCACTTAAGAGTGGAAATAATTCATTTTAAAATATTTTCTATTGCACAACATTTAAAAGAAAATCTAAAGTCTGAAAAAATAAGTAATGGCAGACTTAGAAAGTGAAGAGTCTAGGTAGAAGCTAGAAACAGAAGAACACTTACTTCAGTTGATGTGAAATTCAACTCCAGGAAAACCCAAACTTCTGTGAGAGATGTTAGCGTGATGGTGACCTTGGTTGGATGTAGCTGTTAGCTGGAAAAGTGCATGAGTGAGGCATCTGGAGAATTTGACGTGCTTTATATTTTCACCCAACTAGTAAATATCGTAAACCTTATTCAGTTGTGCAATTAAGGTGTCTGCTCTTTGTCTGTATGCATTTTATCTTAATTAAAACAAAAAAGAACAAACTCAATGTCTGAAAAAAACAAACAAATCACCAAATGTTTATGGAAACTGAATTCTGTTAAAGAGAAGTATAAAAGCAACTGGGAAAGTTCTAAAAAACCTGCAAACTGGTAGAGAAAATAGAAGGAAAGATTTAACTGTGTGCCTTTACTCCTTAATAACGTAGATTTCATCTCAATTGATTTTTCTTCAAAAGACATCAGCTCTCATCTTGCTTTGACTTATCAGGACTCATCAGTTCAACTTCTCAAAATGGTCTTCCGTGCTCAGCTCCTGGGGCTGCTGATGCTCTGGGTCCCAGGCAAGGACACAAGGGAGATGAGGAAGGAGTGTGGAGCGAGAAGGGCGAGCTCTGGGGGCACCACTGCTTTTCACGTGTGTTTGTTCACGTGTCAGATGCACACATTCCCCTCTGCAAAGGGCATGTGAAGTTTAGATCTGTGAGAATGAAGAAGAATCCAGAAGAAACAACCAACTCTCCTCTGGTGGAGAATGTGACAGACAAAAAGGAGGATGGTATAGGTGATATCTAGACTCCTTCATACATTTCTAATTGTGGATTCTTTTTGAAATGAGTTTTTTAGGGTATTAAGCAAAATTTAAAAAGTGGTTTCGCTTAAAATAAATAACAAAAGAAAAATCATGAAAGTGGCTCATAAAGTTTGTACATGACCTTGTACTTTTTTCTCATTATTTTAGGAAACACCAGGGATATTGTAATGACCCAGACTCCACTCTCTTTGCCTGTTGTCCCTGGAGAGCTGACCTCTGTCTCCTGCAGGTCTCCTATATAGTAGTGGAAACACCTTTTTGAATTGGTACCTGCAGAAGCCAGGCCAGTCTCCACAGCTCCTTATCTATATGCTATCCAATTGGCTCTCTGGGGTCCTAAACAGATTCAGTGGCAGCGGATCAGGAACAGATTTCACCCTTAAAATCAGCAGAGTGGAGGCTGAGGATGTTGGAGTTTATTACTGCGTGCAAGTTCTACAAAATCCTCTCACGGTGCTGCAGCCCTGAACACAAACCTCCCTGGTGTGGTGGACCAGCTGCTCAAGTGTAGCCTGTCTGGGGAGCAGGCAGGCAGGTTCTCTGAGTCTGTGTAAGAGGTAGATATTGGCGAACTTGGGGAACAGGTTGCAGCTGAAGGCCCTGGACCATGAGTGTCTCAGCTGCACCTCAGACACAGCATGCTGAGTCCCATCAGCTGCACAGCCTTAGCGTGACAGAACCAGCAGGAGAATGGAGGAGTCCCAGTGCCCTCTGAGCAGAGCCATGAGGAAAGGGAGAGGTGAATGAAAGCTCATCCTAATTCTCCCTGCCTTGTGTACAGTCGTCAAAGAACTTGAATCGGCATAACAGGCAGACAAATGAGGCAGATCTGCATTTAATACAAGTTAAATACGTGCTGAGTTCAGCAGATTTTTGTACATTTTTAAGAAGGTAATATTTCATAATATTCAAAAATTTCTGGTATTTTCCCACTTTCCCAACTTTCTACTCCTCCTTTTCTTTAAAAATATATATATATGTATTTGTGACATTCTTTTTTGTTTTTTTGTTTTTTGTTTTGCAGGGAAGGATTCGCCCTGAGCCAACATCTGTTGCCAATCTTCTTCTTTTTCCTTTTTCTCCCCAGAACCCCCGTGCAAAGTTGTATATCCTAGTTGTAAGTCCTTCTTGCTTTTCTATGTGAGCCACCACCACAGCATGGCAACTGACAGATGGATGGTGTGGTTCCACGACTGGTAAACAAACCCGGGCTGCCTAAGCAGTGAGAGCGCTGAACTTTAATCACTAGACCATCAGGGATGGCTCTCTACTTCTCCTTTTTACTGCTTATCTTCCTACTCCATTAACATGTTCAAGAGAGCAGTCTACACAAGCTGTCCTCAGGAGAGTTAGCTGAAAACAATTTGTAAAAGTTTTGGGTTATGAATGTCCAAATAGTCTTTTGTCAATTCCTAGTAGGAATCACATCCCAATGCTGAATGTCCCTAATTTGTCTCAATTACCTTTTTCAGAAAGAAAATGTGAGTTCTTGAAATTCCAAAAGTTGGGTTTTAAAAATGAAAAGCATAAACTAGAAGATGTGTGATATAGAATTTACCCCATGGAACACTGGAAGAATACACATATATGAGGGTTTTTTTTCCTTTCCTATAAGGTAAGAATTTAATGTTGTGGAAAGACCTAGGAAATGGGAACATGAAGGGAATATCGCACCATCTGCAATTGGACATAGTCTGCTCTTTGGCTCACATTTAGACATTTGAAATGCTGGTGGGAGTTGTACATTTCTAATAAGAACCCACAGGGAAGACCAGAGGTGTTTCTTATGAAGAATCACAGTCAAAGAGATTCTTCCTGGCTTCCTAGGTCTTGCCTGGGCCGCTGCCAGTTTCACAGGAAATGTGTGTATGGAGCAGGGCTTTAGATCTGTAATTATCAAGGCTCAGTGATGCTCCTGTGAAAGAAGACCTGGGGCCATGCCACTTAGTCCCAATTAAACCAGCACAGTGGGGAGGGCTTCTGAAAACTTATTTGCCCCTGGAGGTGGTCCAGCAGAGACGACGTGGTTGAGTTGGAGGATGTGTAATATTCAATGACATGTGAACCAGAAGGTGCACAGGGCCCAGATCAGCAGCAGGTCCAGAAGAGATGGAGACCAATGTGGATGATTTATTTATTAATTATTATTTTTTTATTGAAGTATAATTTATATATAACATTATACTAGTATTGGGCATACAATGTAATTATTCAATATTTGTATATATTATGAACTGATCACCACAGTAAGTCTAGATAACATTGTCACCTTCTTAGTTATAAAACAAATTTTTTCTTTCTTGTGATGAGATCCTCTAAGATCTACTCTCATAGCAACTTCAAATACGCAATCGAGGACTATTAACTATAGCATGCTGTACATTACATCCCCATGACTTATTTATTTTATAAATGGAAGCTTGTACCTTTTGACTCCCTTTCTCCATTTCTCCCAACCCCCTCCCCCAACCTCTGGCAACTGCCAATCTGTTTTCTGTAGTTTTATTGTTTTGTTTGTTTGTTTGTTTTTTCTTTCTTTAGAGTCCATATATAAATGAGACCACGTGGTATTTGTGTTTCTCTATCTGGCTTATTTCACTCAGCGTAGTTCCCTTGAGGTTCGTTCTTGCAAATGGCAAGATTTAATTCTTTTCTATGGCTGAATAATATTCCATTGTATATGTACATCACATTTTCTTCAATGTGAATGGTTTAGACATACGTTATAGCCGATCTTTGCAGCCATGGATAAGCAAACAAACAAAAAAACAGCACCCTGAGTGTGTAGGAGATTTCTGCCTTTCTGGCACAGCATCCCCAGTCTGCCTACTGACTCAGACCTCAGCTATCTATGTCCCTTTAGAAAGCTGGCCATATGTTGGAGGCTGCCCTGTGAGACCACTAAAGCTCAGCTGGATTCTCTCTTCCCAGGTGTGTTCCTCTGCTTGGGCCAAGTCGGAACTGTCCAGATGCAATTTTGGAACATAATACGAAACTCACGTAAACACTGGCTCAACTGGAAAGGGTTCTTTTCACTGGTATTCTATTTCATCTAGTCCTCATTTTTTTCACAGCTCTCTGATGTCATTAGAAATAACTACATTTTACCCTTTCATTCTATTGTACCTTTCACAGGTGATGGCTTTCTAAACCCTCCACATTCTACCTGGGAATAGAGATTCTTCCCATTTTTTTTTAGGCTAAATAATGTTTTGGAGATGACAACCTTGCTACTATGTTATCATAAGCAACTTTAAACAATAAATGTAAATGCATTGTTTCCACATGACATGTTCATTTCCTGAAACTGATCTGACTCACATTTTCTAGTGATAGTTGCATAGAAAATAAATAGATCAAATAGATCCCATTGAAAAAAAATGCTGTGAAAATATTCCTGAACTAATAATGGTCATGTCAGTTACATGTCATGACATGGAATGATCAAAGGAAAAGAGTGTGTGTATCGCTAAGACAATATAACCCTGTGTCTGGCTAAGAAATAAAACGTATTAGAAATGACATCCTATTCCAAGATAACGGGGTCCATGGGCGAGTGCAATTAAAATTGAATTCCTAACTAGAAAGTCCAAAAAAAAAAAAAAAAAAAGGAAATGTAATACCATGAGAAGTCTGTAACGCATACAAAATTTGACAAGTCAGAGTGCATTTCTACACATATTCACAGTGGGGACACACATCCATTCAAAATTCTATTGACTTCTTGCTCATATTCACAGATGTGGATCCTGGAGAAGCTGCACATACTCCTGTGAGCAGGGCTCTCACTGGACCCTGCAGTGTGACAGCCCCAAACACAAACCTCCCAAGGAGGCTCAGCCTCTCAGGTCAGCAGGAGCAGCTGTGGTGCCCAGAGGACAAGTGGATACCAGGCTGGGCTCAGGTGGAGATGGCTGTAGAGCCTTGAGGAAGAGCCCTTGGAGGCCTCAGTCACAGCCACTGATACTTCTTGTGTGTACACAGGGGCCAGGGCATCACAAGGACAGCCTCCCAGAACCTCTTCCTTCCACCCCGCTTAGGGCACTTACACCCCACAGACCCTCCAGCGAATGGCTGCAATGTCCTTCCTGGAGCATCCATTCAGGTTCCTTGCTGAACTCATGGCTGCAAGGAAGCTCAGTCATGTCACCCGGAGGAGACCCTAGTGAGGTCCTGACATCACCTGATGCCACTTAATCCCTTCAGGGCCCTGCTTCATTCCTTTGCACACTGATCACCACTCTCACTAACCATCAGGAGACTGGAGAGCTGCCTGCACTGTGTGATATTTTGCTTTTGAGCAAGTCAGAGCTCCCTGGAGTCTCTCAAATGTACAATGACATAATAATATTGCTTCATAATTCTTTTTTACTCTTCTTTCCTGAATTCGCTCTGAACAGTTCCTCAATCTGCCCATCCACTCTCAGACTTTCTCTTGTGAAGCTGCTCATGCGCATTTTCCCCACACTCACATGATTCCAGTGCTGCAGCCTAAGCACGTGCTCACTGCAATGCTGCATTTCTGTTGAGAAAACGCCCTTGTTATTTAACATAATTTTTAAAATTGATTTGTAATTAAAAACACACAACAGAATTCTCACTATTACTCATTTTCCCAAATATCCATTTCCATGTTGGATAGTCACGTACTAGTTTCCTACGGCTGACATAGCAAAGTACCACAAACTTGGTGGTCTAAAACAACAGAAGTTTATTCTCCCCGAAGTCTGGAGGCCTGAAGTCTGAAACCCAGGTGTTGGCCACATCATGCCCTCTCTGAAACCTCTAGGAGAGGATGCATCCCTCCTCTTTCCAGCTTCTGGTGGCCCCAGGCCTGCCTTGACGGTGGCAACAGAAATCCAGTCACTGCCTCCGTCTTCACATCGTCTCTTCTCTTCGTGTCTCTGTCTTTGCGTCTTTTCTCCTCCTCTTATAAGGCCACCAGTCATATTTATTAAGGGCCCACTATACTGTAGTATCAGCACATCTAAATTAATTTTGTCTTTAACGACTCTTTTTCAAAATAATGTCACATTCTAAGGTAATAGAGGCTAAAACTCCAACATAATATTTTGAGGACACAATTCAACCACTAAGAGTGAATAAAAACAATTCTTAATTTAAAACAGCTTAAAATAGTCCTAGAATCCTAGCTTTACGATTTATAAGAGTCCTCTTTTTGCTTCTTGGCTTCTTTGTTTATTTATTTTTCTATCAGCTGTTTATGTTTGTGACTTTTTCAGAGGCCTGGTGAATTAGGAGAGTTGGAATTTTCAGGACAGCAGCCTGTTACCTTGTAATAGAAACACTTATTTGCATTGGTACCTTCAGAAGCCAGGAGTAGGACTCAGAATTGCCTTGCTTAGCCTCATCAGATATGATGAGATCAAAGAAACCAAAAGCCTAAAAAAATGGAACAAAACAAAAGGGTAAATAATATTTTAACTACTGAAAATGGGACATGCATAATGCTACATCTGCCTCTATACCACAATTTATCTCGGTAGAAGAGATTACTGCCATGGAGTTCAGAGTTTAAAGGTCAACATAATTTTTGCTCAATTATCCTTTTCAGCATTGTTTGAAAATCTTATTGTTGAGGATTTCTCAGAAGATATTCAGACCAAACATTCTTGTGGAATCTTACACAGTATTGTATCTGTTAATTTGTTTTCTTGGCCAATGAAGTCTGATTTTGGGTTTAAATTACCCCAAATTTAATGAGAAGACAAAATCTACCTTTTCAGTGGATCCAGGATTTTATTTGCAAGACAAAAACAGTTTGACACTGGTACTATTTTTCAGGAACTGTTCAATTCATCATTCCTGTATCAGGCTGACATACACAGAATAAACATCTTGTTTCCCCACTGTAATGGAGGGTGTTGTGGTAGACCCCTCTGAGCAGCTCTGACCTAGAACCCTATTCCATGGTGACCTTATTTAAATGAAAGCTCAGGAATATGTCAGTGACAGGTACAGGTTACCTTGGGCCATTATCACCAATGAAATCCCTCTTTGAAACGTAGACTCATGGCTCTGGCTTCTCAACACACAGGCCAGAAGAGAGACTGGTTCTCACACAGAGCAGTCGAGAACCTGCACTATCCTGACAGGGGCTGATACTACTTGAAGAGAAGTCAATATGGGAAGAGCTTGTCTAAGCACCACTCAGAAAAAATGATATAAAATCATTCGTTATTCACTATGTCCCATCATCCCAAGGGAAGGAATTATTTCCTTAAGAAATATTTTATTTGATTAAGACATGAACAGACATTTCTCCAAAGAGGATATACTGATGGCCAATAGGCACATGAAAAGATGCTCATCATCACTGATCATCAGGGAAATGCAAATCAAAACTACACTAAGATATCACCTTACACCCGTTAGAATGACAAAAATATCTAAAACTAATAGCAACAAATGTTGGAGAGGTTGCAGAGAAAAAGGAACCCCCTCATACACTGCTGGTGGGAATGCAAACTGGTGCAGCCACTATGGAAAACAGTATGGAGATTCCTCAAAAAACTAAAAATAGAACTACCATACGATCCAGCCGTCCCACTACTGGGTATTTATCCAAAGAGCCTGAAGTCAGCAATCCCAAAAGTCCTGTGCACCCCAATGTTTATTGCAGCACTGTTTACAATAGCCAAGACGTGGAAGCAACCTAAGTGCCCATCAACAGACGAATGGATAAAGAAGATGTGGTACATATATACAATGGAATACTACTCAGCTGCAAAACAGAACAAAATCATTCCATTTGCAATAACATGGATGGACCTTGAGAGAATTATGTTAAGTGAAATAAGCCAGCGAGAGAAGGATAATCTGTGTATCACTCCACTCATATGAGGAATGTAAAACTATGGACCAAGAACAGTTTAGTGGATACCAGGGGAAAGGTGGGGTGGGGGGTGGGCACAAAGGGTGAAGTGGTGCACCTACAACATGACTGACAAACATTAATGTACAATTGAAATTTCACAAGATTGTAACCTATCAATAACTCAATAAAAAAAAGGCAAAAAAAAAAGAAATATTTTATTTGATTAATCTGCTTTATATCTATCTATCTATCTATCTATCTATCCATCTATCTAACTATAGAGAGAGAGAGAGGGGGAGAGAGAGAGTGTATGATAGAATACACACATATACACTGGATTATAACAACTGGCTTCCACAAATTTTATATTCATTATCTGAGACAAATTCTTTCCACTTTTGCTATTACCTTAAAATATTAGCTATTAGCTCACTCTACAACAGACATATTACTTTTTCTCTGCCAAGAGCTTTTGATTTGAGTGCTCTTATTTATTAATTCACTAGGTCCCAGGAAGAGACCATTTCTAACACCTGATTCTAACATTCTTAAAGTTAACCTGGTGGCAGCAGTTACCTGACAAATTTTGAACTAGCTCAACTCCATGCTGTTATTTGGAGAAAATTCTGATGATCAGTACTAGTAGGGCTGGGAGCTGATTCCTTCTCTAGAGTAGCTGGGAAGAATCTGAGCAAGATGGACTTTAATCCCCAGAGATTGACCCTGGGCACACATGTCTACATTTCAGGGTCTCATATGCTCTGTGTCCTCCCAACAGATCCAGACTTTCACAGTCAGATCTTTCTTCCCACCACTGCAGGTAATATGGACTTCGGCTTTATTGGTTTCTTCCAAGCACAGAGAACCTTTTATTACATTTATCTCAAAGGAGAGCTCCTCCCACCCTCCCCTTGGCTCTCTCCACACTGCTGCACCCACAAGGGGATTTGCATATTGTTCCCTAGGGAGGACTTTCCCTTGAGAGTCTGAGATAAAAGGTCAACTCTAATCTTGCTTTGACTTATCGGGACTCATCAGTTCAACTTCTCAAAATGAGGTTCTCTGCTCAGCTCCTGGGGTTGCTAATACTCTGGGTCCCAGGTAAGGACAGAGGGGAGATGAGAAAGGAGCATGGGTTGGTGGAAGCGTGAGCTCTGGGGGTACCACTGCTCTCCACGTTTATTCTGACTCCATGGTAGATGTGTATGTCTTGTCCTTAGGCCTTAGCCATATGATATTTAGATCTGTGAGAGTGAGGAAGATTCTAGAAGGAACAAAGACCTGTGCACTGGTGAGGACTATGACAGAGAAAGTGGGGATGGTATAGCTGACTTTTGGAGGCCTTCTTCCCCTCGGAAATCTCAGGTTCTTTATTGTGATTGTAAGTTTTTAGTGAATGACTCAAAATCACGAATAATGACAGTAAAACAAAGTAGTATTTTAGCTAAAATAAATAAGAGAATGGAAACAATGACAATGGCTGCTAATATTTGTATGTAACTTGGTACTTCTCTCATTACTTTAGGATCCACTGGGGACACAGTTTTGACCCAGACCCCACTCTCTCTGTCTGTCATCCCTGGAGAGTCGGCCTCCATCTCTTGCAAGTCTAGTCAGAGCCTCCTACATGGTAATGGAAACACCTATTTGCATTGGTACCTGCAGAAGCCAGGCCAGTCTCTTCAGCGCCTGATCTCTATGGTTTCCAATCGGGCATCTGGGGTCCCAGACAGGTTCAGTGGCAGCGGGTCTGGGACAGATTTCACCCTTATAATCAGCAAGTTGGAAGCTGAGGATGTTGGAGTTTATTACTGCATGCAAGCTACACAAAGTCCCCCCACAGTGGTACAGCCCAGAACACAAACCACCCTGCCTGGGGTGGTAACTGCCCCAAATTGTGGTTCTCTGGGGAAGAGCACAGCAGAATCTCTGAGGCTGTGTAAGAGGAAGACACTGGAGAACTCAGGGGAATGGGATGCAGCTGAGGGCTCTGGGCCATGCTTGCTGGGGTACACCTCAGGCACCACACATTAAGTTCTGTCAGCTGCACAGCCTTGGCATGGCATAAACAGCAGGGGAATTCAGCGGTCCTGTGTCCTGTGAGAACACTAACGGTGGAAGAAGAGCTGAATGAAAGCTCATCCTAATCCCACTGCCTTGTCTACATTAGTCAATTAAATGTAGCCAGTGTAACAACCAGACAAGTGACACAGAGAAGCGGCAACAAAAGTTTAACACACATTGGAAATGAACAGTTTAGGACATAATGTTTACTGGATTGTATTTGGTGATATGGGTAAAGTGGTATTTTCCACACCCCCAACTTCCTACTTCTTTACTAATTACACTATCCTCGCCATTAATATGTTCGAGAACACATTCCTCACAAGCTATCCTCAGGGAGAGTATAGATGAGAATAATTAGTAAAAATGTTTAATTTTTGAGTATTCAGATAGACCTTTTGAAATTCACAGCAAATAAAAGATTTCAATGCCAAAAGACTTTGATTTGCCTCCATTACGCTTTTCTGAGTGAAAAGGGTTTAGTTCCAATTTCAAAAGTGGGCTTTGAAAATAAACAGCAAAAACCAAATTATGGAGAATGTAAAGCTTACTCCATATACTATAGAAAAAATCCAGAATGATATGAAATTTTTCTTTCTCTCCTAAATGGTAAGGATATCAAGATTATTTAACCTAGATAGTTTTAGATATGACAAATTTGATACTATATTGTCATAAGAAAAGATTTCAAACAGTAAATAAATGTGTTATTCTAACATGACATGGTCATTAACTACAAATGAAGTCAATAATATGTATTAGTTGGAAATGTATAGAAAATATATGCATTGAAAAGATTCCATGTAAAGTAGTGCTGGAAAGTGATATCTGGCTTAATCATGGGTCACGCCTTTTACATGTCATAACATATTATGGTAGAAGTAAAAGAATGATTGAACTGACAAAACAAGCTGATCCTGTTTCTGTTTAAGAAAATAAAGTATATTAGAGATGATTGCTTATCCCAAGATAATAGATTCCATGGCAAGTGCAATTAAAATTCTAATGTGTCAATTTCACTAGGTTTGAAAGTGTATGGAAATATATATACATATAAATTCAGCAGACTGGAGCTCTTAAATTATGGAACTTAAGACACTTAGTAAATTGTTTTAAAATATGAATGCATCATTGGGATTACACGAGATTATGGAATGCACTGGGAGAAAAAACAGTGAAAGTCGGAAGACTAGGAGTTCTGCAATCCATAGTCATCTTTCGTCCTCATGTGATTGACAACAGCTAGTGAACTTAAGTGTCTGCTCTGATGTGAAACAGGAGATAAAGCCAAAACCCACTCAAGGTGGTGAGATATGTAAAAGAATCCTATAGGATACTCATATTCCAAAGGGCTACACTCTCAAAACAATGTGGTGGAAAAGAAATGATCTCAAAAAATGAAAGAGGATATGAAGGAGAATCAGAGGACAATCTAATTGGCTGTTACAAAGAAACCTCAAAATGTAGTTGATTGAATAGGACAGGATTTGTCTTTCTTTAACATGATAGTCCAGAGGAGGCTGGCTGGTGGCCATGGGAGGGTGAGTGGCTCCGCTCCATTAGGTCACTAAGGGGGTTCGGCAAGTGGTACTACCAACTTTGACATACAGCTTCCCTTCTTGCTTTGAAATCACTGCTACCATGATTTTGAATCCATTCCTCAGCCAACGTTAAGTAGAAAAGAGTGAAAAGAAAGTCATTTTCTTACTAAAAAACAAAGAAAACTCAGTCTTTCCATCATTGTAAATATCGTTCTGCCTAAAGTGCACATTTGAAAGATTTTCCATTGATTGAATCTACTAATAAACCCACTTTTTGCTTGTTTATTTGTTTGAATCTGTAAATTTATGTACGTCATTCTTGGAAAAAATTTTTGTCTCAATGCAGATTTATTAATTATTCACTATATTTTAAAGGGTGTGTTCTTAGTCTTTCCTCTGTGGCTTATATATAGATCTTAACACATCAGAATATAATTCTGATTTATACTAACAATTCCAGTGAGATATAGGCATCTTATTGTTTCCTATATAGCTCTACTCCCTCTTTCCTGATTTGTGCTCATTAATGCTACGTGTGTTACATCTATATTTGTCACAAGTCCCATAATATATCACTAGAATTATCACTCTATATAGTTTTGTTTATTTAAGAAGCTGGGAAATGAAAGGAAAAGAGCATATATTTATATTTATTATGGTAACAACCTTCTTATTTACCATTTCTGTTTCTCTTCATCTGTTCGTGTATATTTTAGTTACTATGTGGTGTCATTTCTTTACTCTAGTACAACTCTACTTTGTGTAAAATCCTTGAGGGAGGTTGTTTTGTAATGCAGATGCCCTAGTCCCACTCAAAAGGTTTTGAATCAATGCTCCAGGGTGGGGCTGAGGCAGCAATTATTTCTAAAATCTGGATTTTTGCTGTGGGTTCTGTTGTGCGTCAGTTCAGACACACAGACATATTTCTCCCAGTCTGCTCCATATTTATAACAGAAAACTGTCACTTCATGAATAACGGGTCTACTTACCTTTGCTAAAATAGTGAATTCTTTGATTGCCTGCTGGTCAACTGACATAAAACACCCCAAATTGATGTAGCGTTAGAATATCCTATAGAATCTCCAGGTAGAAGTATTCCTCTCTGATTAATCAGAAACTTTGGTACAGCAAAACCTAGACTTGCATGACAGGAAGCACATGTTTCCAAATTGGTCATTATATGTAATGATTAGCGGGCGTGCTCTTAATTTCACCCCCTGATTTGTAGTTCTATTCATTCTTGCTCTCGCAGTCACTATTTCCATATATAGCATCCTAAAGGAGAGTTTCTAAGGTCTACAGGATATCGTACCCCAGCAGGCCACTTTGTGTGATGTACGTGGCAGGATCAATAGATGCCATGGTTGTGTGTTTATTATTACATGGCCTTCATCACAAGGTAGATCCCTTGTTCCAGTGGATTCTCTCATTGGTAAACCACCAACTCTGTGAATCCTTAGATGGTGACACCAGCTGAGGCTCAGTGGGCAGGAAATGTCGAACTATATCCAGAGTACAACTAATCCCAGACACGATGCCTCATACCCTCTCCAGGAGGTAGTGATATAGTGTACGAAATTACCACCAAGTGGCTGGTGGTATTAGTCCCTGCTCCTGAGAACTCAGATCTCCAGAGGTGACAATAATTAGATCTACACTGGTTGAGGTGGTGGTGGTAGGCTCATGCTGTTGGGCATATGCATAGTCTTCACCCTTGTCACCAGGGTCATACCATTCATGAACACAGTGAGCAAATACTTTGGTAGTCAAGAACAAAGGTTGGGGCCTGCTGATCTGCCTTGAGGTACAAGACTTTCCTCATTTGGTTGTTTGATATCTTGTCTGTGGTAGTTGCTCTACTGAATTTTGACATAGCACAAAGTTCTGCTTACATTGTGACCACTTCCCTAACAGTCCTTTCTCCAAGATCTCCTAATCTCTGATCTTCCGATCTTTTCCTTCCAGGCCTCTGATTAACCAATATCCAGAAATCTGTGTAAATGCTTTTCTCAGGTCAGTTCACTATGCAGACTGTTATAACTATTTGCGCTGCTCAAGTCTCGCAAATTCAACATTTTATTTCAGAGTCTCCCATGAATTTGGCTACAGTGTGGGAGCTTTACACTTTTATTTGATCTAACATGTGATTCCAACATATTCATGGACAAGTTCTGGAGTTTTCTCTCTGGCATTAGCTGGTTCACAACTCTCTTGATGCCAAAATATAAGCTGATGAAGAAGTGTTAGGGCAAGTGTGGCAAGTGATGTTGGGGACAGGAACACCTGTCCATGGAAATTAAGTGTGCCGCTGATTCCACTTAGAACCAATCCTAAAGAAACCATCTCCAGCCTAAGATCAGTTGCCACTAAGACCCACTCAATCTGATAATTTTATGGGTCTGAAATTACCACGTTAAAATGGGCAGCTCAATCACACAGCTACTTAATGTCCCATGGGCAAGTCTATCAGAGGTCCCTGACATTCTAGGAGCTTATTTGTGAAGAGTGTATATTTTTCATTTTTTATTTTTTTGAGGATGGGATGGTCTTGCACTTTAACCCTAGAAATCTATGATGTGACATTATAATAGAGCTTTTAAGAGTGTGCACACAGTATCCTTATCTGATACAGAGGCCACCTGCACCAAGCAATGTGCTGGATCATTGTGTGGCCCAAGTGATAGAACCACTTACATCTCTACCTGAACTTGATGCAGGGTTCTCTCCTGCTCTGGGCCCACTCAGATCTGGCAGGCTTTCAATATAACTCATAAATGGGATGATGTAACGTCCCCAAGGCTGTAATGTGTTATCTCAACATTCCACAGAGACCCACACAACGCTGTGCTTCATCCTCAGTGGTAGGAGGTACAAGGTGCAATTACTTGTTCTTTATCTTGAAGACGATGTGCCAGCATGCCTCAGACACCTGCACCCCTGCCGGATTCACCCATGTGGCAAGCTCATGAATTTTGAAGGATTTGCATTCCATTCTCTGGAGCAGATATATTTTTGTAAGTCTGCTAGTGTCCTTGCAATTTCTTGCTCATCAGGTTTAATTAATGTGATGTCATCCATGAATATTGTATTGCGTGATATAATGTGGAATGTCTAGACAATCAAAGTTTCTTCAGCTTACATTGTGACAGAGAGCAAGAGACGGGCACTGTCCTGGGCCAAGACAGAGGATGTGAGCTACTGTTCACACCAGAGAAACAAACTATAACAGAAGACTGTCTTAGATTGTGTGTCTTCGCTCTGCTTCCCTGGCAGGCACATGATCAAGCATGCACAAAATTCTTTCAAAATAATGGTTATAAAGTTCATTTATGCAAGATGAATAAGTTCTAGAGATATGCTTTACTGCATGGTGTTTATAGTTAACAATACCATACTATGCACTTAAAAATTTATTAAGAAGGTAGGTCACATGTTAAATATTCTTACTGCACGCGTGCATACATACACACACACACACACATAAATAACAATGGATGCAAGAAATGTTTTGAAGGTAAAGGATATGTCTCATACCCGATTGTGGTGAAAGTTTCATGGGTGTATATGTATCTCCAAACTCATCGAATTGTATCTATATATCATTTATAATATGTATACTACACAATATATCATCATCATCATCATCTCAACACTGTACTACAACCTAGAACAAAGATTTGCTCTGCATGGGTTAACAGAGAATCTAGGCAAAATCATACACATTTTCTGATTTTTGCAGGTGTGGTTGGGGCAATGACCTAGCCAATTTCATAAGTGTGGCTCACCTTCAATAGAGCTGAAACCCAAGATGAACTGTCTCATACTCATTTCATCTTCACTCACAGTAATTTTTCCAACTAAGTGAAAATTTGTTGAAAATTAAACTCATTTCATCTGTATACAGACTTACATAAACTGTCCTTTCCAAGCTGTTAAAATTTTGGATTTCAGGGCTACACTTACTGGTTTATGACAAAATGGAATTAAACCAGAAAGACTATGAAATGACGGGGATATGGCTTGGAACTGAAGTGTCTGTAGAACCCATGGATTCAGGTTTTGATTATAATATGTCCAAGGAGTGACAAATTGAGCCTAGTATCGAAAGCAGAACCCTTAATCCTGGACATTTGTCAAGTCAGAATAGCACTAAGCTTCACTTTGCAGTGAACATTTTGACTAAGAATCAAGGAAGCATTAGATATTTAGCTGTAGTCATATGAAAACTGGCCAATCGGTAACAGGACCATGGATATGCAGGTAGAGCCTGGGAAAAGTAGACTCTTCCAGAGGGAATGTTTAGCAGGAACCAAGGAGACACTCTGAGTCCTCTGTTGCCAGTCTTGGGAGCAGCACAGGGCTCCAGGCCAAAGAGGTTGAAATCAAGAATTCTCAGGTTCCCCCTTTAGAATTCTTTCACTAAAGGTTGTATATTTCTAGTCAATAAACAAGAGAGAAAGTAGCTTGGGAGCTCAAGCAAGGGTGGAAAAGTTCAATGGACATTTTCATTTCATATCTTGAATGTCATGTGAAACACAGGAGATTATCCTTCACCCTAAGAAGGAACATTCTTTACGGCTTATCAGAGATTTTGACTATCTCCTCTCTCATCCACCTATAAAATCAAACTGCACTTTGAAAATCACTTCCATTGACTCTCATCATTCTTGGTTGTCAGGACCACTTTCTTCTTGACTTTTTTTTATTATGAAGAAGAACTTAAGTTCGTTTGTTTCATTATGTTTCTGTGCATTTATTCATTTATTCAACAATAATTTTTGGTGCCCAATTAAGGCACTGGGAATACAGGCTTATATCAGTCAGTGACATTTTCATTAATAACTTCCACCACATTTGGTCACAAAGTTCCTCAGTTTTAGATTTACTTTTTTTTCCATTACCACACAGATTTTATCCCAAAGTGAAAAAGTACATATAGGAAGTGATTTTTCTACATTGATGGGTCAGACAAACTCTCATCAGTTTTTTCCACACAATAGTTTCAAGTTTGAGATCACCTTAGAGGAGAAACTTGAATTGTGGGCCATGTTTACACAAACCCAAATGTTAGGAAAGGGTGATGAAGAGAGAACTGTTTTGTAAGATATTTTAGTTTCTGTGTGTGAGATATTTGCATGCATTTTGAAACACATTGTTTTCAACCTATATCCCACTTATTATATGAATATGCCAAAATCTTCCCCATCAGGAACTCCTTCTAGTACCAAACCTTAAGGAAAAGAAAATTAGGGCCTGGCCCCATGGCTGAGTGGTTAAGTTTTCGCACTCCACTTTGGTGGCCCAGGGTTTCACCTGCTCAGATCCTTGGTGCAGCCCTAGTACTGCTCACCAAGCCGTGCGGAGGCAGCATCTCATGCAGCAGAACTAGAAGGACCTATGACTAGACCATACAACTACGTACAGGGGGGCTTTGGGGAGAAGAAGAAAAAAGAAAAAGAGATTGGCAATAGATGTTAGCTCAGATGCCACTGTTTAAAAAAAAATAAGGAAAAGAAAATTGTTATTAGACACATGAGGTCCTGATATTAAAACCAATCATCGGATGTCCCGCTGCCTTCCAAGGCCTGACTCTCCCCACCCTCTCCATCAAGCACCATCCACCGTTACGTCGTTCCCTGCTCCTTGGCTAAGTACAATAAATATGCATTATTTTTCACTTTATATACCAATTGGTTTTATTTAAACTCAAAATGTTGCTTATTACTCATATAAACTTTCTTTTCATTGTCCAATTGATCTTTTTTATCTGTGAAAATATTTAAGTGTCATGAGATGAGTGGAATGCCTCCTATTTTCTACACTAAGAAAGAATGGAAATACGTTTCCATTAATGACTTTTCACTTAGTTTTAGAGTTTTCAGGAATAAGTTAAAACTGTCACGTGAAGGGCAGTTGCACACGAGCAGATAAGACAATTATTGATGCAAGTACTTCTGTTCCAGTGGTAGTAGGAGAGGGAGCCATGAGTGAACAAGAGCTATGTGATGGAAGTGGATGGAATAATTTCAGGGTTGGTTAAGTTCTATAAAAACATCAGGCAGGGGGTTGTAGAGTCTGGAGGGTGAGACCGTCCATCTGCGGCGATCAGTGAGGGTCTCCGGGGCACATCAGAGATGCACTCTGAATGAGGAGGAGGCAGCCCTGTGACCCTGTGACTGAATACAACCTGCAGCGACCAGGGGAACATCCTGGGAAGTGCGGGGACCAGAGATTCCAGATGAACCACTAAGTGTTTATTGAAAAAAATCCTCTCTTGTATTACAAAAGCCAACTAGTCTTATAGCAACCAGATGCCTTCTGTGATTTTATTCCTTTAAAGCGTAGAATTTGTAATAGTTTTCATCAAGCCCCTTGGCGTGGGTCTCACCCATGAGACAGAATATGTCCTCTGTTCAGAAGCTGGAAGCCCAGATCTGCATCCCATTGTTGCTTTACATGTTCCGCCAAACCCATCCCTGCCCCTCAATTCCTTATCAGTGGTTGATCACTGCCTCTGGGCAGGATCCATGTCAGGCAGAGGCAGCACAGGGCTGTGGACACAGGGCTCTGGCCCTCTGGGTCCTGTGCTGTGGCTCCAGCTGAGAAAGGGAATGGAGGGTGGTTTATGTGAGGGTGCATATGACCCATGGGACTGAGACTGAGACCATGCCCAGCAAGGGAAACCCCCACAGCCCCATTTGTGCAATCAGCACAACTTTGCTGGGAAGACCAAGGGGTGGGATACCAGTAACACTGGAGCACATTTGTGTTTTGTCTGCATCTCCAGATTCTAGTTTTAATATTGTTTACCCAAGTCTCCAGTTTCCCTCTCAGTGTCTCCAGGAGAGGGTCTCCATCACCTGCCTGGAAGCAGCAGAAACCAGCGAAGATTCCAAGATTGACCATGTGCTTCATCCACCTTGTCTGCAGCACACCCTCCAGCTTGGTGCAGTGGTTGGAAAATAGACTCTGCTTAACAATTAGCAGCCTGCTTGTCCTGATGATATTGATGATAGTTAATGTCTAAAACTGCACCCTCTAACATGTTAAATACTAGCCAC
The DNA here is from genome assembly GCF_037783145.1 of Equus przewalskii. Classification (NCBI taxonomy): domain Eukaryota; kingdom Metazoa; phylum Chordata; class Mammalia; order Perissodactyla; family Equidae; genus Equus; species Equus przewalskii. The sequence goes on from NC_091844.1 coordinate 15,836,851, forward strand.
ACATGGCTATATAAATTTAAATTAGAATTGCTTAAAATTAAGAACTTAGCTCTTCAGTTACACTAGCTACATTTATGTGATCAATAGCCATGGTTAAGGGTTACCATCTTGGACAGCACAGTTCTGAGCTAGAGCAACTCAGAGCACAAACCTCACCAGCTGTTGGTCCATATACTTCCTCACTGGTGCAGCTACCGTGGTTCTCGGGAACTTCCAGGGCCGCTCTGGAAGGGTTTCTGGATGGGAAGAATGAAGCTGGGATGACAGCTCTAGATCAGGAGCCCTCTGATTCCCACCCCACCCCTGCCGATATGCCTGCTGGTTCCCTCTCTGCCCATCTCTCCTTTCCAAAACCACGTCTTTGACGTCTCATGTGGATCACAGAACCTAGCCCTTAGCTGTCTTGTGATTATTATCTTTCCTGAATTCCTGGTTCCCTGTTTGTCTTTCATCTTCAACTAGCTGACTGGCTTATTGAGGAGATGAATCGTTTTGTATTTCCTACGGAGTCTGTCCTAGTGATGGATGTAATAGTATCGGCTTCATAAGTCACAGTGAAAAGTCTGACAGTCCTGACTGAGTGGGACCCTGCTCAAAAATCCTCTAAGCTGTTATATCCAAAATGGCCATTAGATGGCAGACAAACCCCACAATAAACAAAAGACAGCTGTGCTTTTAGAAATACTGAGAAAGTAAGAGTGATACTGTCCCATTATCACCAGGGAGCCCCTAAGGCTTGAATGGGTTCTCTGGTGTGATGGGGACACGTGGGAGGAGTTGCCATTGACTGAGCGACAAAACTCCGCTCTGCGCTCTGCACTCTGAGGCTGAAAGCTTGGCTTTGCCCCTCCCTTCTGTGACAGCCGTGTCCTCTGGGACCATCCTTACCCTCTCTGAGCAGAATCAGCCGCAGGAGGCACTTCAGGGATATGGGGACCCCAGTTTTGTTCCTCTTCCTCAAACTGTTCTGACTCTGGTAAGGAAGGACACAGGTTTCATCCTCAGCTTGTTTGCGTTAAACTCATTCATTTCCTTGAAGATGAAGCTGTTAGCCTGTTTGTTTTCTCATCAGAAATACATAAACAGGATGAGTTCCTTGCCTGATATTGATGTTTGGGGACGTCCACTTTAGATGCTAGAGAGGACATTGTGTGGATACCATCTCCAATCTCCTTCCCTGTGTCCCAGGAGAGAGCGTCACCGTCACCTGCAGGGCCAGCCAGAGTGTTAGCATTATCCTAGTCTGAAATCAGGAAAAACCAGGACCAGCTCCCAGGTTCCTACTCACTCATGCGGGCCCCTGAACATGACGCCTGCCTGGTCAGGGGCAGTGGGTCTGGACAGACTTCACTCTCACATCATCAGTTGAGCTGCCTTCAGGAGCACAGACACCTTCCTCCTGCACCACTCTGGTGCTCGCCCCAGCTTCTGCTCCTGCCTTGGGGCTGCTGTGATCTCTGGGGCCTTCTCAGGAGAAACGGGCTAGACCAACAACTCTGAAATCGTGTGCCCTCTCCTCCTGGCTCTCCTTTCCCTGCTCCTCTGTCTGGCACCTCCAGTGCATCTCCTCTATGTCAGTGAGGAGCCCTTCATTGTGTTTTGTCCTTCCTCCAGTGCCGAATCCACTGGGTCCAGTTATCCTTACTTCACACACAGGCAGTCTGCGCCTTCAGGGTTAAGAGCCTTGTTCACTCACATCCTGGCCCATTGTTAACCTGTAGGTCAGACTCCACTCCATGAATCCTTGTGGAAGAGTTGTTGTTGGTAAGTTGTGGTCGTTGGAAATCAGAAGGTAATATATGGGTACTCAGAAGCTTGCACATGGCAGGTGACACTCACTACTCAGAACCGAGTCCTGGCAGCCGTGAGTAGCAACGAAAGCTCAGCACAGACGTCCCTCCTCCCTCCAGTCAGACATGAACTGTGGACGGGCCATGGGCGATTTTGTCCTGTGACCACACTCACCCCTGAGGTCACCTGTGCTGCTGCTACTGACGGGAGCCCCAGGGGAGGCACTGCCCACGGGCTGAGCGTAGTCTCTCCTCTGAGGCCTAGACTATCTGCCTGTCTTCTCACACCTGCTGTTTCATGGGGTCCTCAGACTCCTCTGTCACTCAGAGCCCTCAGGATGGGCAGGTTCCTGTTCAGTCCAGCAGGACATGAGGCCAGGTCCTGGGCTTCCTGATACATGGGCTCTGTAGTCGGGAAGGGGCCGTAAGGCTGTGAACCCATGGCTGGTTTTCAACGTCCATGCTCATTTATCAGGATATGAAATCCTACATTATACCAACAACTAAAGTTATATCTATTTATATATAACTATACACATTATATTTATTTATGCTATGGATACACAGTACATATGAATATAATTTAAATACAAACTATATATTTAATATGTAAAATATATATATGGTGTTTATATATAACTATAAATGATGCATTTATTTTTTATTTATATAACATGTTCACCATTTCCTTCCAACCAGGACAGAGTCTGGCTGAGTGAAGACCCTGGGCAGGGGGACATTGGCTGACGCTTCCTCTCTGGGCTCCAGCAACGTCACAGCCAGTCAGGACTGGTAAGAGCAGCTCTGACAACAGCCAGCCCCACAGTCACAGGCCCAGGTCTGAGGTCCTGGTCACTCTGTCTGTCACTCTGGCTGCTGGGCTCTAGTCTTAGTTCTACACTCAGGGGTGTGTGAGCACTGCCCTTCTCTGTCCCCCAACAGTCAGCCTGTTGCAGGGCCTTTCATCCCCCAGGTCCTCAGCCCCGTAGTCCAGGAGAGCTGCTGCTTCCTTCACAGTCCAGCTCAAAGCCAGGCAGCACTCGGGCAGTGCAAGCCCAACTTAGCCCTGCTTGAGGACTTGTTCCTAATCTCACCTTTTAATCCAGTACCTGAAAGCCTCTCCTGGCCTCAAAGGCACAGGCCACATTTCTATAGTTGCTGAAGCTGACATTGTCACCTGGAAAATTAGAAACTTGGCTTCATTGTTAACATTAGAGCCTGGCGTGTCCCAAACCACCAGGTAGAGATGCCCTTGTTGTCTCTCCTCTGCATCCGAGTTAACTTGGCCACATCCACAGCAACCTTCCTCCTTCACCTGCTGTGCATAGTGAGGATAGCTGAGCCCTCTCCCAGTCCCAGGGGAAAGCAGGGCTTAGGGGGCACCTATGACCACCTTGGGCAGTGAGATGAAGGAGAGTGAGGTTGGCGCAGGGTTTTCTGGAAGGATTTTGATCATTAATAGAAAGAGGGGAGGTAAAGAGATTTGTCTTGCATTTCTTCTTAGAACTGGTATGACATGATGTTTAGAGCTGCTGCAGCCCTCTTGAGACGCTGAGGCTTAAACTCAAGAATAAAAGCCAATGTGTTGAAGGTGGCAAAGCAGAAATACAGAAACAACCCGGGTCTTTCTGCTGTCACTGAGCTGCTGCACCAATATAACAGCTCCAACTTTCAGACTTCTTGTGTTTGCCTAACCTATTTCTATTGCTTCTTTCACTTGCTTCTAAAATTATTCTAACTTATACAGAAAAGAATATAAGGGGAAAAGTCTGGCTGGGCCTTGGGCTTGCTCTTTAGTGCAGGACAGGAATTATTGTATGTTTGCAGGGAGTCAGTCGCACGAATGTCAGGAAACCGTAATAAGTTATGCCCTCCTTGGCATCTTAGTCATGCTATGCCAGTAGCTAGATAAACCAGACTGTTTTGAAGAGTTTAAGAACTCTTCTCTTTCTGTCTCCATTTCTCTTTTTTCATCCTAAGCACCAAAACAGCCTCAAACTTTCCTAGGTTTACCTGTCCTCCAATGGTCATTAAAATATAATTGTGGCCAAGAAAATTTGGAAAGACATAGAGTCAGAGGATTATATGGATCTCCTCAACACTAACCTGTTGGCAGATTTTCCCTCCATTCTCAGTTGTTTTTGAAGGGGAGATGCTGACTCATCCAACCAGGTTCCCAGCAGAGGGTGAATTTTGAGGATTTACAAAGGAAAACTTCCAGGTCGTTAGTGTTGGATTCCCAAGGAGAAAAGGATGATGGTGATTCTTGATTCACGGTATGGAGGAGGCCAGAATGAGGCCTGAGAAAAGCTGTGTGTGTGAGAAGGAACTTAGACTTCAGACCTATGGCCACAGCCTTAGGAGCCCAAGAGTGGGACCACTTATCAAAGATCATGGGGACCTGAGTTGGTTCTCATCAGCAAGCCCATTTCCTCACAGGACACTCTGCCTGTCATGCAGGTTGGGACCCTTCTTCATTGATGTCTCCACATGGCCCCTGAAAGCAATGGCTGTCAGGTCCCTTTGTGGAGGTTGGATGGACCCCTCGGGCTTCACCCAAGGATGTGTGGGAAGGGACCTCGAAAGTGAGACATGAGAGTCCCCATTCAGAAGGCAGATGGGTTGGTGATCAACAGAAAAAGTATCAGCTAGGCACCGGAAATATTGAAGGAGTTTATAGCAATTATACTGACCACCTCTATACTTTAGGTTTCCCGCTTACGTACTCTCAATATACTCTCTGCTGTTGAAGCCTAAAATTCACGTAGTTTTAGGATGTCTAAGATGAGAAGGATCACAGGAGAGCCGGTTCTTGCTTTTTCTCCAGGCAGGCGCATCATTTACCTTCTGGTCATTGTCAAGGGATAGAAAAGTTCCCTCCTAAATATTTCTGATTTCTTTACAAGAGTTTTGGTCCCCATCTCATGTCAGAAACCACAGAGGACTGCTTGACTCCCTTCCTTGGAGACTGTGTTTTGCATGCTCCTGTCCCCCATCTCGATCACCCTAGCCCAGGTCTCTCTAAGGGCCGATGCACTCCTGGGCTCTGAACACTTCCTAACCAGCATGTTTCTGGGAGCTCAAGTGTAGCTCCTCTGGAGCCTGGCTTTCTCAGGAGCTGGTCAGTGAGGAGCTTGTGGGTAAATTTGGTAAACCCTCCCTCCCAAGTGAGGGTGGCGGCACTAGGTGCATGTCCTCTACCATATGCCATAATTGTCATTTTACTCTTTAGCTGGTGAGTGGGGCCATCATTCCGATCCAGACATTAGCCTGCCTGTCTGTATCTTGAGGAGAGAGAGTCACCATTTCCTGCCAAGCCAGTGCTGATGTACATGGAGAAATAGCTTGGATTTGCATAAAACGTGGAGAAAGATTTGAACTCCTATATATCTTAGGTCTCTACCTTGGCCCCACAAGTCCCAACCCGTTTCAGCAGCAGGGGATGTGGAACCAGCTATGCCTTCAGCATTAGCGCCCTGGAGCCTGGGGACTCCTAGGAGTGTTCCTGCATTCATGACTATGGCTAGGAGAAAGCATGGTGCTGCAGCCTGTGCACAAGTCTCTTACTGCCTGCTGGGGCCTGACTTTCCAGAGAACCTGCCTGTAACCTGGTAGCCAGGATATTCTTTCACAGATATGCAGCACACTTGGGAGCTGTGCACTGAAAGACATTATTCTCTGGGGGGCTGTAACAGTCACTGTTGGTATCCACAGCCTTGTCACTTCAGTGTACTTGTGCTGACTTCCACAGGCTCTATTTGATGGGAGATTTTTTCTTTCTTTCCCCAAAGGGAAGAATTTTAAAGTTGGGGGAAAACTGCAGGAGTGGGAACGTGAAGGGAATACAGTAGATCCACAATTGGATATAATCTGCTGGTGGGTTTGCATTTGGGGGATTGAAAATGGTGATGGGGTTGTAGGTTGATAATATGAACTCAGAAAAATGACCAGATGTGTTTCTTATGAAGAATCAAAGTCGAAGAGATTTCTGCCTCGTGTCTTAGGTCTTGTCTGAGCCTCTGAAAGTTTCACAGGAAAGTGGTGCATTGAGCAGGACTTTGGATCTGTAATTAGCAAAGGCTTAATGGCATTGCTGTGCAAGGAGACCTGAGGTCATGTCACACAGTCCCAGTCACCCCAGCACAGTGAGCAGGGCTTCTGAAATCTTATTTTCCCCCCAGAGGTGGTAGAGCAGAGACCATGTGCTTCGGTAGGGTGAAAGTGCGACAGGCACTGAAGAAGACCCAGCAAGGCCCATATCAACAGCAGATGCAGAGGAGGTAGAGGCCAGTGTGGATGATTTAGATGTATGTTAAAGAAGATCTGTGCAGCTTTGGGGAAAAAAAACCCCACCTGAGTAGGTAGGGGATTGTTATCTTTCCAGCCCAGCATCCCCAGCCTCCCTGCTGATTCAGACCTCAGCAACGTCCCCTTTAGAGAACTGGCCTTGTGTAGAACCACCAAAGTACAGCTGGAGTCTCTTGACCCAAGTGTATTCTCTATCTGGGCCAAGCCAACACTTCTGTCCACATGCAATGTTGGGAAATAATACTAAAGAACAAAATGTCAGGTCACCTTTGGCTCAACTTAGGAAGGCATCTGTTTAGTTTTTGATTTGAGATTATCTAATCCACATTTTTTCCATTGCTGTCTGATGTCATGTGTCATGAGAATATGACTTCTACATTTTACCCCCTTTTTTTCTTTTTAACTTTGGCAGTGGTTGGTTTTCCAAACTGTTCAACATTCTTTCTGGAAATGGAGATTCCTTTCATGTTTTTAACCTAAATAATGTTTTGGAGATAATAACCTCAGTACTATTTTGTCATAGAAAGAAAAGAAAGTTTTCAACTAAAACATAAATGCATTATTTTAACCTATCATGGTCATTGCCTGAAAATAAATCTGATATCAATATTCTAATAGTTTTTGTATAGAAAATATGTGCTTTGACTAGATCTTGTTTTTAAAAAATGCTCTAAGATTATTTCTGAACTAGTAATTGCCATGTCAGTTACATGTTATGACATCATAAAATCGAAGTAAAAAAATGTTCCGATCACATGGACAAGATAATCCTATTTCTAGTTAAGGAAATAAACCATATTACACGCGATTTTCTATTCCAAGATACTCAAACCCATAACAAGCGCCATTAACATTGTATTCTTAACTGGAAAGACCAAAGAAAAAATAAAAAATGGTTTGCATTAAGGAGTTTGTAACAATACAAAGAATGACAAAGTCTTCAGAGTGTATTTCTACACATATTCACAGTGAGGATACACATCCATCCAAAATTCGATTGCTGTCATTCCACAGTCACCTGTGTGAGCCTGGAGAAGCTGCCCATACTCCTGTGAGCAGGACACTCACTGGACCCTGCAGTGTAGCGGCCACAAACACAAACCTCCAAAGAGGCTCAGCCTCTCAGGGTGGCAGGAGCAGCTGTGGAGTCCAGAGGGCAAGTCGATACCAGGCTGGGCTTGGGAGGAAATGGCTGTAGAGCCTTGAGGAAGAGCCCACGGAGGCCTCAATCACAGCCACTGGGCAGCACTTCTGCATAAACAGAGTCCAAGGCATCACCAGGACAGCCTGCTGGAGCCTCTTCCTTCCACTTCACTCAAGTGCTCACGCCCCACAGACCCTCCAGGAAATGGCTGCCTGGTCCTCCATGGAGCATCCACTCAGGTTTCTTGCTGAGGTAATGGCCATGCAGAAGCTTAGTCATATCATTGGGAGGAGACCCTAGTGAGGTCCTGACATCACCTGCTGCCACTTAATCCCTTCAGGGCCCTGCTTCATGCCTTTGCCCAGTGATCACCACTCTCACTAAGCATCAGAAGACTGGAGAGCTGCCTGCACTGTGTGATATTTTGCTTTCGAGAAAGTCAAGCTCACTGGAGTCTCTCATATGTACAATGACATAATAATATTGCTTCATAATCCGATTTTACTCTTCTTTCTTGAATTCACTCTGAGCAGGTCCTCAGTCTGACTCTTAGACTTCCTCGCGTGAAGCTGCTCATGAGCATTTTTCCCACACGCACGTGATTCCAGTGCTGCAGCCTAAGCATGTGCTCACTGCATTGACACATTTCTGTAGGTAAAAGGCTCTTGTTATTTAGGATAATTTCTTCTTACTTTAATAGCATGTCAGCATGGCTGCTTAGATGATTGATTTGAAATCATCTTTGCTAATATACATTTTTATCGCTATATGTTTAGTGCTATAAATTCACTCCTTTCTTGCCTCTTAGAAATTTTGAAATATTTTCTTTCAACTCAAAATACTTTCTAGTTTCATTTTTGTTACTTCTTTGACCTTAGTTTTAATTAATAGTTTCTGATTTATTTTCCAAATATTTGAGGATTTTCCTGATAACTTTCTGTTACTGATGTTGAATATAATTCCGTTGTTTTCATAGAACATATTTTGTATTATTCGAATCCATTTAATTTTAATGACATATCTCATGGGCCACAATATGGTCTAACTTAGTAATGTTTTGAAAGGAACATGTGTTTTACTGTTGTTCTGTGGAGTGTCTCTAAGCATCAATGTCCCTATGGTTGATGTCGTTGTTCAAATCTTGTGTCCTTACTGGTCTGAGTGGCAGGGCTGCTTGCAGTCCAGGCTGCACCTGGTGCAGAGCCCTTTGCTGCTCTGGGCCCCATCAAAGCTGGCAGATTCCATGTCACCTGGTCCAATGACCAGACCAGAACTCCTAGGTGTGGAATTTGTTGTCTCCAGGAGTCAAAGAGGCCTGCCAAGTGACTCCTTCTTCTAAAGAAAAAGACGCACATTAAACAGTGTGAGGAAATGTGTACACCCATCCTCTCTATGGGGGAACTGTGAGAGATCTTATTATAGGGGAAGATATTTCATGAATGTGGTGGCAGCTGTAGAGCAAAGAGCCAGAAATATCATCTGGACAGCACCTCCAACAAGAGGACGTCGGCCACTGGACTACATCCAGCATCACCAGGAAGCCCAGAAAGAGTTCCTGGGTCGTTTTCAGATCGTTGTGTTTGTCTTGACACAATTTCTGGGCTGGTGCTCTAGTTACCAGCATTCAAAATTTGAAATTATAATTTCTGTTCTTGCGTTTAAATGCTTTCACTTGGTCCTTATGTCAACAGCACACTAGGGGTCAGACAAGTCCAATTCTTAATATTACACATGTTTATCTGTTGCAAATTCTTGTCCAAAGTTTTTCTGTGTTTGCTCATCTCATTGAAGATTTTTGTGATATGAGGACAGTTATTTAAATTACCCCTCGTAGCTCACTCTCTCCATCTCTCTCACTCTCTCTCCGTCTCTTTTTCCCTGCCAATGTTGACACGGAGACACGTTTTCTAACTTGTTTTTTCATTTTCTTTTCTTTTTTTGTATGTATTCAGAGTGTAGTTGAACTACTGTTATGACAACATTACAAATTTAGTTGGAAACAAAGCCATATTATTTTGCTGAATCTTGAAATCTCAACGTTAAGCCAGAAACAAATGGGATTGCTCCTGTCTCTTTAGGGTCACACTCAGGATTATTAGTGTATAGCAAATATTTGCTTTCATTTTTTCCATAAATTCAATAGGCTTCTCCTCTTTATTGAGCCTTAAATAAATAATTTCTATTATCTAAGGATACTAGATTAATGTACGTTCTTATAATCAGTTTCAAATTTCACCTAGGGCTGCCAGGATTACAGCATATGGGAGCGCCACTTTCAGGCTTGAATATGTTTCCAATTTACTAGGGAAAGAATATGAAGTATAAGGAGGATGTGCCCAAGTAAGTTTCTAATAAGTTATCATAGCCCACAGCTCTTTGTTAAACTTTATAATTTCATCTTGTATCTGTTCCAGGGAGCTTAGAATTTATTTTTATTTTATTTTATATTTTATTTGTTTTTTTTGGCTTTTCCTTTAAGATTGGCACCTGAGCCAAGTTGTGTTGCAAATCTTCTCTTTTTTTCCTTCTTCTCCCCAAAGCCCCCCAGTACATAGTTATATATTCTAGTTGGAGGTCCTTCTGGTTGTGCTATGTGGGACGCCACCTCAGCGTGGCATGACAAGCGGTGCCATGTCCACGCCAAGGATCCGACCTGGCAAAACCCCAGGCTGCCAAAGTGGAGCACGTTAAGTTAACCACTCGGCCATGGGGCCAGCCCCTTTTTTGTTTTTTACTTTCTTTTATTATTTTATTTTTTCTAGTCTTTATTCCCTGCTTGGCCTAGTAGGTGCTTTAAAAGATTTAACACATACATATCTGGAAGCACTGAGAGGTATGGGCAGTTGATGCTTCAAGGAGCATCTGAACTTTGGGGCATCCTGGGCTCCTGGTCTAAAGAGACTAAGTAGGTGCCTGCCTGGTGGTGCAGTGGTTAAGTTCGCATGGTCTGCTTCTAGGTGGCCCGGGGTTCACCGGTTTGGATCCCGGGTGCAGACATGGCACCACTTGGCACGCCATGATGTGGTAGGCATCCCACGTATAAAGTAGAGGAAGATGGGCATGGATGTTAGCTCAGGGCCAGTCTTCCTCAGCAAAAATAGGAGCATTGGCAGTAGTTAGCTCAAGGCTAATCTTCCTTAAAAAAACAAAAACAGACAAAAAAAGAGACTAAGTAGATGTGAGGTTCGCCACTGTGAGCCTATTGCTCCCTGAGGCAGAAATCACCATTTCACTCACTGACGCAGAGGCTGTATTTTATCATAAGATAAGGAATGGCCACTAAACATTTCATTCAGCCCTTGTCTCTTTCCTGTTCTGAACTTTCAATTTGTGTTAGCAGGAGATGAAAGAAGTGGTTAGGGGCTGGCCTGGTGGCAAGGCAGTTAAGCTTGCGCACTCCACTTCTGTGCTCCAGGGTTCACTGGTTTGGATCCTGGGCACAGACCTATGCACCCCTTATCAAGCCAAGCTGTGGCAGGCATCCTACATATAAAATAGAGAAACATGGGCACAGATGTTAGTTCAGGGCCAATCTTCCTTAGCAAAAAGAGGAGGATTGGAGGCGGATGTTATGTCAGGGCTAATCTTCCTCAAAAAAAAAGAAGTAGTTAAAGAGAATTTCAGCTTATTTTAGAAACCAGTTTAAGCGATTTAATTGGATCTTGTTTATTCCACAGGGTCTAAAATTCCCTTAAGATTCTTGAAACAGTTGACTATGGAAGAAGAATTGAATTTGAGAAATCTTAGCTTTAGTCCCCACTTTTTCTTTAGGTAAACTATCCTTTCTAAATGAAAAGTCCAAAGAAAACTATTTTAATTTTTTCTTGGTATATTAATGCAAATTCTCATATCAGAGGCAGCTTCAACTAAAGCTTAAAAAGCTAGGATTCTCATTTCTCAAGTGAACGAGGCCTTCTTACAAGGTCAAAGATCAACGTCAGAAGCAGACTATGAAAAAATATATTAGACATTCAGACAAGCTATGGCTTTTAGAGAGACCTTATTTTTCTTTTTATTGGGGTCATAGTAGTTTATAACATTGTGAAATTTCAGTTGGACTTTATTATTTGTCAGTCACCACATAAATGTGCCCCTTCACCTTATGTCCCCCCCACACCCCTTCCCCTTAGTAACCACTGAACTGTTCTCTTTGTCCATGTTTGTTTATCTTCCACATATGAGTGAAATCATATGGTGTTTGTCTTTCTCTGTCTGGCTTATTTTGCTTAACATAACACCCTCGAGGCCCATCCATGTTGTTGCAAAAGGGACGATTTTGTCTTTTTTAAGGCTGAGCCGTATCCCATTGTATATACAGACCACATCTTTATCCAATCGTCAAGCACTTGGGTTGCTTCCATGTCTTGGCTCTTGTGAATAGTGCTGCCATAAACATAGGGGTGCATAAGTCTCTTTGAATTGTTGATTTCATATTCTTTGGATAAATACCCCGTAGTGGCATAGCTGGGTCATAGGGTACTTCTATTTTTCATTTTTTGAGAAATCTCGATACTGTTTTCCATAGTGGCTGCACCAGTTTGCATTCCCACCAGCTGTGGATGAGGGTTGCCTTTTCTCCACAACCTCTCCAGCATCTGTTATTTTTTGTCTTCGTGATTATAGCCATCCTAATGGGTGTAAGGTGATATCTAGGTGTAGTTTTGATTTGCATTTCCCTGATGATTAGAGAAATTGAACATCTTGTCATGCGCCTATTGGCCATCTGTATATCTTCTTTGGGAAAATGTCTGTTCATACCCTCTGCCCATTTTTTGATCGAGTTGTTTGTTGTTTTATTGTTCAGTTGTTTGAGTTATTTATATATTATGGAGATTAAGTCTTTGTCACATATATGATTTGCAAATATTTTCAGGGAGACCTTCTTTTGAGTACAGACTCCCCTTCTCAAGGGTGAGCCTTGGGCATTCTCTTAGAGGAGAAGAACTCATAAGGCAGACAGTGCTCTGGTAGGCAACGGAATTATTATCTTACTTTGTCCAATTGGTAAGTGGGTGAGCTGGACACAGCAGAAAGTTTAACAATTACAGACAAAAAGACTTCATGTCCCCATGATTTTTCTACTTATCCTTATGGATCGGTTGTTTACCTTTATAGGATTTTAATATCTATGGCAAGAAAAAGGAAAGAAAAATAAGTCAAACATTTGGATACACATTTGTATTAAGCAGATGGAGAATAACGTCTTGAGGATCCAGAAAAGTGAAGCATGTAAACAAAACTGTTTCTTGCAGTATGTTGAGAAAACATATACACTCAGGGTCCACACATTCATAGAGCATTCCTTGAGCTCCTTATAACTCAGAAATTATCCTCTAGTGTTGAAAATTTGTAGTTATTTATAAAAAACTGACAAATTTAATCACAGGAGCCTTGGGCTCAGAGATCCATGTCAGCCTCCCTGCACTTGCGCATCTCCCTTGCTGGGTGGATTGATCTCAGTTCTCAGACAAGGACATCATAGGATATTTAATCAGAAAGAACCTCCATTTGTGTCTATTTGGGGAACAAGCCTCTGTGTATCTCCGATATTGTCCAAAACAGTGTGGGTTTGGACTGTTTACGCTGACAAAGTCTGCAGAATGTGTACAAATGTCACACTCTCCACCCCACACATTCTGACCACAGGAGAACAGATTCAGACAGTTCCATCTCCAAGACTGTCTGTCTTCTCATGTCATACAGATCTCACAGTGGCTTCCCGTTTTATGGAACCCAAACTAATAGCATCTGGCAACAAAGATAAAACTACAATAAAATTTACCTAAGTTCTTCCTCATTCAGTTGACTAGGGTCAAGCATAGTCTACACATAGTATAAATAAGTACGATACAATATTCATCAGTTTGTAGCAATTGGTCACCATGAATTTCATATTTACTGCCCAGAAGAGAAAATTCTTCTTCCTCTTGTCTTAAACAGGGCTATTAACATTCTAAAGGAAATAGATTTTTTTTCTCCTGGTCAAGTTCTTTGGACCTGAGTGCCTTTTGGAGTTTAACTCACCAGGTCCCAGGGAAAGACAGTTTGTAACACTTGCATCAACCATTCTTAAACAGTTAATCTGGAAACGTGAGATGCCAGACAACTCTTGAACTAGCTCAAGTCCATGCTGTTATTGGGAGCAAACATTTATAATCAATAGTAGTGGGGGCAAGAGCTGTTTCCTTTTCTAATTTAGCTTAAAGGGAGACAAGCATGATGGACAGTCAGTTTCCAGAGACTGACCTGCACACACATGTCTACATTTCAGGATCTCTGATGCTTTCAGAGAGTGGCATGGCAAAATGCTCTGTGTCCTCCCAACAGATCCAGACTTTCACAGTCAGATCTTTCTTCCCACTCCTGCAGGCAGCATGGACTTTATCTCCTTTGGTTTTCCTCCAAACACTGAAGATATTTATGTGACTTTGCTCACATGAGAGGCCCACTCCCACACTGGCTCTCTCCACACTGCTGCACCCACCAAGGAATTTGCATATTTTCCCCTAGGGAGGAGCTCCCCTTGTCAGTCTGAGATATAAGTTCTGTTCTGAACTTATCTTTACTTAATAGGGAACATCAATTCAGCTTCTCAAAATGAAATTCGCTAGTCAGCTCCTGGGGCTACTGATGCTCTGGATCCCAGGTGAGGGCAGAGGGAGATGAGAAAGGAGCATGGGGTGGAAGAGTCAGCACTGGGGGCGTCACTGCTTTCCATGTGTGTTCATGACTTTGTGCCTTATAAATCTCTGTTTGTTGGGTTTAATTGGTTATTTTTGGGTTAGGAATCAAAATAACACAACACACACACACACACACACACAATTTAGCCTGAAATAATTACGAAAGGAAAATTATGAAAATGCCTCATAATGGTGGTAAATAATCTTGCTCTTCTCTCTCATTACTTTAGGATCCAGTGCGGATGTTGTGTTGACCCAGACTCCACTCTCCCTGTCTGTCGTCCCTGGAGAGCCGGCCTCCATCTCCTGCAAGTCTAGTCAGAGCCTCAAATATAGTGATGGGAAAACTTATTTGTATTGGTTCCTACAGAAGCCAGGCCAGTCTCCAAAGCTCCTGATCTATTTGGTTTCCACCCGGTACTCTGGGGTCTCAGACAGGTTCAGTGGCAGCGGATCAGAAGCAGATTTCACCCTGAAAATCAGCAGAGTGGAGCCTGAGGATGTTGGAGTCTATTACTGCTTTCAAGCTCTATATGCTTCTCCCACAGTGATACAGCCCTGAACATAAACCTCCCTGCATGGTGTGGCCCAGCTGCCCACATGTGCAGCCTGTCTGGGGAGCAGACACAGCAGATTCTCCGAGTCTGTCTAAGAAGAAGATGTTGGAGAACTCAGGGGAATAGTTGGCAGCTGAGGACTCTGGACCATGAGCACTTCCCCTGTGCCTGAGGAACCACGTGTTAAGGCGCATCAGCTGCACAGTCTTGGCACGGCTGAAGCAGCAGGAGAATGGAGGGGTCCAGGTGCCCTCTGAGAAAGCAGTCATGAGGAAGGGAGAGGTGAATGAGAACTCGTGCCAATCTTCCCGCATTGCATACATTCATCACCTAAATTCATTCAACAGGACATGTAATTGAGGCTGATTCATGCCAACTCAAAGCGAATACTTTTTTTTATTAGGTTCAGTAGTTGCTAGCATACGTGGAACAGGGTAATATTTGGTAATATTAAGCAAACAGTTTTATTTCCCTTCCCCATCTTCCCATTTCCACTCTTTCTAAATACGTGTCCCTCTCAATATGAGGGTGGGGACAAGATTTTATACCACTGTCCTCAGTGGGATAGTGAGAAAAACTATTCATATTGTTGTTTTGGAACAACTGGATAGACTTGCTAAATCTCTTCATAAACAAAGTCCTAGTGCCTAAATCTATAACTGTCTCAGGAACTGCATGTGGAAACCAAAAGAGAGTTTTCTGAATTCCAAAGTTAGATATTAAAAGCAATGAACCAAGTCCAAAGAATCAGAGAGCATAAAAATCTATGCTACATTCAACAGAATTGAATCAATACAAAATAACATGAAAGTCAATTTTTTGCCTGCTGAAAATAAGAATCTTAAGATTTTGTGCAAGGAGGGTAGAAGAGAACATTAGTGGCCCATGGAAGAGGTCAGCTGTTGGTACAACATCCAGCTCTGGGGCTCATGTTTGTTGGGGTGAGCTTGGGATTAAGATATAAACCCAGATGGAAACTCAGATGTATTTCCTGGGGAGACCACAGGGTTTAGGGACCACTGCCTTGCTGTCAAGGTTGTTTGTCCTGATGCCACTGCACGTTTTGTGGAGAAGTGGTGCATCAATGAGGGTTCTATATATTTAATGGCTCAACAGTTTGTGAAGTTCATATTTAAATGCACCTCAGGTCATATCACACATTCCTTGTCAACCGAGTAGGGCATAGGTGAGCTTTCAAATGTTAATTATGCCCCCATGATATACGAGCGGTGAAATGAGAGAGAATGATCAATTCGGAGAGACCATTAGCAGTTACCATGGAGAGGATGTTGACCAGAAGGCAGAGCTGGGGCTGGGAAGATCAGTACAGATGCAATGGTTTAGGTCCAAGGTCCACGTCTCAGACATACATAGAGACAACTAGTGCAGCCTAATAGGGAGAATCCTCATAAGAATGTGGGAGGTTTCAATTTGCCTGTCCAGCCAAGCTACCCAGGCACATTTCCCATCCCAGACCGACCTCACCAAACCTCCCCAGGAGAAATCCATTCTGGAGTTAAGGGCTCAACTTCTGTTCTAGCTATTAAGGCAGCTCCTTGCAACTGCTAAAGCTCAGATGGATTCTCTTCCCCAGGAGAGTACCCCTGCCGGGGCCATGCCAGAATATCTGCCCACACTCAAATCTTGTAAATTTCACTAGGATACAGTTGAGAGGAGAATATCAGATCACCTACAAAGACCTGTTTCCTCTCTGGAATATTGTATCATCTGGTCTCTATTTCTTCCATGTCTCTTATATCATTGTAAAGCTGACTTTCGAATTTATTTTTTGTATTCCTCTGCATCTGTTGCAATGACTGTGCTGTTTTTCAAGACCTACTACAACCTAACTGAAAGTGGAAGTCTCTTTTAAATTGAATCATAATGTGATCATTTGAGCTTTCGTATTATACTGCAAAACACTAAGGTCTAGATCAATCAATAAACGCACATGGCCTGATCACACAAGGGTTGAAAATGAAGGGAGAAGAAACAACTAAAGAATTGATGGTGCTCTCATCAAAATGATGTTTGATAATGAATATGATTTTCATATTCTGGTAATTAATAAATAGAAATCTGTGCTTTAAATATACTCCATTTAAAATAATGTTCTAATAATATTTTTGATAAAATAAGAGAGTACATCAGTTATAAGATTATGTTATGGTAGAAGTAAATGAAGGTTTGGATTAACAAACTAAAATAATCCTGCTTCTGCTTAAGGAAATAAACTAAGTCTGAGATGACTGCCTATTCCAAGATAATATATCCCATGAAGAGTGCAATTAAAATAATAATATGTCATTTTGTTAAGTTTAAAAGTTGTAAAATTTAGAGAGCAGAAAAATACAATTCAGTCTTCCAATTAAAAAATAAGTGTTTCTTTAAGTAATTTAAAAAATACTTGATGTCCCAGAAATAGAGGGAAAAAGAATGAGACATGAGGTATATCAAATAAATATTGGTTGAAAAAAATTGAATAATTAGTTATCACCAGTACTCTATTAAAAAAATACCATGGATAATGACATTAACAGAGGGAATGCAATCCTGGAAAGGAACATGAAGATATATAAAAGATGAACACTGGGACAACACATATACGGGATACATATAAATTAATATTGGCTGCAAATACAATATCTTGTAGAGTTTGAGATACATGTATAACTGGAGTGTATGAAGAAATACAACACACCAAAAAAGAAGTAGGGTAAATGAAATGAAAGGCTCCAGCAGTTTCAAGAAAGCCATAAAATTTATATTTTGTATTAGGCAGTAATAATTTGAGGATTGTTGTACTGATTTTCCTGCAGGAGCTGGCCATTTTTTGAGAGAGGGCTTTTGAAGTCTCCAACTATGATAATGAAATCATCTATTTCTCTTTCCAGTTCTATTAGTTTTTGCCTCACAAGTTTGAGTCTCTGTTCGTAGGTGAATATCGGTTAAGAGTTATGTCTTCTTGGAAAAGTGACCCCTTTATCATTATGTAATTCTTCTTCATTCTTGATAACTTTCGTTGCTTTGAAGTCTGCTCCCTCTGAAATTAATGTAGTTAATTCACTTTCTTTTGAGTGGTGTTAGCATGGTATATCTTCCTCCATCTGATTCCTTTTAATCTCTCTGTGTCTTTATATTGAAAGTGGTTTTCTTGTAGACAACATATAGTTGGGTCTTGTTTTTTGACCCACTTTGACAATTCTTGTCTTTTCTTTGGTGCATTTAGGCCATTGGCAATCCAAGTGATTATTGATACAGTTGGATTAGTGTCCTCATGTTTGTTGCTATTTTCTGTTTGCCCCTTGTTCTTTGTTCCTATTTTTATCTGCAGAAGAAACATTGCTCTGGTGTATTTCAAAGTGGGTCTTTTTCTACTCCCCCTGCTGGAATCAGGAGGTGATTTTTCTCTGACATTTACTGTGGGAATCTTGTTGAGTTCATGACGTAAATCTCATAATATTGTGGGAGCACTTCATTACTCAGTACCCTTGGAATTTTTTAACTCTCGGACTTGTCCACATTGAGATGTCATCAATTCATCAGTTATCAGTTATCAGTTATAGTTCATGTTTTCCTATGCTGCACTGGTTCTGTCGGCAGTTTCTGCTCATGATTCTCTGCTCTGGTAAGTCAAGATTCCCTACATTCACCTGTCTCTCCAATGTTGAGGGCAGTGGTTTGTCCTGTCATAGGATTCCAGATGAGTTTTTGCAAAATAGTATGAGAAATTCCCGTATACATCTTACCCAGATTCATTTAGCATCAATAGATAATTTCTACTTCCATATTCCTTCTATATTTATTAGGCACATTTTAGTTACTATTGATTCAAAACAAATCACCTCAATATTAATGGCAAATGATAACTGCAATGATTGGGCTATTAACTATAGGGCTCTAGGTGTTTCCTAGGCTCACCAACGTTCCTGCTGGGATTTCTTATGTGGATGCAGTCAGATGGTGGTTGGGGCTGGAGTCCTCTCAGAAGTGGTCAATGCTAGATGTTGGCTGGGTCTTCAACTGAGGCTGCCAATCTATACACGTGGCTACCAAAGCTTTCCTTTTGTACTTCCTACTTCCAGTGTCTTCTCTCCAAGATCTACTTCTTATCCCTTTAAGCTACTTCATCAAATCGAACTCCAAATACTGGATCTTAAACAATATCCTCTCTGTTGACCTAAACTTTCATTATCCTTTAAGGTAGTTTAAATTAAACTTCCTTCAAGAAACTTTTGTTATTTTTACTTTTTCCTGATCTTTTTTTTAGACCCTAGAGCATTGTCATCCTCAAATATAGTACAGATGGGTGATAAATAGAAATCTCCAAATTTTTTTGATATGCTGCTCTCTCAAGTCTAAATTCCCAAATTCTGCTGGTAAGGGAACTGACGTCATAATCTTAATCTTGATCTATCGCTTCAGGATATTCCCAGCATTAGGTTCACACCAGGAAAAGGGCTCTGTATAAAGCTTGGTGAGCTCAAATCCAATTAATAGCTGTGCAAGCAATAATTTTTGATGAACATTGCCTGAAAAGGTTCATGTAATATTCTTGTGGTCACTCACAGTAGCCACCATCAGAGAAAAGCCAGCTGTAATGAGGACTGAGGAGTCATCTGGTGATTTGGACTATTAATGAGGGGCTCACATAGTTCATTTACTCATAATTCCCAGTTCACTATTGGAGGAAACATTCCTGCATGACTGCTCTGAATTAATCAGCTCTGGAACTGGAAGCCTCATAGTATCTCCACCCAGGATGACTTTGCATGCTTTCCCATCAAGTCTTGGCTACAGATCAGAGCCCTTATCAGTGGGCTAGTCCCTAGCTAAAGGCAGGTGTCTACCTCAGTCATGAAAAGAATGAACATGAGGAGCTCAACATCTCTACCTCCTGCTGCTTTGGATCCCAGGTGAGGAAAGAGATTATGAGGAGTTGCAGTGTGATGATGGAAATTGCTTTCTTCTCATTGCAAAATGAATCCTGAGTGCTCTTTTGGGTCAGTTACATGTGACTTCTCACAGAACACTAAATCTTGAGTGTCCTGAGAAGATCATGGAGTGTGATGTGTTTAAACTCAATGACATCAGTGATTTTGCAACATTTAAAAAATTTCGATGCCAAAAGAGATGCTCTCCTACATTCTACCTTGGAATGGAGGTTTTTTTTTTTTTTTTTTTGCTGGTAAAGATTTGCCCTGAGCTAACATCTTTTGCCAATCTTCCTCTTTTCTTTCTTTTTCGTCCCCCAAACACCAATATATAGTTGTATATTCTAGTCATAAGTCCTTTTAGTTCTTCTGTGTGAAACACCACCATATCATGGCCACTGACAGATGAGCGGTGTGGTTCCATGCTTCGTAACGGAACCTGGGCTGCTGAAGTGGAGTGTGCCAAACTTTAACCACTAGACCATCAGGGCTGGCTCTCAGTTTTTAAATCTAAATAAGGTTTTGGAGATGACAACTTTGGTATTATATTATCGCAAAACCAAAGTTAAATGAATCAAATAATAAATGTAAATGCATTGTTTTCACTTGACCTCTTTATTTCTTGAAAATGAATCTGATTAACATTTTCTAGTCACAGTTATATAGAAAATAAATACTTCAAGTAGATCCCATTTCAAAAAATGCAGTAAATATATTTCTGAAATAATAACGATCCTGTGAGTTACATGACATGACAGGGTATGATCAAGTGAAAAGAGTATTTGGATCTCTAAGGCAATATAATCCTGTGTCTGGCCATGAAATAAAAACATATTAGATGATATCATAATGCAAGATAATGGATTCCATCAAGAGTGCAATTAAAATTGTATTCTTAAGTAGAAAGTCCAAAAAAGAGAAAAAAAGGGAAAAAATGTATTACATAAAGAAATTTCTACCACATACAAAGTTTGAGTAGTCAGAGTGTATTTCTACACATATTCACAGCAAAGATACACATCCACTCCAAATATTATTAATTTCTCGCTCACCATCACCAGTGTGGATCCTGGAGAAACTGCACATACTCCTGCGAGAAAGACACTCACTGGACTCTGCAGTGTAATGGCCCCAAACACAAACCTTCCAGGGAGACTCAGCCTCTCAGGGAAGCAGGAGCAGCTGTGGTGACCAGAGGACAAGTGGACACCAGGCTGGGCTGAGGTGGCAATGGCTGTAGACTTTTGAGGAAGAGACCATGAAGGCTTGAGTCATAGTCACTGGGCACCTCTTCTGTGTAACAGGGGCCAGGGCATCACAAGGACAGCCTCCCAGAGCCTCTTCCTTCCTCCCTACTCCCCACATAGGGTGCTTACACACCGCTGACCCTCCAGGAAATGGGCTGCCATGTCCTCCCTGGAGTATCCACTCAAGTTCCCTGGTGACTTCATGGCCACCAAGAAGCTCAGTCATGAAACTGGGAGCAGACCCTAGTGTGGTCCTTATGACATATGCTGCCACTTAATCCCTCAGGGCCCTGCTTCATGCCTTTGCCCAGTGATCACCACTCTCACTAACCATGAGAAGAATGGAAAGCTGCCTGAATTTTCTGATGTTTGGCTTTGAGCAAGTCAAAGCTCACTGGAGTCTCAACAATGTTATCATATTGCTTCATAATCCTATTTGAGTTCTCTTGTCACTGAATTCACTCTGAGAAATTCCTCAATCTGCCCATCCACTATAAGATTTTCTCTTGTGAAGCTGATCCTGTGTGCTTTTCCCACACTGACATGATTCCAGCACTGCAGTCTAAGCTTGTGCTCACTTTATTGTCACATTTCTGTTAATAAAACTCACTTGTTATTTAGTTTAATTTGTTCTCCTTTTACTCGTATGTCATGGTGGCAGGTGAGATGACGGATTTGAAATCATCTTTGCTAATGTTCATGTTTATTACTATACATTCAGAGCTATAAATTCATTGCTTTCTTGCCTCCCACAAATTTTGATATGCTCTGATTTCTTCCAATTCAAAATACTTCCTTGTGGAGAGTTTGGAAGATGACAGCATAGGAGGACTCACAATCCACCTCCTCCCATGGACACAACAAATCTACAAATACCTGTGGAACAATTTCTTCTGAAAGAGATCTGGAAACTGGATAAAAAGAACCCCTACAACAAAGACAGCACTGACAGGGGTGGAAGAAGTAGAAATACAACTCTACTGAGGAAAAACCACATCTTAGCCACTTTGCTTCATGGTTGGGAGCAATCTTAGGTACAAAGCTTTTCTCAGAGAAGCAGGGGATTTGATCAGTGGATCAATGCCAGAAGGCATCCAAGACATTAGATTCAGCACAAGCAGGAAGAAATCCCATAATCCCTGCTTTTTCTGGCTTTGAAAACCAATGGAGAATATATCCAGAAAAATGATCAAACTTCAGAGAAAGAAAAATCTGCTCATAAAGCACCCCCACCACACACATTCTTTCATCCTTGAAACCAACACAAAAACACAAAAGTGCATAGTCCATTGGTCAAAGAGACTCACTTACTAAGCTTGGAGCACATCTTGGAGAGGCAAGAGGTGACTGGGCCCATCCTGAAAGGGACTGAGACACTGGCAGCAGCCATTATTGTGACTTAGTTCAGTTATGCAGACACACATGCTGGAAGACACCATTGGATTCCTTCCTCTGGCCTGTTATTTCAGGGGTCTGCCCTGCCCATGAAAGCACCCAAGGTAATTGAGTGCAACAGGACAGGGAGCATGCCCATGGACTGGCCTTGTCGACCAGCAAGTCTATCATGAACTTGTGAGCTCATATAGGTGGGGCAAGAGGGTCCACCTTAGTGGAAGGATGCATGCAAACCTCTGTTGGTAGGGCGCATAAGCTTGCAATGGGTGGGGCAAGTTTGCTACAGCAGCCTTGTGCAACCAACCATTTGAAACAGCCACACAGGGAACTAGCCTGCCTCCAACACCTGAAACCATTGTGTGCTGCCACACTCAGGGCCAAGTGCATCCATGTGAACTCCTGAAAGTGCTCAGAATATCCATGTGTACTACAGGGACACTCACTAGAGGCCTATAACAAATGTGAGCACCTGAACATAACAACCATCCACTCTAAGGGCCCAGCTCACTTAACAGCATAAAAGCAGTGGGTGTGTGTTCTTAGACTTTGCAACCAGTTGCGCTGGGGCTTGCCCTGCCCAATAAAGTGACCAAAGTGACTGTAGCAGTGCATGCGGCTGAGCCTTACAACCTGCCATGTGGGGGACAGCCTAGCCTACCCATGCACTTGTGGTAATAGCAACCCCACCACAACAGAAGGGCACACACAACCCACAAAAGAGACACTCCTGGAGCATTTGACACAAATGATGAAAGGGGAGCATGTCACTAGGCCTCATAAGGCATCTCCTACATAAAACCGCATTTCCAAGATCAGGAGACAAGCTGACCTACCTAATACATAGATATAAGCACAGAGAAGCAGGAAAAATGAGGAGACAAAGGAAAAAGTTCCAAACAAGGGAACAGGACAAATCCTCAGAAAAAAAACTAAGCGAAACAAAGATTAAAAAAAATCTACCTGATAAAGTGTACAAACTAATAGACATAAAGATGCTCACTGATCTTTGGAGAAGAAAGATGAATACAGTGAGAACTTTAACAGAGAATCAGAAAATATAAAAGGAACCAATTAGAAATGAAGAACACAATAATGGACATGAAAATGTCACTAAAGGCAATCAACAGAGAGTAGATGACACTGAAGAACAGGTCAGCAATGTGGATGAAAGAGAAGAGAAGTCATTCAAGCTGAACAGAACAAAGAAAAAGGAATTAAGAACAACAAGGACAGTCTCAGGGACCTCTGGGAAAATACTAAGCATACTAACATCTGTATTATGGGTGTCCCAGAAGGGGAGGAGAGAGACAAAGGGTCAGAGAAGTTATTTGAAGAAATAATTGCTGATAACTTCCCTAACATGGGGAAAGAAACAGACATCCAGCTACAGAAAGCACAGAGAGTACCAAACAAGAGGAACCCAAAGAAGCCCAAGGCACTGAGGTACGTTATAATTAAAATGCCAAGAATTAAAGATAAAGAGAGAATCCTGAAAATTGCAAGAGAAAAGCAAATGTTACATACAAAGGAATCTCCATAAGGCTATCAATTGACTTCTCAGCAGAAATCTTTCAGGCTAGAAGGGAGTGGCACAATATATTCAAAGTGCTGAAAGGGAAAAACCTATAGCCAAGAGTACTCTACCTGGCAGGGTTATCACTCAGAATGGAAAGAGAGAGAAAGAGTTTTCCAGACAAGCAAAAACTAAAGGATTTCATCATCTTGAAACTACCTACAAGAAAAATTAAACACTTATTTAAGAGGAAAAGAAAAGTTCACATGTAAGAATAAGAATATTATCAATGAAAAAGTATTACTGATAAGGCAAATTGACAGTAAAGGTAGTGGACCAACCACCTATAAAGCTAGTATGAAGGTCAAAAGACAAAAGTACATGAATTATCTATTTCCGTCATAAGATGTTAAGGGAAACAGAAATAAGAGAGGTAAAATATGATATCAAAAACATAAAGCATGTCAAAGGGAGTAAAAGTGTAGGATTTTCAGTAAGAGCTCAAACTTAAGAGACTATCAACTTAATATAGATTGCTATTTCCATAGGTTATCATATACGAACTTCATGGTAATCAAAACCCAAAAACCTATAATAAATACACAAGGAAGAAAGAGAAAGGAATCCGAACATAACACTAAAGAAAGCCATCAAATCACAAGGGATGAGAGTAAGAGAAGCAGAAAGGAACAGAGAAGAAGTATAAAACATCCAGATATAAACTAACAAAATGGCAGTAACAACATGCTTATCAATAGCTACTTTAGGTGTCAATGGACTAAACGCACAATTAAAAGAAATAGGGAAACTTAATGGATAAAAAAACGAAGACCCATAAATAAGCTGCATACAAGAGATACACCTCAGATCTAAAGACACCCACAAACTTAAAGTGAAAGGATGGATAAAGATAAGCCATGCCAATGGAAACAAAAAGAAATCTGAGGCAGCAATATTCATATCAGACAAAATAGGCTTTAAAACAAAAACTGTAACAAGAGACAGAGAAGGACATTACATAATGATAAAGGGAGCAATCCAACAAGAGTGCATGATACTTGTAAACATATGTTCACCTAATACAGAAGCATCTACAAATATAAAGCAAGTATTAACAGACATAAAAAGAGAAAGTAACAGTAACACAAAAATAGTAAGGAAATTTAACATTCTACTTACATTGATGCATAGATCATCCAAACAGAAGATCAATAAGGAAATATTGGCCTTGAATGACACATTAGACCAGACAAACTTAGTAGATGTATACAAAGCTTTCTATCCCAAAATGCAGAACATGCATTCTTTTTGAATGCACTTGAAACATTCTTCATGATACATCACATATTAGGCCACAAAAGAAGTCTCAACAAATTCAAGAATATTTAAATAATATGAAATATCTTTTCTGATCACAAGAGTATGAAACTAGAAATCAACTACAAGAAGAAAACTGCAAAAGCCACAATCATGTGGAGACTAAACAAAATGCTACTGACCAACTATTGGGTCAACAAAGAAATCAAAGGGGAAATAAGAAAATATCTGGAGAATTGAGGGCCAGCTCAGTGAGATAATGGTTAAGTTTGTGCAGTCCAATTTGCTGGCCCAGGTTTCAATGGTTCTGATCCTGGGCATGGACCTATGCAACACTTGTCAAAAGCCACTCTGTGGCAGGCATCCTACATATAAAATAGAGGAAGATGGGCACAGATGTTAGCTCAGGGCCAATCTTCCTCAAAAAAAAAAAAAAATCAGGAGCAAATGAAAATGAAAACACAACATACAAAATTTACAGGATATAGCATAGAAGAACTAAGAGGAAAACTTATATTAATACAGGCCTACCTCAATAAACAAGAGAAATCAAAATAAATAGTCTAACAATACACCTAAAGGAAGTAGAAAAGAAAGAACAAATGAAGCTCAAAATCAGTACAAGGAAGGAAATAATACAAATCAGAGGGGAAATAAATGAAATAAAGACTAAAAGAAAAGCAGAGCAATCAATGAAACTAAGAGCTCTTTCTTTGAAAAGATAAACAAAAGTAACAAACATTTGGATAGACTCACCAAGAAAAAAAGACAGAAGCCTCAAGGAAATAAAATCAGAAATGAAATGGGAGAAATTACAACAGACACTGCAGTAATACAAAAGATTATAAGAGAACACTACAAAAAGCTATATGCCAATAAATTGGGCAATCTAAAAGAAATGGAAAAATTCTTAAAGTCATACAATATTCAAGAAGAAACAAAGAATCTGAATCAACTAATCGCTAGTAAGTATATCAAAACAGTAATCAAAAATCTCCCCCCCAAAAAGTTCAGGAACAGATGCTTCCCCTGTGAATTCTAACAAACATTCAAAGATTTAATACCTATCTTTCCCAAACTGTTCCAAAAAATTAAAGAGTTAGGGATGTTTCCTAACTCATTCTATGAAGTCAACACTACGCTGATACCAAAACCAGACAAGGACAACATAAAAAAACAAAATTACAGGCAAATATCACTAATGAACATATATGCTAAAATTTCAACCAAATACTTGCCAATGTAATATGATACATTGAAAGGATCATACATCATGAGCAAGTGGGATTTATCCCAGGGATGCAAGGATGTTTCAACATCCACAATCAATCAACATGATACACCACATTGAAAAAGGGAAGAATAGCTATCACATGATCATCTCAACAGATGCAGAGAAAGCATTCTGCAAGTCACAACATCCATTTATGATAAAAACTCTGAATAAAATAGGTATAGAGGGAAAATACCTAAACATAATAAAGGCTATGTATGACAAATCCAACACTAACATCATACTCAATGATGAAAAACCAAAAACTATCCCCCTAAGAAAAAGAACAGGAAAAATATGCCCACTTTCACCACTCCTATTTGACATAGAATTGGAAGTCCTAGCCAGAGCAATCAGGCAAGAAAAAGAAATAAAAGGGATCCATATTGGAAAGGAAGAAGTAGAACTGTCACTACTTGAGGATGACATGATTTTATGCAAGAAAATCCTAAAGAAGCCACAAAAGCACTATTAGAAATAATGAAAAAAATACAGTAAAGTTGCAGGATACAAAATCAACATACACAAATCTATTCTATATGGAACAACAAAATAGCAGAAAGAGAAATTATGAATACAATTTCATTTACAAGTGCAATGAAAACAATGAAACACCTAGAAATTAAATTTAAACAAGGAGGTAAAAGACCTACACACTGAATTATAAACCATTGTTGAAAGAAATCAAAGAAGACACAAAGAAATGGAAAGATATTCCATGATCATGCACTGGAAGAATTAACATAGTTAAAATGTCCATACTTCCTAAAGCAATCTACAGACTCAATGCTATCCCTATCAAGGTCCCAACAACATTTATCACAGAAATAGAACAAAGAATTCTAAAATTTATATGGAACAACAAAAGCTCCATAATAGCCAATGCAATCCTGTGAAAAAAGAAGAAAGCCGGAGGTATCAGACTTCCTGATTTCAAAATAGATTATGAAGCTATAGTAATCAAATCAGCATGGTACTGGAACAAAAACAGACACAGAGGGGCTGGCCCCATGGCTGAGTCATTAAGTTTACGCACTCTGCTTCGGCAGCCCAGGGTTTCACCAGTTCGAATCCTGGGCACAGACATGGCACTGCTCATCAAGCCATGCTGAGGCGGCATCCCACATACCACAACTAGAAGGACCCATAACTAAAAATACACAACTATGTACTGGGGGGGGGGGGCGGTTTGGGGAGAAAAAGGAAAAAAATATATTAAAAAAACAGACACAGACATCAATGGAACAGAATCGAGAGCCCAGAAATAAACCCACACAGCTATAGACCACTCATTTTCGACAAGGGAGCCAAGAACATACAATGGAGAAAGGAAAGTCTCATCAATAAATGGTGCTGGGAAAACTGAGCAGCCACATGCAAAAGAATGAAGGAAGACTATTATCTTACAGTAGACACAAAAATTAGCTCCAAATGGATTAAACACTCGAATGTAAGACCTGAAACCCTAAAAATCCTAGAAGAAAACATAGGCAGTATACTCTTCAACACTGGTCTTCGTAGTACCTTTTTGAAAACCGTGTCTCACCAGCAAGGGGACAAAAGAAAAAAGTAACAAATGGGACTACATCAAACTGAAAATCTTTGACCTGGCAAAGGAAAACATCAACAAAATGAAAAGACAACCTAACAATTGGGAGAAGATATTTGTAAGTCGTATATATGATAAGGGGTTAATATCTAAAATATATTAAAAAGTGTGTACAACTCAAAAAAACCCCACAAGCAATCCAATTACAAAATGGGTACAGGATATGAACAGATATTTTTCCAAAGAAGATACACAGATGGTCAACAGGGACATGCAAAGATGTTCAACATCACTATTAGGGAAATGATCAGAACTACAGGGAGGTACCACCCCACGCCTGTAAGAATGGCTATAGTTAACAAGACAAGACATAACAAGTGTCAGAGAGGATGTGGATAAAAGGGAAGCCTCATACACTGCTGATGGGAATGTAAACTGGCACAGCCATTATGGAAAACAGTGTGCATCCTCAAAAAATTATAAATAGAACTATCTTATGATCCAGCCATTCCACTTCTGGGTATTTATCCAAAGAACACAAAAACACGAATTTGAAAAGATATATGCACCCCTATTTTCACTGCAGTGTTATTCACAATAGCCAAGACTTGGATGCAACCTAAGTGCCCATCAGTGGATGAATGGACGAAGAAGATGTGGTATATACATAAACAATAGAATACTATTCAGCCATAAAAAAGATGAAATCTTGACATTTGTGACAACACAGATGGACCTTGAGAGTATAATGCTGAGCAGAGTAAGTCAGATGGAGAAAGTCAAATACCATATGATCTCATTCATAATTGGAAGATAAAATAACAACTACTACAATAAACAAACACAGAGATATAGAGATTAGATTGGTGGTTAGCAGGGAAATGGGATAGAGGAGAGGGCAAAAGAAGTAAAAGGGAACATGGGTATGGTGACGGATGGTAATTAGTCTTTGAATGGTTAACATCATGTAGTCTACACAGAAATCATAACAATGATGCACACCTGAAATTTATATGATGTTATAAAGCAATATTACCTCAATAAAAAATAATCCTAAAAAATTTCCTTCTAGTTTTTCTTTTTGTTTCTTATTTGATGCTAGCTTTATTTTGTAGTTTCTGATTTATTTTCCAAATATTTCAAGATTTTTCTAACTTTCTGTTAATGATTTTGAATATAATTCTCTTGTCTTCATAGAATACGCTGTGTATGATTTGAATCCATTTAAATTTTATTGACATATCCTGTAGCCCACAATGTGGTCTATCTTAGCAATGTTTTGAAAGGAACATGTATTTTACTGTTGTTCGGTGGAGTGTCTCTAAATGTCGATTATGTCCAGATGGTTGATGTTGTTGTTCAAGTCTTCTGTATCCTCACTGGTCTGAGTGGCAGTGCTGCTTGCAGTGCAGGTTGCACCTGGTGCAGAGCCCTTTGCTGCTCGGGGCCCCATCAAAGCTGGCAGATTCCATGTCACCTGGTCCAAGGGCCAAACCAGGACTCCTAGGTGTGGAATGTGTTGTCTCCAGGAGTCAAAGAGGCCTGTCAAGTGATTCCTTCCTTTAAAGAAAAAGACACACATTAAACCCCTTGAGAGGGAATGTGTACCCCCATCCTCTTTATGGGGCACACGTGAAAGATCTTACCATTGGGGAAAATATTTCATGCGATTTGGTAGCAGCTGCAGAGCCCAGAAATGTAATCTGGACAGTACCGCCACCTAGGGGGCATCAGCCTCCAGATCACATCCAGAATCACCAGGAAGCTAAGAAAGAGTTCCCGGGTCATTTTCAGGTGATTTTCTTTGTCTGAATACAATTTCTGGGCTGGTGCTCTAGTTAGGAGGGTTTACAATTTGAAATTCTAATTTCTGTTCCTGTGTTTTATGAACTTTCACTTGGGTCTTATGTCAACAGGACACTAGGGGTCAGATAAGTCAAAAATTTAATATTACACATATGTATCCCATTGCAAATTCTTGTCCAATTTTTGTGTATTTGCCTATCTCAATCAAGATTTTAATGATGTAAGGATAGTTATTCAAATTACATCTCTTATCTATCTATCAATTGCTCTCGCTCTGTCTCTTTTTCTCTGCAAATGTAGCCATTGAGACAAATTTTCTAACTCATTTTTTGTTTTCTCTTCTTTTTCTGTATGTTTTCAGAGTGTCATTGAACTACTGTTATTACCAACACTACACATTTAATTTGAAACTAAGGCAAATTACTTTTACTGAATCTTGAAACTTTAACAGTAAACCTGAAACCCAAAGGTGTTGCTCTTATCTTTTTAGGGTGACACTCAGGATTATTAGTGACTAGCAAACATTTGCTTTATCTTTTTCCATGGAATCAATAGGTTTCTCCTCTGTATTGAGCCTTGAAGAAATAATTTCTATTACCCCAGGATAATAGATTAATGTATATTCTCATAATCAGTTTCAAATTTCACCTAGGGCTGCCAGGATTCCACAATATGGGAGACTCACCTTCAAGTTTGAGGTTGTTCCCAATTTACTAGGGAAAGAATATGAAGTATAAGGAAGACGTGCCCAAGTAAGTTTCTAATAAGTTTTCATAGCCCACAGTTCTTTGTTAAACTTTCTAATTTCTTCCTATGACTGCTCCATGGACCTTAGAATTTATTTAGGTTTTAGTTGTTTCATTTTACTTTATATTATATTATTTTATTATTTTATTTTGTATTGCATCCTTATTCTCTGCTTGGCCCAGCAGGTGCTTGGGAAGACTCAACATACAAACTTCTGGAAGCACTGCAAGATTAGGGCAGTTGATGTTTCAAGGAGCATCTGAACTGTGGGGTATCCTTGGCCCCTGGTGTAAAGAGACTAAGTGGATGTGAGGTTTACCACCTGAGCCTGCTGCTCCCTGAAGAAGAAAACACCATTTTCTCTGACCGATGTAGAGACTGCATTTTTTAAAAGACAAGGAATGGCCACTGAATATTCCATTCAGCCCTTGTCTCTTTCCTGTTCTGACCTTCCAATTTGTGTTAGCAGGAGATGTAAGGAAGTGGTTAAAGAGAATTTCAGCTGATTTTAGAAATCAGTTTAAGTGATTTAATTGGATCTTGTTTATGCCAGAGAATCTAAAGTTGCCTTATTCAAAATCTGTAGAAGCATTTTGCAGATTCTTGAAATAGCTGAATTTGAAAGAAGAATTGAATTTGAGAAATCTTACCTTTAGGCCCCATTTTCCTTCAGGCAAACTATCCTTTCTTAAGGAAAAGTACAATGAAAACTATTTTAATTTTTTCTTGGTGTATTAACACAAATTCTTATATCAAAGGCAGCGTCAACTAAAATTTAAAAGGCTAGGGTCCCCTTTTCTCAAGTGAACCAGACCTTCTTACAAGGTCAAACAGACCAACGTCAATTGCAGACTGTGAAAAATTGTTTGACTTCCAGACAAGCGGTGGCTTTAGGGAGAGCTTCCTTTGAGTACAGACGCCTCTTGCCTGGTGACCCTGGGGCAGTGTCTCAGAGGAAACGTAGAACTTAGAGGGCAGAGAGTGCTCAGGTAGGCGATGCAACTATAATCTTTCTTTGGCCAGTTAAGTGAGTGAGCTGGACACAGCAGAAAGCTGAACATTTACAGAACAAAAAACCTTCATCTCCAGCGCACAAGTTTTCCACTTACCCTTATGGATCAGTTGTTTACCTCTATAGAATTTTTATATCTATTCCAAGAAAAAGGAAACAAAAATAAGTCAAACATTTGGATACAAATTCGTATTAAGTGAACGGAGAGTAAGGTCTTGTGGATCCAGAAATGTGAACTATGTAAACAAACCTATTTTTTCCCAGCGTTTTGAGAAAACATAGACACTCAGGATAAACACATTCACAGAGCCCTCCCTGAGCCCCCACAAATCAGAAAGTGTCTTCTAATGGTGAAAACTTGCGGTTATTTAGAAAAGACTGACAAATTTATTCATAGAAGCCTTGGGCTCAGAAATCCAATTCAGCCCATCTGCACCTGGGGATCTCCCTCTGTGGGTGGCCTGATCTCTGTTCCCAGACAAGGACATAACAGGACCTTTAATCACAAAGAACCTCCCTCTGTATCTATTTGGGGAATAGGCCTCGGTGTGTCTCCAATCTTGTCTAAAACAGTGTGGGTTTGGAGTGTTGGGGCTCGCAAAGTCTGCCGAATGCGTATGAGCATCACACACTTCACCCCACACGCTCTGACCACAGGAGCACAGACTCAGACAGCTCCATCTCCAAGACAGTCTTTCCAGGTCATAAAAATCACACACTGGTGTCCAGACTTATGCACCTCAAGCTAACAGCATCTGGCAACAGAGATAAAACTACAATAAATCTCACCTGTGTAAGTTCTCCTTCATTCAGTTGAGTCTGGTCAGGTATAGAGACACAGAAACCTGCTCTGCTCCCCACTTGGACCTCTGAAACCCCTTTACTGACCCTTCTTATTTGTGTCCAGGGTGGGATGACCAGCCTGGTTACTGGTCAGTTTTGTTGTTTAGGCCACAGCATGGTTTGTTAACAAGTAGACGAAATAGAAGTAAAAAGGTTGAAAACTTGGGTGAGGGGCCCTGTGTAACAACGATTACGTGTCATGGTGTATGTACTTAAAACAACCCAAGATGATGGCTAACTGTTTTAAGGCCACACAAACTTTTTGTGAGTAATCTAAACATGATTGTTGAGAAAAAATTATTTAGATAAAAATAGCTAAGAGTTTTTGGGTGCAATAATTATGTTTTACGGTATAAATGCTTAAAAAACAGCTTCCAAAATCTTTTTGGTAACTTGAAACTTTAAAGTTTTGAAAACTAAGTTAAATGATAAAAATTCATTGAGTATCTTGGTCATTTTCCAAACAAAATAGAAATTGATTTCTAAGCGTAGACTTGTCTGCCTTTGGTTTCTTATCTCAAAGAAACCAAAACATGCTTGAGTTTATTGATAAACAGTTTTGTCCATGCTGAGCAATTTTCTATGAGAAAGCATATATTTCTAAAAAGTCTCTATAGAAGGAAACTAAAATGTATATTTTCAGTGAAGAAGGTATAAAGCTTAGAGATATTTTTCTTTGTTTTGTTAAAAAATTAATTCTCCTAAAGTGCTAGGGAAAGAATAAAGAAAAAAAAAGTGGGACAAATTCTGAATGTAAAAAGAAAGCAAGAGAAGGTTTGTGGAAGTAAAACCTTGAGGAGTTTTGTGTATGGTCAAGTTGGCTGAGATTAAAATAAACGAGTTTCAATATCAAAAGTAAGGCTGTCACAAGAAGACCTGCTGCCTCTGGTTCTGACTCTGATTCCATCACATAACCAGGAGCGAGGACAGGCCAGGAGTGTATGTGTCGGGTGGGGGCAGAAAGTGCCTGTGGGGGCAGGGAGAATGCGATAAATGCATGGTCCAGCCACCTGGCACCCTCTCTGGCACCTGGCAAGGCTGGACGGTGAGTCCTGAGTGGCAGGCAGCCTCAACTCCCTGCCCCTCCCTGCCCCTCCTTTCTCTCCAGCTGCAGCAACATTGAGGTATAGGTAAGCCCAGAGAGGGAAGTCTGAGCAGCGACTGCCTCAGCCCTGGGGAGCAACAAGCACCCCTGGGGAAAAAGTGATAAACAACCAAACGCCATTCTGGCAGCTTTAACAGCGCCCCCAGTGACAGCCTGGGAACACCCTGGCCCCCTTGACTTGGGGGAGGGCCAAAGGACCTTAACCCAACCCTGCAGCTCTATGGCTTGGATATTGGGGGACTGGAGCCCACATGTGAAAATAACAATGTATTGGTCTACAGGAGCAAAAGGCATTTTGCTGTTGGTGGTGGAAATGAGCAAAATGACTTACATCACTTCTCCCCTCACCCAGCGGCAATGCTTCTATAACACCGCCCGGTGGACAATACCCCCTGATGCTGCCTTGTTTCATTATATTGATGATGCCACGTTGACCTCGCAGTCTTTTTCAGACCTTCAAGGAGCCTCCCACTCCCTTGTCGCCCACCTACACCAAGGAGGATGAGTAGACAACAACAACAACAAAGTATAAAGGTCTGGATTATCTGTCAAATACTTGGGTGTTGTCTGGTTGGGTAAGACAAAAGTGGTTCCTGCTACTATCATAGATAAGATACAGGCTGTCTGTTCTCTTTAAAAATTAGTGCAAAAGGGTATTATCGGGGACTAGGGGAGCACCAAGCAGGAGGCCTTCACATGAGCCAAAATAACAGTGAAACAAATCGAGTCCTTGTGTGTTTTAATACCAGGACAACTATGTGAATTGGACATTTCCAGTTACCCACGGGGGTTCAGATGAGGGTCTCTGGCAGAGGCAAGGCAGTCAACGAGTGCCTCTTGGCTTCTGGTCCTAACTGTGGAAAGGGGCTCGCCCTGTGGATGACATAATGGACACAACAGAAGTGGACTGTTAATGGCTGCCTGTTGTGGGAGGCAGAACTCCGGGATAGTATCTAACAGCAGTCTGGGGAATGACAATAACAGTGTATCATGTGTCTGCACATCAGGTGATAACACCACTAGGGAACCAAGAAGCAGACAAGTTAGCTCAGATTTATCTCCTGGAAGAAGCGCCAACCCACAGAGTGGCAAAGCAGCTACATAAGAAGTCTGGACACACAGGACAAATGACCATGTGGGCTATTGTCAAGGCCTGGGGCCTCCTCCTGTGCTATGCTGTGCCATGCTAATGTGGTGGAGGTCTGTCAGGTGTACCCTTCCTGCTCCTTGCAGAGACCCTGGGCCATTCCCTGGGACACAGGCCAAATTGCCAGAAACAACCAGCCTGCTCAACACTGACAGGCAGACTACACTGGGCCCTCGCCTCTCTCTGATGGCTGCCGGTACACCCTTACTTGTGTGGATATGTCTACAGGACCGCTAAAGGCATACCCCAGCAAGAGGGCCACACAGAAGGCTACCATACGAGGCCGGAACACCTCTGTGGTGCGTACGGTGTTCCCACAGACATCAACAGTGACCAAGGTATGCATTTTACTGGCCACCAGGTACAGACCTGGGCTGATCAAATGGACATACATTGGCATTTTCACCTGCCGTACAATCCCACGGCTGCAGGGCTGTTGGAACGAAGGAACGGCTGGCTGAAACAACAATTGAGGACAGAATACAGGACCTTAGCTCACTGGACAAGATACCTGGCAACTGCAATACATCAGCTGAATGAACAGGAGATGCAATCTCTTGACACAAGGACCTGACATGACAGTATGCCTACAGACGAGGGCTAATCCAAGAGAGAAACTACAACCACAGCTGGGCACTCAGAACAACTTGCTTTTGCCTCTGCCACAGAACTCCCTACTGGGACCCACATGGTCACTTGGCCCTGGGACTGGCAGGTGGGGCCCCACTGGTATAGCCTCTTAACCCCTTGGGGGACAGGCTTAACACAGGATATCAGGATAACACCTCCAATTCCCCAAGGTGCTTTCATCCTTTCCCTCTGGTGTGTCTTGTTGGATGGTCATGACCTCCCTGTTTTAGTTCCCTCTGAACATCTTACTTTTTGTCCCGAGGACAATGTCTGCCAACCTTTTCACTGCATGGACACACACCATTGCTGACATACAAAACCGCTCCAACTGCTGGATATGCAGCCAGCCGCTTCTCTCCAACCATGGGGCTACCATGGTGTCTCCATGCTGCCAACACTCTAAGTGGAGAGCCCTGTGAGAGAGGAGGAATGCTGCCCTCTTTCCCATTTCTATTTCGCTCCACCTGGTGACATGTTTTCTTTGGTGTCCTTGCCTTTTTACTACTTCTTTTGTTTTCATGTTGTGCTCTCTACTGCTGTCATTGTCTCTGGCTACAGTGCTCCTCTCTCTGTCTGGCTCGAGGAAAACCACAAAAGATGGGCATCATGAGATTGTAAGGGTCATTTGGACACATGGGTGCTGGAGTATAGGGGTGTTAGCCAGTATGCCCCTTTAAAAACCATGTGTCCTTGAGGCTCCTTGTCTGGGCTACACACTAGCACTCATTATGATAACAGTTTTGGGCTTGGCCAACCCAGCTGCTTTCTTGTGGGATAGTTAGCACAAAGACCCTTGTGATCTGAGGGGACATGATGCCCTCCAGGGGAGAGGGCGGGCTCTGGTCCTTGGAATGCAGGTCATACAAGGACAGTCCCCTTTAGCAAGTGTGCAGCCTTTGTTCCTCTGCCTATTCAAGACAGCTTTGCTCAGGGGGCAGTAGCAGGTGCACACTTCCTGTCCAGCTGGTTGCCACTGGACCTTCCCTGTAAGTAACTCCCAATAAACCCATATGTCTCATGCGCTGTCTCCTGGTCTTTCCTTTGGTCTCTTGGTGACCTATGTGGCACTGCTCACCCAGCTGGGTGTGTGGTGGAACAGAGCCTTTAAAGGTTCTAAGTTAATTTCACAGAAAACACTGCCGAAATTGAAGCATCTTAAAGAATACTTTGCAAAAGCAGCCTTTTCAAGAATTGATTTGTACCAAAAGACAACATGACATGTTTCTCATGTTACTCATTTCCAGCAATTCAAGTTTCTATATTGGGTAGTGTGTGTATTCGTTTCCTAGGGCAGCTGTAACAAAGTACCACAAACCTGGTGACTAGAAAGACAACACAAATTTATTCTGCAACAGCCCTAGACACAGACAGTCTGACATCAATGCCCCTGAGCAGCTCTGACCCAGCACCTTCTTCCAGTCACCTTCTTTGATGAAGGCGCAGGAAAATGTCGGTCATAGGTACAAGTTACATGCAGACTTTAAAGGAGTGCATCGAGTTTTTTTTCGTCTAACATATGGAATCTTCTTTTAAACTGGGAACTCACAGCTGTGGTTGCCCAAAATACATGGCAGGAAAGAGTAGATATGGGAAGACATTTTCTATAAGTATTCAGAAAAAATATTTTTTAATTATTCCTTGTTTATTTTGTCCCATCATTCCAGGGGGTCTTCCTTTAAGAATTCTTTTGATTGGTATATATACAGTATATAGAGATTATACGTAACTATGAAACGATATTCACCAGTTTGTAACAATTGGTGACCATGCATTTCATATTAACTGTCTGAGGCATAAAATTGCTTTTCCTCATGTCTTAAACAGGGCTATTAACTCTTTGAGTGAAATAGAGAGACTTGTTTTCTCCGAGTCAACTTCTTTGGACCTGAGCGCCTTGTGGAGTTTAATTCACTAGGTCCCAGGGCAAGATAGTTTGTAACACTTGCATCAACTATTCTCAAACAGTTAATCTGGAAACGTCAGACACCAGACCACTCTTGAACTAGCTCTAGTCCATGTTGTTATTGGGGAAAATACTGATGATCAATAGCAGTAGGGGTGGGAGCTGTTTCCTTTTGTAGATTGGTTCAGAGAGAACCTAGAAAGACATCCATGCACCTCCCAGAGACTGACCTACACACACATGTCTACATTTTAGGGTCTCTGACGCTTTCTTAGAGTGGCAGGGCCATGCGCACTGTGTCCTCCCAACAGATCCAGACTTTCGACAGTCAGATTTTTCTTCCCACTCCTGCGGGCAGCGTGGGATTGATTTCCATTGGTTTTCCTCCAAACACAGAAGATATTTATATGACTTTGCTCACAGGAGAGGCCCACTCCCACATTGGTTCTCTCCACACTGCTGCACCCACCAGGGCATTTGCATATTGTCCCCTAGGGAGGACCTTCCCTTTTGAGTCTGAGATAAAAGATCAGCTGTCATTTTGTTTTGACTTATCAGGACTCTTCAGTTCAACTTCTCAAAATGAGGCTCCCTGCTCAGCTCCTGGGGCTGCTGATGCTCTGGATCACAGGTGAGGGCAGAGGGTAGGGGAGAAAGAATCATGAGATGGAAGAGTCAGCACTGGGGGCACCACTCCTTTCTATGTGTTTCTGTTCACTCCTTCGGTACATACGTCTTGTTCTCTGGGAAGGGGCATGAGATATTTAAATCTGTATTTATTAAAAGGACATAAATGTACATAAAGGATCTGTGCTCTGGTGAAGACAGTGACACAGTTAGAGCAGAATAAAGTGGTTGAAGTGTAGAGATGCCTTCATTCCTTATCTCTGTTTTTTGGTTTATTTTAATTGGTTATTTTGGGGTTATGAATTAAAGTCACACACACACATATGATTCAGCTTGAAATAACTACCAAAGGAAAATTATGAAAATGGTTCATAATATTTTTACATAACCTTGTACTTCTCTCTCATTACTTTAGGATCCAGTGGGGATGTTGTGATGACCCAGACTCCACTCTCCCTGTCTGTCGTCCCTGGAGAGCCGGCCTCCATCTCCTGCAAGTCTAGTCAGAGCCTCAAACATAGTGATGGAAAAACCTATTTGTATTGGTTCCTACAGAAGCCAGGCCAGTCTCCAAAGTGCTTGATCTATTTGGTTTCCACCCGGGTCTCTGGAGTCTCAGACAGGTTCAGTGGGAGCGGGTCAGAAACAGATTTCACCCTGAAAATCAGCAGAGGGGAGCCTGAGGACGTTGGAGTCTATTACTGTGTGCAAGCTCTATATGCTTCTCCCACAGTGGTACAGGCCTCAACATAAACCTCCCTGCATGGTGTGGCCCAGCTGCCCACATGTGCAGCCTGTCTGGGGAGCAGACACAGCAGATTCTCTGAGTCTGTCTAAGAGGAAGATGTTAGAGAACTCAGGGGAATAGTTGGCAGCTGAGGACTCTGGACCATGAGCGCTTCCCCTGCACCTGAGGAACCACATGTTAAGTCGCATCAGCAGCACAGCCTTGGCACGGCTGAAGCAGCAGGAGAATGGAGGGGTCCAGGTGCCCTCTAAGAAACCAGTCATGAGGAACTAAAAGCTGAATGAGAACTCATGCTAATCCTCCCGCATCACATACATTCATCAGCTAAATTCATTCAGAACAACACATAACACATAATGGAGGCTGATTCATGCCAACTCAAAACTACACTTTTTTTTTATTAGGTTCAGTAGTTGCTAGCATGCATGCAGCAGGGTAATATTTAGTGATATTAAGACACAGTTTTATTTCCCTGCCCCATCTTCCCACTTCCACTCTTTCTAAATACACGTCTCTCTCAATATGGGGGCAGCACAGGATTTTATACCACTGTCCTCAGTGAAATAGTGAGAAAAACTATTCAGGGCTGGCCCGGTGGTGCAGCGGTTAAGTTAGCACGTTCTGCTTCAGTGGCCCAGCGTTGGCGGGTTCGGATCCCCAGTGCGGACATGGCACTGCTAGGCAAGCCATGCTGAGGTAGGTGTCCCACATATAAAATGGAGGAAGATGGGCACGGATGTGAGCTCAGGGCCAGTCTTCCTCAGCAAAAAGAGGAGGATTGGCAGCAGATGTTAGCTCAGGGCTAATCTTCCTCAAAAAAAAAAAAAGTTTAAAAAAAAAGAAAAACTATTCATATTCTTGTTTTTGAACTACTGGATAGACTTGCTAAATCTCTTCACAAACAAAGGCCTGGTGTCTAAATCTTTAACAGTCTCTGACACAGCATGTGGAAAGCAAAAGAGAGTTTTCTGAATTCCAAAGCTCGATTTCAAAAATAAAGAACCAAGTCTGAAGAAACAGAGAGCATAAAAATAAATGCTTCATTCAACAGAATTTGTATCAATACAAAATAACATGAAAGTCAAATATTTGCCTGCTGAAAATAAGAATCTTAAGATTTCCCTGCAGAGGACAGAAACGAGAATGTGAAGGGTCCACGGAAGAGGTCAGCTGTTGGTACAACACCCAGCTCTGGGGCTCACGTTTGTTGGGGTGAAAAAAAAATAAATGGAAAAGAAACAGCTGAAGGAATGATGCTGATCATGCCATCATCAAAATGAGTTTTGATAATGAATATGATTTCCATATTCCAGTAATAAGTGAATAGAAACGTTAGCTTTAAGCATATTCCATTTAAAATAACATTCTACTAATATTTTGGTCAAATAAAATGGCATATCAGTTATAGAATTACGATATGGTAGATGTCAACTAAGGTTTGAATCAACAAAGTAAAATAATGCTGCTTCTGCTTAAGGGAAAAAACTATATTTGAGATGATTGCCAATTCCAAGACAGCATATTCCATGAAGAGTCCAGTTAAAATAACAATATCTCATTTTTGTTAAATTTAGAAGTTGTATGGGAACTTTTAAAGAGAAGAAAAGTAAAATTCAATCCTTCCAATTAAGAAAGAAAGATTTCTTTTCAATTTAAAACATACTTCATATAGGGGCCGGCCCGGTGATATAGTGGTTAACTTAGCACGCTCTGCTTCAGTGGCCCTGGGTTCAAGGGTCAGATCTTGGGCTCAGACCTACACTGGCCATCAAGCCATGCTGATGCAGCATGTCACATACAAAAAATAGAGGAAGATTGGCAGAGCTGTTAGCTCAGGGACGATCTTCCTCAAGCAAAAAGAGGAAGGTTGGCAAGAGATGTTTGCTCAGGTCCAAACTCCCTCACCAGAAAAAAAAAGGAAAGGAAAGAAAATAAAAAGAAAAATATCCCATTTACCAGAAATGGAGAGGGAAAAATTGGGATGCAAGATATATCAAATAAATATTGTTTGAAAAAAATTAAGAAAATTATTATCATCAATATTGTTAGTGATGTCAGCAGAAGGAATGTCATCCTAGAAAGAAACATGAAGATACATAAAAGATGAATGATGGGATGATACATATATGGATAAATATAAATTAATATTGGCTGCAAACAATAAGTACAATATCTTGTAGAGTTTGAGATGCATATATAACTGAAGTGTGTGAAAAAAAACACACCAAAAAAGAAAGAAGTAGGGTAAATGGAATGAAAGGATCTAGCAGTTTCAGGAAAATGATAAAATTTATATTATGTATTGGGCAGTATAAGTTGAGGATTGTTTTACTGATTTTCCTGCTGGATCTGACCATTTCTGACAGAGGTGTGTTGAAGTCTCCAACTATGATAATGGAGTCATCTATTTCTTTTTTCAATTCTATTAGTTTTGGCTTCACGTAGTTTTGACTCTCTGTTGTTAGATGCATACAGCTTAAGAAATGTCATGTCTTCTCGGGGAAATTGACCACTTTATCATTATGCAATTCCTTTCTTTATCCCTGATAACTTCCCTTGCTTTGAAATCTGGTCTCTCTGAAATTAATGCAGCTAATTTGCTTTTTGTTGAGTAGTGTTAGCATGGTCTATTTTCCTCCAACTGATTCTTTTTAATCTCTGTGTGTCTTTATATTTAAAGTGGGTTTCTTGTAGACAACATATATTTGGGTCTTGTTTTTTGATCCACTCTATCTTTGTCTTTTCTTTGGTGCATTTAGGCCATTGGCATTCAAAGTTATTATTGATAGAATTGGATTAGGGTCACCATTTTGTTGCTATTTTCTGTTTGTCAGACTTGTCCTTTGTTCCTATTTTTATCTTAAGAAGAAAGATTGTTCTGGTGTATTTCAAAATAGTACTTTTTCTGCTCCCCCTGCTGGAATCAGGAGGTGATTTTTCTCTGATATTTACCGTGGGAATCTAGTTGAGCTCATGAAGTTAATCTCACAATATTGTGGGGACAGCCTTATTACTGTGTTTCCGTGGAATTTTTTAACTCTCAAACTTGTCCACACTGAGCCTTCAGCAATTCATCAATTTAAGTTCAGGTTTTCCTGCCCTGGCACTGGTTCTTTCGGCAGTTTCTGTTCATGATTCTCTGCCCTGGTAAGCCAAGATTCCCAGTATTCATTTGTCTCTCCAATGTCGGAGGCAGTAGTTTTCCTTGTCTTCCCCTGTGTCAGGGATTCAAGAAGAGTTTTTGCAAAAAAGTAATACAATAAAACTCCATATACACTTTACCCAAATTAATTTAGCATCAATATATAATTTCTTCCTTATTCCTTCTATATCTATTTGTTACATTTTAGCTACTATTGATTCAAACCAAATCACCTCATAATTAATGGCTTATGAAAACTGCAATCATTGTACTGTTAACTCTATGGCTCTAGGTGTTTCCTGGGCTCACAAAAGTTCCTCCTTGGATACAGTAAGATGGTCATTGGGGGTGGATTCATCTCAGAGGTGGTCAATGCTAGACGTTGTTTGGGTCCTCAGCTGAGGCTGCTCACGTATGCTGCTTGACTCCACCTATACTTCCCCTAAGAGTACCAGACAGGGGTTATACAGCCTGTATGACCTCTTAAAGCTTCAGAAGACACATAATGTTACTTCCACAACAATCCCTCACCCATCCAGATTCAAGGTGAGAAAACATATGATGATAATTTCAACGGGAGGTGTCAACATCATACCATTAGAAGAACTTGTAGAATGGGAGATCTTATTATAGCCATCTTGGAGAATACAATCCACAACTGTCTACCCTTTGGTTAAAACAATCCACGTCTCTTCCATTTGCAAAATACATGAATTCCCACTCCAACACCAACACATGTTATTCCATGATGGTAACAGCTCAAAGTCCAAGATCTCATTGTCTAAACCTGGTCCTGTGTGGATGAGTCTCCTTGCCCATAGTTTCTGAAGAGTGTTACTCTCACCTCAGGATCTTTGATCAGTGGGAAGACAGGAATAAGCTGTAGACCTCTGTAGACACTGTTATGGTCACTCTCATTCCTAAGGGAGGCAGACGGCAGTCAGTATCCCATGTGCCATAGAGCAGCAGGTTGACTTTTGGACTTCCTACTTCCTGCTGTCTCTTTTTTTTCAAACTCTACTTCTTATCCTTTTAAACTACTTCATGAAATCAAATCCAAACACTAAATCATAACATCTTCCCTATTGACCTAAGTTTTCATTACCTTTGAGGCAGTTTAAATTAGATTTCCTTCATGAATCCTTGGCTATTTTCTCTTTGTTCTGATTTTTTCCCCTGAATTTAGACTATAAATGATTGATATCCTCAAATATAGCAGATATGGCTGCTGTGCAGAATTCTCTAAATCTTTCGTTTATGTTTTTTTCCTTCAACTCTAAATTCCCACGTTCTGTTACTAAGGCAACTGACATCTTACCTTTGATTTGTCTTCTAGAGAACATTGCCAGGGTTAGGTTCATAAGAGGAAAATGATTCTGTGTTCAAGCAGTTTAAGTTCAAATCCAATTTATAGCTGTGTCAAAAATTTTTGTTCTTGATAAACATTGTTTATAAGGTTCACAAAACAAGCTTGTAATCACTCAAGTAGACACCACCAGAGAAAGGCCATCTGTGACTGAGGGCTAAGCGAATTTTCTTGTGATTTTGACTATTAAGTGAGAGGCTTCACATGGTTTCCTTACCAACTAAAGAAACAGAGGGAGGAATCATCCTTGTGTGACAGATGTGAATTAATCTTCTTTGGACCTAGAAGTCCCAAAATATCTCTATCCAGAATGACTTTGCACACTTTCCCAGGAGCACTTGACTGTAGATCAAATTCCTCATGGGCTGGTCCCCGGCTGAGTGTGGGTGTCTGCCTCACTCATGTACAGATTGGCCATGAGGACCTTAATTCCTCTACCCTCTGCTGCTCTGGAGCCCAAGTGAGAAAAAAAGTTTTGAGGAGTTTTCATATGGTGATGAGAATTGCTTTCTTCTCATTGTAAGATGAAACCTGAGTACTCTTGGGTTTGACACGTGGCTTCTTACAGAGCACTCACAGTCTTGAGTAACACGAGAAGCTCATAGAGTGGAACGTGTTTAACCTCAAAGATATTTGTGTTTATGTGATTTTTTTTTCATTTCAGATGCCAGTGGAGACATTGTGCTGCC
The DNA here is from genome assembly GCF_037783145.1 of Equus przewalskii. NCBI lineage: Eukaryota > Metazoa > Chordata > Mammalia > Perissodactyla > Equidae > Equus > Equus przewalskii. The sequence goes on from NC_091844.1 coordinate 15,880,326, forward strand.
TCAAATTTGCAACAACGTGGATGGAGCTGGAGCGTATGATGTTAAGCGAAATAAGCCAGACAGAGAAAGACAAATGCTGCATGATTTCACTCCTATGTGGAAGATAACAAATATGTGGATAAAGAGAACAGATTAGTGGTTACCAGAGGGGAAGAGGGTTGGGGGGGTGGGCGAAAGGGACAAAGGGGCACATACGTCTGGTGATGCATAAATATTAGACTACTTGGGGTGAGCACGATGAAGTGTATTCAGAAATTGAGAAATAATAATGTACGCCTGAAATTACACAATGTTATGAACCATTATAATCCCAATAAAATTACTTAAAAAAAATTTGCTACTTCCAGACAAAGCTTCAGCAGAGAGAGTCGCCATCGCGGCAAGTCAAGACATTAGTAGCTCCTTGAACTGGTACCAACAGAAAACAACAGACTCCCAAGCTTCTCATTCACATTTCCACCCTGGGCCTCTGCATGGGTTAGCGATAGTGTGTATAGGATATATTTCACCCTCACTCTCAGCACCCTGGTGACTGAAGATACAGCTTATTATTACTGTCAACAGTGTAATAACTTACCCCTCACCGTGTGACAGCCCTGAACAAAGATAGTAAACCAATACTGCAACATTTACCAAGTTAATTCCCAGTGGAATTTTATGCACAAGATTATATAAAAATAAATTAAATTGCATAAAATAATTAAACAAAATCAAAAGGCAATTGAAATTTAAGAGAAACTATTTTTAATATGTTGCACAAATAAAGGGTTAATATTCTAATGTATTAGAACTCAAAAAAATTAGGTCAAAGCATTGAAAATCCAATAGGAAAATGTAAAAAAGACATGACAGACTATTCACAATAATGAATATATAGTCTTTAAAGCCAGGTAAAGATGTTCAACCTCAGTAATAATTAGAGAAATGTATGTCAAAACTACTTCGAGATAGTAATTCTTATCTATTAGTTTTGAGAAATTAACGAAGTGTGAGCACAATTTTAGGCAAATACATGGGGAAACATGCACCCTCATGAATAGCTTGTGGGAATGGAACAAATGTTACCCTTTGGAGGAGAATATGACAATAGCTGAAAAACAACATGGGTTTTAACTTTTGACATAATACTATTTCCAGGAATTTCTCCTGAAGCTGCTCCTCTAACAATGTTGTTAGTGCCATGGAGTTGATTTTGACTCCTGTTGATCCCGTGCACAGCAGGGCAGAACCCTGCCTGGTCTTTTTGTGCCACCCTCTAACCTTCCAGTGCTGTATCAGACAATACTCTGCTTCTATTCACAGGGCTTTCATGGCAAATTTTTTTGGAAGTGGGTGGCCAGGTCCTTCTTCCTAGTCTGTCTTAGTCTGGAAGCTCTGCTGCAACATGTCCACCATGGGTGACCCTGCTGGTATTTGAAATACCGGTGACATAGTTTTCAGCATCACAGCAACTTGCATCCATCACAGTATGACAACGGACAGACGATTGGTGTGGTTCTCTGGTGGGGAAACAAACCTGGGTCATGACAGTGAGTATAGATTCATCAGTTCTAACAAATGCAACACTCTGGTGGAGGATGTTGATAATGGAGAGAGGCTTTGCATTTGTGTATTTAAGGTGTTTATAGGAAATCTCTGTATCTTCTTCTCAATTTAGTTGTAAAACCAAAACTGCCCTAAAAGACTAAAGTCTTTAAAAAAAAGACGGACATCAAGGAAAATGATGCCTAGAGCTAGTAGGTTTTGTCCTAGAGTCAGTGCAGGTGCTAGTTATTTGTCTTTCTAAAGTAGAAATACATTCACTGAAGTTACTTTTATTATAGTCATGTGTCGCTTAACAATGGAGATATGTTCTGACAAATGTGTTGTTAGGTAATTGTGTCGTTGTGCAAACATCATAGCGTGTACTTACAGAAACCTAGGTGGTATAGCCTACTACACATCTAGGCTAGATGGTGTAGCCTGTTCTTCCTGGGCTACAAGCCTGTACAGCACGTTACTGTACTGAATACTGTGGGCAGTTACAACACAATGGTAAGTATTTGCATATCTAAACATATCTAAACATAGAAAAGGTATGGTAAAAATATGATATAAAAGATGAAAAATGGTACACCTGTATGGGGCATTTACCACTAATGGAGCTTGGAGGGCTGTAAGTTGCTCTGGGAGTCAGTGAGCTAGTGGTGAGTGAGTGCGAAGCCCTGAGACACTACTGTACACTGCTGTAGACTTTATAAACACAACACTTTGGCTACATTAAATTTATAAAACTATATTCTTTTCAATAATAAATTAACCTTGGTTTACTGTATCCCTTTTTAATTTATAAACTTTTAATTTTAAAAAAAATTTTATTGAAGTCATAATAGTTTATAACATTTTGAAACTTCAGCTGTACATTAGTGTTTTTCAGTCACCATATATATGTGCCCCTTGACCCCTATGTCCACCCTCCACAACTCATAAAAGTTTTTTAACTTTTTGACCCCTTTGTAATTACACTTAGCTTCAAACACAAACACATTGTACAGCTATACAAAAAGATTTTCTTTCTTTATATCCTTATTCTATAATATTTTAGAATTTTTTCAGTATTTTATTTATTTTTTACTTTTCAATTTTTTTTGTTAAAAATGAAGAGACATGGGGCCAGCCTCACAGCCAAGTGTTTAAAGTTATGTGTGCTCTGCTTCAGCAACCTGGATTCACGGGTTCAGATCCCAGGTGCAGATCTGTTCCACTCATCAGCCATGCTGTGGAGGCATCCCGCATACAAAATAGAGAAGGATTGGCCCAGATGTTAGCTCAGGGCTAATCTTCCTCAAGCAAAAAAAAAAAGAAGAAGAAGAAGAAGAAGAAGAAGATTGGCATTGGATGTTAGCTCAGGGTAAGTCTTCCTCACCAAAAAAAAAAAAAAAAAAATCAAGTGACACACACTTTAGCCTAGGACTACACAGAGTCAAGGTCATCAATATCACAGTCTTCCACCTCCACATCTTGTCCCACTGGAAGGTCTTCATGGGCAATAACACACATGGAGCTGTCTTCTCCTATAATATCGATACCTTCTTCTGGAATACCTCCTGAAGGACCTGCCTGATGCTCTTGTTAAGGGGGTCTCACTCTCTCCAGAAATATGTCCAAGGTGGTTGGGTTGGTTTTTTTTTCTTTTCTTTTTTGTCACAAATTTTCTTGTAAGCTGATAATGCACCATAAACATTCCTCTCTATTAATGAAAACCTTTCAGTGTTAGGGCTCATGTCTTCAAACCTTTTAAGGAGCTTGTTGAGATCTGCAAAAGCTTCTGTTAAACACTTCACTGTGAATTTTCTTGAGGGTTTCCTTATTTTTTTTTTTAATCTGAATTCTTTTAGTCAGTTAAGGGAGAGGTAACAAGACAAACTTTGAGTCTTTTGTTTCTTAAAAAAAATCAGCCTAAAATAGTCCTCATGTTAAAGAGACACACTCTGTGGTGGCAAATTCTCTTCCCCTTTAGTTCATTCTATGATGTTCAGACAACAGCGAAATCATCTAACACTGCATTTCTCGGAATGTATCTCTGTCGTTAAATGATGCAAGACTGTACACCAGTTTCTCTACTGGGTTTCCAGCTGACTGCAGATGGACAACTGACTGCAGATCTGGGGGCTTCTCAATCTCCATAATCACATGAGCTGATTTCTTATGATAAATAAATCAATCTTTCTCTGTATCATCTTCCATTGCTTCTCTTTTCTGGATAATCCTGACTAGTAGGGATTTTGACACTGAGAAGTGGGGTGCTACTGGAACAAATTTCTAAAAATGTGGAAGGATCTTTGGAATTGGGTAATAGGGAAAGGCATGAAGAGTTTTGAGGTGCACACTAGGAATATGGACATTAAAGGTGGTTCTGCTGAGGTCTCAGATGGAAATGAGGAACAGATTATTGGAAACAGGAAAAAAAGTGTTCCTTCTCATAAAGTAGCAGAAGAATTGACCGAATTGTGGTAGGTAGAATTTGTAAGGGAAGAAATTGGATATTTAGCAGAAGAGATTTCTAAGTAAAATATAAAGGTGCAACTTGAGTCCCTCTTACTGCTTATAATAAAATATGAAAAGAGGGAGATGAATTGAAAAAGGAATTGTTAAGCAAAAATGAGCCAGACTTGGAGATTTTGAAAATTCTCAGACTATCCATACTATAAAAAATGAGAAAGCTTTTTCTGAAGGGAATACACAGGGTGTGGCTGAATATCCATTTGATAAAGAAATGAGGGGTGCGGCTCATGGATTTAGTCAGCCATCTCAGCAGAAGCCAGAATACAGATAGGACACTATCAGCAGAGGCACCACCAGTTTCAACTAAATGGGAAAGAGAAAGTGGGACGGAATGAAGGAAGGCTGTTGGACCTCTTGGTTTTTACAGGATGAAACCCTAGAGCTATTCGGCTATAAACACGTGCTATCCTTCCAGAACAGAGAAGAAGGACTCCAAATGGGATTAGAGATTACCAGGACAGCCACTCCCAACACAGGCACAAGGTCATTGCTGTTTCTTCCCTGGTTTCAGAGGGTGGGCTCAAGAGCCCCCTGAGGCAAAGCCCTTGGAAACAACCAGCTGGGAGGCACCCCCTCACCAAGCTGAAGGAGCAATGACATTTCCCTTTTAGTTTCTTCTCTGACCCAAATTTTATTTAGTAGTTTGTAGTTTAGTTTCCAAATATTTGAGGTTTTCTTTCTGACAACTTTTCATTACTGATTTTTAATGCAGTTCATTGGTTTCAGAGAATATATTTTGTACGATTTAAATCCGTTTAATTTAAGTGAAAATCTTGTGAACCACAATATGGTCTACCTTAGCAAATATTTTGAAAAGTATATGTAGCATCCTGTTTGGTGGAGTGTTTCCTAAGTGTCAATGACATGGAAATAGTTGATATTATTGCTCAAGTCTTCTGTGTCCTCACTGGCCTGAGCAGCAGGGTGCCTTGTACTGCTGGCTGGACCTGCTGCAGAGCCCTTTGCTGTACGGGGCCCCACTCAAAGCTGGCAGATACCACGTCACCTAGTATATGGGTCAAATCAGTACTCCTAGATGTGGAATGTGTTGTCTTTGGAAGTCAAAGAGGCCTATGAGGTGCTTCTTTCCTTTAAAGAAAAAAGACAATAAAGACATTACAATGGAATGTACACTCCTTCCTCCCCCATCCTGTTTTTGGAGCAAACGGGAGAGCGATCTTATGGGGGGGAGGGGTGGGACATTCAGTGCCTTGGGTGCCAGCTGCAGGGCTGAGTTCCGGAAGTATGAAGTGTGCAGAATCTCCAGGTGGGGGAAATCAGCCACCGAACCAAAGCCAGAATGTGATCAGGCAGCCCAGAAACAGCTCCTGGGTGCTTTTCAGATAATTTTTGTTATCTTGACCTAATACTTGGACTAGCACTCTGGTTAGGAGAGTCTAAAATTTGACATTATGATTTCCACTCTTTTATTTTACCTATTTTCATCTGGTGTCAACACCATAGTAGGAGGTGCTGAAGTCAAATTCTAGATAAATATATTTATTCTGTTGCAAGTTCTGGATCAGCATTTTGTTGTATTTCCCTATCACATCGAAGATTTTATTCAAATTTTCTCTTCTCTTTCTTTCTCTCTCTTTCTCTCTCTGCAAATATTAACCTTGAGACAAATTTCATGACAAATGTTTTTGTGGTCTCTTCTTTTTATTCCTATGAGTCCTGAGGTAATTTAACTATAGTTATAACCAATCATTATGAGTTCAGTTTGAATCCAAGATAAATTACTTTTCCTGAATCTTGAAACCTTAGCATTAAGCCAGAAATAAAAGATATTCCCCTTGTTTAAGAGTGTAGTTAGAATTATTATTTACTCTTTCAATACAAATAATCAATAACCAATCCATAGATGAGAGAGAGAAGGTGACCTTTACTTGAGCCAGGCTGAGGATTATAACCTGACAAAGCAGTCTCCACAAAGGAAGAAAGTTTTCCAGAGAAGCGTGGTCTTCAGTGCAGTTTTATACCTTTTTAGAACAGGAATATACATCAGACATGTCCAGGACACACATTCATCGAAGTTTCAAAGAGATGTTCAGTTGCAAATTAGCATGGCAACATGACCCTGATGTCCAGGAAAGGAAATTTATCTTCAGGAGTACTGATATGGTATTACTGATACTGGCCTCATAGGAGGGCAAGTATGCATTCTTATCTTCAATTGTGCATTCTTTTACTTTGAGATAATGTTTAACATATTCTTTACTTTAAAGGTTAAAGCAGATGTACAATGTATGTTTGATAAGCCATAAGTCAGGCTTCTTTGGTTCAAGCCAAATTAGTTCTGAACTAGAATAGTTACCCCATACACCTCAATATGTGAAGATTTCTTGTCAACTCAGATATATTTGCTTTAATTTTTCCATAGATTCACCAGGCTTATGTTCTCTTAAATAGATCATTTTGATGGAATCAGATTTCTTTGGACAAGAGATTAATATAAATTCTCACATTTGGTTTTAAATTTCACCTAAGGCTGCTAGGATACCAGGATATGAGATAGCCAGTCTCCGGGTTGAGGATGCTCCTGATTTACTAGGGTAAGAATATCAAATATGATTAAAATTTGCTCAAATGTGTTCTAATAAGTTATTATAGCCTGTAGCTCTCTGCTAGAGTTTATAATTTCATGTTGTGACTACTCCAGAGAGCTCAGAATTTACTCATTCTCTTTTATTCTATTTCATTGTATTTTATGACTGATCCTTCTTTCTCCATTTGGTATAAGACGTATTTTAGAAGAGACAACATTTAAATGTCTAGACATAATGAAATGGGAGGTAGTTGTTGCCAAAAGAGCACTTAAACTTCGATTTATCCTTGGAGCCCACCGAAGAAAGACCAAGAAAGAGTGGAAGTTTGCTATTGTGAGGTTCTTCTTCCCTAAAGGCAGAAAGTCACTTTTTCCATTTCCATTGTATTATTATAAGACTAAGAATGGCTACTAAGTAATTTATTGATCTCTTGTCTCTTTCGTGATCTAAACCTTTGATTTTTGTTAACTAGAGATGAAATAAAGTGGTTAAAAAGAATTTCAGTTGATTTTCAAAGTAAATTGAGGTGATTTAATTTGATCTCTGGGTTTTTTCTGAGGGTCTGAAAATTTCCTTATTCAATTTATATTATATATAAGCAATTTATATACTCTCAAAATTGTTTGCGATGGAAAAAGCATTAGATTTGAGAATTCTCAGCTCATATTCTCCATTTTTCTACAAACTATCATATTTAAAATAAGAATATAAAATTCACCATTTTTCTTTGTCATCTTGGCATATTCCTATAAATTCTGCTATCAACGGCAACTTTAACAACAAATTAAAGGGCTGGAATCCCCCAGTTGATCCCCAGAATTTTCCTGCATTTTCCACTCCCCATTTATCAAGAGATCCAGGCTTTCTGACAAGGTCACAAAGAATAACCTCATATTCAAAAAGTGGGAAAAAATTACTAAACTTCCAGGTAAGCTATGACTTTTGAGAAGACACTCTCCTGAGAACAGAGGCCCCTTTCTTCACGAGCATTGAGAGGGCTCTCAATGAGATGAAGACCTCACAAGGCAGAGAATGCCGAGGGAGGCAATGGAATTATCATTTCACTTTGTCCAGTGAGTCATGGGTGACCTGGGCTCAGCAGACAGTTTAACACTTACAAGCAAGAATTCTTCATCCCCAATGCTCAATTCCCCCACTTATCTGTATGGCTCAGTTCTGTGCTTCTACGGCAATTTTGTATTTATTCCAAGCAAAAGGAGAGAAAAATAATTCTGACATTTAGATACAGATTCATATTAGTCCGATGGAGAATAGGTTTGAGGATCCAGAAAATCAGGCATGAGAGCATGTAAACTCAGAAGATAAACACATCTACAGAGCCTTCTCTGACTCCCTGTAAACCAGAATATTTATTCACGAGATTTATCCTCTGTGGGTGACAATTTTTAGTCATTTAGAAAAGACAACCAGCTTCAATCACAGCTGACTTGGAGCACCAGAGTCCATTCCAGCCCACCTGAAGTTGGGGAAGCTCCCTCTGCTGGGTAGTTTGATCACAATGTTCACACAAGGACAAATGCTCACCTTTCATCATAACCTCCAGTTGGATTCAGGGAGAGAAGAGGCTTGTGTGTGTATCTATTCTAGTCTCAAGCTGTGTGGATTTGGAGTGTTTGACCTGACAAAGTCTATAGATGTACGCCAGTGTTATATAAATAAGCCAAAGATGGCCTCTGTGTATTGGCCCCCAGGTTGTTTATTTCTAAACTGCAGGTTTATTTTTAAACCACAGTCATGACATTCAAGTTTTACACATCCAATTTTCCAAAAGTAGCCCAAAGAAGCAGATTTGTAGCCTTTTAGAGACTTCTTGCTTTGCATGTCCCAGGAAATTTTATGCAAATCTGCTAGCATTAGATATGATAAGGCCCAGGTTATGAAAACCCCAACAGCTGCTGCCCTTTGGAGCTCTGATCCAGAGGCTCCCCACCATGCTGCTGTGTCACATCAACTAGACACATAATCCTCTTCTCCAGTGCCCCTTTCCCCCAGGCATTCCCTTGTCCCTGGCCTGTTATGGGTAAGCAACCCTGAGAGTTGCCTCTGGAGACACTCTTGCTGCAAGGGACTTCTCCAAGCAAGCCTGTCAAAGCATCGGCCATTAAAGGTTGTATATGCTACTGCCACCTTGTGGTCAAATATTTTTCCTTGATCAGCCCCAAATCTCTCAAACCCTCCACAAACAGTTTCACACTCTGTGCCCCGCAAACACGGACTCCAGGATCATGGATACAAACAACTCTACATCAAGACTATCTTTAAGTCATACAAATCACACACTAACTTCCGATTCCATAGACCCCAAACTAGGAGTATCTGGCAGCAGAGAAGAAAGTAAAATATAACCCACCTCTACAGGCCCTTCCTCATTTAGTTGACAATGGCCAACATTAGAATCACAGAGAGGCCTGCTCCCCACATAGACCCAAATAAAGGTTAGTCTTACTCCTTGATCAATTGTTATCATCTGTGTCCAGCGTGGAGTGATTAAATTTGTTTTCTCATGTTAAAGATTTGGCATGGTGTGTTAACCTACAGGAAAGAAAGATTCCTTTTTAGAATTAAGAATATTATGCTTTCAGTCTGTAGATAGCAGAGGACAATTTCAAAGCCTTTTTATGACCAAAGAAGAATTTTTACAAGATTTTGCATTTGCTATATTCTTAAGAGCAACAGATTACAAGAGAAAACAACCAATTAAAATGGCAGACTTTTAAAAATTTCATCATTCACTTTCACAGGAAGTAGCAATACTCCTGAAATTTGAACATCTTAAAAATATTTTCTAAAAATAACATTCAAAGAATTGATTCATAATAAAAGAAAACATGACAGATTTCTTGGTGTCACTCATATTCCTACAAATGAAGTTTCTATATGGCATGGCAGGTAAAACATTAATTTAACACCTTTTCAGAATAATCCTTTAAAACTGGATTTAAGATGTATTACACTGTTCTCTTTTTGTTTGTATGTTTGTTTTTTGTATTTAATTTAATTTTTTTTGGCTCCTTATATTCCTGAGTCTTCTCTCTAGCATGATTAATTAGGAGTCTGAAATTTTCAAGAGTAAGACCCAGAATTAAATTAATTAGAAAAATTTAAAAAATCAAGTAAACACAAGACTTACAAATGTAATGAAATAAAAGGGTAAATGAAGTTTTAAGTAGTTAAATACGAAACGTTTACTCTAATTCTACCTCCTTACCACAGCTGTCATCAGTAACCCAGATTCTTACCATGGAGTTCAACATTTAAAAGTCTGTATCATTTTTACTCAATTATCTCTTCCAACCTTGCTACAAAATCTTATTTTGGAGAATCTTTTCCTAAGATACTCAGACCAAGCTTTTTGGGGAATGTTATCTAGAATTATATTTGCTTGTGCTTTTTGGCAATTAAGTATGACTTTGGGTTAAATTACTTGAGTCCATAAACCTACACATTATTCTTTCCATTACTCTAGAGTTGTTTAGTTTTTTGCTTTGTTTTGTTTTTTTATAGGACAGTGACTATGCTTGTGAAGCAATTTAAAATAGGCACCATTTATCATGAGCTGTTCAATTCGTCATGACCTGCATCACTGACAGGACAGAATATTCAGATGGTTTCCCTATTCTAATATCTAGTGATGTGGTAGACAGATGCCCCTGAACAGAGACCATCTTTGAAGGAAATCTCACGAACATGTCAGTCATAGGTACAGGTCATCCCAAGACATTGAAGCAGGGGATCCAGTTCTTGCCCTTCTCACGTACAAAATCTCCTCCTGAACTCTCGATTCATGGCATTGCTGTCCCGCATAGTGGTTAGGTGGGAGACTTAGGTTCTCACACAGAGGTAGCAAGAAACTGGAAATCCTCAAAGGACTTGGTCCTACACATGAGAAAGACTCTGTGTGAGAAGAGTTTTTCTAAACTCCAATCAGAAAACGATAATATAAAATTAGTCCTCTTTTATTCTGCACCAGCATACTGGGAACGTCTTCCCTTAAGAAACTCCTTTGATCAATCTGGTATGTGTGAGGTAAGTACAACAGATAATACACCAGATTGTAACAGTTGATCACCAGGAATTTTATATCACCATCTGATGCATAAAATTCTTTCCCATTGTCCTCTTACTGACACTGGGTTATTAGCTCTCTATATGCCAGAGACAGATATATTTTCCTGTCAAGTCCTTTCAGAGAGTGAATTCATGGTGTTCAACTCACCAGACCACTGGGAAAGGCGGTTTCCAGCACTTGCATTTTGCATTCTTAAACAGTTAACCTGTTGAGAGCAGATGCCAGACAACTCTTGAGCTGGCAGAAGACCATCCTATTATTTGGAGACACTGTCACTCAGCAGGAGAGTTTGTGGGAGCTAGTTTCTTCTTTACACTAGCTGGCAGGGAGCCAAGAAGATGGCCGTTCAACCCGTTACCCCCAGTGTTTGAATCCAGACACACGTCTTTACATTGTCAATGTCTCTGGTGCTTTCTTAGAGTGTTGTTTTGTATTTCTCTTTTTATAATCTTTATGGAAACATAATGCAGAGAAGGGCAAAGACAGAAATGTAGAACAAAATGAATTCTCACAATTTGAATCCCTGTGTGACCACCATCCAGCTGAAGACATAGAGCCATGGCCGGCACACCAGAAGCCCGGCCCTGGCACTACTTTGTTATGTATTGAACTTTCTATTAATGGAGACATCCAATGTGTATTCTTTGATTTCCGGTTAACTTTGCTTAATAGTGTCCATGAAAGATTCATCCAAATTTTTTGTGTAACATTGGATAATTTATTTTCTTTGCTGGGTAGTATTCTACTATGTGAATATACCACAATTAATTTATCCAGTCTATCGTTGACGGCTGCTGTTTTAGCTATGGCTCTTAAAATAAAAGCTACTTCTTCAACTTTCTTTGGAGTTTTCTTTTCTTATTGGTTCCTACGAGTTTGTTTCAGCCTCTGGATTCCATCATATCTTTGAAATTATTTTACTGTCTATTTTGGTATTTAGCTCCACATTTTTCAATAATATGTTTATACTTATATTTATTTTGAAAGATTTATTAAAACTTTTAGATTTTACTTATTAAATACAGATTTTCTAAACATGAAAGATAAGGATTAGCTCTCTCTCTTTTTTTTTATTTGGTAAAGAAGATTGGCCCTGAGCTAACATCTGTTGCCAATCTTCCTCTTTTTTTATCTCCCTGAGCCCCAGTACACAGTTGTATATCCTATTTGTAGGTCATTCTAGTTCTTCTGTGTGGGATGCTGCCACAGAATGTCTTGATGAGCAGTGTGTAGGTCCACGCCCAGGATCCAAACCGATGAAGCCAGGGTCAACAACGCAGAGTGTGCAAACTTAACCACTTGGCCATGGGCCCACCCTTGGATTTAGCTCTCTAAAAATTCTCTCCTCTACATACATCCAAAACCACCAACTTCCCATCTGGCTTCTTCTGCGCATAATTAGATCATGATTTTTCTTTTAATTAACTTGATGTGATTTTATTAAGAAGAGACTTAATACTCACACCAAGAAATATATATCATATCATTTAATATTTGAAAATAAACTCACTCGTGTAGACTATAATTCTGTGGTTAGAATTGCAGGCTCTCAAACATGGGATCATGTAATAACATTGTTGGAATCCTACTTTCACAAGTGATGTATAATTCAAGAGTTTAAGATTATGGTGTGAAATTAACCACTCCTTTTGGTAGCTACATAATTTTTCATAATAAAGAAATACCATAATTTATTTCGGTATCTCTTGTTGATGGACCTTAGGGTTGTTTCCGTATAAACAATTGACTTTCTATTTCTAAAGTTTTTTTCTTTTCAGAAATGGGATTGGGTCACTAAATATTTTAATTTCATCCTATTAATAATCACTGATTGCTTTAGGAATGTCTATAACAATTTATATTCCCACATTAATGTTTTTAGCTTTTTTACTCACATTCCCACCAGCAGAGGGAGTCATAAAGCTTTAAAATGTTTGTCAAACATTTGAGAGAGAAATGGCAATTCATTCTTTTCAGGGTTTTCAGATAATAAATTTGAGAATTTTTTTCTTACATTTTATGTTCAAATAATTATAGATTCACAGGAAATTATAAAGATGTACCAAACAGCCTTTACTTAGCCTCCCCCAATGTTGACAGCTTGGCCAACTAGTACAATATCTAAAGCAGAAAATTGTCTTCCATATAACCTACAGAACTTAGTCAGTTTTCACAACTTATATATATACTCGCTTGTGTGTATGTTTGTACATGTGTGTAGTTCTATAAAAATGCATCACATATGTAGCCTCACATAGCTACCACCATAATCAAGATACTCAACTGTACCATCTCCACAAGACTCCCTGGTGTTATCTCGTTATAGCCACACCCACCCTCTCTCCCCATCCCTAACTCCTGGCAACCACTACATAAAAGGCACTATGCATCATGTCCTCTTTTGAGACTGGCACATTTCACTCAGCATAACTTCCCTGAGGTTTATCCCTGTTGTGTGAATCAGTAGTTCCTTCCTTTTTATTACGGAATAGTATTTCCTTTGTATGATTTACTAAAGATTATTTAATTGTTTATCCATTGAAAAACACTTGGATAATTTTCTGGGTTTGGCTATTACTGATAAAGCTTCTATGAACATTTCTGTACAAGTTTTGGTATAAAATAATTTTTCATTTCCCTTAGATAAATGACCAAGAGTTCATTTGCTGGGTGTATGATAAGTCCATTTTTAATTTTAAAAGGAACTACCAAACTATTTTCCAGAGTTTCTGTACCATTTTGCATTACCATCAGCACACTTGCACTTGATGTTGTCATTATTTTTTAATTTAGACATTCTTACAGGTGTGTGGTTTTAATGTTCATTTCTCTTACGTCTAGTGACAGTGAACATTTTTTCATTTATTTGTTATCTGTGGATCCTCTGCAGTGAATTGTCTGTGCATGTGAACCCATTTTCTAATGGGATTGTTTGTTTCTTAATACTGACTTTTGAGGTTTTTATACATTCTAGATACAAGTCCTTTGTTAGACATGTGATTTGCATTTTTTATCTCCCAGTCTATAATTTGTCGTTACATCCCTTTAACAGTCTTTTGAAGATCGAAAGTTTTTAATTTTGATGAGGTCTAGTTTACTAACTTTTCCTTTCATGAATTGTGTTTTGGGTGTGAAGTTGGCAACTTACTTTTACATTCATTTTTATCCTAATTTGCATGAATGGGGACTTGTCTCCCTTAGAACACACTCCGCCTACTATTCACTTTTCTTTGGATACTTTTGAGAATTAATACTTTAGAGAATTAATGATATCCTTTGGTTATTTTCTTATTGAAATTTTCTTCCTTAAACTCACATGGAATATCTTTAATTACTATAGTTTTCTTTTATTTTTCCATATGTTTAGTGATTTTCTCCAGTGAACCATTTGTGTTTGACATTGGTTTTAGTACTTCTACTTACAAAGTTTTTCCAAAAATTTTTGTATATTTTTTCTTTTCATATACATTTTTTGTTTACTTTGGAATTTCTTGTTCTCATGTTAAGTAGTCTCTCTGATATATCAATTTGACATATTCACATAAAATATCTTCTGTAATTTTTATAGATTTATGTTTTTATGTTCACATCTTTTATGTATATCTAATTCATAAATATATAGGCCATATGATAGAATGGTTTGACAAATCTTCATTGAGATATATTACCAATCTTATTATCATATACATTTTTCTGTGTCATTTATCTAATTTTATAGTTAAAACATATCAATTATCAACATACATTGTCTCTTTTCTATCTTCTCTATAATATTCTTTGTAATTGATCCCACATTTTTGATTTTTCTCTGTAATCTATTGTACGCTTTTCCTATGTATCTTTGACTCAGTTTTTTTGCCCTCTGAATACATTTCTTTCTATTTACTTTATAATTACTACTTCTACTTTGCTTTTTTTGTTTTTAATCTATATCTGTATCTCTATAAGTTCATTTTTCATATCATTTTCTTGCCAATTACTTCTCCTTGGAATATGATTTTTTGGGGGAGTATTTTCAAAATTCACAATCATTTCTTCTGGAAAAGGACTGTGTCCTTATAGATTAGCTTAGCGAAGCCTTTTTTATAGCTTGGTTGTGGGATAAACATGGAAGACAGAGTTTGGGGATGTGGACCATTTAAGGTGGTTAAGTTGGTCTCCGTTTTCTTTTCTGGAATCCTCTTAATGACGAATCACCTACAATGTCTGACAAACAGTGAAAACCCTTTCCCCAGTCACTTGCTTTCCCCTACTCCCCCTGCTGCTTTCCTCCTCCACCCAGAGCTCTAGGAGAGACCCAAAGTGAGTTATTGTTCCAGCCCTGGTCCACGCAAAAGTACTGGGGCTCCAAGTGGGAATTTACCAGCAATTTCCATCTGCTCCTCTGAAATCTTATATTTTTCTCTTCACTCTGCAGATCCATCCCGCCTACCTTCTGCCATTCCTGGGACACTATTTTATCTTTTGACCAGCCTGAGAAAACCATACCTATATCTGAATTGTTTTTCGGGCTTCTAACAAGTTGTAATTTATCTTGGTAGGAAGAGGACGTTCTTACCTCTTTCCCATTGGGAATATAACAGAAATGCTGAAAGTTGAAAATTAAGTGTTGCTCCATTCTACTAAATCAACCAGTGGTGTTACCAGCTGGATGCACTTTAGTAGTTGTGCATGTGCATATGTGTGCATGTGCGTTGCTGATCACTGGGGAAAAGTGAACTATTTAGTAAATAATTTTGGGGAAGAGTATCATCCATATGGGAAAAAATGAAATCAGATTTCTAAGAACATATAGAAAATTCACTTTCCAAATGGATTAAATTCTTAAATATAAAAGACAAGATATTTTAAACTTGTAGAAGAAAGTATGTAGCAGGATATATTTAGATAATGTGAACACAGGGTGGGAAACCAGATCCAGGAGAGTATGTCTCATTCTCATCCTCTTTTTTCCTGATCCTGATCCTAGCAGTTTATAAATATCTTTGTGACAGAATTAATAGAGCAGCTTTTAAAATGCAGACCCTCCACACACATATTTAATCAAATGTACAAAGAGATAAGCATTGGGAAATAAAGGAATGATATTCTGGGATGACCTGGAAACTTGTTACGGTAAAACAAATGCAAGGGAAGAAAACCGAGCACATTGAATCCAGAAACTCCAGAAAGAAGCTGAAAATCAGTATTTCTAATGAAATTCAGCAGCTGAACAAAATCAGAACACTGCCTCCAAACTATCGGGAGATGAGGACAGGAGCCTAGGGCAGCTAATCAACCTCAGGGGAGGAGTTTGCTGAGGACTGGGGTTCTGTGGGAGGAAGCCTCAGTCATGCTGAGAGGAAGGCCCACAGCCATCTACCAACCCGATATCCTGGATGGAGTGAGAAATGTGTCCCAGAACCACTACCTCTGAATCCCCACGGGACCCTAGAGGTTGGTGCAGGTGTCATGAATAATGAAAGACTTCACAGCAGCTTTAACCTATCAGGGTAGCCAGAGGCCAGTTTATAATTGCTTGTGATTCTTCTCTCTTTTCTGGACATTATGAAGGACACTGGAGACTGCCACAAATAAAGTTCGAGTCACACAGAAAATATGAATGCAAAGGGAGAGACAGACAAATACGAGGAAAGCCATATCTCATTGGAAAGAGATTGCTTCGTAGTTGTTTATGACAAGCACTTTGGGTCAGACAGACTGAGGTTCAAATTCTGACTCTTCTTTTCACTAGATCTTCAGCAAGTTACTCAACGTGGAAGCCTAAAGTTCTTCAAAGAGTGAGTTTGTAAAATCTCTTACAGACACGATGTAAAGAATATAATAAATGATCTTTTCTTAAGTTTGGGCCTAGCAACATAGAATATGGTCTGTAAGTAGTAGCTATTAATCACAATTGTATACATTGCCATTTTCCTGTGCTGGTGTGGCTTAATAAATTGGAATTAAACCAAAGTACAATTAATATTAACTTTCCAGCCTGAACACTAGGACAACAATCCTTGATAGTCCAGCAGTCACGTTGTCAGAAAATCATTATACAATAAAGCATAGTCGTGAACACTGCAATAAGGTACGTCAGGTAGTTCTTAGAATTCTTCAGAGAGTTTAGAATCCCCAGCTTTGAAAAGTGATACAGCAATGCAAAGCAAATATCCTCAGGATTAGAAGTAAAAATTAAATTTAAATATTGTCACATTCAATAGAAGAGAACACTATTTTCATAGAAAGCTTCAAAGTAATCAATTATTAGTCAGGAAGATAATTTTAAAACTGATTATTTCTTACAATTGAAGAGACAGTGAGAGAATGCATAAACAGGTGTTTGGAATTATTCGCAAATAATGAAGCCACTTTTGATTTCTTCAAAGGTCATCAGGTCTGGGTGAACAAAAATTGATATTTTAAGATAATTTATCAAGAATTTATCCCAAGATTGTCACAGCCTATAAATACTTTTAAGATCTCTAGTAACAGGTGCATCAGCAAGAAAACCCTTCTCACAAGTAAGAGTCATTAAAAAATTTGTGTGATTTTGCATTTGCCGAGAGAGACTGACATTGCTTCCAATTATATGTATTGAAAATGACATCACTAAATTTTGATCCTATAATCAATGAATTTGCAGAAAAACAAGCCAGGAAAATCTCACAATCCATCAGAATACCTTGCCACTAAATTATCATTTATTGTATTATGTAAAACTTTGACACCTAATATTACTTTTTGCAATTTTTGTAAGTTCATATGGTTATCCATATAATTATTACTTTTGAAAAGTAATAAAGTGTTTCTAAAGGAAAATTTATTTAATTATCATGATGACACCTTTTTCCTGCTTTTTGAACAAGCAGCCTCACATTCATTTTGCACTGTCTGCAAATTATGTAGCTGGCCTTGCTTTCCAATGATATGTGCTAGACTCCAGAAAGGTTGAAGTTTGGAAATTTCTCTGGAAACTTCTTTCAAATACCCTCTATTTCATCAGCAAGGAATACTCCACCTCCATTATTCCCATTCCTATCTGAAGAAAAGGAGCAGGCTAGTAGAATTTTATTATAAGGGGGGAGGTTTATCTTATTTCCCTTGCAAACTGACAATAGTAATCTAATTACTCATGTCCTGTCTCTTTTACCTGGGGCATTAATTGTAATTCTCAGGTTTCCACTTTCAAATCCTGCATGTGTTTTTTTAAAATATGGATTTATGATGTAAAAAGAAACTTTTTATTTCTATCCAGTTCTACTGGCAAGCCATTAATTTGGTTTGGACAAAATAAAATGATGTAAAAACATGAAACAACTCCCAGAGTGTTAAGAAATTATAGCTCAGTAGAACAAATATGTAATCAGGGGGCCGAGGGCGCAGTGGGAAGCCGTGTTAAAGAGCCGCCTCTCTGATCCTGAGTTCAATCCCAAGTAACAGAACAGGGTCCCGGGTGTGGAGTTCAAAGGAGGGCAGTGGTTGGTGATGTCAGGAAAGTTGCCAGGGAGTCTGCCACCAGCGATTTATTTAGGATCAGACTGGTAGAAGATGCAACACTGAATTCTGCAACCAGAAAAGTCTGGTCACGGAAAAGCAATGAAAGGGAAAGACGATAACTGCCCAGAAGGTTACATTTTAGTCATAACCTTTTTGAGTCTAAACAAGATAACATCTTGCGGATAACATCATGTACAGTGCATGCAAGAAGTTTCACTCTGTGCCGTTGAAACACTACCTCCCCATTCCACAACTACATACCACATAATTTGCATATTTCTCCCATGTTGCCCCCCCCAGCTTTTCTGTGGTCATATAATGAGTGTTGTCCAACTGATGAGGAAACTGACTACAGCTGAAAGTTGGGCTAAGGCTATGGGCTCCCAGGCTCAGCTCCTCAGCTTCCTGCTCCTCTGGATTTTTGGTAAGAGAAATATTTCCAACTCTTTGTGGCATTTAAGTCCTCTGAATCCCAACAAAAATATTACATCTTCATGAGAAACTGATTTTCGTCATTCTCTCTAAACATGACGCTTTTGATTTCTCTTTCCTATTTTCCTCCCTAAACAGATACCAGGGCAGAAATAACAGTCACACAGTCTCCGGAATCCATGTTAGTGATTCCAGGAGACAAAGTCATCATCACCTGCAAAGCCAGCCAAGACATTGGTGATGATGTGAACTGGTATCAACGGAAACCAGGAGAAGCTCCTAAGCTCATTATTAAAGAAGCTACTACTCTCTGGTCTGGGGTTCCCTCTCGGTTCAGTGGCACTGTGCATGGAGTAGATTTTACCCTGACAATTGATGACGTAAAATCTGAGGATGCTGCATATTATTTCTGTCTACAACATGATCGTATACCTCTCACAGTGATACAGCCTGTTACAAAAACCTCCAAATGCCCTCAGTGGGGTTGCCTCAGCTGCTACTGAAAATGTTCATTATGTAGAATGAGGTGACTGTTGGTATTTATAAAGTTTCTCCATGCACATGCACACTCACTTCCTTTTTTGGTTTGTTGGTTCTGTAGTTTCTGCTGCCGACAAAGCCATGCCAGACACACTGGATACAGTGGAGGCTATAGAAACCTCATTACATTGTCCAGCTGTGCCAGTGATTGCACTCTGAAGCAGAAGTAAATTCATGTGGCCAGGTCGCAGACTTTTGCCACATTCATCATTTCCTCTTCCGAGAAAAGCAAAACCAAATACCAAGATGGACCCCGCTTAGCTTCCAAATAATAGCATTAAAGGGAATCTTTCCTTTCCTCGAAGCATGCTCATTCTCGCCCATGCAGTCTTTTAGACCCTTTCCTAAGTCGCTGAGTTTTCACCAGCTCCTCCTCAATCCTCATCCCAACGACGGAGAAAAGCAAGTGACAAACATGAGAACACCACACAACTGGGTGCGGACTCCTTAATATTCAGTCTCTCCTTAGATTGCCAGAATTTTCTCTTCATCTATTTCATCTTGTTTGTTCTCATTACAATGACCACTAGGATGTCTCTCACCCTTCTTATTTTAGATCCTCATTCATTTTTGATATAATTCACCCATGTAATTCCAAGGTCAAAGCCTTCCCCTTATACCCATGGCATATACTATCATCTGGTGACTTTTTGACTTAATCCCCTTGTATCCACTGGCCAAATTTCACCTGAAATCTCAAGTTCTCCTTCAAAACCTGAAGAACTTGGCAGAAATCAAAGAGATTACCTTAAGTTTGGGAATTCAGAATACTTGAAAAGACAGATCTGTGTACAGGCTGTCTCTAACAATCAGGTGATGTTGTTTAATCGAGCATTTGTGATTTAAAGGCACTTCTCCTGGATTTGTGAGAAAAACAACAATAACACTAAGTAATATCCATGTTTTGACCTCATCATCTCCAGCCTATGGCAGCTTTCATGCTGTTGGTCTGCCACAGACACCACCTGGAGAAGCTTCGTGTGTGATTATAAAACTGTGGCTCCCAATTAAACTTCAAGGTCTGGCTGAAATTATGCCTGACTCTGCGATTTTTACTGAGTACTCAGGTTAACACTGAATAAACTTTAACAAGGAAAACAATGGAAGTAGTAAGAGGAGCCCCAGAAAATCATTGATTTTAAACTTTTCTTTTTTTCAAACAGCATTAAAAGTTATAAATTTCTCTCTAAGTACTTTTTTAATTGCATCCCACAAATTTGGATAGGCTGTGCTTTCCTTATCATTCAGTTCAAAGTATTTTATTTAATATTTGATTTTGATTTATTATTTACATATTTTATTTAGGAGGATATTGTTTCATATTGTATGATTTTCAAAATGCTTTTGTACCTGCTTTCTAATTTTATTGTTTTATGGACAGAGGCAATTCTCTGTATGATTTCCAGACTTTTAAGTTTATGCAGACATTGCACAAGATATGGTTTATCTTGGAGAATCTTCCCCGTGCATTTGAAAGGATGTTATTCTTCTGTTGATGGTATACTGTTCTTCAGCCATTAGTTCAAGTTGGTTGGTACTGTTCTTAAATCATTTATATCTCTAATCACTTTCTGCCTTGCTATCAAGGGCTGAAAGGAGTGCATTAGAAATTTACCTGCAGGGGCTGGCCCTGTGGCCGAGTGGTTAATCTCGCGCTTTCCGCTGCGGCAGCCCAGGGTTTAGCCGGTTCTGATCCTGGGCATGGACATGGCACTGCTCATCAGGCCATGCTGAGGCGACGTCCCACATGCCACAACTAGAAGGACCTGCAACTGGGATATACAACTATGTGCCGGAGGTATTTGGGGAG
The DNA here is from genome assembly GCF_037783145.1 of Equus przewalskii. Lineage (NCBI taxonomy): Eukaryota > Metazoa > Chordata > Mammalia > Perissodactyla > Equidae > Equus > Equus przewalskii. Next base: position 15,901,273 of record NC_091844.1, read on the forward strand.
ATAAAGCAGGGGAAAAAAAAAAAAAGATTGGCAACAGCTGTTAGCTTAGGTGCCAATCTTTAAAAAAAAAAAATTTACCTACAATTGTAGAAATAGGCAAATGCCACAAACTAGGGCTTTTATTTTTCTGAAGAGTGGGGTGTTAACCACGTACTAGCACTGTAATGGAGCAATGCAGGGTCTAATTCCTTTACTTATTGTTCTCTTTTTCCTGTTTCTACAGCTTCTCACTTAGGGCTCTTGCTCCCAGATCCACTGACTGTTACATATGGCTCTGTGGCCTACAAGGTTGCACAGGGACTGCCTAAATCTCACACTTTCTGGAAGCCTTCACCTAGATGCAGGCACTTCATTCCCAGGGGAAGTGAACTGTGCTCAGGGAGGACACTGGTACTCTAGTTTTGTGCCCAGAGAAGAAGCTGGGCACTGCCAGGCCTTGATTAGACCAAACCAAAGCCTCCACAGTTAAAGGATGCTACCCCTTTACAGTGGATGGATTTTATTATCTCAGGAGTCAAGGTAGCAACAACAGCCCAGGAACAAGGCTGTAATAAACTTGTCAGTGTGGACACTTCGTAATATCTTCTTTTTGGCTAAATCTGTTAGCATCTACAGGAATTAGGATTTTTTTTTCAATTATTTAAAAATAATTTCATTATTACCATTCATAATAAAAGAAGAAGAGTTGGTTATCATTCAGTAATCCTTCATACAGCTTAACACACTATTTCAACCAAATAATGCAAAGGATCCAGGGCCTGTGTGGTGGCTGCCCCGATCATATTCCTTTATTTGGAGGGAAGTTCTACTACTAATCCCACCCTGCTGAGCTTGTTTATGGAGTGGAATCTTAAGAAACAATCTACTTAAATGTTACTGCTCTATTTAGAGGAATTGCGTCACACAATTAGGGGAATTGCCTCATTTCCTTCATTATTCAGGTTGCCACCAAACTGGACCTCTTTCCGAATTTATCTATCTCCTGGACTTTGTTTATTGCTTTCTTCTGATGACGAAGAGTTTTCAACAATAATGTAAGTCCAGGTTCCGCTAGAGGCCACTGAGAGGTCTCCCAGACATGGGAAGCAGAGACCAGACCCTCACAGCCTCTGAAGCTGAAGCAGCTGGACCCTGAGGAGCTGCAAGAGGTTTTTGCTTCTGTCTGTAACACTGTGGGTGGATCACTATTTGTGTGCTGACAGTAGTAGATTGCAGCGTCTTCAGCCTTCACACTGCTGATTGTGAGAGAATACGACATCCCAGATCTGCTGCCACTGAAGTGGGATGGAATCCCAGAAGCCAGGCTTGACGTCCTGTGAACAGGGAGATTTGGACGGGCTCCTGGCTTCTGTTGGTACCAGTGTTAAGTAGCCGGTACTTATGCTTGTGCTGATCCTGCAGGTGACGGTGACTCTCTCCCCTTGGGAAACAGCTGTGGAAGCCGGAGACTGGGTCAACATGATCTCTCCACTGCACACTATGATCACATAGGAGAGATGAAAAGAGATGGAGGTCAGCAGACATAGAGCTTCATACTATGCAACATACAGATTTACTGTAAGACTCAACTTCAACAAAACCAAACAAGTTTGTCTTAGACTCAAACTCCATGGAAAAAGGATCCTGAGTTGTGAGCTCATATTTTTCTTACCTGTGACACCGAGGAGCAGGAAACTGAAAATTTGAACCTGAAAATCCATTATGTTGGCTGAGCCTTGTCACAGGCTAAACACAGTTTTCTCACAAGCATACCCCCTAAAAGCAACTCTGAGAGTCTTGTGATTTCAAAGGAATAAAGATGCAAATCAGCAGGGTGTAGGCCAGGAGGTCCCGGTTATGAGTTCACGTGATCCTCTCGTTTACTTGTATGAGTCAAACAGGCATAAAGAGGGAAGGTTCTCAGTGCTTCTCTGATGTGTACGTCACCACTGTGCTACAGGCTTAATTTGAATTCGTTAGCAAAGAAAGTTCTATGGGTCAGTGTGTGAGGTGACTTTCCTTTGTGATACAACTCTGCCAAGGGATGACCAATGCAATTCCCGTCATAAAACCCCACCGCACAGATCTGCCTCCTCTTTCCCTGGCAGCTGCTCAAACAAGACCTTGCTCAATCATCAAGATCTCCTCAAACGCCTCTGAACCTGCAAAGTGCTCGGAAACTCGTATCCTAGTAAGTGACCTGGAGCATAGATATCCTCATGATGAGTTTCCATACAAGAAAGACACTGTTTAAATTCAGAGACTAAAACTCACCTGTAGCACAGGGCAAGATAAACCTTTCCGTCTGAAAGTGAAAGACACTCAGTTTCATTAGCAACAGCGATGTATCTAGCACTCTATCTCACAATGGTTTTAAAAGAACCCTGAGATTTGAAGAGCTGGAATGGAGACTCATATCAAATAACCATAAATCAAAACAGTGATTATTTAATCACAGTATGAACAATATTCTATTACTGCGGTATTTAGCTAGAAGTCGTATTTTTATCTGTGAGTGTTGGAGAATAATCTGCAAAAAGTTACATATTAATTATCAGAGAGTGAGTGAGAGCACTGAAGCCAGAGAATTTATGTGAGTTTGCACAAGGCAAGGTTTGGAAAGTGCTTTTGTCAGTCTCACAGTATATTTGGATTCTATCCCTCTGTACACCGTAGAGATACAGGGACCATGAGGAAGGCTGAGAACATCTTCCATACTACCTCGAGGATGAGTAACTCCTTCACTGATTCTCTCATGAAAGAATTCTCCCTCATTGGTTTTTGGTTCTCAAAGCTCGGGAATAAAAATTGCTTAGGAAATTTGTGAATAAAGTTTCCATGCCCAGAGATATTGATGTCCCAGGTGGTCTTGAGTTCACCTTAATTCTCAAAAGATGTTTTGCTGAGACCTAAACTCTAGGTCTAGGACTTTATTTTTTTTTTTAATCATTTTAGATATTCCATGGTCTCTGCCTTGTCTTGTTTATGTTGACACTTTAACTGTCAGTCTTATTCTTGGTCCTTCAAAAGGAGAAAATGTTCTATTCTGATGAAGATTTTTTTTCTATTTCATCAGTAATGAGACCGAAGTGTGATAGTATTCACACAGTGGAATACTAGACAGCAATGTAAATGAATGACTGCAGCAACTGACGACGACATTGATGAATCTCATAAACATGCAGTTGAGTGAAAAAAGCTCCGTACGTGTCAAGTAAAAAAAGTGGGAAAAACTAAAGTAATGTTTATGATGCACCCTTAAGAGGCAAAGCTAAGAAGAAAAATAAGGAAATGATTACAGTGAAAGTCAAGATAGCGTTTACTTTGGGAAAAAATATGTGGAGCTTTTGGAGTGTTGTCAATGTTGTATCTATTGACCTGTGTATTAGTTTCCTATTGTTACTTTTAAAAATACCACAAATTCAGTGGCTTAAAACAATACAAATTAATTATCTTATAGATCTGAAATCAGAAGTCTGAAAACAGGTCTTATGGGGCTAAAATCAAAGGCTACATTCATTTCTGGAGACACTGAGGAAGAATCTGTTTCTTCCTTGCTTTTTCTGGCCTCTACAGGCTGCTCACATTCCTTTGCTCCTGGAGGCATTATTCCATTGTCACTGCCCAACCTGAGCCCATAGTTGGACCATCGCCCAGGCATCTGTGGATAACTGGCCCTTGAGCTGCACTGAGGTGTTCTCCTATAGGAGCCTTTACTGAGGTTCACAGACCAGTGCCTGTAACTTGGCTTGACTTCTTCAAGTACTTTTCTAAGTCTTTTTCTCCAAATGCCGAAGTCAGACTAACTCTATCCAGGAAAGGTCTGGTTGGCTCTGCTCTGATATCCCCTCTCTCTATACCAAAGTCTCCACTCCTAATATTTTCCTTTCCACAACAATTATAAGACAGAATTCCATTGATCAGTGAGATCAGAAATGGGAAACTGGGAAAAATACATATTTCTAAAAATAAGTGCTATGTAGACATAGCAGATATTTTTCACCGGAGGCACCAGAATCTCAGATTTTCAGAAATAACATCTCACCTGTGTGAATCCTAATACGGCACCAATGATTTCTCAACCTTCCCAGGTAGAAACAGCTCATGCTGTACCTGTAGTGCAAGTGCTGCATGCTGTACCTGCCCATTTAATTTCTGCCACATTCTAAGTGGTAGAAAATTCTATCCATTTACCCACATATTTGACTCACTAATAGCCATCCATTGGTAGGTATTATCATGTTTTGATAAATCCTATTCCTATTTCCCTTTCTTCGTACTATCAGCAGTCCAGTGGTAAATTGCTAACAGAATCATTTGTCCTTTGATTGAAGTCTTTTAGTCTTTTTTTCCCCCAATATTCTCTATTGGGTGGTAGGCTTTAAAAAAGACTAAATTCTGAAGAAAATAAGTAAAGAGAGACTCTGACGGGTATAGATTATTCCTAATAAGGACAGCATGTGAGCAAATCGGAAGAGTGGTACAAGTTTCTCCTTTGGTTATCTTTGCCCAAGATTTCCTTACAGAAAGGGTTTCATTATTTACAATTATTTGTCATCACCAGTAACAAGACATTGATGTTATGTAACTCCTGATATGATGCACTGAGAAACATACCACCCTTCTGTAGTATTCTTGCCGAAACCATATAATCTGAATCTAATCAATAGAAACATCAGACAACCTTGATCAGAAGGACATTCTCCAAAATAACTGACTAGTACACTTTAAAGGTATCAGTGTCACAAAAGACAAAGAGAGAATGAAGAACTGTGACAGATTAGAGGCGATTAAAGATATATGACAACTAAATGCAATACGGTAACCTACACTTGATCCTGGAAATTAAAAAAGGAATTAGTTGAAAAATCAGTGAAATCCAAATATGAATTTAGATTAGTTAATAGCACTGTGTCAAAGTTAATGCTCTGGTTTTGTAAGATGGTTATGTCAGATGTGGTTATGCAAGATATTAGAGAAAGCTGAAGGAAGAGTATATAGAAACAACCTTTATGGCTTTAAAACTTTTTGTAAGTCTAAAATTATTTCAAAATAAGATATGTAAATAAAAATAATTAAACATAAGAGAAGAGCCTGAGATTTTACTGTACAATTTCACAAGTGTCGTTCTACTTTACCCCTTTTCCCTGTTTGTAATTCCCGTGTCTGGCCCCTGTTATCTACAGCATATTTGCTTATTGGCTCAATATTAGAATAGACATAAGGTGTTTTGAAGGTCGCTGGTGCATGCTTCTGAGAATAGGAAATCTAAATGACTGAAGTTCAATATTTGTTTAGAGCTCATTTTTTCTTTAACATGAGGGCAGGTGTCCAAATTCTATATTCAAAAGTTACTAAGTTAGTCCACATGCCATGCTGTTTCAGCGTGGCTACACTATGCATATAAATTGTGTTTGTAAGGCACTTCTGGTTATGGAGTCATGAAGGGTTTGGTAAATCCTCTCTGCCAAAACAAAGAAACAAGAATAAAGCTGAAAAAATTATCACCACAACTACTTTAGGGCTCTGGAAATCACCAAAGGCATTAAGCACCTTAAGAAGTCTTTATTTTTGAAAAAGAACTAGAGCTTGAGGTAAGGACAGATGTCTGTGGCTTTTTGCCTGGGGTTGCTTCCTTCCACCCAGGTCAGTCATCAAGAGTGTAGCTTAACCAACAAGGGAGGGACAGCCCAAGCTAGCAGATTTCCACTAAAAAGGGTGGAACTGAGCTGGGGTAGGGAGTAAGATCCTCCAGTGTTTACAGTTATTTAAATATTAAATATTAAAATATTTAGAGAAATAATGACAAAATAATTTTTGAATATAATGAAACATTAATCTATAGATCAAAGAAATTTAAATAAACCTGTTCGAGATAAACAAAATGAGATTCATAAATACACATATTATAGTTAAAATGATCAAAGACAAAAGAGAAAATCTTTAATGTAACAAGAATAAAACAACCTAATACAAAGAGGGAAACAATAATCCAGCAATTGACTCACTTTTCATCATGTTCAAAGGAGGCTAGAAGACAGTTGAATGATAATTTCAAGTGCTGAAAGAGAAAAAAAAAATCAGCAAAAAATCATATAAGCAACAAAACTATCATTCAAAAATAAAGGCAAAGTAAAAATATTTCCTGATAAGCAAAATGAAGAGACATCATTACTAGCGGATATGTCCTACAGGAAATTTAGGAACAAATCCTTCAGACTCACAGGAGAGGACATGAGGTGAAATCTCAAATCCACAGGAAGGAATAAAGATCTCAAGAATAGTCAACAAACAAGAAAGAAGATAGAAACGAAAGAATGCTTACTTTCATCTCTATGGAGTTCAAGTGCAGGAAATGTCACCCTACTGTGATGGATGCAAAATACCAGTTGCCTTGGTTGAGTTAGGGGAACAGTGATTGACTGAGAAGCTGCAGGAGAGAGGCATCTGGGGAATTTGAAATGTTGTACATTTTGAACTAGTGAATACACCTGAGCATTCATTCAGCTGCACACTTAAAATTTCGGCCCCTTACTCTGTGTTTTATCTCAAATGAAAAGGGAAACAACAAACTTAGACTCTTTTTAAATAAACATGAAAAAAGAATAAGAATCATCAAATATTTATGAAACTCAGCCTTATTAAAGAGAATTTAAATGTGACTGGGAAAGTATTGAAACCAAGAAATCTGATAGAGGAAAAAAAGGAAATGTTTAACAGGGTCCCTTTTTCCCTTAGGCAGCATAGAATTCATCTCTATTAGTTTTCCTTCAAATATAGAGACATTTTATGTCACTTTGCTCACAAGACAGTCTTCCTCCCAGATGGCTGTCTCCACACTGCTGCACCCATCAGGGGATTTGCATATTGTTCCCTAGGGAGGACCTTCCCTTGAGAGTCTCAGATAAATGGTCAGCTCTCATCTTGCTTTGACTTATCAGGACTCATCAGTTCAACTTCTGAAAATGAAGTTCCCTGCTCAGCTCCTGGGGCTGCTAATGCTCTGGGTCCCAGGTAAGGGCAGACAGAGAGATGAGAAAGGAGAATGGGGTGTGGAAGAGGGGTCTGCAGGCACCATTGCTTTTCATGTCTATTTGTCCACTTGTTAGATACATGTGTCTTAACCTTTGGGAAGGAGTGTGTGATGTTCAGATCTTTGAGAGTGAGGAAGATTCCAGAAGGAACAAGGAACTCTTCTCTGGTGAAGAATGTGACAAGAAAGAGTGGATGTCTTGTGCCTTGTGTCTTGTGCCCTCTTGTGCCTTGCAAATCTTGGATTCACTTTTGAAACTGGATATTTTAGGGCTTTAATCAAAATCAAAAAGATAATTTAGCTTGAAATAAATTAAAAAAGGAAATTATGAAAATGGCTCATAATATTTGTACATAATCTTGCTCTTCTCTCTCATTACTTTAGGATCCACTGGGGATATTGTGATGACCCAGACTCCACTGTTCTTGCCCGTCATCCCTGGAGAGCTGGCCTCCATCTCTCCTGTAGGTCTAGTTAGAACCTCCTACATAGTAATGGAAACAGGCGTTTGAATTGGTACCTTCAGAAACCAGGCCAGTCTCCACGACTCCTATTCTATACGGTATCCAACTGGGCCTCTGGGATCCCAGATAGGTTCACTGGCAGTGGATCAGGGACAGATTTCATGATTAAAATCAGCAAGGTGGAGGCTGAAGATGTTGGAGTTTATTACTGCCAACAAGGCATACGGTATCCTTCCACAGTGGTATAACCCTGAACAAAAACCTCCCTGCTTGGCAGGCCAGCTGTCTATACGTGTATCTGGTCTGGGAAGCAGGCACAGCAGATTCTCTGAGTCCATGTAAGAAGAAAGTCATCAGAGAACCCAGGGCAATACAGTCATCCCTTGGTATCCACAGAGGCTTGGTTCCAGGACCCCCACAGATACCAACCTCCATAGATGCTCAAGTCCCTTATATAAAATGATGTAGTATTTGCATTTAACCTATGCGGGTCCACCTGTATACTTTAAATCATCTCTAGATTACTTATAATACCTAATACCATGTAAATGCTCTGTAAACAGTTGTTATACTGTATTGTTTAGGGAATAATGCCAAGAAAAAAAGTCTGTACGTGTTCAGTACAGACAGAACCATCGTAGGTTTCTTGATTCCTAGTTGGTTGAATCCATGGTTGTGAATCCCACAGATACAGAGGCCCAACTGCAGTTTGCACTTGAAGTCTCTAGATCGTAGAGCGTCAGCTACACCTCAGGTACTACACGTTAAGGCATCATCAGCTGCAACAACCTTGACGTGGTAGAGCCAGCAGGAGAATGGAGGGGTCCAATGTCCTCTGAGCAACCAGTCATTGGAAGGAGAGGCAAATGAAAGCACATCCTAATTCTCCTCCCACTGAGTGCAAATTAGTCAGCATCACAAGGCAGAAAATTGAGGTAAATCCATGGCAACCAAGTTAAATACAAGCTGTGGTTTAGCAGTTTTAGTATATTTATTAGAGGATAATATTTGGTAATGTGAAGAAATTGGCATTTTCCCACTTTCCCAACTTCCTACTTCTACTTTCACCTCTTATCTTTCCACTCTATTACCATGTTGGAGATTGCAGTCTACACAAGCTGTCCTCAGTGAGGTTAGTTAAGAATAGTTAGTAAAAGTTTAGGTTTTGAGTGTTCAGATAGACTTCTGCAAATTCACAGCATATACAATACTTTAATACTAAAAGTGTTTGATTTGTCTCAATTACCTTTTGCAGAAAGGAAAAGAGAGTTCTTGAAATTCCAAAAGTTGGGTTTGAATTTACGCTATATACCACTGGAAGAATACACAATGATATGAGATTAGTTTTCTTTCCCAGAAGATGACTTTTAAAGTTGTGAGAAGACTGCAGGAAAGGGAATATGAAGAAACTAGAGTAGACATCAGCGACCGAACATAAAGATGCTCTTTAACTTACGTTTGGTGGGGTTGTGGATGGTAGTAGGATTACGGTGTGATGATGTGAACCCAGAAAGAAGCCCAGCTGTGTATCTTATGAAGAATCGGAGAGTTGAAGAGACCTCTGCCTGGCTTCTTAGATCACATCTGATGAGCTGCAAGTTTCATGGGAAAGTATTGCATCTAAGAGGGCGTTAGGTCTGTAATGATCAAAGGTTTAGTGACATTCCTATGCAATGAGACCCAAGGTCATGTCACTCAGTGCTACTCAATCTTCACAGCATGGAAGTGCTTCTAAAGACTTATTTACCCCATGAGGTGGTCTGGCAGAGACCATGTGTTGACTCTGGGGAGATGCAACAGGCAATGGCATGCAAACCAGAAGGTCCAGGAGGTCTTAAGTCAACAGGGAATGCAGTGGAGATGAAGACTAATATCCATGGTTCAGATTTATGTTAAAGATGATGTGTGCAACCCTGGGGGGAAAAAAGCACCTGAGTATACAGGAGATTTCTGCCTTTCTGACATAGCATCCCCAGCCTGCCTGCTGACTCAGACCTCAGCAATGTCCCCTTTAGAAAGTTGGCCACGTGTTAGAGGTGGCTTTGTGCTCAGGGGATTCTCTCTTCCCAGTTGGGTTTCTCTCCCTGGGCCAAGTCAGACTTCTGTCCACATGCAAATTTGGAAAATATGCAGATGAACAAAAACTCAGGTAAATATCGGCTCAACAAGAAAAGGTTCTTTTTAATCTGTAATTTGAAGTTACCTAATAACATTTTTTCCACCAATTTCTGATGTCATTAAAATATAACTTCTACGTTTTATTCATTTTAGTTTTTGTAGCTTTTGTGGTTGTTGTTTAGGCCTTCCAAACCCTACAACATTCTTCCTGGGAATAGAGATTCATTTCACTTTTTAACCTAAATAATAGTTTGCAGATAATAACCTTGATACTATATTGTCATAAAAAGAAAAAAAAATCAAACTATAAGTAAATGTATTATTTTTGCATGGCATGGTCATTTCCTAAGAATGAATCTGATTTACGATTTCTAGTGATAGTTGTATAGCAATAAATGCTACAAATAGATCCGACTTCAAATAATGCTCTACAAATATGTCTAAACTAACAATGGGCTTGTCAGTAATGTGCCATGATGTAATAAGATCGAAATAAAAGAATGATGGAATCACCAGGAAAATATAATCATATTTATGGTTAAGGAGATAAACCGTGTTAGAGAAGACTGCTTATTATAAGACAACGGATTCCATGGTGATTGGAATTAAAATTGGATTCTTAACCAGAAAGTGTCCTCCTCAAAAAGAAGAAGGAGAAGGAGAAGAAAATGGTTTAAGGCAAGGAGTTTGTAATGCATACAAAGAATGACAAGTCTTCAATGGGTACTGGTACTTCTACACGTATTCACAGAGGGGACACATTCATCCAAAAATCTGTTGGCTTCTCGCTCATATTCACTGATGTGGATCCTGAAGAAGCTGCACATACTTCTGTGAGCAGGACACTCACCGGACCCTGCAGTGTGATGGCCCCAAGCACAAAGCTCCTAAGGAGGCTCAGCCTCCCAGGTCAGCAGGAGGAGCTGCGGTGCCCAAAGGACAAGTGGACACCAGGCTGGGCTCAGGTGGAAATGGCTGTAGACCCTTGAAGAAGAGCCCATGGAGGCCTCAGTCACAGCGACTGGGCACCTCTTCTGTGTAAACAGTAGCCAGGGCATCACAAGGACAGCCTCCGTCTCCCAGAGCCTCTTCCTTCTTCCCCACGTAGGACGCTCATACCCTACAGAACCTACAGGAAATGGCTGCCATGTCCTCCCTGGAGCATCCACTCAGGTTCCCTAATGACCTCATGGACACATGGAAGCTCAGTCACATCATTGGGAGGAGACCCTAGTGAGGTCCTGACATCACTGCTGCCACTTAATCCCTTGGGACACTGTTTCATGCCTTTGCCCAGTGATCATCACTCTCTCTGACCACCAGAAGACTGGAAAGCTGCCTGCTCTGTATGATGTTTGGCTTTTGAGCAAGTAAGATCACAGGAGTCTCACATATGTACAGAGCCATAAATAATATTGCCTAATAATCCTATCTTGACTTTCTTTGTCATGGAATTCTCTTGGAGCAGCTATTCAATCTACCCATCCGCTCTCAGACTTTTCTCTGGTGAAGCTGCTTTACTTCCAGACCGATATGATTCTAAAGCTGCAAATCTAGACAAATGCACATAACATTCTCACATTTCTAGATGTAAATTTCCTAAGGCAAAGTTCTTATTGTTTTTTAACTTAATTTACACTTCTTTTATGATGTCGAGGTGGAACCAGAGGTGATTGATGTTTAACTTTTACAGATATTTATTGCTGTAAGTCAGTATGACAAATTTGCTGCTTCTTGCATCTCAGAAATTTTCATATGCCATGTTTTCTTTCAGCTTAAAATAGTTTCTAATTTCCCAATTTCACTTCTTTGACCCAATTTTTACTTAGTAGGGTGTCATTTGAGTTTCCACCTATTTGAGGATTTTTCTGTAACTTTCTGTTACTGGTTTCTAATACAATACCCTTGGATTCAGAGAATATACTTTGTATGATTTGGATTCATTGAATTTTATTAAGTTATCTTGAGGCCCAAACTATGATCTATTTTAGAAAATATTTTAAAAATAACATATATGGTGATGGATAAAAATTAGACTATTGATGGTGAGCATATCACAGTCTATACAGAAACTGACAAATAATAATGTACACCTGAAATTACACAATGTTATAAACCATTATGACCACAATAAAATAAATTTAAAGAAAATAAAAAAATAAGAATGATGTATGTTCTCCTGTTGTTTGGTGGAGTGTTCCCTAAGTGTCAATGATGTTGCGATGGTTGATCGCGTTGTTCAATCTTCTATATCTTCACTGGCCCAAATGGCAGGGCTGCTTGCAATGCAGGCTAGACCAGCTTCAGAGTCCATTGCCACTCTGGGCTCCACTCAGAGCTGGTTGACCTCCATGTCCCCTGATCCATTGGCCAGTACCCGTATCTAGCCTCCTAGATGTAGAATGTGTTGCCTCCACAAGTCAAAAGTTAGTGCTTATTTTCTTTAAAGGAAAAGACACCTGTTAAACACACTGGAATGGGATGTATAGTCTTCCTCCCCTACCTTCTTTATGGAGTACATATGAGAACTCGCTTATCATTGGGGAAAATCTTTCATAAGATTTGGTTCCAGCTGTAGGGGGCAGTGTCCAGAAGTATGAGCCGCACAGCAACTCCAAATAGGGACTATCAGACACCAGGCCTCAGCCCTGATGATACCGCGTAGCCCAGAAAGAGCTCCTGGGCCATTTTAAGATGAATTTGCTCCTTTTGACACAATCTTTGGACTGGCACTCTAATTAGGAGGGTCCCAAATTTGACAGCTTAATTTCGATACTTCTATTCTACCAATTTCCTACAGATCCTTAAGTCAACTGCATGTTAGGGGGTACCCAAGTCAAATTCTCAATAGACATATTTATCCTCTTCCAAGTTCAGGCCCAAAGCTTTTCTATATTTCCCTAATTCATTGATGTAGTTAATACTATGGGAATGTTTAATCAATTTGTGCCAATAATACTATGAGAATGTTTAATCAATTTGTATCTCTCTCTCTCTCTACAAATATTAACTTGGGATGAATTTTGTTAATAGCCTTTTTTTGTCTTTGTTTTGCTCTGCGAGTTCTGAGAATATCATAAATCCAAAGCAAATTATTTTACTGAGTCTTAAAACTATAGCATTAAGCCAGAAAGATTACCGATTGCCAAATATGTGCTAATTTCTCCACATAATCAACAAGTTCTCCCCTTTCATTTTTCCTTCTATAGATAATTTTCATGCAATCATTTTTCCTGGTATAGATTAGTAAAATAAATTATTATAACTGGTTTTGAATTCTACCTGGGACTGCTAAGGTAGCAGAATAGGAACGAGCCAAACAGTCTCTGGATTGAGGAGCTTCCTAAGTGACAAGGGCAAGGATATGAAACATGAGGAAGATGTGCCCCAGTGGGTCTCTGATAAGTAATCATAGTCTCCAGGTCTTTGCGAAACTTTATAATTGTGCCTTGTGACTCCTCCTTAAAGTTCAAAATTTCTTTTTATTTCATTTATTACTGGTCACTCAAATTAGGAAGATGGGGAATAGGATCTTGAGAAAACGGAAAAGTCAGGCGTGTAAATATATGTGCTTCTCATGGCTTTTAGAGAGAACATATAAACTCGGATGATAAACACAGTCATATACAGAGGGCCTTTCCTGAGTGAACCAGGAATTTTATCCAGCAATGTGTCCTCTAGTGAGTGACAATTGCTGTTATTTAGGAAAGATGACCAACTTGGATCACAGGTGCCTTATAGCTCAGGAATCCATACCAGTGACCTGCACAGGGGCACACTCGCTCTGCTGGATGGCTTGTTCTCAGTTCTCATACAAGAAGAAAGTCTTGCTTTTAATCAGGAAGAATCTTCATTTGGGCCCATCAGGGAATAGGCCTCTGTCTGTCTCTAACCTTGGCCAAAGCTGTGTGGGTTTAGACTGTTTGGGCTGATAAAGTTTATAGATTAAAACACAGAATGTGTAAGAAATCACACTCTCCACCTCACAAACTCTGACTCCAGGAGAAAAGATGCAAACAGTTTCACCAACTAGACTGTGTTTTCAGGTTATGCAAATCACACACAGGCTTCCACTTGTGTTAAACGTGAACTAACATCCTCTGGCAACAGAGGTAAAGCTACAATAAAACCCACCTGTGTAAGTTCCTTCTCATTCAGTTGGCTGTAGTCAAGAATGCAGACACAGAGACCTGCTCTATTCCTCAACTGGACCTCTTGCACCTTTTTGCCAACTCTTATTTGTGTTCAGAGTAGAATGACCAGCTTGCCCAGGTGTCAGTATTATTGCCCAGGCCACAGCATGGTTTGTTAACATGCAGATAACAGAAATTATTATTTTTTAGTTAGGAATATACGTTTTGTCTGTAGGTAGTAGACAATAATTTCAATTCCATTTTCTGGCCAAGAAATAAGATTTATAAGACTTTACATTTTCTGTACATTTCAGAGAAACAGATTGTGAGATAAAATGACCAATCAGAATTGGAACATTTGAAAGTTTTGTGTTAATTTCACAGAAAATAGAAATACTTTTTGAATTGTAAGCATCTAAAAAGATACTTTATAAAAGTGACCATTTAAAGAATTCATTTGTTTTTTTTTTTTTTGAAGATTGGCACCTGGGCTAACAACTGTTGCCAATCAACGTGGCCTGACGAGCGGTGCCATGTCGGCGCCCAGGATCTGAAGCCTGGGCCACCGCAGTGGAGGGGGCAAACTTAACCACTCAGCCACGGAGCCGGTCCCCAAGAATTCATTTGTAATAAAAGAAAACATGATGGCTTTCTTGCTGTTACTCATTTTTCTGCAATCCAAGTTTCCATATTGGACAGTGGGTGTATTAATTTCCTAGGGCAGCCATAACAACATGCCACAAACGTGGTGGCTGAAAATAACACAAATTTATTCTCCCATAGGGCTACAGGCAGAAAGTCTGAAATTAACGCCTCCAAACACCTCTGACTAGAACCTTATTCTATAGAGACCATCTTTGATGAAGGCCCAGAAAAATGTCGGTCATAGGTACAGGTTATCCTGAGATTTAAAGGAGTGGATCAGTTGTTGTTATTATAACATATGAAATCTCCTTCTAAACTGTAGCTTGGCTGTCCAATACACACGATGAGAAAGAGTAGTTATGGGAAGAATTTTTCTGTTGCAATTCAGAAAAAATAATATAAAATTATTCCTTTTTCATGATGTCCCATCATAAGAAAGAAATATTTCCCTTAAGAAATGTTTTGATTAATCTGATAGATATGTGCAAATATGATAGAGTAATATGAGTTAATATCTAGAGTAAATATGATAGAGTATTGACCAATGTATTAGCAACTGGTAGCCAGGAATTTCGTATTCATTGCCTGAGGCATAAAATTCTTTACCCCTTTTTCTTCTTACCTTAAACAGGGCTATTAGCTCCCCAGCTGTAAGTGACAGATTTTGTTCTCCAGGTCAATTTCTTCTGAACTGAGTGCTTGATGGAATTTAATTCACTAGGGCTCAAAGAATGGTAATCTTTAGCACTTGCAGCTAACATTCTTAAACAGTTAACCCAGCAACAGCAGATGCCAGAAAACTCTTGAACTATTGAACTCTTGAACTATTGGTCTGATGACCAATATTTGTTGGGGTGGCTCTTGTTTCTTTCTACAGGTTAGTTGGGAAAGAGCCAAGGAGATAGCCTTTGAACTTTCAAAGATGGACCTGGACATGAATCTCCTCATCATCAGGGTCTCTCTGCTTTCTTAGAGCAGAAGGGCCACGTGCATAGTGTCCTTGCCTCAGATCTACAGTTTCACATTTGAATCCTTTTTCCTGCTACAGCAGTCAGCATAACTTTATCTCTATTGAGTTTCCTTCAAAAACAGAAGATTTTTATGTCACTTTGCTCACAGGAGTGGTCCCCTCACCCTGTCATTGGCTCTCACCATACTGCTTTACCCATCAGAGGATTTGCATAATGTTCCCTAAGGAGGACCTTTCCTTGAGAGTCTGAGGTAAAAGGGAGCTTTAAACTTACTCGGACTTATGAACTCATCAGTTTAACTTCTTAAAATGAGGTTCCCTGCCCAGCTCGTGGAGCTGCTAATGCTCTGGATCCCTGGTAAGGGGAGAAGGGAAATGAGATAGGAGAATGAGGTGGAAGAGACAGCACTGGGGGCACCACTGCTTCCCATGTTTTTCTGCCTGCTTGTTAGGTATCTGTATATATCTTGGTCTCTGGTAAGGGGCGTGAATCCTTTAAATTCATGAAAATAAGAAAGAACTAAAATTAGCTATGATCTGTACTCTGGTAAAGACTGTGCCACAGAAAGAGGGAAATGGTGTAATAGAATTCTAGAGACCCCATTGTGCCTTACAGATCTCTGTTATTTTTTGAAATTGGATATGTTTTACATGAATCAAAAATCATCCCATTTGCAACAACATAGATGGACCTTGAGGGTATGATATTAAGTGAAATAAGTCAGACAGAGAAAGACAAATACAGACATAGAAAGACAAAAATCTTCTACGTATTTCACTCCTATGTGGAAGATAACAAATCCATGGATAAATAGAACAGATTAGTGGTTACCAGAGGGGAAGGGGTTGAAGGATGGACAAAAGGGATAAAGGGGCACATATGTATGGTGATGAATAAAAATTAGACTACTGGGGGTGAGCACAATGAAGCGTATTCAGAAATTGATAAATAATAATGTACATCCCAAATTACACAATGTTATAAACCATTATGATCTCAACAAAATTACTTGGGAAAAAAAATCACGCAAACAATGATTTAGCCTGAAATAGTTACCATAGCGGAATTATGATTATGGCTCATAATATTTTTACACAACTTTGCATTTCTCTCTTGTTATTTTAGGATCCAGTGGGTATATTGTGATGATCCAGAGCCTGCTCTCTCTGACCATCATCCCTGGAGAACAGGCCTCCATCTCCTGGAGGTCTAGTCAGAGCCTTCTATATAATAATGGAAACACCTATTTACATTGGAAACACCTATTTACACGAAGGCTGGCCAGTCTCCATGGCTCCTGATCTATGGGATTTCCAAGTGTTACTCGAGTGCCAGACAGGTTCAGTGGCAGTGGGTCAGGGACAGATTTTACACTTAAAATCAGCAAAGTGGAGACTAAGGACGTTGGGGTTTATGATTGCATGCAAGATACACAACTTCCTCCCACAGTGGTACAGCCCTAAACACAAACCTCTCTGCTTGGGGTGGCCTAACCACCCAAATATGTTGCTTATCTGTGGATCAGACAAAGCAGATTCTCTGAGTGTATAATAAGAGGATGTTGGAGAACTCATAGGTTGCAGCTGAGGATCTGGACCATGAGTGCCTCCGCTACACCTCAGGCACCACACTTAAGCCCCGTCAGCTGCAATAGACTTGTCATGGCAGAGCCAGCAGAAGAAAACAGGTGTTCCAAGTGGCCTCTGAACAACTGGAGGTGTCAGAAGGGAGAGCGAAATAAAAGCTTATGCCAATCATCCTTGTATTGCATACATCCATCAATAAAATCAGTCAATATAAGCCACATAATTGAGGCTCATTAGTGACAACACAAAACTAACACTTTTTTGGGTAGTTTTTGAGTCAACAATCAGTAGTACACATGCAGCAGGATAATATTTGGTTGATGCGGGGTCGGTGAGCCGAGGAGTCGAAAGAAAGATTTCTTAGACTCTCAAGATCTGGCAGTAGTGCTCTTTTATTTAGAAAATAGTGTGGAATAGCAGGGGGACAGGACCCATGGGCAGTCAGAGCTTCTGCTGCCGCCGCTTCTGCTGCCCCCACTGGCATGGGGACAGAGCCCATGGGCAGGCAGAGCCGCTGCTGCTGCCCCCGCTGGCATGGGGACAGGACCCATGGGCAGGCAGAGCTGGTGCGTGGGGACAGGACCCACGGGCAGTCAGAGCTCCTGCTGCTGCCCCGAGTTGAGGGTTAGGGCTAATTTTATAAGGCATAGGTATATGATTCATCTCTTTACAAGATAAAGGAAAGAACATGAAAAAAAAGTTAAAATGGTATCAGTGCGGGTGGGGTCTGGTCATTGGGTGATCCCATGACTTTTAGACAAGAATCAAATCGGATTAAGTAAAGGTTAGAAAGGTTAGACGCCACCACCCTAAACCAGTTACATGAGATTGCCAGACAGCAACCAACTTAAGTTCTTGCCTCTGGCATTGACCAAGAGCCTCTAGAGATAAGACCATCCCCCCCTCTTCCTGGCACAGAGAGGGAGGCATCTTCACAGATAGAGGTTTCCCTTAGAAATGTAAATGTTTCCCAACAAAGGGGCAAACAAATTCCACTCCTTGGAGCCTGAATCTCATCTGTAGTTTTAAAACTAACCAGCCTAAAAATCCTCATCATAAGCCATTTTAAAATTAAGCAGCCTAAAAATCCCCATCATTGGTGATATTAAGAAAATATTTTCCTGGGGGGGTGGGCAGAGCAAAATGGCGGGGTGAGCTGACCCGGGATTCTCTCCCCTCCAAAATACAGCAAAAGATTGGAAGCACTGAATTTCAGAGAATAAAGATAATGCCAGCTCGTTAGAGACCTACAATACCAAGAAGGCGGAGATCATAAACCCTATTTACACCTTCGGAGGCACTGGAACGGTAGGAGAGAACATCACTCCCTCCCCTAGAGTCTGCGATCGCTGCGGAGTGGGTCGGGAAGGAGCGGGGGAGGGGTCGCGCGACAGGGGATCATCCAGGACTCCTGCCGCTGATTCAGTGGAGACCCGCTGATGCGGGGAAAGCTTCTGTCCGCGGGGACCCTATAAATCAAGGGCCTTGGGAGACCAGAGAACAGAACTGATCTGAACCCAGACCGGTGCGTGTGAGTAACAGCCCCTCCCCCCTAACAAAGCCAGTGGGCGCAGCCATCTTACCCCGAAGGCGGAGAGCTAACACGCCGCTCTCGACCCCCATCTAGTGGCGACAGGCTGTAACTGCAACTGAATTCTACCACCATGAGAAAAAACCGCTCCTCTACCATCCAGTAATTTATAAAAGCCCCAGACCAGAAGGAAAACAATAAAAACACAGAATTAAGTCCTGAGGACTTGGAATTAGGTAAACTAAGTGATAATGAATTCAGAGCAGCTATAATCAAAAAACTCAATGAGGTAGAGAGAAAGATAGAGAAACAAGCCAAGTTCTGGAGTTACTTCACAAAAGACATTGAAATCATAAAGAAGAATCAAACAGAATTACTTGAGATGAAAAACACAATGGACCAGATAAAACAGAATACGGATTCCCTGAATGCCCGTGTAGACAACCTAGAGGAGCAAATCAGCATAATCGAGGACAGACAGGCTGAATGGCGCCAGACAGAGGAAGAAAGAGAACTAAGAATTTAAAAAAATGAGGAAAATCTCCGAGAGATAATGGATTCAATGAGGAGTAAGAACATAAGGATCATAGGAATTCCCGAGAATATGGAAAAGGAAAATGGAGCAGAAAGTGTGCTTAACGAAATTATTGAAGAGAACTTCTCAAATCTAGGGGTCAACGGAGAAATGTGTGTAGAGGAGGGTTTTAGATCTCCTAGATTTGTCAATGTAAAAAGACCCACCGCAAGGCACATAATAGTAAAGTTGGCAAATAGGAATGATAAGGAAAGAATACTCAGGGAAGTAAGAAAAAAAAAGAGAATAACCTATAAAGGAGCCCCTATCAGACTGTCAGCGGATTTCTCTACAGAAACCCTACAAGCTAGGAGAGAATGGAGTGATATATTCAAAGCTTTAAAGGATAAAAACCTTCAGCCAAGAATACTCTATCCAGCAAGAATTTCCTTCAGATATGAGGGAGAAATTAAATCTTTTCCAGGCAAACAAAAGTTAAGGGAATTTGTAACTAAAAGCCCTCCATTACAAGAAATCCTCAAGAAGGCTCTCATACTTGAAAAAAGAAAAAAGGGAGAAAGGGGACACAAGCCACAGACTAGGGAGACTGATGGATAGAACCAGAACAGGATAGCAAATATTCAACTATAGCATTAGGGTAAAAATAAGGAAACTACCAAAACAAGGACAATCTTAGCACTCTAACTACAAATTAATAAGACGAGTTGGAATAAAAAATGAAAATAATTATTTAGGAGGGGAAGAGCAAAGGGTCTAAATCAGTATTGGTCGAGTAAGTAAGAGACCGCCAGAGAATAGACTATATTATACACGAGATTCCAAATACAAACTTCAAGGTAGACACTAAAATAAAGTACAGAACAGAGTCACAAATCATACATAAGGAAAAATCTAAGAAACCCAGCATAAGAAATTGCAGTATTAAATGGGCAGTCTAAAGCACACAGGAAAACAAGATAATGAGCGACAGATTGACAGCATTAAGTCCACATGCATCAATAATCATTCTCAATGTGAACGGATTGAACTCTCCAATAAAAAGACACAGAGTGGCAAAATGGATTAAAGAACAAGATCCAACAATTTGTTGCCTCCAGGAAACACACCTCAGCCCCAAGGACAAACACAGACTCAGGGTGAAGGGGTGGAGGACAATACTTCAAGCAAATAGCAAGGAAAAAAAGGCAGGTGTTGCAATTCTCATATCAGACCAAGTGGATTTCAAAATAAGACAGGTAAAGAGAGACACAGAGGGACAATATATAATGATCAAAGGGACACTTCATCAAGAAGAAATAATGCTTATAAATATCTATGCACCCAACACAGGAGCACCAAGATCCATAAAGCAACTATTAACAGACCTAAAGGAAGATATTAAAAACAACACAATAATAGTAGGGGACCTCAACACCCCACTCACATCAATGGACAGATCATCCAGACAGAAAATCAACAAGGAAATAGTGGAGCTGAATGAAAAACTAAAACAATTGGACTTAATAGACATATATAGATCACTCCACCCTGAAGGAGCTGAATACACATTCTTCTCAAGTGCACATGGAACATTCTCTAGGATAGACCATATGTTGGGAAACAAGGCAAGCCTCTACAAATTTAAAAAAATTGAAATAATAACAAGCATCTTCTCAGATCATAGTGCTATAAGGCTAGAAATTAATTACAAGAAAAAAGCTGAGAAAGGCACAAAGATGTGGAGACTAAACAACACACTACTGAACAAGAAAGGGATCATTGAAGAAATTAAAGAAGAAATAAAAAAAATACCTGGAAACAAATGAAAATGATAGCATGCCATACCAACTCATATGGGATACAGCAAAAGCTGTATTAAGAGGAAAATTCATCGCAATACAGGCACATCTTAACAAACAAGAAAAATCCCAAATAAGCAACCTTAAAGCACACCTAACTGAACTAGAGAAAAAAGAACAAATGAAGCCCAAAGTCAGCAGAAGGAGAGAAATAATAAAAATCAGAGCAGAAATAAATACTATTGAAACGAAAAAGGCAGTAGAAAGGCTCAATGAGACAAAGAGCTGGTTTTTTGAGAAGATAAATAAAATTGACAAACCACTAGGCAGACTTACAAAGAAAAAAAGGGAGAAAGCTCAAATAATCAAAATCAGAAATGAGCGAGGAGAAATAACAACAGACTCTGCAGAAATACAACAGATTATAAGAGAATACTACAAAAAACTATATGCCAACAGAATGGATAACCTAGAGGAAATGGATAAATTCCTGGACTCCTACAATCTCCCAAAGCTCACTCAAGAAGAAGCAGACAATTTGAACAGACCAATCACAAGGAAAGAGATTGAAACAGCAATCAAAAACATCCCAAAGAATAAAACCCCAGGACCAGATGGCTTTCTTGGGGAATTCTACCAAACTTTCAGAGAAGATTTAATACCTATCCTTTTCAAGCTATTCCAAAAAATTAGGGAAGATGGAACACTTCCTAACACATTCTATGAAGCCAACATATTAAGAAAATATTTTCCTCCCTTCCCACACCTTTTCCATTTGTACTCTTTCTTAGCATGTATCCTTGTCCTTATGGGGCCAGGCGCAGGATTTTGTACTGCTGTCCTCACTTGAAAAGCCAAGAAAAACTACTCATATTCTTTTGTTTTGAACTACCTAGATAGACCCGACAAATCTCTTCATAAACAAAGGCCTAGTACCAAAGTCTTTGAAAGTCTCAATCACGGCATGTGGAAGTCAAAAGAGAGTTTTCTGAGCTCCAAATTGGATTTTAAAAATAAAGAACCAAGTCTGGAAGAATGAGAGAGCATAAAAATCTATGCTCTATTCATCAGAATTTGTATCAATACAAGATAATATAAAAGTCATCTTTTTGCCTGATGAAAATAAGAACCTAAGACTTTGGGTAGAGGATAGTAAATGAGAACACAAAGGGCATGTGGCTGAGGTCAATGAAATGAAAAGGCAACATACAGAATGAGAGAAAATATTTGCAAATCATATATCTGAGAAGGAGTTAATATCCAAAACATATAACTATGTAATAGCAACAACAACAAAAACCCCCAAGCCACAAATAATCTGATTAAAACTGAGCAAAAAACATGAATAGACATTTTCCCAAAGAAGATGTACAAATGCCCAACAAGTACGTGGAAAGATGCTCAACATCGCTAATCATTGGGGAAATGCCAATCAAAACCACAATGAGATATCGCCTCACACCTGTTAAAATGGCTATTAACAAAAACACAAGCATTTTTTATGGCAGGTCTAGTGGTGATAAACTGTCTCAGATTTTGTTTTTTGGAAAAAGTCCTGGTATTTTCTTCATTTCTGAAGGACAGCTTTTCTGTATATAATGCTCCTGGTTGACACTTTTTCTTTCCATATTTTGAATAAATCGTCTCACTCTCTCCTGGCCTGCAAAGCATCTGCTGACAAATCTGCTAACTTTCTTATGGGGGCCATCTTCTATGTGATGAATTACTTTTCTCTTACTGCTTTCAAAATTTGCTGTTTATGACTTTTGACAATTTAATTATAACGTATATTGGCGTAGGCCTTTTTGGTTTCTGTGTAGTTGGGATCCTTTGAGCCTCATGAATCTGAATGTCCATTTCTCTCCTCATGTTCAGCAAGTTTTCATGTATTATTTCTTTGTGTAGAGTTTCTCTCCTTTCTCTGTTTTCTTCCTGAGATTCTCATAATGGGTTTATTGTTTCTTTTGATGCAGTTCCATAAGTCTCGTAGGCTTTCTTCACTCTTTTTCATTTCTTTTCGATAGTTCCTTTGACTGGATAATTTCAAATGACATGTCTTCAGGTTCATTGATTCTTTCTTCTACTTAGTCAAATCAGCTGTTGAAGCTCTCTATTGAATTTTTCTGTTCAGTCATTGTATTCTTCAGCTCTAGGATTTCGTTTGTTTGTTTTAAATGTCTATATTTGTTGAACAATTCATTTTGTTCATGTTTTCTAATTTCATTTAATTGTCTGTCTGTGTATTTTTGTTGTTCACTCAACTTTTCAAAGAGGATTGTTCTGATTTCTTTGTCAGACAGTTCATAAATCTCCCCTTTTTTGGGGTCAGTTATTCAAGCTTTATTAGTTTCCTTGATGTCATGTTTAGCTGGTCCTTCATCATCCCTGTATTCTTGTGTTGGTATCTGCACATTTGAGTAAGTGATCTCCTCTTATGGACCATACAAGTTCATTTTGGCAAGGAAAGACCTTCATCATCCAGCTTGGCTTGAGGTACTGGATAGATCAGTTGGTAGCACCCCCAGGCAGGTGGTGCTTGTCCTCAGTGTCTCCAGTTAGTTAGGTGACTGCCCATGCTCTGAGGTTGGGAGGATGACACTGTCTGGATTCCATGGTTGAGTGGGCCTGCTGTCTGGGCTCATCATTCAAGTAAGGCCACTGCATAGGCTCCTGGGTTGGAGGGGGCAGATGGCTATGTTGTGCTGTTAGGTGGGACCACTAACCGGACTCTGTAATCACCACTTGTCAGGCAGTGTGGCAGGCTGTGCTTGGAATCAATGAAAGCAGAAACCCATTCTGCCAAGATCTGAGTGCTGGTTGCTCTAAGTCCTGGCCTCCTTCTTCATCTCTATCTACTCCCCAGTGTTTTAGCTTAGCAGGTTTCACCAATCATCCCAATGAGGTGAGACCTGGCTGAGCCTTCCAGGAAGTGTCTTGCAATGCTAGGAAGAACAAATGTCCACTTTGGGTTTTCTTTTTCCCACTGGAGAAATTGTGGTCCCTGGGGGTCCTCACAGTTTAGTACTGTGCTGGCCTGGAAAGGGACAACGTAGTCAAAGTGAAGCCATTTCTTTATCCCTTCTAATGAAGTCCTTCTCAGGCTTTGTTGTTCAGAGGAGTGCTTCAGCCTAGCCCTTGGGTTCTGGAATTTTTACAATGGTGTCTTGTCTGTAGATAGTTGCTAGTTGGTCTTCTTGTGAGGGGGACTGAAGTTGCCAATGACGTATCTCACCAATTTACTGATATGACAGGTTTTCCTTTTTGTGGTTGGCTTATCTCACTTATGTCTTCCATGTTCATCTATTTTGTTGTGATGGCAGCATCTCCTTTTTTAATGTAGAACAATATTCCATTGTATATATATCCATTCATCCCTTGAAGTACCTTTAGTTTGCTTCCATGTCTTGAGAACTGTGAAAAATGCTGCAGCGAACATGGGAATGCAGACATCTCTTTGAGTTACTGATTTCATTTCTTTTGGATATATACCTAGAAGTGGGATGGCTGGATCAAATTGTAGTTCTGTTTTTAGTTTTTTAAGGAAACTTTATTCTGTTTTCCATAAGGGGTGTACACTTGTATATTCCTGCCAACGGTATACAAGGATTCTCTTTTCTCCACACCCTCATCAACATTTATTATCTTTTGACCTTTCGATAATTGCCATCCTAATAGTTATGAAGTGATATCTCATTGTGGTTTTGATTTGCATTTATTTCACTGATGATAAGTGATGTTGAGGACCTTTTTGTGCATCCATTAGCCATTGGTTCATTATTTGGGTGGGGAGGAATGCCTATTTAGGTAATTTGTCCATTTTTTTAATGCATCGTTAGGTTTCTTTTTTTGCTATTGAGCTTTGTGAGTCTTTTATTTATATCTCAATTGGGCTGCAAAGAAATTCACCCACAGTGTAGTCTTTGAATCCCTTCTCTGAGAAACACTCTGTGAAGTGTTTTTAAAGGCAGAGAACTAGAAAAGAAAAGTTTTTAGGAACATTCTTGCAATATTTTTGTCGACTTAAGCACTCAATCTTGGGTGTAATATTAGGAATGAAAGTGTGAGTCAGAGTTGGCATAGGTTTGGTTTTAGTAAGCCCTGTCAAACAGTTTTCCAAAAAGGGGATTATGTGCACTCCACCAACCATGTAAACATTCTAGGTGCTATAAGTCCTTTGCAGTACTTGTTATTGTCAGACTTTTATTATATCGATGCTGGTAGATCCTGAAATGGTATTGTGGTTAAAATTTACATTTTCTTGATGAGTAATGATGCAGATAAATTTTTCATGTGTTTATTTTTTATTAGCCATTTGAGAATCTTTTTTCTTCAGAAGTACTTGTTCTGCTTATTCAAATCATACTTTTATATTAATTATATATAATTATAATAAAATATTAAAATTGTGCAATACATAATTTGTATTTTCATGTGTAAATACATATTGTATATATATGTGTGAGCGTGTGTGTTATATATATATATATGTATGTATGTATGTATATAGTTTTATTTCTTTGTCTTGCTTCATTGTATTTGCTAGGACCTGAAGTATAATTTAAAATATACATGGTAATGGTAGACGTATTTTTTTCCCAATTTGATGAGAAAAATATTGAATATTTTATCATTGAGTATGACGTTTGCCCTAGGATTTCCGTAGACGTTTTTTTCAGTTTAAGGGATTTCTTCATTATTCTTGGCTTGCAGAGATTTTTATCATAAATAATTGTTGACTTTTTTCAAATGATTTTTTCAGCATCTATTGAGATAATCATAGATTTTTTCTTCTTTATTCTTTCAGTGTGATGCATTATATGGATTGATTTTCTAATGCTAAAGTAATCTTCTATTCCTGAATATATTCCACACTGTCCAGATGGATTATCCCACATAGATGTCAACATATAGATATATAGATGTATTAGTGTTTATATATATAAGCATATATATATATAGTTGTGTATGTTTCTACGTCCTTTTGTCTACATCCCAGTCCCACCTAGAATGTGACTGAACACAACATTTTGTCATAAAAAATATTTTACATAGAGTGAACAAGGCTTCTCTAGAGGAGTCAGAGATCCCTGGACCATCATCTGTACATCTGTAGGGGGAGCTTTGAGAATGAGAAGGAAGACAACTTGTACATCTTCCAGCTGCTTTTATACCCACTGTACTCCCTACAACAACAACATCACAGGACCAGCCTCCACTGCTTCCAATGCTTTATCTCAGTAAATCTTCTCTGCCTTTATCTCAAACACTTAGAAGTTTTGAGCCTCATAGAAATAATACTGAAATGTTTTGTTTATAATAGGAGCAGTGGGAAGACCTCGGTGTAGTGTAGGCATTCCTTAAACCAGGGACCCTTTAATTTTTTAATCACTGTGGCACACATATACACAACAGATGTCTAGGAAATATATAAAATATCCATGAAGCAATACTTACCATTATTCTCCATGACATACTCTGTTATTCCATTATTTTACTTTTTGTTATTAAAAAAATCTAATCATACATTCTTAATTAATTTCTTACCCCATGAACATTTAAAATACTCCTTTTTATATAACTCAACCCTAGAAAATATACTTCTAAGGGTGACATATACCCAAAATCATAAACAACAAGTCTGAAGAAATTACATTAGAAACGCCCTGATGAGATTGTGGTAATATTTCCTTATTTTGAGTCATGGGACACAAATTAGAGAAATAAAGAAAAGATTAAACATGTAGGATAATAATTGTATAAGCAGGACAGCAATATGACATTTTACCTTTGGGAGGGTAATGTTTTGATAATGGATGGTGAGAAGAAATGCATTGAACATGTCTGGGTGGGCTTGACTGAAGCTCTGAGCAATTTAGTGTAGATCAAGACAAAATAATTAGATTTATAAGAATTATGAGTCAGTTAGCAAAAAAATCAAAAACAAGTAAAAACAGAATCTAAAGTGGCTACAGATGAAACATACTTGGATTAAATCTAAGACTATTTTGTATGAGTCTCTGCTATGTCACTCGGTCAACTTATAATGATGATGGTGACAATGGTAAATATTAGAATAATACTACTTGCAACAAATTTACTAGCTGTGTACATTATGTCCTGAATGCCATTCTAAATGCTTTATCTTGTTTAAACTGCAAGCAGCACTACAAAGTCAATTCAATTATTGTTATAATTTCACAGATATGGAAAGTGAGGCAAAGGACGATTAACAAATTGATCATGCTAGACAACCCATAAGCAATGGAGCTTTGTCCCCAGTCAAGATGATTTGACATCAGGCACTTCCATGATAACACACATTTGGACGGACAATGTCTGACTGTGGATGAAGTTCTAAATCCTGAAAGGAATTCCTAATTCCTTTCATCCTGAAAGAATGAAAACCCACTCGGAACTAGGAGTAGTGTTAATAAAAGTGTGTTTTTGAGGCCCACAGAACGGTTGGGAAAGCAAAAGATTTTAACTGTTTTAAGTAAAGTAGCAGATTTATAGGAAATGAGAGTCAGGACTGGAAAATGTAACCCAAAGAGCTGCTTAGACTATGAATGGTCTAACATCCACGGGTAACATTCATGGACCAAGCACTCACAACCACATATGCACAATTCTGAGGAACACAAGGAAATCCAGATTGGATTCTGTTTAGATCCAGAGTGTGGACATAGGTTTCCCAAATTGTTAAGGAGACAAGAGCCTGAGCCTGGATTTGATGGATGTTTTGTACAGAAGGGAGTGGTGTAGAGTATAGGGGATCGCTGAAGAACTAGCTCCCTGCCAGCATGGACAGTAGCATGGTCTGTCTTTAGGGAAACAATGTCTGTACACTGAAGGGTCAGAGCCCTTGTCCTGCTCATTTGTGCAGTTACGGTCGTTCTTGCACTGACACTGCTGGGCCTCATTGAGATTGCTCTTTACTAATTCCAACAAACAATGAGCCAAGTTCATGGCCCTCACGAGAGATCCTAAGCATCAGATGAAAGGTCTATCTGGCAGATAAATTTCTGATCGATTTCTTGTTTCTACCAGATACAAGTGTGCACCAAGGGGAATGTTCTTCAATAAAGATGCAGCAGAGAACATAATCTTGACCAGCCATTATGTCCCTGTCTGAGTCTCTGGGTCAGAGCAGACCTACAAGGTCAGTCAGGGCATCAGTGATAATTTATGCTAGTACCCAGTCAAATCAAAGCAGAACCCTACATGGAAATCTATGAAGCTACAGCCAGACACTCAACAGCCCCAAATGGCTTCAGTAGCTGTCAGAACGGGGTGGCCTGCACTGTCACAGAAGTGGTATGGAGCCCAAGCGTGTGAGCAGTGTAAGTCAGGCCTGCTCATGTGGTACAGCCCTGAACAAAAACTGATGTTCACTGAGTATTCAGAGTCTCTGGGACGGAGGAAAACTTTTCTTTCCTCAGCATCTGCTGTTTATTCTGATACAAGCAAATCTCTATTTTACTTGGAAAATCGTTTATTGTGTACTTGAATTAACAGACAGGACAGAAAACTACTTATGCATATGCTTCTCCCAATGTCCAGGCAACACATTTAAGGCCAGGATGCCTTCTAAATAGCATGGACAAATGACTAATGGGTAAATTAATTTAAAAAACACACAACTTTTACCTCACAGGGAAAGCTATTTTTTTCTCATAATAGATTTGTTGAATCGCAAATGTGTTAGTGGAAAAACCCACCATCCAGTGTCTCAGAAGCAGGTGATCACAACATATCTTCTCCCTAACCAGAGAAAATATCTTTGCAACAATGTGTCCCATTTCGTCTCATTTTGGACTATGTAGTATTTTCATAATCATGACCAGTGAGATATAGAACAATACATCCATTTTATGGAGTAAAATTTCTTTTGTACAATTAATAACAAAATCTGTCTTTATATTTTATAATTTTGAATATAAGAGAAAAATCCAAGGAAGACAATTGTTAAAATGCTTATTATCAAATCATCCAAGAAAAATACCATAGTATATTGCATCCTATGAACTTCCAAGTGTTTGTTTTTCCCTTCTATATATGTATATGTATTTTTCAAAAACACTATTATATAATCCATATTTCACAGCATTTTATTTACAATGACCATACTGTGAATAGTCTTCCTTTCAATATCCTTTTTACTGTGTGCCTGATATTTCATACCATTGATAGAAACTATCTTATTTATCTATTCTCTGGTTGATAGAATAATTTCTCTCTTTATCTCAATAATATGAAAACCACCGTGATTAACTTCCTTGGAGGTAAATAATTTTACTTCCTACCCTTGAACAACCCAAAAGCAGAAACAAGATATTGGAAAAATGAGCCACTGAAGGCCCTGAGCTCAGAATGTATCACTGGCGTCATGTCTGTGTCTGCTCCTTCCTTGCTGAGGATCAACCTTCCCTTTGCCTTGGAGGACAGGACAGCATCAGTGTGAACATCCTGTGTCACTCAACTATCCAGACTCATCAGCTGCCTAAGCTTAGAAGTGCAATCAGTGAGGTGATATCATGCATATGCACCCTTGGTTAATTAATAACTCTCAATGTCTTTCTCTTCTAGAGTTACTTATATGTCCAATGTGCTTTGTTCTTAATATGCTGTTGCTGATTCTGAGAGAACAAAGAGCTCTTCCCTCTTTTAATACGATTGTCTTTCTCCAAAGATTCAGAGTGATTCTGGAAAAAAGATATTTAAGAAGAATTATTGAAAGTATTTGTTTGCTCTCATTATAAATCTCAGGTAAGAATGAGTTGGACACATTTGCAAAACTTTGGACAACAGCCTTACATACTTTTAAGATGCAGAAAGCTGTAATAATGAAAATGTGCAAATTTTCACATTTTGTCAACAGAATGAATTCCAGAAATCTTCCTGTATTAATCCATTTATTTTTTTATTTATCCATTTATCAAACAAATATATATTGACTATCTACCATGAATCACTGTCTCTGCTTGTGTTTGGATCTATCACTGTAAAATTTAGCATCTTCCCATAACAAGGAATTCACCATCTCACATATTCCTTACAAGGCCTTGAAAGGTACAAGAAAATATTTGTTGAATAAAGAAATACAATTTTCATATTATTTTGTGTTTTTGAGATTAAATTATAACTCTCTGCCATCTCCAGAAGATTTAACAGCCACAGAGCCAATTAGTCAATACAAGTACCCAATGTTATCCCCAAGGGCTTTTGCATACTTGCTTCCAACACACAGTTCATCTTCTAAGGTCCTAAGAAAGCGTCTTGTTCTTCAGTTGGATGTGACAAGTATCTTCTTGGTCATCTTGCAAATGATTTTGTCAACGGTTCTACTGTCCACAATACAAACAATGTCATCTCTGAGTCCTAGGGAGAGAAGAAAAATTAGGAATTTGTTTGAGTTTGTAGATATTTGGGGATTATCACTTTTTTTTTTTCTGAGAAAGATTCTCCCTGAGCTAACATCTATGCCAATTTTCCTCAATTTCTTTTGTATGTGGGACACCTCCACAGTGTGGCTGATGAGTGGAGGAGGTCTGCCCCTGGGATCTGAACCCGTGAACTTGAGCCACTGAAGTGGAACACGTGGAACTTGAACTATTCAGCCACGGGCCGGGCCTGGGGATTATTATCTTCTAGTGTCACCTTTTCTTCCTTATTTCTGACCTAATTTTTATATTTCGACTAGGTAACTTCAAGTACCTTTTATAAACTATGACTTAATCTCTTTGATGTTAATATCTCTAGGATTCTTGTGTGTTGTTCTCATGACATGCATGCCCCACAGGGTCAGTAAGATCTTTATGACCTGACATGTGTGCACATAGTGAGTTGAGTAATTTATCCTTCAAACTATAAATGACAAAAAAACGGGTCAAGATGGAAATAAAACATGAGTACTCTGCTACAGTTAAAGATAATATTTATAAATATAATCACAAATAAGATAACACATATGGTTAGTTTTATAGGAAATTCTATCACTTGAGAAACAGAAAATTCAAATTGTATATTGGTTCTATATGAAAAAAGAAAATGAAGGGACTATTAACAAATCAATACATAAGGCTACTATAACTCTTGATAACAAAATCAGAAAAAGGAACATTAGAAAAGAAACACAAGACTATTTTTGTGTAATATATATTATATTAATTAATATATTATAGATAATATGTGAAATATATTAATATAATATGGTATATTATTATATATTATATATATCAGAAATTTCATCTTTGCTGTCTGAGAAATAAAAATCTTTCTGACTTTTCCTGCTAACTTAAACTGGATTACTAATGTTCAGCCTACATGTTTCCAAGAGCCAAATTTTTCTCTGTCCAGCTCCTTAAGTTTGAGAGTTCTGATCAAGTTATGAGTTTAGTTCATCAACACACAGCACACAGTAAGAAAAAATATGTATCCATTGGTCCCACTTTCTGTCCATGATTGTAGGAAAAGACACCTGCATCTAATATCCACATAACCGCGGTTGCCTTGGGAGCAGTAGAAAAGAGACAAATGGCTGAGCCATGTCAAGTCCATCTTGCCACTTGGTGACTTGTTGGGTCAGCAGCAGAGGGGGAGGTAAAATTTCCTTCTCCAATTAGATGGGCTGGAGCCAGAAGGATGGCCATTCAACCTCCTAGAGATTGACCTGAACACACATCTCTACCTTCTGGGTCTCTGATCCATCAGCAAGGCATAAAATTTCTTCAGAGTGAAAGATATACCTTCAGTGTGTCTTTCACATATCCAGTCATAGATTTTCAGAATTTGACCTTTCAAGTATCAGTGATTTATTCTTTGCTGGCTTCTTTCCAAACACAAAAGATGTTTTATGTCACTTTACTCAAAGGAGAGTCCTCCCTCCAGATGGCCTTCTCCACACTGCTGCACCCATCGGGGGATTTGCATATTGTTCCCTGGGGAGGACTTTCCCTTGAGAGTCTCAGATAAATGGTCAGCTCTCATCTTGCTTTGACTTATCAGGACTATCAGTTCAACTTCTCAAAATGAGGTTCCCTGCTCAGTTCCTGGAGCTGCTAATGCTCTGGATCCCAGGTAAGGACAGAGGGGAGATGAGAAAAGAGCATGGTATTGGAGGGGGGGGCACAAGTGCTTTTCATGTGTATTTGTCCACATGTTGGATGCATATCTACCCTCTGCAAGGGGCATGTGAAGTTTAGATCTCTGAGAATGAGGAAGAATCCAGAAGAAACAGCTAATTCTCCTGTGGTGAAGAATGTGACACAGAAAGACAGAGAGGATGTAGGCAACTTCTAGACAACTTTGTAATTTACAAATCGTGAGATCTTTTTCAAATTGGATATTTTAGAGTATTAATAAAAATTTTAAAAGAAAGGATTTAACCTGAAATTAATAACAAAATGGAAATTATGAAAATTGTTCCTAAAGTTTGTATATAACCTTACACCTTTGCCTCATTATTTTAGGATCCAGTGGGGATATTGTGATGATGCAGACTCTACTCTCTCTACTTGTCACCTCTGGAGAGCCAGCCTCCATCTCCTGCATATCTAGTCAGAGCCTAGTGATGGATACATCTATGTGAATTGGTACTTTCAGAAGCCAAGCAAGTCTCCATAGCTCCTTATCTTTGTACTTTCTCACTGCCTCTCTGGGGTCCCAGACAGGTTCATGGGCAGCAGGCCAGGGACAGATTTCATTCTCAAAGGCAGCAGAGTGGTGGCTGGGGATTTTGGAGTTTATTACTGCATGCAATCTCTACAACACCCTCCCACAGTGGTAGATCTGTGAACACAAACCTCCCTCTTGGGTGGCTCAGCTGTCCACGTGTGTTGTTTGTCTGGGGAGCAGGCAAAGCAGATTCTTTGAGTGTGCCTGGGAGAGAGATGTTGTAGGACCTGGAGAACAGGTTGCAGCTGAGGGTTCTGGACCATGATTGTCTCAGCTGCACCTCAGATGCTACCAGTTAAGTCTCATCAGCTGCACAGTCTTGGCGTGACAGAACCAGCAGAATGGAGGGTCCCAGTGCCCTCTGAGCAGAGTCATGAGGAAAGGGAGAGGTAAATGCAAGGTCACCCTAATTCTCCCTATTTTGTGTACGGTTGTGAAACAACTTGAGTCAGCATAACAGACAGACAAATGAGGCAGATCCGTAGCAACATAAATTAAATACGTGTTGGGTTTAGCAGGTTTTTGTATATTTTTAAGAGGATAATATTTCATAATGTTAAAACAATTGGTATTTTCCCACTTTCCCAACTTTCTACATCTCCCTTTTTTACTTATCTTCTCGCTCTATTAATGTATTCTTTGAGATAGCAGTCTACACCAACTGTCCTTGAGGGAGTTAGCTGAGAATGACTTGTAAAAGTTTTGGGTTATGGGCGTCCAAATAGTCTTTTGTCAATCCACAGTAGATGCCGCATCCTAATGCTAAAAGTCTCTGCTTTGTCTCAATTACCTTTTGCAGAAGGAAAATGTGAGTTCTTGAAGTTACAAAAGTTGTTTAAACCAAAAAAAGCATATCTGGAAGATTTAGGGCATGGAATTCATCCCATACAACACTGGAAGAATACATATGATAGGAGATTTCTTTTGCTTTCCTGAAAGGCAAGAATTTAAAGTTGTGGATGATGGCAGGAATGGGAACAGGAAGAGATTATAGCACCTTCTGCAATCAGACATAGTCTGCTCTTTGGCTCACATTTAGGGGGTTAAATGCCCCTGTTTGTTGTGGGTCAATAATAAGAATCCAGAAAGAGGACCAGATGTGTTTCTTATGAAGAATCACAGAGTGGATGGGACTTCTGCCTGGCTTCCTAGGTCCCTTCTGAGCTGCTGCACATTTCACAGGAAATGAGTGTAGGGAGCAGGCGTTAGACCTATAATCATCCAAGGCTTAGTAATGTCCCTGCTCAAAGAGACCTAAGGTCATGTCACTTTGTCTCTGTCAACCCAGCACAGCCTAGGAGATCTGAAAACATATTTGCTCCTCCAGGTGGTCCAGCAGAGACCATGTGGTTGGGTTGGGGGGAGATGCAATGTGCAATGACCTTAAACCAGAAGGCCCATTGGGCCCAAATCAACAGCAGATACAGAGGAGATGGAGACCAACATGGATGATTCAGACAGATGTTAAGGATGATCTGTGCAGCCTTGGAGGAAAATAAAATGCATCTGAGTAGGTAGGGGATTTCTGCCCTTCAGGTCCATCATCCTCTGGCCTGTCTGCTACCTCAAACCTCAGGCACGTCCCCTTTAGAGAGATGGCCATGTGTTAGTGGTTGCCCTGTGGGACCACCAAAGTGCAGGCAGAGGTTCTCTTCCCAGGTGTGTTCTTCTACCCGGGTCAAATCAGAACGTCTCTCCACATGCAGCTTGGAAAATGATACAAAATTCAGGTAAACGTCAGCTCAACTAGGAAGGCATCTTTTTGGTTTGCAAGTTTAGGTCATCTAATCCTCATTTTTTTCCACTGCTCTCTGGTGTCATGAAAACATGACTTCTGCCATTTACCCTTTTATTTTTTTGTACCTTTTGCAGTGATTGGCCTTCCAAAACATCCAGCATTCTATCTGAGAACTTGTATTCCTGTCATTTTTTTAACACAAATAATATTTGCAGATGACAACCTTTGTGCTATATTGCCGTAAAAAGGAAAAATTCAAACAATAAATAAATGTGCTATTTTCACATGACCTGCTCATTTCCTGAAAATGAATCTGACGTGTTTTCTAGTGATAGTTGATAGAAAATAAATACTTCAAATAGATCCCATTTAAAAAAATTCTATAAAAATATTTCTGAATAATGGGCATGCTCATTACATGTCCTGACATGTATGAATGAAAATAAATAATGTTTAGATCAACAAACAGTAGAATCCTCTTTTTGGTTAAGAAAATAAAACATATAGAGATGAGTTTCTTTCCAAGATAATGAATTCCATAGGGAGCGTAGTTAAAAATGAATTCTTAACTAGAAAATCGAAAAAAAAAAGAAAACATGTCTTATCTTAAGGAGTTTGTAACACACACAAAGGATGATGAGTCTTCAGGAGGTGTTTCCACACATATTCACAGTGGGGACACACATCCATTCAGAATTCTATTGATTTCTTGCTCATATTCATGAATGTGTAGCCTGGAGAAGCTGCACATGCTCCTGTGAGCAGGACACTCACTGGACCCTGCAGTGTAACAGCCCCAAACCTCACAAGGAGGCTCAGCCTCTCAGGGCAGCAGGAGCAGCTGTGGTGACTAGAGGACAGGTGGACACCAGGCTGGGCTCTAGTGGAAATGGCTTGTGGAGCTATGAGGAAGAGCCCATGGAGGCCTCAGTCACAGAGAGTGGGCATCTCTTCTGTGTAAACAGGGGCCAGGGCATCAGGAGAACAGCCTCCCAGAGCCCCTTTCTTCCTCCCCACATAGGACGCTTACACCCCACAGGACCTCTGGGGAATGGGGTCACTGCTGACTTCACTGGCTGCAAAGAAGCTCAGTCATGTCATTGGGAGGAGACCCTAGTGAGCTCCTGACATCATCCACTGCCACTAAATCCCTCAGGGCCCTGCTTCATGCCTTTGCCCAATGATCGTCACTCTCTCTAACCATCAGAAGACTGGAGAGCTGCCTGCAGTGTGTGATGTTTGGCTTTTGAACAAGTCAAAGCTCACTAGAGTCTCTCATATGTACATCGACATAACAATATTGCTTCATAATCCTACTTGACTCTCCTTGTCACCGAATTGTCTCTGAACAGTTCCTCAATCTGACTCTTAGACTTTCTCTTGCGAAGCTGCTCTTGCGCATTTTTCCCACACTCACACGATTCCAGTGCTGCAGCCTAAGCACGGCTCACTGCATCGACACATTTCTGTTGATAAAAGGCTCCCGTTATTTAGTATAATTTGTTCTCCTTTTATTAGTGACAACGGCAGCTTAGCTGATTGATTCTAAATCTTCTTTGCTAATATACATGTTCATTGCCATAGCTTCAGAGCTATAAATTCTCTTTCTTTCCTCTCAGAAATTTTCATATATTTTCTTTCAACTCAAAGTACTTGCTAATTTCCCATTTTGCTACTTCTTTAATCCTAGTTTTTTTTTAGTAGTTTTTGATTGATTTTCCAAATATTTGTGGACTTTTCTGATAACCTTAGGTCACTGATTTTGAATATGATTCTCGTCTTTATAGAATGCACTTTGCATGATTTGAATCTATTTAATTTTATTGACCTACCTCGAGGCCCACAATGTGGTCTATCTTAGCAAATGTTCTGAAAGGAATATGTATTTTACTGATATTCGGTGGAGTGTCTCTAAGCGTCAGTGATGTCCAGGTGGTTAATGTCGTTAAATCTTCTGCGTCTTCACAGGCCCTAGTGACAGGGCTGTTGACATGGCAGGCTGCACCTGGTGCAGAGCTCTTTGCTGCTCTGGGCCCCATCAAAGCTGGCTGAATTATATTTCACCTGGTACGAGGGCCAGACCAGGACTCCTCGAGGTGGAATGTGTTGTCTCCATAAGTCAGAGAGGCCTGTCAGGTGATTCTTTCCTTTAAAGAAGAGGATACATGTTAAACACTCTGGAAGGAAAGGTGTACCCCCATTCTCTTTATGGGCCATTCATGAGGGATCTTATGATTGGGGGAAATAGTTCACACTGTTTGGTGGCAGCTGTAGAACAAAGAGGTCAGAAATATAATCTGGACAGCAACTCCAACTAGGAGACATCAGCTGTCAGACCACATGCAGAATCACCAGGAAGCCCAGAAAGAGTTCCCGGTCATTTTCAGATGATATCATTTCTCTTGACAGAATTTCTTGGCTGGTGTTCTTGTTAGGAGAGTTTAAAATTTTAAATTATAATTTCTGTACAGTCAGGTGTTACTTAATGACAGGGATGCATTCTGAGAAATGCATTGTTAAGTGATTTCATACTTGTGAGAATATCAGAGAGTGTACTTACACAAACTTAGATGGTATAGCCTACTACACACCTAGGCTGTATGGTACTAATCTTATGGGATCGCGGTCGTATATGCGGCCTGTTGATGGGAAGGTGGTTATGTGGCACATGCCTGTACTTTTATTCTACCTACTTTCACTTGGTCATTATATCAACGGTACACTTGGGGGCAGTCAAGTCAATGTCTCAATAGACATATTTATGTCCTTCCAAGTTCTGGTCCAAAGTTTTTCTCTATCACATTAAAGATATTAATACTATGAGAATGATAATTCAAATTAAGCCTCTCTTTCTGTCTATCTTTCACTCTCTGTCTCTTTTTTTCCTGCAAATATCACAGTGAGATAAATTTCATAACAGATTTTTCATTATCTCTTGTTTTTTTTCTACATGTTCTGAGTGCGGTTTAATTGCTGTTATGAGCAATACTACAAGTTTAGTTTGAAGCAAAAGCAAATCACTTTTGCTGACTCTGGAAACCTTAGCATTAAACCAGGAACAAAAAATGTTGCTCTTGTCTGTTTAGGGTTATACTCAAAATTTTTAGGGACCAGCAAATATTTGCTTTAATTTTTCCATAGAATCGATAGGTTTCTCCTCTTTATTTTTCCTTAAAGAAGTCATCTTGGTGGAATTAGTTTCCCCAGGATAATAAGTTAGTGTGTATTCTCATAATCATTTCAAAGTTTAACTAAGACTACAATGATTCCAGAAAATGAGAGACATTCTCCAGATTGAGGATGTTCCCAACTTACTAGAGCAAGAACATGAAATCTGAGGAAGACCTGCGCAAGTTTCCAATATGTTATCATAGCCTACATTTCCTTCTTAAACCATGTAATTTCTACCTGTGACTGATTCAGAAAGCTCAGAATTATTTTATTTTATTTCTCATCCTTATTCTCTGCTTGGCCTAGTAGGTGCTTTAGAAGAGTCAACATGCAAATTTTTGGAAGCACTGCAAGGTGAGGGCAGTTGATGCTTCAAAGAGCGTCTGAACTTTGGTGCATCCTTGGCTCCTGGTCTAAAGAGACTGAGTGGATGTGAGGTTCTCCACTGTGAGCCTTCCGCTCCCCTAAGTCAGAGATCACTATTTCACTCACTGATGCAGAGGCTGTGTTTTATTATAAGACAACGAATGGCCACTAAATATTTCATTCAGACTTTGGCTCCTTCCTGTTCTGAACTTTAATTTGTATTAACAGGAGATGAAAAGAAGTGGTTAACGAGAATTTAAGCTGATTTTATAAGTCATTTTAAGTGATTTAATTGGATCTTGTTTATTCCAGAGGGTCTAAAATTCCCTTATTCAAAATTTGTATAAGCATTTTGCAGATTCTTAAAATAGTTGAATATGGAAGAAAGATGGAATTTGAGAAATCTTAGACTATAAGTCCCCATTTTTCTTCTGGTAAACTATTCCCTCTAAATGAAAAATCCAAAGAAAACAATTTTTTTCCTGGATATTAATACAATTTTTATATCAAAGGCAGCTTCAACTAAAATTTAAGAGGCTAGGATCCCCATTTCTCACGTAAACCAGACCTTCTTACAAGGTCCAACAGACCAACCTCAAATGCAGACTGTGAAAAAAAAAATTGTTAAACTTCCAGACAAGCTGTGGCTTGAGAGAGCTTCTTTTGAGTTTACACTCCCCTTTCCAAGGCTGAGCCTTGGGCGGTGTCTTAGAGAAGAACTTACAAGGCAGACAGTGCTCTGGATGCAATGGAACTGTTATCTTCCTTTGTCCAGTTATTAAACGGGTGAGCTGGACACAAAAGAAAGTTTAACATTTACAGACAAAAAGCCTTCATCTCTAGCACACAATTTCCCCACTTATCCTTATGGATCAGTTGTTTACCTCTATAGGATTTTTATATCTATTTAAAGAAAAAGGAAACAAAAATAAGTCAAACATTTGGATATAGATTTGTATTAAGCAGATGAAGAATAAGGTCTCGAGGATCCAGAAGCACGATGTGTGAAAAATACCTGTTTCTCCCAGTGTTTTGAGAAAACATGAACACAGAGGATAAACACATTCACACAACCGTCCCTGAGCTCCCTACAAATCAGAAGTTATCCTTTAATGGGTGAAAACTTGCAATTATTTAAAAAAGACTGACAAATTTAATCACAGGTGCCTCTGGCTCAGAAATCCAAGTCAGCCCACCTGCACCTGGGGATCTCCCTCTGCAGGTGGATTGATCTCAGACAAAGATATAACAGGACCTTCAATCACAAAGAACCTCCATTTGTGTCTATTTGGGGAACAGGCTCTGTGTGTCTCAATGCTATCTAAAACAGTGGACTTGAACTTTTTGGGCTCACAAAGACTGCAGAATGTATACAAATATCGCACTCTCCACCCCACACTCTCTGACCACAGGAGAACAGACCCAGATGGTTCCATCTCCAAGACAGTCTTCTCAGGTCATACAAATCTCATGCTGACTTCCAGCTGGTTTTATGGAAGCCAAATCAACATCACCTGGCAACAGGGAAAAAATACAATAAAACCCACCTGTATAAGTTCCTCCTCTTGAGTTGACTGTGATCAAGTACAGAGACACAAGACCTGCTCTGTTCCCCATCTGGGTCCCTTACACCACTTTACCAATTCTTATCATGTGTGTCCAAGGTGAGATGACCAGCCTGGCCATAGCTTGGTTTGGTAACATGCAGGAGACAGAGATTTATTTGTAGAATTAGGAATATTGTGCTTTTCGTCCATAAGTGGTATAGAAAAAATGTAAAAACTTTTTCACAAATTTTTATAAGATTTTACGTTTTCTGAATATTTCAGGGCAACAGATTATGAGAGAAAACAACCAATCAGAATTGGAGAATTTGAAGGTTTTTTGTTAATTTCACAGAAAATAACACTACTCTGAAATGGAAGTATCTTAAAGAATACTTTGTAAAAGTAGCCTTTTCAAGAAATGATTTGTAACAAAAGAAAACATGATGTTTCTCACTGTTACTCATTTTTTCACAATCCAAGTTTCCATATTGGATAGTGGGTTTATTCACTTCCTAGGGCTGCCACAACAAAGCACACAGACCTGGGGCAAAAGAAACAACACAAGTTTATTCTACAACAGCTCTGGAGGCAGGAAGTCTGACATTAATGCCCCTGAGCAGCTCTGACCCAGCACCTTATTCCACAGTCACCTTCTTTGATGAAAACCCAGGAAAATGTTGGTCATAGGTACATGTTGCACAGAGACTTTAAAGAAATGGATGTAGTTTTTGTTGTTCTAACAAACAGAAACTTCTTTTAAGCCACAACTGTGGCTACCCAAAATATATGATGAGAAAGAGTAGATATGGGAAGAATTTTTCTATAACTATTCAGAAAAAATAATTTTAAATTATTTCCTGTTTATTTCATCCCACCATTCTGAGCGAATTCTTCCCTTAAGAAATCTTTGATTAATCTGATATATGTATATAGTATATGTAATCATATGTAATTATGATACAATAT
Source organism: Equus przewalskii (assembly GCF_037783145.1). Taxonomy (NCBI): domain Eukaryota; kingdom Metazoa; phylum Chordata; class Mammalia; order Perissodactyla; family Equidae; genus Equus; species Equus przewalskii. The sequence goes on from NC_091844.1 coordinate 15,941,507, forward strand.
TCACCAGTTTGTAACAATTGGTTACATGAATTTCACATTTGCTGCCCGATGTATTAAATTTGTTTGCTTTTCCACTTGTCTTAAACAGGTCTATTAACTCTCTCAGTTTGACATGAGTACTTTACGTATTTTAATTCACTGGGTCCCGGGATAGTTTGTAACACTTGCGTCAACCATTCTTAAACAGTTAACCTGGTAACAGCAGATACAGACAACTCTTGAACTAGCTCCAGTCTTTGCTGTTATTGGGAGAAAGTGCTGATGATCAATAGCTGTGGGGATGGGAGTTGTTTCCTTCTCTAGTTTAGCTCAGAGGAAGCAAAGCAAGATATCCATTCACCTCCCAGACATTGACCCTGGACACAAACATGTCAACATTTCAGGGTCTCTGATGCTTTCTGGGCCATGTGCATTGTGACCTCGCAAAGAGCTAGACTTTCACAGTCAGATCATTCTTCCCAGTACTGCAGGCAGCATGGGCTTTATCTCCATTGGTTTTCCTCCAAACACAGAAGATATTTATGTGACTTTGCTCACATTAGAGGTCCACTCCTACATTGGTTCTTGCCACACAATATCTCAGACCAACCAGGGCATTTGCATATTGTTCCCTAGGGAGGACCTTCCCTTTTGAGTCTGAGATAAAAGATCAGCTGTCATTTTGTTTTGACTTATCAGGACTCTTCAGTTCAACTTCTCAAAATGAGGCTCCCTGCTCAGCTCCTGGGGCTGCTGATGCTCTGGATCCCAGGTGAGGGCAGAGGGGAGATGAGAAAGGAGAGTGGGGTAGAAGAGTCAGCAGTAGGGGCACCACTCCTTTCTATGTGTATTCTGTTCGCTTGTTCCATACATAAGTCTAGGTGTCTGGGAAGGGGCATGAGATGTTTAAATCTATAATTATTAAAAGGATATAAATGAACCAAGGATCAGTGCTCTGGTGAAGACAGTAACACAGAAAGAGGGGAATGAAGAGGTTGAATTCTAGAGATGCATTTTCACCTTATGAATCTCTGCTTTTTTTCTTAAGTGGATACTTTTGAATTCTGAATCAAAGTCACACACACATACACATGATTTAGCCTGAAATAACTACAAAAGGAAAATTATGAAAATGGCTCATAATATTTGTACATAACCTTGCACTTCTCTCTCATTATTTTAGGATCCAGTGGGGATGTTGTGATGACCCAGACTCCACTCTCCCTGCCTGTCGTCCCTGGAGAGCCGGCCTCCATCTCCTGCAAGTCTAGTCAGAGCCTGCTGGATAGTGATGGAAAAACCTATTTGTATTGGTACCTGCAGAAGCCGGGCCAGTCTCCAAAGCTCCTGATCTATTCAGTTTCCAACCGGGACTCTGGGATCTCAGACAGGTTCAGTGGCAGCGGGTCAGGAACAGATTTCACCCTGAAAATCAGCAGAGTGGAGCCTGAGGATGTTGAAGTCTATTACTGTGTGCAAGCTACACATGCTCCTCCCACAGTGATACAGCCCTGAACATAAACCTCCCTGCATGGTGTGGCCCAGCTGCCCATATGTGCAGCCTTTCTGGGGAGTAGACACAGCAGATTCTCTGAGTCTGTCTAAGAGGAAGATGTTGGAGAACTCAGGGGAATAGTTGGCAGCTGAGGACACTGGACCATGAGCGCTTCCCCTGTGCCTGAGGAACCACGTGTTAAGGCGCATCAGCTGCACAGCCTTGGCATGGCAGAAGCAGCAGGAGAATGGAGGGGTTGGGGTACCCTCTGAGAAAGCAGTCATGAGGAACTAAAAGCTGAATGAGAACTCATGCTAATCCTCCTGCATTGCATATATTCATCAACTAAATTCATTCAATACAACACATAATGGAGGCTGATTCACGGCAACACAAAACAAATACTTATTTTGCTTTATTAGGTTCAGTAGTTGCTAGCATGCATGCAGCAGGATAATATTTGGTGATATTAAGACAGTTTTCTTTCCCTCCTCCATCTTCCCACTTCCACTCTAAGTACATGTCCCTCTCAATTTGGGGGCAGCATAGGATTTTATACCACCGTCCTCTGTGGAATAGTGAGAGAAACTATTCATATTCTTGTTTTTGAACTGCTGGGTAGACTTCGTAAATCTCTTCATAAAAAAGGGCCTAGTGCCTAAATCCTTAACAGTCTCTGTCACAGCATGTGGAAACCAAAAGAGAGTTTTCTGAATTCCAAAGCTGGATTTCAAAAATAAAGAACCAAGTCTGAACAATCAGAGAGCATAACAATATATGCTACATTCAATAGAATTGTTATCAATACAAAACAACATAAGTGTCATATTTTTGCCTGCTGAAAATAAGAATCTTATGATTTCCACGCAGAGGACAGAAACGAGAATGTGAAGGGCCCATGGAAGAGGTCAGCTATTGGTACAACACCCAGCTCTGGGGCTCACATTTGTTGGGGTGAGCTTGGGGTTGGGATACGAATCCAGATGGAAACTCAGTTTTATTTCCTGGGAAGATCACAGGGTTGAAGATACCACTGCCTGGCTGTCAATGTTGTCCCCTGCTGCCAGTGCACGTTTTGTGGGTAAGTGATGCATCAAGCAGGGCTCTATGCATTTAGTGACTCAACAGTTAGTGAAGTTCATGTCCAAATGCACCTTAAGTCATATCACACATTCCTATTCAACCTAGTAGGCATAGACGAGCTTCCAAATGTTGATTCTGCCCCGTGATACACCAGTGATGATTTGAGAATGATCAATTAGGAGAGACCAAGTAGTCAAGTTGAAGAGGATGTTGATCAGAAGGTAGAGCTGAGGCTGCGAAGATCAGCAGGAGATGCAGTGGTTTAGGTCCAAGGTCCATGTCTCAGACACACACAGAGACAATCAGTGCAGCATAATAGGGAGAAACTCCATGAGAATGTGGGAGGTTTCAGTCTGCCATTCCGGCTCAGCTGCCCAGTCACATTTCCCATCCCAGACCTCAGCAAATGTCCCCAGGAGAAATCCTTTCTGGGGTTAAGAATTCAGCTCCTGTCCTATCTATTAAGGCAGCTCTCTTCAGCTGCCAAAGCTCAGATGGATTCTCTTCCCCAGGAGAGTCCACCTGCATGGGCAAAGGCAGAATATCTGCCCACACTCAAGTCTTGCAAATTTCACTGAGATACCAATTGAGGGGAGAAAATCAGATCACCTACAAAGGCCTATATTCTCTCTGGAATATTGAGTTATCTGGTCTTCATTTCTTCCATGTCTCTTACGTCATTGTAAACTGACTTTTGAATTTGTTTTTTGTACTCCTCTCTGTTTGTTGCAATGGCTGTTTTTTAAATACCTACTACATCCTAACTGAAAGTGGAAGTCCCCTTTATTTTTAAATTAAATTATAATGTGATTATTTGAGCTTTGTATTATATTGCAAAACACTGAGGTCTAGTGGTGGTGACTGATCACGCCATCATCAAAATGAAGTTTGATGGTGAATATGATTTCCATATTCCAGTGATAAATGAATAGAAACATGCTTCAAATATACCCCATATAAAATAGTGTTCTAATATTTTTGTGCAAATAAAATGGCATATCAAAATAAAAATAAAATTCAATCTTACAGTTAAAAAAAGAATGATTTGTTTAATCAACTTAAAGAATACTTCATGTACCAGAAATAGAATGAAAAAAGGGACACACATGTCAAATAAATAGTTTGAAAAAAAGTAAGCAAATAGTTATCATCGGTACTCTATAAAATAAATGCTGTGGATAATGATATTAACAGAAGGAATGTCATCTTAGAAAGAAACATGGATATATACAAAAGACTAACGTTGGGACGTTACATATATTGATAAATATAAATTAATATTGGCTCCAAACAATATAGAGTTTGAGATACATATATAACCAGAGTATGTGTATAAAAATAACACACCACAAAAGAAGTAGGGAAAATGGAATTAAAGGATCCAGCAGTTTCAGGAAAATGATAAAATTAGTATTTCACATTAGGTAGCAACATGTTGAGGATTTCTGTTGTACCGATTTTCCTGCTGGTCTAACCATTTCTGAGAGAGGGGTGTTGAAGTCTCCAACTGTGATAGCGGGATCATCTACTTCTTTTTCCAGTTCTATTAGTTTTGGCCTCACATAGTCTTGATTCTCTGTTGTTAGGTGCATGCAGATTAAGAATTGTTATGTCTTCTTGGAGAATAGACGCCTTTATCATTATGTAATTCCCTTCGTCATCCTTGATAACTTTCCTTGATTTGAAGTCAGCTCTTGCTGAAATTAGTCTAGCTACTTTGTTTTTGATTAATGTTAGCATGGTATATTTTTCTTCATCTGATTACTTTTAATCTCTACGTGTATTTGTATTTAAAGTGGGTTTCTTGTAGACAACATACAGTTGGGTCTTGTTTTTTGATCAACTCTGACAATCTTTGTCTTTTCTTTGGTGCACTTAGGCCCTTGGTATTCAAAGTGATTGGTGATACAGTTGGACTAATGTCACCACATTTGTTCCTATTTTCTGTCCATCACCCTTATTCCTTGCTCCTATTTTTATCTTAAGACAAAATATGGCTCTGCTCTATTTCCAGATGGTTCTTTTTCTTAGCCCCCTGCTGGAAGCATGAGGTGATTTTTCTCTGATATTTATTGTGGGAATCTAGTTGAGCTCATGAGGTAAATCTCACAATATTATGGGGGCGTTCCCTATTACTGGGTCTCCCTGGAATTTTTTAACTCTCAGACTTGTCCACACTGAGCCTTCAGCAACTCATCAATTACAGTTAAGGTTTTCCTATCCTAGCACTGGTTCTGTGAGCAGTTTCTGCTCATGATTCTCTTGCTCTTGTAATCTCTGCTCAAGATTCCCTGTATTCACCTGTCTCTCCAATGTTGGAGGCAGTAGTTTTCCCTTTGTTGCCCCTGTGTCAGGGATTCAAGAAGAATTTTTGGAAAAATAGTATAAGGAACTCCCACATACACTTTACCCAGATTAATTTAGTATCAATAGATAAATTCTACTTCCATATTCCTTCTATATTTATTTGTTATGTTTTAGTTACTATTGATTCAAAACAAATCAGTTCAAAATTAATGGGATATGAAAACTGTAATCATTGTACTATTAACTCTATGGCTCTAGGTATTTCCTGGACTCACCAAGGTTCCTGCTTTGGATTTCTCACATAGATGCAGTTGGATGATGACTGGGGCTAGAGTCATCTCAGAGGTGGTCAATGCTAGATGTTGTTTGGGTCCTCAGCTGAGGCTGCAACCTAGACATGTGGCTGCTTGACTCCATCTATACTTCCTCCAAGAGTACCAGGCAGTAGTCATACAGCCTTTATGACCTCTTATAGCCTCAGTACTTTAATCACAATCCCTGGCCAACCCAGATTCAAAGGGAGAAAATGTGTGCCTATAGGTTCAACAGGATGTGTCAATGTCACACTATTAGTGGAACTTGTAGCATGGGAAATCTTATTACACCTATCTTGATGAATACGATAGGCAATTATCTACACTTTGGCCAAAATAACCCGTTTCTGCCATTTGAGAAATATACTAATTCCTACTCCAACACCCACAAGTATTATTCCACAGTGGCAACAGGTCAAAGTCCACAATTTCATTATCCAAATGTGGTCCTTTGTGGATGAGTCTCCTTGCCCATAGTTTCTGAAGAGTATTCCTCATACCTCAGGACATGTCATCAATGGTGAGACAGGAATAGGCTATAGACACTCTGTAGACGTTGCTATAGATACTCTCATTCATAAAGGAAGCAGACAGCAGCCAATATCCCATGTGCAATAGAACAACATCTTCCCTTTTGGACTTCCTACTTCAAGTCTCTTTGCTCCAAGATCTACTTCTTATCCCTTTAAGCCACTTTATGAGATCAAACCCAAATACTGAATCATAACATTTTACATCAACCTAAATTTTCATTAATCTTTGAGACAGTTTAAATTAAATTTCCTTGATGAATCCTTTGCTATTTTCTCTTTATTCTGATTTCCCCCCCTGAATTTAGATCATAGCTTATTGTTATCCTCAAGTATAGAGATATGGCTGCTGTATAGAATTCTCTAAATTTTTCTTTTATGATTTATCCCTCAACTCTAAATTCCCAAGTTCTGTTACTAAGGCTACCAACGACCTACCTTTGATTTGTCTTCTATAGAACATTCCAAGGGTTGGGTTCATAAAGGGAAAGAGTTTTGTATTCAAGCAGTTTGAGCTCAAATTCAATTTATAGCTGTGTCAGGAATTATTCTCGAGAAACATTGTTGATAAGGTTCATATGACAAGCTTGTGGTCACTCAAGTAGTCACTACCAGAGAAAGGTCATCTCTAACTAAGGACTAAGCAAATTCTCTTGTGATTTTGGCTTAAGAGTGGGGCTTCGCATGGTTTTCTTACTAACTGAAGAAGTGAGGGGAGGAAGCATTCCTGTGACAGATATGAATTAATCTTCTTTGGAACTACAAGCCCCAAAATATCTCCATCCAGAACTGACTTTGCACACTTTCCCAAGAACACTTGGCTATAGATCAAAGCCCTATGGGCTGGTCCCTGGCTGAGTGTAGGTGTCTGCCTCACCTACACTATCTTTGGAGGGGGTAGAGTAAATGCCAATTCAATCATTTGATTGATAGTGCTATTGAGGTCAAGTATATCCTTATTGATTTTCTTCCTGCTTGATATGTCAGTTACTGAAAAAAGATGTTGAAGTCTCCAACTATAATAGTGGATTTGTCTGTTTTTTCTTGCAGTTCTATCCATTTTTGCCTAATGTGTTTGACACACTGTCGTTTGGTGCAAACACATTTAGCAGTGTTATGTCTTCCTGAAGAATGAAACCCATTATCATTATTTAATGTCCTACTTTATTTTTATCCCTGATTATTATTTTTGTTCTATAGTCTGCTTTGTCTGAAATTAGTATAGGTCCTCCAGATGTCTTTTGATTAGTGTTATCATAGTATATCATCCTGCATCCCTTTCCTTTTAATCTACCACAGTCTTCATATTTAAAGTGGGTTTCATGTAGAGAAAATATATTTTTTTCACTTTCTATCCATTCTGTCAATCTCTATCTTTTATTTGGTGTATTTAGACCATCCGTATTTAAAGACATTACTGATCTAGTCTTATTATTATCCACTCCATTTATACTTATATTCTGTGTTTTTTGCTTTCCCTGATCCTAGTTGAACGTTTCATATGATTCTATTTTATGTCCTCTCTTAGTTTACCAATGTTACTTCTTTTTAACCTTTTTCACTGGTTTCCTCAGAGATTGCAAGTACATTTTTAACTTATCAAATTCTACCTTCAAATAACTCTATACTCCAACACATTTAGTGCAGATACCTTATAAAATTTAGTGCAGATTTCCAATTCCTTCCCCCATCCCTTACGACATTGCTGTCATTCATTACACTTATCCAGATGCTGCAATCTATCAATACATTGTTGATATTACTTGGAAGAAACAGTTATCTGTTCGATAAATTAAGAATAAGAAAAAGAAACTTTAATTTTTTAAAATTTTTTCTTTCTTCTACCCTCTTTCTTTTTCTATGTAAATCTGAGTATTTGTCCCATATATTTTCCTTTTCTCTGAAGAACTTCTTTCAACATTTTATGCAGGGCAGGTCTGCTGGTGATGAATCCCATCAATTTTTGTCTGGAAAATAAGCCCCTGTTTTTCCTTTGCTTTTGAAGAGCAATTTTGCTGGACTTTGAATTCTAGGCTTGTGGTGCTTTTCTTTCATCACTTTAGACATTTCATTCTACTCGTTTTGCTTGCATGGTTTCTGTAGAGAAGCCTATTGTAATTCTGATCTTTTTTATATGTATAAGGTGTTATTTTCTGTCTTCTTTCAAAATTTTCTTCCGTCTTTGGATCTCTGCAGTTTAAATATGAAACGCCTAGGGGTAGAATATTTGGTATTTGCCCATTTTGTCTTCTCTTATATTCTTGAATCTGTGGTTTGGTGTCTGTCATAAATTTGGAAAATTCTTAGCCATTATTAACTCAAATATTTCTTCTTCTCTGTTCTCTCTTTCTTTTCCTTCTGGTACTCTAATTATGCATATTTTATATCTTTTTTAAAGGCCCCATCATTTCCTTCTGGCCTGCATGTTTGTGATGAGAAACCACCTCTCATTCAATTTTTCTCCCCTAGGTCTAAGGCATCATTTCTTTCACGCCGCTTTTCAGATTTTGTTCTTAGTCCACAGTCGTCAAAAATTTGACTATGGAGCCAGCGCTGGTGTCTAGTGGTTGAGATTCGGCACTCTTACTGCCACAGCCCGGATTCATTTCCCGGTCATGAAAATACACCACCCGTCTGTCATTTGTCATACTGTGGTGATGGCTCACATAGAGAACTAAGCTAACAATTAGGATACACAATTATGCGCTAAATCTTTTTTAAAAAAAGATTATAATCTTTGTATAGATCTCCTGTTTGTGGTTGCTCAGCCTCTTGAACCTATGGGTTTATGTCTTTTGTGAAACTAGGAACTTTTGAACTATTATTGTTTGAAGCCTTTTTCAGCCCCTACCCTTTTGCTCTCCTCCTTTCAGGATTCCAAGGACATAAATGTTAGATTTTTTGTTATTATCTGGCATATTCCTTAGTTTGTGTGCCTTGTTTTTCTTTTTCAGTGTATTTTCTCTCTGTTGTAGTTTATTTTGTTCTGTCTTCCAGTTCAGTCTTTTCTCTTTCTCTTCTATTCTAGTTTTTGAGCCATCTGCTTAACTTTTTATTATAGTCATTCGTATTTTTCAAGTTTAGCGTTTCCATGTTTTCTGCTTTATATTTTCCATTTTTTCTAAGACTTTCTTTGTATTAACTTGTTTCAAGTATATTTGTAATTGATCATTGAAACATTTTTATGATCAGGGGAAACATCATTTCCACCTGGTGCCTGTGGATGCTAGATTGGACTCTGATGGACAGAACTGTCAATTTATTAATGAATCATGGCTTGTGTTGAACAAGACAAGCTGGGACAAGCATTTGAAGATGCTTTTGAGGTACTGAGGCAACATTCAACCGGAGATCTTCAGTACCCCCCAGACCTGCCTCCCATCCAAGAGATATTCGACATGGAACAATAAATATTCTTCTTCCTCACCCATTTCCCTACAGACTGTAGAATGGTAGTCTAGATTACAAAAATTACCTGGCCTTCATCAACCACTGTCATGTCAGAGGGAATTCCAGCTGCTGTGCTGTGCTGCCGGTAGAGGAACCTGTCTATAACTGGAGAACAGTAATAAACAGTGCTGCAGACCTCTATTTTGAAGGAAATATTCATCAATCTCTGCAGAACATCCCTGAAAACCAGCTAGTGCAACCTGCTGTTCTCCAGCAAAAGGGAGGAAAAGGCAGGAAGAAGCTCCGACTGTTTGATTATCTTCATGAATCCTTGTGTAATCCTGAGATGGCATCTTGTATTCAGTGGGTAGATGAAAACAGAGGCATCTTTCAGTTCATATCAAAAAACAAAGAAAAACTTGCCCAACTTTGGGGAAAAAGAAAAGGCAACCGGAAGACGATGACTTACCAGAAAATGGCCAGAGCACTGAGGAATTATGAAAGAACTGGGGAAATCACCAAAATCCGGAGAAAGCTGACTTACCAATTCAGTGAGGCCATTCTCCAAAGACTCTCTCCATCTTATTTCTTGGAAAAAGAGATCTTCTACTCACAGTATGTTCAACCTGATCAAGGACATCTCAGTTTAAATAACTGGAATGCAAATTATAATTATACATATGCCAATTACCCAGAGCTAGGTCACCCTGATTGCTAAATATACTCTTACATTTCATGATTTCCTGGCATCGGAAATCCCTACAAATTCCGGGATTTTTTTTTTCTTAAAGCAAATACTGAAGAGAAAAAAACCAGTTAACTTCATTGTTGCTATCTTTTATTAAATAGCATAATTTACACTAACTTGGTGAGATATTCTGCCAGTGAAAAATGATCAAGTCCCTTTTGAAAGTATAGACTAAGTGTCTTCGCTCTTACTGTTGTCTATGCAATACTTTCTTCTAGATTAACAATGCCAGTAGAGATGATTTGGTTTGTATATTCATTTAAGTATTATTTTCCTGTCATAACACTCAGACAAAAAAAAATCCCTCTAACGTATATCTGACGGCTTTAACAACATAACAAAAAATAATGGCATATGATAGTGTTCATGCTAAAATACATTCATGACTGTAAAAACTTCAGTGACTATCTATCTTGAACCCATGCACTTCAGACCTCATGGTCTGTGAGGCTGTGCTGCTAAAGAGACGATGGTCTAAGGAAAATGCCACCTACATTAATGATAATAAAAATCCAAAGCTTACACTTCCCTCAAAAAAAAAAAAAAACAACAAAAAAAACCATTTTTATGATCATTATTTCAAAACCTTTGTCAGATAATTCTAAAATTTTTGTCATCTTGTTGTTGATGTCTATTGTCTTTTCTCTTTCAAATTGATATTTTCCTCATTCTAGGTATGACAAGTGTTTTTTGATTGAAAATGGGGCATTTTGAGTATTATGTTATGGTGTGGGGATTTTGATAGTGAATGTCCAACAGGCTCCCTGGTGATGTCAATGCCGTGCTGCTGGCCTACAGAGTAATAGGAATCCAATTAGATAGTCGTTAACCATATCGGCTACATCTAAAAATTTCCTGAAAAAGATTTTTAGAAATGGAGATACTTGAATTCTAGACAAGAATTATGAATCAATCATTTTAGGTTGGAGACTGGCAACAGTTATTTTTAAATCTCCCTATTTGATTCTAATGCATAGATAAGTTTATCCTAGATGGCTGGTTAGTAGTTTACAGGTTTAGAACAAAAAATAGCATCCCTATCTGTGACAGATATGAATTAATCTTCTTTGGAACTACAAACCCCAAAATATCTCCATCCCTGACATATTTTACTGAAGGAAGGATTTTTCATTGAATTTATATTTCCTTTGTTCAGCCCTGAGTCATTTTCCTTTACAAAAACTCCTCCCGGAAAAGGAGGAACTATGTCGGGACCATGCATCAGTACTAGAATTGCTTTAAACACTTGTTTCTTCTCCCTCCTTGTCTCAATTGTTTCCAAAACTTCTTCATGTGAACTTGGGGAAAATAAACATCTAGGTTTTCCCTTTGGGGTCTAGGGTCACTCAGTTCAGACATGCAGACATACTCCTTCCCGTCTCCAAAAATGTAGCAGAATTATCTCATTTCATGATTAACAGGGCTACTCACCCTGACCAAAATCATAAATTCTTTGATTGATTGCTCTTCTACTGCCCCACGTAGCCCCAAATTACCGTAGCTTTAGAATATTCTCTAGTATCTCAAGGTAGAAGTATCCATCTCTTTGGAATCAGAATCTGAGGCCCAGCAAGACCTAAAATTGCATGATAGGAAGCACAAACTTCCCAAATGGGTCACTGTAAGTAATGACTGGAGAAGCTGCTCCTAATTCTATCCCCTAGCTTTCAAATCCAAGTGTAGTTCCTCTCAAGGCCATCATTTCAAAATTTATAACACATCTTGAACGAGAGCTTCCAAAGTCTGCAGGATGTCATACCCAAGCAGGCCCCTTTCATGGCATTATATTTGGTAGGATCATTGGATGTCATGGTCACATGTTTATTATTTTGTATTTTTCATTACTAAGTAGGTGCCTGTATCTGAAGGATTCCCATATTGGTAAATTATAAACTCCACGAAACCTCAGAGAGTGATGCGAACTGAGACTCAGTGGGCAGGAAAGGCTAAAGTATATCTAGAATACAATGAATTCCAGTAAGGATGAATCATATCCCCTCCAGGGGGAAGTGATGTGATGTACAAAATTACTACCAAGAGGCTGATAGTACTAGTTTCTGCTGCTGAGAACTCAGATATCCAGAGGTGACAACAATTAGATCTACACTGGTGAAGATAGTGTGGTAGGCTATGCTGTTGGGCATACACATAGCTTCTACCATGTCACCAGGGATACACTATTCATGAACATAGTGAGCAAAAAGTGTGGCAGCTGAGAACAAAGGCTGGGGCCAGCTGATCTGCTCAGAGGTGTAAGAGTCTTCCAGAGCTTGGTTTTTGATGTGTTGTTTGTAGTCAATGCTCTGCTGAATTTTGACATAAGACAAGGTGCTGCTTACTTAGTGGTCACTTCCTTAGGTTTATCCACAGTCCTTTTCCCCAGATCTCCTAATCTCTCGTCTTCTAATCCCCTGCTTCCAGGCACTTGATTAACTAGCTATCCAGGAATCCATATAGACCGTCATCTTAGGCCAGTTCTCTATATGCAATAAATTGATACCTATGAATGCTGCTTAAATATCTGCTAACTCAGTATCTTATTGCAGAGCCTCCCATGAATTGGGTATAATATAGGAGCTGTACACACTTTACAGAACCAACATGTGATGCTAACATATCCATGGACAAAGCCTAGAGTTTTTTTCTCTGGCAATAACTGGTTGGGAAATCCCATGAGGACAAAATATAAGCTGATGAAGAGGCATTAGGGCAAGACAAGTAAGTGATGTTGGAGACTGGGACACGTGTCCACGGAATTAAGCATGCCCGCTGAATCTGCTTAGACCCAATCCTGAAAGTACTACTTCTGTCCTAAGACAGACTGATGCTGAGACCCATCCCACCTGATATTTGGTGGATCTGAAATAACCAATTGTAATGGGTAGCTCAATCACACAGCTGCTTAATGTCCACGGCCATATCTATCAAGAGTCCCTGATAGTCTGGGAGCTGATTTTTGAACATTGTATTTTTTTTTCTGAAGATGGCATGGTCTTACACTAAAACTCTAGAAGTCTATGATGTGATACTATATTACAGCTTCTCACAGTGCATACAATATCCTTATCTGCCACAGACGTCGCTGGCAGCAAGTGATGTGGTGGATCATGTAGCCCAAGTGACAGAGCCACTCATATTGCTGCCTGAACCTGGTGCAGAGTTCCTTTCTCTTCTGGGCCCAGTCAGATCTGATAGCCTTCCACTTTAGCTGATAAATGGGATGGCATATGATCCCCAAGCATATAAGGTGTTGTCTCAACATTCCACAGAGGCCTAGAAAACACTGTGCTCCAGTCTCAGTGGTAGGAGGTACAAGGTGAAATTATTTGTCCTTCCTCTTGAAGAGATATGCCAATATGCTTCAAACATCTGGACTCCTGCTATATTTGCCATTGTGGCAGGCTCATGAATTTTTGTAGGATTTGAATCCCATCCTCTGCAGCACATATATTCTTACAAGTCAGCTAGTGTCCTTGCAATTTCTTGCTCATCAAATCTAATTAACATCAAGTTATCAATTTAGTATTTTATTATGTGATGCACTGTGGAATGTCCAGACAATCAAAGTTTCTTCAGCCTCCACTGGGACAGAAAACAAGAGAGTTAGCCTAGCCCTAGGCCAAGAAAGCAGATGTGAACTGCCGTTCATTCCAGATGAATGCAAACTATACCAGAGGTCTGCATTAGTTTGTGTGTCTTTACTGCTCAATACTGCACGTGATCAAGCACAGACAAACTCTTCCAAAATAACAGGTGTCAAGTGTCAGCTATGTACAATGAATAAGTTCTAGAGATGTGCTCTGCAACATAGTGTCTATAGTTAACAATACCATAATATGAACTGAAACATCTGTTAAGAAGGTACATTTCCTATTAAGTATTTTTTTTTCAAAGATCGGCACCTGAGCTAACATCTGTTGCCGATCTTCTTTTTTTTTTCTTCTCCCCAAAGCCCCCCAGTAGATAGTTGTATATTCTAGTTGTGAGCGCCCCTGGTTGTGCTATTTTTTTAAATTAAGTATTCTTACACAAAAAAACTAATTAATTTAAACTAAGTTTAAAAAAATAACAACAACAGGGGCCGGCTCCGTGGCCGAGTGGTTAAGGTCACGCGCTCCGCTGTGGCGGCCCAGGGTTCGGAACCTGGGCGCGGACATAGCACCGCTACTCAGGCCACGTTGAGGCGGCATCCCACATCCCACAACTAGAAGGACCTGCAACTAAGATATATAACTATGTACAGGGCGTTTGAGGAGATAAAGCAGAAAAAAAAGAAAAAAGATTGGCAACAGTTTTTAGCTCAGGTGCCAATCTTTAAAAACAACAACAACAACAACAACAAACAATGGGATGCAAGGAATCTTTTGAAGGTGAGGGATATATCTAATACCTTCATTGGTAGTGATAGCTTCAGGGGTGTATGAATATGTCCAAACTCATCAAATAGTATACGTTAAATACGTGCAGTGTACTTATTATTATTGTATATCAGTAAAGCTGTTCAAAAATAAATCTCTACATCTCTCAGCTCTAGATGGCCAGCAGAGGGAGACCTAACACACTCGGAGCAAGGAGAAGGGAGAGCAGTTTCTTGACAAACATATCTGAGTTGTTAAGGTAATATGAAATCCCCATAATTTGCATATATCCTTCCTCCTACATCTGAAGTGGTCTTGCCTCTCACAGTCTTATAAGGAGCTCTTTATCTTGAGATGTGGATAGAGCAAAAGAGACAAGTCAAGAGCAGCAAGATGGTGTCCCCATCACAGCTCCTTGGGCTTCTGCTCCTCTGGGATCTAGGTGAGAATAATTGGACAAAGATAAAAGTAGGGATATTATTTCAATTGCTGATTTGTTTTCTTCATTGAGAATCCTTCACCACCTGAATTTGGCTTACTGCTTAAGTCTGATATTTTAAAAAATAAATAATATCCTTTCCTGTATGTAACTAGGTTGATGGTGACTTCCATTTACGTATAGTTATGTTCTGCTAATGGTTCATGTGTGGTTCCAGCCTCCAGTGGTGAGATTGTGCTGACCCAGTCTCCAGCCTTCCTGTCTGGGACTCCAGGGGAGAAAGCCACCATCACCTGCCGGGCCAATCAGGGCATTAGCAACTACTTACACTGGTACCAGCAGAAGCCAAATCAACCTCCAAAGCCCATTATAAAGTATGTTTCCGAGTCCATTTCGGGGGTCCCAGCACGATTCAGTGGCAGTCGATCTGGGACAGATTTCACACTCACCATCAGTAGGCCAGAAGCTGAAGATGCTGCAACTTATTACTGTCAGCATAGCTATTATCATCTTTACACCATGTTACAACCTAGAACAAAAACTTGCTCAGCAACGGTGAACAGAGAAACTGGGCAAAATCATGCACTTCTTCTGATTCTTGCAGGTGCAGTTGGGGCAATGAGCTCACCAATACCACAAGTCTGGCTCACCCCCAACAGAGATGAATCCCAAGAGGGACTGTCTCAAATCCTCATTTCATCTTCACCCACAGTAATTCTTCACACTAAGTGAAAACTTTTTGAAGATAATTACCTGTTAATCTGTCTATATGCTTACGTAAAGCACCCTTTCCAAGTAGGTAAAAATTTTGGATTTCTTCTTTAGGGGTTACAGTTACTCAAGTACGATAAAAGGGAATTGAATAGGGAAGATTGTGAAACAACCAAGACTTAAACTGGAACTGAATTGACAGAACCCGTTGATTCAGGTTTTGGTTATCATGGGTTCAAAGGAGTGACAATTTAACCCCGTGCCAACACGGACCCTGAAGGCTGGACATCTATCAAGTCAGATTAGAACTAAGGTTCACTTTTGCCAGTGGAGTATTATGACTGAGAATGCAGGAGGCGCTAGATATTTAGCTATAGTCTTGTGAAAACTGGCCCATTGGTAACAAGACTGTAGACGTGTGTAAAGCTTGGGAAAAGTAGACTCTCCCAGGGAGGATGTTTAGCAGGAATAAAGGAGGGAATCTGAGTCCTCTATTGCCAGTCTTGGGAGCAGCACAGGGCTCCAGGTCAAAGAGGTTGAAATCAGGAAACTCAAGTTCCCTCTTTAGAGTCCCTATATCAAAGGTTCTATATATCAAGTCGATAAACAAAAGAGAATGTAGCTTGAGAGCTCAAGTAAGGGTGGGAAAGTTCAAGGGACATTTTCATTTCCTATCCTGACTGTCATGTGAAATACAGGAGATCATCTTCACCCTAAGAAGGAACATTCTTTACTGCTTATCAGAGACTTTGACTATCTTCTCCCTCACCCACATATAAATTCAAGCTGCACTTTGAAAAATCACTTCCTTTTACTTTCACCAGTCTTGATTGTCGGGACGAGTTCCTTCTTGACATTTTTTTTGTTATCAAGAAGAACTTAAGTTCATTTGTTTGACTATGTTTTCTGTCCACTTATTCATTCATTCAACAATAATTTTTGGTGTCCAATCAAAGCACTAGAAATACAGACATATCACAGTCAGTGACATTTTCTTTAATGGCTTTCACCACATTTGGCCACAGAAGTTCTGCTAGTTTTTGATCAATTTTTTTTCTAAGTACCACTCATACTTTATCCCAAAGTGAGAAAATACAATATAAGAAGTGATATTTCTGCATGGAGGGTGCAGGAAGACACTCACCATTCTTTTCCACATCACAGCTTGAAATTATGTGAATATGCCAAAATCTCCCCCATCAGGAGCTCCTTCCGGTATCAAAGCTTAAGGAAAAGAAAATTGCCCTTAGACACATGTGGTCCTGAGATTGAAGTCAATCATCAGCCTCTCCACTGCCTTCCAAGGCCTGACTCTCCCCACCGTCTCCATCAAGCACCACCCACCGTTAGGTCTTTCCCTGCCTCTTTGGTAAACACTTTACATTTTATATACAACTGTTTTATTTAAATTCAAAATGTTGCTTGCTACTCATACAAACTTGTTTTTTATTGTCCAATTGATCTTTTTTTGTACGTGAAAATAATTAAATGTCAGGAGATGAGTGGAATGAATCATATTCTCTACACTAAGAAAGAATGGAAATACACTTCCATTAATAGCTTTTCACTTAGTTTTAGAGTTTTCAGGAATAAGTTAAAGCCGTCGTGTGAGGGGTAGTTGCACATGAGTAAATAAGACAATTGTTGATCCAAGTTCTTTCATTCTAGTGGTAGCAGAGGAGGGAGCCGTCCAGGAACAATAACTATGTGGTGGAAGTGGATGGAATAATTTCAGGGATGGTTAAGTTCTATTAACACATCAGGCGAGAGGTTGTAGAGTCTGGAGGGGGAGACTGTCCACCTGCAGCGATCAGTGAGGGTCTCTGGGTCACATCTGAGATGCAGTCTGAATGAGGAGGAGGCAGCCCTGTGACCCTGTGACTGAATACCACCTCCAATGACCAGGGAAACATGCTGGGAAGTGCGGGGACCAGGAGATTCCAGATGAACCACTAAGTGTTTATTGAAAAAAAATCTTTTCTTGTATTACAAAAGCCAACTAGTCTTATAGCAACCAGATGTCTTCTGTGATTTTATTCCTTTAAAGGGTAAAATTTGTAATATTTTTCATCAAGCCCCTTGGTGTGGGTCTCACCCATGAGACGGAATGTGTCCTCTGTTCAGAAGCTGGAAGCCCAGATCTGCATGTCTTGTTGCTTTGCATGTTCACCCAAACCCATCCCTGCCTCTCAAGCCCTTATCAGTGGTTGGTCACTGCCTCTGGGCAGGATCCATGTCAGGCAGAGGCAGCACAGGGCTGTGGACACAGGGCTCTGGCCCTCTGGGTCCTGTGCTGTGGCTCCAGCTGAGAAAGGGAATGGAGGGAGGCTCATGTGAGGGTGCATATGACCCATGGGACTGAGATTGAGATCATTGCTCAGTGCATGTTTACAGTCCCATTTGTTCAGCCAGCATGACCTTACTGGGAAGACCATGGGTGGGATGTCATCAATACTGGGGCACATTTGTGTTTGGTCTGCATCTCCAGATTCTAGTGGCAACGCTGTGGGCCCCAGTTTCCAGTTTCCCTCTCCAAGAGAGAGGGTCTCTGTCACCTACCTGGGGGCTGAAGAAACCAGGGAAGACTCCAAAGATTGACACCGTGCTTTGTCCACCTTGTCCACAGCATAGCCCAGCTTGGTGCAGTGGCTATGGGACACTCTGTGCTTAGTTGCACTAGCTACATTTTAAGTGCTGAATAGCCACATGTGGTTAATGATTACCATGTTGGATGGCACAGATATAGACATTTTCATTGTCAGAGAAAGTTCTACTATTTAGTAATGGCCTAAAAGTTTACGCTTAGCCACTCACAGCGATATAGCTCAAAGCATAAAACTCACCAGCTGTTGGTCCAGAGGACTGGGTGGCCTCAGAGGCTTTCTCACTGGTGCGGCTACTGCGCTTCTCAGAGCTGCTCTGGAAGGGTTTCTGGATGGGAGGAATGAGGCTGGGAGGACAGATCTAGACCAGGAGCCCTCTGCTTCCCACCCCACCTCCTGCCATTATGCCTGCAGGTTCCCTCCCGGCCCATCTTTCTTTTCCAAAACCACATCTTTGGCATCTCATGTGGATCACAGAACCCAGCCCTTAGTTGTCTTGTGATCAATATCTTTGCTAAATTCCTGATTAACCTTTTGTTCTCAGCTAGGTAAGGATCATTTTGTGTTCCGTACAGAGTCTGGCCTAGTAATGGATGTAATAGTATCAACTTCGTAACAGTGAAAAGGCTCACGGTCAAGATTATCTCAGCACCCACAACAAAAATCATATAAGTTGCTGCATCATAAAACTGTCATTAGATAGCAGACAAATTCCACAGTAAACAAAAGACACAGGCCTGATCTTAGAAATACTGAGAAAGTAAGAGTGATACTGTACCATTATCAAAGGGAGCCCCTGAGGTTTGAATGGGTTGTCTGGTGTGATGGGGACACCTAGGAGGAGATGCCATTGTGCTGAGTGGTGGAGAAAACCTGCTGTGTGCTCTGTGCTCTGTGGCTGGAAGCCAGTGCTTGCCCATTTCCTCTGCGATGGCTGTGTCCCCAGAGATCATCCCTACCCTCTCTGAGCAGGATTAGCCTCAGGAGGCCCTTCAGGGACGTCTGGACCCCAGCTTTGTCTTCCTGCTGCTCTGACTCTGGTGAGGAAGGAGGACTCAAGGTTCATCTTCAGTTTGTTTGCATTAAACTTGGACATTTCCTTGAAGATGAAGCCATTAGACTGTTTTGTTTTCCGAACAGAAATACATCAAACTGAACGAGCTCTCCGCCTGATATTGATGTTTGGGGATGTTCACACTTGCTTCCCCACCTAGATGCTGGAGGGGACATGATGTGGATCCCCTCTTCAAGCTCCTTTCCTGTGTCCCAGGAGAGAGGGTCACCATAACCTGCAGATTTGTAGGGCCAGCCAGAGTATTAACATCATCCTGCCTGAAATCAGTAGAAATGAGGACCAGCTCCCAAGCTGCTACTCACTCACACTGCCGCCTGGATGTGATGTCTGCCCGGTGGGGGAAGTGGGTCTAGGTAGGTGTCACTCTCACCACCATCATTTGAGCTGCCTTCAGTGCACAAACATCCTCTTCCTGTCACCACTCCAGGCACAAACCTCACCCCAGCTTCTGCTCCTGCCCTGGGCCTGCTATGATCTCTGGGGCCTTCTCAGGAGAAAGAGTCTGGGTCAACAGCTCTGAAATTGCATCCCCTCTCCTCCTGGCACTCCCTTCCCACCTCCTCAGTCTGGCATCTCCAGGCCATCTTCTCTGCATCACTGACTGGAGCACTCCACTTCACGAATCCTTGTGGAAGAGTTGTTGTTGGCAAGTTGTGGCATGGAAAACCAGAAAGTAAAAGACAAATACTCAGAGCTTGGCACATGGGGGGTGACACCAACCATTGAGACCAAGTCCTGGCAGCCATGAGTAGCAATAAAAGCTTGGCAGGGAGGTCCCTCCTCCCTCCAGTCAAACGTGAGCTGTGGACAGGCTGTGGGTGGTTTTGTCCTGTAACCACACTCGTCCCTGAGGTCGCCTGTGTGGCTGCTACTGACTGAAGCCCCAGGGGAGGCATTGCCCACGGGCTGAGCTCTGGAGAGAAAAAACCTCTTCTCTCTGACCCAGACCCCCTGCACGTCTCCTTGCACCTGCTGCTTCACAGGGTCCCCAGAACCCCTCAGTCCCTCAGAGTCCTCAGGATGGGCAGGTCCCTGCTTGGATCAGCAGGACATGGGGTAGAGTCCTGGGCTTCCTGACATGTGGGCTCTGTAGTGAGGAAGGGGCCATAGGGCCATGAACCCGTGGCTGGTTTTCAATGTCCTTGCTCATTTACTTGTCAAAGTTTAAAATCACATTATACCAACAATTAAAGTTATATCTATGCACATTATATTTATATGTATCTATATGTTATAGATACATAGTATATACAAATATAATTTATATACAAAATACTCATTTAATATATAAAACTTACATATAGTGCTTATATATAAGTGATTTGTTTGCTTATTTACTTATTTATTTAACACATACACCCTTTCTTTCTAATGGGACAGAGTCTGCCTGAGTGAAGACACTGGGCAGGGGGACATTGCTGACCCTGCCTCTCTGGGCTCCAGCAGGGTCACGGCCACTCAGGACAAGTGAGATCAGCTCAGAGAACAGTCGGCCCCACAGTCCCAGACCCAGCTCTGAGGTCCTGGTCACTCCAGTTGTCACCCCGGCTGCTGGACACTAGTCTTGGTTCAGTGCTCGTCAGGTATGAGCAGTGTTCTTCCCTGCCCCTGACAGTCAGCCCGTTGCAGGGCCATTCATCCCCCAGGTCCTCAGCCCCATAACCCAGGAGAGCAGCTGTTTCCTCTATGGTTCAGCTCAAAGCCAGGCAGCTCTTGGGCAGTGCAAGCCAAACTTCACCCTGCTTGAGGACCTGTTTCTAATCTCCCCACTTATTCCAGTACCTGAGGTCCTGTCCTTGCCACATTTCCACAGTCGCTGAAGGTGACATTGTCTCCTGAAAAATTAGAAACTTGGCTTCATTGTTAACATTAGAGCCTGGCGTGTTCCAACCCACAAGCTACAGATGCCCTTGTTGTCTCTCCTCTGCATCCAGGTTAACTTGGCCACATCCACAGCAACCTTCCTCCTTCACCTGCTGTGCATAGTGAGGATAGCTGAACCCTCTCCCAGTCCCAGGGGAAAGCAGGGTCTAGGGGGCACCTATGACCACCTTGGGCAGTGAGATGAAGGAGAGTGAGGTTGGCTCAGGTTTTTCTGGAAGGATTTCGATCCTTCATAGGAAGAGGAGAGGTAAAGAGCTTTGCCCTGCATTTCTTCCTGGAACAAGTATGAGAAGACATGATGTTCAGAGTTGTGCAGCCCTCATGAGACCATGAGACATTAAACTCAAGATTAAAAGTCAATGTGTTGAAGGTGGCGAAGCAGAAATACGAAACAACCTGGGTCTTTCTGCTCTCACTGAGCTGCTGCACCAATCTAACAGCTCCAACCTTCAGTCTTCTTGTGATTGTTTAACCTTTTTCTATTGCTTCTTTCACTTGCTTCTAAAATTATTCTAACTTATACAGAAAAGAACATAAAGGGAAAAGCCTGGCTGGGCCTTGGACTTGCTCTTTAGTACAGGACAGGAATTATCATATGTTTGTGTGTGTGTATTTATGGGGAGTCAGTGACAGGACTGTCAGGAAACCATAATAAGTTATGCCCTCATTGGCACCCTAGTCATATCATGCCCATGGCTAGAGAAACTAGACCATTTTGAAGAGTTTAAGAATTCTGCTCTCTTTGTCTCCATTTCTCTTCTTATAGCCTAAGCACCAAAACAGCCTCAGACTTCCCTTGATTTACCTGTCCTCCAATGGTCACTAAAATATAATTGTGATCAATAAAATTTGGAAAGATGTAGAGTCAAGGATTACATTGGTCTCCTCAACACTAACATATTGGCAGGTTTTCCCTCCACTCTCAGTTGATTTTGAAGGGGAGATGCTGACTCATCCAACCAGGTTCCCATTAGAGGGTGCAGTTTGAGGATTTACAAAGAAAAGCTTCCAGGCTGTAAGTGTTGGATTCCCAAGGAGAAAAGCCTGATGGTGATTCTTGACTCACAGCATGGAGGAGGCCAGAGTGAGTCCTGAGGAAAGCTGTGTGTGTGAGAAGGGACTTAGACTTCAGACCTATGGCCACAGCGTTAGGAGACTGAGAGTGGGACCGCTTATCAAAGATTGTGGGGACCTGAGTTTGTTCTCATCAGGAAGCCCATTTCATCAGTGGACACTCTGCCTGTTATGCAGGTTGGGTCTCGTCTTCATTGATGTCTCCACATGGCCCCTGAAAGCAATGGCTCTCAGGTCCCTTTGTGGAGGTTGGATGGACCCCTTGGGCTTCACCCAAAGATGTATGGAGATGAGTCTGGAAAATGAGACATGAGAGTCCCCATTCAGAAGGCAGATGGCTTGGTGATCAATAGAAAAAAGCAACAGGTGAGCACTGGAATTATTGAAGGAGTTTATACCAATTATACTGACACCCTCTACACTTGAGGGTTCCCACGTACTGACTGTCAATCTACTCCTGAACTCTAAAATCTCCTGTAGTTCTAGGCTGTCTAAGAAGAGAAGTAGCACAGAAGAGCTGATTCTTGCTTTTTCTCTAGGCAGGGGCATCACTTCTTTCTGCTCATTGTCAAGGAATAGAAAAATTTCCTCCTAAATATTTCTGACATTTTCACAGGAGTACTGGTCTTGTCTCAGGTCGTAAACCCTCATAGTCCCAGGGGACTATCTTCCTTGAAGGCTTTTTTCGGTCTGCCCTATGTCATATCCCCCTCCCCCACCCTAGCCCAGGTCTATATAACTGTTGATGCACTCCCAGGCCCTGAACACTCCCTACCAGCATCTTTCTAGGGGCTCAGGTGCAGCTCCTCTGGAGCTTGGCTTTCTGGATGGCAGGTCAGTTGGGAGGCCCTGTGGGGAGGCCAGTTTAGTCAGCTCTGTCTCCTAAGTAAGGGTGGCTGTACTAGGTGCATGCACCCTGCCATGCACCATAAATGCCACTTTTCCCTTTTACTCTTTAGCAGTGAGTGGGGACATCAGCCTCCCTGTTTGCATCTCCAGGAAAGAGAGTCAATATTTCCTGTCAAGCCAGTGCCTATGTACATGGAAAAATGTCTTAGATCCAGATAAAACTTAGACAAAGATTTGATATATCTCTCATGTTTTGACCTTGACCCTGGTGTCTCAGCTCGGTTCAGCAGCAGGGGAAGTGGAACCAGCTATGCCTTCAGCATCAGTGCCCTGGAGCCTGAAGACACCATGGAGTATTCCTGCATGCATGACTATGGGTGGCCAAACCACAGTGCTGCAGCCTGTACACAAACCTCCTGATGGCTGCTGGGGCCTCAGTTTCTAGAGAACCTGCTTGCAACTAGCTAACCAGGACCCTGTTCCAGAGATGCAGTACATCTAGGAGCTCTGTATTGAAAATACAGATTCTTTTCTGGGTGGATGTAGCAGTCCCTGTTGGTACCCTCAGCCTTGTCACTTCCATGTACTTCTGCTGACTTCCGAGGACCCTATCTGTGCCTCAGTGCCCTGTCTGAAGCTGAGAACAGCAGCTCTGCCTGCATGCATGGCATGCTGGAGGGCTTGGAATGAACACCCCCAGGGCAGCCTTCAATCAGTGACTGTCAGGAGGAGGTGCATGGGTACCCCAGCTGCCCCACCTCTTGGGTGGAATAACCCAGAAATATTTTCACATTTCTGTGTTGAGGCTGAGATCCAGTCATCCTCACTGGTAGCTGGCCTGCTAATGTGCCTTTCACTGTCCATCTTCTTTCCCTGTCTCTTCCCTCCTCTTCTCTCAGTCTTTTCTATTCCTCTCAAATCTGCTGCCTGCATAGGAATCCTTGTCAATGGGTGACCTGACCTAAGTCGGCAAATCTTTCATTCTTGGAGGGTATCTCTGATCTAAATTCTTGCAATTTCTCCCTTTTGATGGTCAAAAAGTTCAGAAAATTTGAGAAACATTTAATTTCCATTTACCAATCTCTCTTAGGTTGCGCTTAAACAGCAACTCCTTTCTTATGTGTCATGAAATCAGAGAAACCTCTGAACAAAGATTTGCACCCCAAAAAGTCCACATTAAAAGTAAAGAAGAGTCATCTAACACTTAAAGTCCCCAGACCAGAGGGCCCCCGAGTCTCAGATTCCTTCCAGCTCTATTGCTTCATAAATCTGTTATTGTTCCTTGTTCTCTCCTCCCAGGCATGTGATTTTGGATTCTACTTCAGGGGAATATAGTGTGGAGATGATAAGAGACGTGTGATAGGCTGAACAATGTCCCCTCAAAGATGTCCACATCCCAATCCCCAGAACCTGTGAATATGTTAGCTTACATGGTGAAAGGGCCTTTGAAGATGTGATTAATTTCAGGATTTTAAAAAGGGGAGATTATCCTGTATTATCTCTGGCTTGTCCCTGCTGGTGAGCGCTTGTTCTCCCAGGATGGGGCTACTGGCCTTTGCGAGATCCAACAGATACAAAGAGTGAAATCTTTAGTCTCTGCTTTCAAGGAAGTCACTGTCTATTGGGGAAGATGAGCCCTTAGATCGATAAACGATTGCTGCATAACTGACATAGGCTGTGGTTACTGAGAAAGGCAAGCTGGGAGTGTGTAGAAAAGAGGAACAAACCAGGTGGGTGGGTCAGGAACACTGCACAGAAGAGACTGCTTGAGGAAAGACTTTAAAGAGGAAAAGAGATTTTCCCAGCTAGGAGGTGGGGAAGTGTATTTTGCTCCCCCGATGGAGGCTGGGGCAGCATCTCACTGCTGTTCTGAAGCTGCACTATGGAGACACTCCTTCCCCATCCCCTGGGACATCACAGGAGCCTTCTTCTCTCTTCCACAGGACCAGGGGTGAGGGAAGACCTACCTTCTCCCACAAGAACTGCAGAGCTCTCCAAGGGGCAGACTGAGCTCCAATCCTCACAGCTCTGTTTTCAAGACTTTGCCCAATTTTTGGGAAAAGCTGATCCTGCTTTGGATGCTGAGTAGATACTAAATTTATATGGTTGAAAATCTCTGTTTCCAGTGGGCAGGCATGTCTCACTTGAGCAATGACTATGAAGTCTTCAAAAAAGGGACAATTTTGAAGAGCTTTCACCAGGATACAGAAACTTTGTGCAAACCCAGTCTTCACCCTCCACTCCTGTCTCCCTCAGGGGCTATCCCATTTGCCTGTAGGGCCTGTGGTCTTAGAGTGATGAGCTTGGTTCCATCACACACAACACAACACCCACCCTTTGGTCTCACACCACCTGGATCAGTAACACTGGGTCTAGAGCTGGTTTCCCACTGCCCATTGGGGGGATCTGCCACAGAGATGGCTACTGAATCTCTCTGCTTTAAGCTTAATGCTGTCCCTGTCTGGCAGGTACAGAGTGACCTGTCACTTTCATGACCACACAGGGCCTTACAGAGCTGCC
The DNA here is from genome assembly GCF_037783145.1 of Equus przewalskii. Lineage (NCBI taxonomy): Eukaryota > Metazoa > Chordata > Mammalia > Perissodactyla > Equidae > Equus > Equus przewalskii. The sequence goes on from NC_091844.1 coordinate 15,966,866, forward strand.
CTCCCTCTTCGACCACACCAGGATCCTTGTTTCCATTTAAAGTCTCCTCAGCATGATGATTCCTTTCCTTGGTCATGAAAGATTCTTTTGTAGAATCAGCAAAAGTCACTACCTCCAGTGAGGAGAGACTATTCCATTCCTAAATGCCTCCTGAAATTCTTAAGGGATTCTAAGTGCAGCAGTGATGGGATTGTTCAGTCTTGTTTGCCTAGGTCTCAGGTTCACTGGACAATGTAGGCTCTAAAGTCAAAACAGTCTGATTGGTCTGTGTCCTGTCCCTGAGGACTTGTCCACCACCTTGTTCCTCTACTGTGTTCTGTTCGCCCCATGTGGTAACTGACAGAGTCCCTCTTAGGGAGGCTGCCAACAGACAGACAGACAGACAGAAAGAAAGAAAGCCACCACATTGAACCAGACAGAAGGCATGCTCCATGGAGGCAGCCAGGAGGACACCGAGGAGAACTTCCTGACATCCCAGGAGGTTCTCAAAATCCTCACCCCCATAGTCATCTCTGGGTCCTGTCTATGGGAACCCCAGAGCTACAAATTTTACCCAAAGGGCTGAAAATAGTGCAGAGGACCTGACATGACACCCTGGGCCTCTCCAGCTTCCAACACACAATAAAGAAGTAAAGGGCCATAGCTGTGGTGTCCAAGGGCAGCAGAACAACGCCCCTTCTCCCGAGACATGGGCTGGACAAGCTGCTGCATTGTTGAGTAGGCAACATGTGCCCACATCCTCTCTGTGGGCATCTGGCTTCTCGTATTAACTATTTCCTTCAACAACAGTTTATTTTAATTTTAGTTACCTGTCTTCTCCGGTGGTCTTTGTGTATATTCGAAGCTATGTTCTCTGTGATGATGACAGGTTGGCTTGACTCTCATATGATAACTAATTATCTGGTTTGGGCTTTGATCAATGGTTAACTTGGCATCTCATTGAGAAGAAAGCAGAACAAGCCCCCATTTCTGTAAGAATAGATCCTTGAATGATCATCTGCAGGTGCTTTTCCATCTCTGGGGTGAGCTCAGTCCCTGCCTCTGGAGAGGAGCCCTGTAAATGAGGCAGCCTGACTGGTCCCACTCAATCCAGCCTTAGCTTCTGTGGGAGCAGAAGCTCCACCGTCCTTCCACAGAAGTTCCGTCACCTCCACCTCCTCCTCCAGCTGCAGATAGGGTGAGCCTGCCAGCCCTGAGAGGGCACCAGAGAAGAGCCCTGGTCAGGCCACCAGACATGCAAGTTGACTCCAAGAAAACTTGTGCTTATTTAACCCTGGGGCAAGGAACCCAATTCCAGAGCAGCCCTGACAGTTAACTACCTGCCCAGCCCCATCCATCTTGCTTTGTCTTCCAGAGGCAGCTGATTCCTAGGATACTCCAAGATGAGCTGCCAGGCCCAGCTCCTCTGTCTCCTGGTGATGAGTTTTCAGGATAAGCATGTTTCCTGCTGCACATCCTTAGCTGAAACCTTAGCCCTTGATGCAGAGATCATGTTATCAAATGGATTTTGGAAATTACAGTGAAATGTATAGAGTTGTTTTGACTTAGCTCTTAGAAACTGAGGAAGAGTCCAAGCCTGACAATGTAGCAGAGGTATAAACAAACTTGAACCTGTCCTCTGCTCCCTGAGGCCCATGGATCTCTCTGTCCATGCTCCCTCTCCATGTCCATCCTCTCTTTAGAGGCTCACTGGTACCACTTAGGTTATAAGGAATGGACTCGTCCACTGGCTCCTCAGGATGAGGCTGTGCCATGTTGTGTCACCTTCTATAGCTTCCCTTGGGCCTGACAACACATTGACAGCAATTTCTTTGTGGATTCTTGGATGCAGGCAATGGTGGAGAAACCCAGTGGCACTTAATTTCTAATTTATATCATATTGAAACTTGACATGGTTCTTCTAAAGAACATGGTTCTTCCAATGAACAATGTTTCCTTGAAAACTTTGGGAGAAGTAATGCATTGCGTTGCCTGGAAGTGGTATCCTTGCAGCCCACAGAGGGTAGATCATCCTGACTCAGTCTCCAGAGACCCTGGCAGCATCTCAGGGAAGGTTTGTCTCCATCACCTGTAGAAGCAGAATGGGGGTAGGTACCTCCATGGCCTGGTACCAACAGAAACCCAACAAAGCTCCCAGGTTGCTCATCTTTGAGGAGGTGGCTCTGGCATTGACTTTTCCCTCGCCGTCCACGGATGGGAAGCTAAAGACTTTGGGGTGTGTTACTGCCAGCAGCACTTGAGCCGACCTCTCACAGTGACAGATTCCCAAACAAAAATACCCTTTCTGGTCTATATATGTCTGCCCTGGTGCAAAGACACCTCCTTCCTGCAGGAGGCCACAATGTGAGAGATGTGAAGTATCCACATCTTAGATGTCCAGATTCTCAGCGTCGATCTTTTCTGACCTGGTGAAGCAGGGTCATGTTGAAGAGTTCTTACCTCAGATTTAAACTGGATCTACTTAGAGGAAAACATGGTAGGGGTTAGAGCCGAGCCGTGATCTAGACAGAAGCTGTAAATGGATTAATTTACTGTTATTTCCATTATCAATTGTAGTATAACAGAGCCTCCAAAAATAATAGCTTGAAACAACAATTTATTATTTCTTGTGATTCTGAGGGTTGGCCAGGTGGTTTCTCAGCTGGTTTGCCCGGGCTCTCTTGTGTGGTCTCAGTCAGCAGGAAGGTCAACTGGACTGAAAGGCCCAAGTTGGTCTCAGCTACATGTCTGCCAGTGGTGCTGGCTGTCAGCTGGGAGCCTCAGTTCTCCTCTTAGTCACATACAAGGAGAGGGGTAGTTAGAGACCTTCACCTCAGGTGCATGCTCTAAAGAGTGAATTAACAGTAGAAAGTTTTCTTTTTTTCCTCTTTTGGGAATATTAGCCCTGAGCTAACATCTACTACCAATCCTCCTATTTTTGCTGAGAAAGACTGGCCCTGAACTAACATCCGTGCCCATCTTCCTCTACTTTATACGTGGGATGCCTGCCTCAGCATGGCTTGACAAGTGATGTGCATGTCCACACCCAGGATCCGAATTGGTGAACCCCGGGCTGCCAAAGTGGAACATGCAAACTGAACTGCTGTACCACCAGCCCGGCCCCAGTGGTAGAAAGTTTTAAATGGATAATAATGCTACTTTTTACTGTCATCATATACTGACAATTCTGAACAATGTCAGTGATACAATATACCCATCTGGAAGGACCACTTTCTCTCCCCACCCTGCATCCCCTGTCATGTCGCTGGATGGCCTGATCATATGTCTGGTAGTCAGTGCTGGCTGTTGGCTGGGTATCTCAGTTCTCCTCCAGATGGCCTGTTATCCTTCAATAGGCTAGATCAGGTTTCTTACATTCCAAGAGGGAGGGTGGAGGCTGCAAAGCCACTTGAGTTCTGGGTTCCGGAACTGTCAGACGGTTCCTTCCACCACATTCTATTTGTCAAAGCAAGACCCGAGACCAAAGTTGATTCAAGAAATCAAGAAATAGACTCCACTCTCAACAGGAGGAATGTGGCAATGTTTTTCTGATCCACCATAATTGTCTTGAAGTATAAGTCTAATAACAACAAAGATAAGAATGGCTGTTATATTTATTGAGTGCTTATTATGTGCCATGAATGGAGCTAAGTCTCGGTGTGAGATGTTTTATGCTCATCTTCCAGTGAAAGACACCAAGGCAGAGAAAGGTTATGAAAAGTGTCCAAGATAACTCAGATATCAAGCCAAGATTCTAATCAGAAAATCTGATTCATAGAAGGCGATGTGCAGTATGACAACACAGAGGAATTCTGCGAAGCTAGCTGATTCGAAAAATTCAGTGAGAGGCACTGACCCTAATGCTAGATAGTCACATGCTCTACACACAACTTATTGAAGACACTGAATCTCCTAATACCATTCTGTGTGTTCACTAGTAGTTCTGAAGCTAATCAGTGTGATTAACCAAGATGGCATTTGTAATAGCTAAATATAAAAGGGAAAAGGTTATATTTTATTTTATTGTTAAGATGATGACAAAGAAATAAGAAAATAACATATAAACAATAGAGAAGACACTAGACTGAGGTCTTTTAATAACAGGTTGAGATTCACAATAACAGAACAAATTGGCCATCTCCTTTCAGAAGATGGGGACAATCAGGAGAAGGAAATGTGAAATAGAGGCACAATCTTGGTTACTCAAAGGAATCTAAGAGGAAATGAGAAGTCTCCTTCCTGAGTGCCAGCAGGCAGTGGGAAAATTCTCAATGAAACAAAAATCAAGAGTTATTGTACGTGCTGCATGCTCAACACAGTGTGCTAGGCACCTCGGAGCAAAGAGAAATGGAACAGCTCTCCCACACCTTAAATGTATCCCAGATCTGACCACCTCTCACCTCCCATCCTGCTACAAGCCTCCACTATCTTTCACCTGGACCAGGGCTACACCTTCGTCAAAGGTCCTGAGCCTCTCTGCTTGCCCATCTGCAATCTCAAACAAGACCAGAAGAACTACCCAGCTGAAACCATCTTAAACTGACAATGCATAGAATTATGCATAGAATAACAATTTGAGAAATAATGACTAAACATTTTCCAAAGCTGATGAAAAATGTCAACCCACAGACCCAGGAAGCTCAACAAAGCCCAAGCAGGATAAACACAAAGTCTCACTTAGGCTCGTCCTAGTCAAACTGATGAAAATTTCTCATAAAGAGACAAGCCTAATAGCAGCCACATGGGTTGGGGCCAGTTTGGTGGTGCAGTGGTTAAGTTCACCCACTCCACTTCAGCGGCCCGGGGCTTGCCCATTTGGATCCCAGGCATGGACCTATGCTCTGCTTATCAAGCTAAGTTGTGGCAGGAGTCCCACTTATAAAGTAGAGGAAGATGGCCATGGATGTTAGCTCAGGGCCATTCTTCCTCAAAAAACAAAAAGAAGTGGCCACATGGGAAGAAAAACATGGAAACGTTATGGAAAACAACCAAAAGAATGACTGCATGTTTCTTAAATTGCAAAACAGAATATAAGGCAGCATCTTCAATCACTGAGAAAAAAATACGTTAGTTTGGATTCCATATTCAGTAAATATATCCTTCACAAATAAAGATGAAATAAAGAAATTTAAAGACAAAAAAGAAACAGAATTTGTCTTCAGCAGACCTGCACCACAAGAAATGCGAAGGAAAATTCTTCGGCTGAAGGGAAATTTTACTAGATAGAAACACAACAGAAATGAGAGCTCCAGAACTGGTAAATGATAGGAAAATGTGAAAGACTTGTTCTTTGATTACAATTTCCTTAAAGACAACATATTGTTTAAAGAGGTATGAATACGGATATACTGTGAGTTGTAAAATATGTGTGAAATTAAAATGCATGATAAAAATAGTACAAAGAATGGCAGGGGGCTAAATGACAGTGCACAGCTTAGGGATTTGACCTGGTCTGTGAAGTGTGAAAATACTAACTTACAGCAGGCTAAGATAGTTATGGCTGCATGGTGTAACCCACAGAACAAGGCTTCTCAGTGTGGGCGCTGTTGACACTTTAGACCTGAAAATTCTCTGTTGCGGGAGCTGTTTTGTGCATCACACAATGTGTAGCAGCATCTTTATCTCTACCCATTGGAGGCCAGGGTCACAGCCCACCCCCTCCCGCTCTAGTTGTGACAATCACAGGCATCTCCAGACATTGCCAAATGTTTCTAGGGGAGAAGGGACAAAATTTTTCCCAGATGAAAACCACTGTACTACAATAATCCCTAGAAGAGTAAATAAATATATAATTAAAGAGTCAACTGAGAGTGTTTAAAACTACAAAATACTCAGTGATGCAGTAAGGCTCTGAATGATCTGATTAACACTACCGAACAACTTGACCAAATGGACTTTGCGAACCGTTATCTCAAAAAGGGACTTTTTACCTGAGAAAGAGATCATGGCATTGTTTCAACGCTCTAGAGGTCTGCACTGTGGTTCTCCTTTTGGGGCTTTCTGGAGCCTCCATACACTTTCCCTACCTGACAGAGTCACCTTAAGCATCTTTGACCTACTAGGTCATAAGGTTCACTGCAGGTTGGACTTAATGCAGAGCCTTCTTCTCTTCTGGGACTCACTCAGAACTGGAAACCTTACAAGTTATCAATAAATGAATTAGAATAACTCACTCCAAAATGTCTGTGTTGCTTTCAGAATCCATAAAGGACTTTCTAGTGTTGACTACTTTTTAGTTATGGGTGTGGGGGTGTCTTTATCTTGGAGATAATTTCTTGATATTCCCCAGACCATTCAATTGCTAGAAATCTGTTTGCAACAAGAGCCAGGACTATGGAGGGAGCTCTGGGTAAATTGCCTGATTTTTCTTGGGCGTCTACATTCAGCCACTGAATTTGTGGTTTTGAGCTGACTGGATTTTTAATTATGCAAACCCTTGGAATCATTACTTAAAACATAAAATTTTAGTCAATATTTTTTCAAAAATTTTTGTACTCATTTCCTTAATTTCTCCTCTCAGAACTTCAATTACATACACAACAGACTGCTTCAAGGTGTCCCACAGCTCATGGATGCTCTGCTCATTTTATTGTATTTTTTCAAATTTTTACTCATTCTGCTCAATTTTGGATATTTTCTATTGCTAAAGGTCACTAATCTTTCTTCTGCATTATCTAATCTTTTCACGTGAAACTGTTTGACTCTATTTGGTCTTGGTTTTAGGCTTTATTAGGAAAGACCAGATGGCATTTAGCATAGAGATAATTTTGCCCCACCACTGAGGCAAACTCTTTCTAAGTGCTCCAGCTGACGGCTCATGAATTATAAGATTTTCTGCTCTGGCTGGTGGAAACAGCAACTAATCTTGACTCTGTCTGAGTTCTGCGGAATTTTTCCTCTAATAAATTCAGAAAAATCTTTCTACAACCTCAATAGATTCTTCTCATGTGTGTTTCAATCAGTACCTTGTCAAATACAGAGGGGAAATTCTGTAGATATCCTGGGTTCTGTCACGTGCCGACAATTTATCACAGCAAGGGCATCAGGGTATCTGATCAAAGGGGAGGACCCTTTGGCCTCAATAATATCCCCAGGTACCAAACACAGAGATCTTGTAAAATTTCTTGCAGTTTCTTGAAACGTGTCATCCCAGATAGAACTTGTCTTAGATGGAGAGGTAGAAAGAAAAGCATGTTGTGAACAGTGAAGAGAGCAAAAGAACACTATGCTTAAAGGACAGTAGACTAAATCTATCCTGTGGCCCCCAGGGAGAAATACATTCTCTACAGGCACATTTGTGCTGCCCTGGTCAGACTTGGACACCTGGGAGACACTGCGCCTGTGCCGTGTTATTGAGTTAGCTGCCCTGCAGCTGTGCCTAGCCCTGCCCCATCCCCTGCTGATTTGCATATTACTGGAGTATGACTCACTGCCCTGCGCACTTATTAATATGCTGCTAGCACCCTGTGTGGGAGTCAATCCCAGTCAGGATATAGCCTGGACATGAGGGTCCCTGCTCAGCTCCTCAGCCTTCTGCTGCTCTGGCTCCCAGGTAAGGAGGGAGAACACTGGAAATGTACTCTCCCAATGTGGTCAGTACTACCTAGCAGTTCAGAGTAGTCCTCTTATAACATGGTTAATAATATGGATGTTTGTTTTTATGTCTGCAATCCCAGGTGCCAGGTGTGAGATCCAGATGACCCAGTCTCCAGCCTCCCTGTCTGCATCTCTAGGAGACAGAGTCACCATCACTTGCCAGGCCACTCAGGGCATTAACACTTGGTTAGCCTGGTATCAGCAGAAACCAGGGAAAGCTCTTAAGTTCCTGATCAGTAAGGCAACCATTTTGCACACTGGTGTCTCTTCGAGGTTCAGTGGCAGTGGAACTTGGACAGATTTCACTCTCACCATCAGCAGCCTGGAGCCTGAAGATGCTGCAACTTATTACTGTCAGCAGTATAACAGCAGCCCTCCCACAGTGTTACAAGCCAGAACATAAACCGCCCAGGAAAGCAGAAGTGTGGGGCTGGGCTTCCCCAGCTCCTCCTTGTGTGCCTCCATCTGCTCAGAGCATTTCTCAGAAGCTGCCACACTTTGAAGTTCACAGGGAGATTTGATAGAAGGGGCAGGAAGGCTCCTCAGCACTCTATAACTCTCTTTCTCTCTCCTCAGCCCCAGCAGCACAGACATGTCAGTGCCTCTCCTGATTAAATAAAGCATGGAAATGATTACACCTGAGGAGTCTGCGTTATGGTACCAGTCAGGGTTTATACAGCAAAAGAGAAGTCAGTCCACATATTCCAAACAGTAATCTTTTAGTATGAGGAATTTTAGTGTAAACTATAACCTTTCAAAGTCTAGGGAGTGTGATAGTAAGGGAGCAGATGCTAGAAAGGGATGATGCCCTGGTGTTCCCCCAGAAGGCAGAGCACAGCTGCCACTGAAGGTATAGGCTGCCTGATCATGTGGCCTCAGGCCTGTCTAAGAAGCCCAGGAGTGGAGCTGTTGATGGTTTACCTTCTGCAGAACCTCACCAGGTTTTTTCAAGTCCTCACCCTGTCCATTCTCTGCTTTCAGATGCCAGTGGATATTGAACTTTCTTTTTCTGACCTCCAAATCTCATTGGAGGGCCCATCATTGAACAACTCTACATGAAACCACAGAAAGAAAAGAGGTGTTGGAAATGCACTTCTAGAAGTAATAATGATGGTGAGGAGTTGACAGCAGACAGCTCAGTATGGTACTATTTCCATTGCTCAGAATTTTTCCAGGTAGGGAACGGCATCCAGAATACACTTGGATGTGCTTCCAACTATCGTCAGCAAGACTGGGATCATAACAAGAAAAAACATTAAACATGCAGTAAACAGAAAATGAGGAAGTTGCATGAAATATATAGCAATAATTTGATAAACAAATGAAAAACTTTCTTTACACACACACAAAAATCTACACATGGATATAGCATTCTTTTACCTTGACATGAAAATACCTTTCTACTAAAAATTTGTCCAGAATTCATCATCAGCAGCAGCATCACTGACAAGTTGCTTGTTACAAATATAAAATAGCAGGCCCAGTTTAGATCTACTAAATGAAAACGTGCTTTTTAACAAGATAACAGATCATCTATCTAAGGTTTAAGAAGCTATGTCTTAGGGGATGTTTACTTCAGCTAAATATATATATATTTATAAATATAATGCAATTTTCATAATGTATAATAAATATAATATTTAAGAAATAGAAGAAAATATTTAAGAAAATTTTATTTTAAAGTTTAAAGAAAATTTAAGAAAATTTCTATTTTAAAATCAAATGTTGAAAAAACACACTGAGTTTTTCTTTTTAATTAACACAAAATTAAATTTTAAAGCATTTTTAAGATAATAAAAGATGAAAAATACAATTATTTGTCATTGATATTATAAAATACCTTAAATGGAGTAATTGTTTTTTGAAATTTGGAGAATCACCAAGATGAAAAAATAAATAAATATCAAGTGCACATACCTGACTTCAAGACTTAGTATAAAACCACAGTAATCAAGACAGTGTGACATTGGTGAAAGAACAGACAAATAGACCAATGGAACAGAATAGAGAGTTGAGAAATAGTACCACATGAATGTAAAAGCCAACCAAACTTTGACAAAAGAGCAAAGACAATACTCTGGAGCAAAGACAGTCTCTTCAACAATGGTGCTAGAACAACTGGACATCCACATGCAAGAAAAGGAATCTAGACATAGATCTTACCATTCACAAAAATTAACTGATAATTGAATTCAAGAACTAAATGTAAGATGCAAAAGTATAAAATTCTTAGAAGATATAGGAGAAAACTTAGATGATGTTGGGTATGGCAATGACTTAGACACACAGAAAAGGCATGGCCCATAACGGAAATAATTGATAGTCTGGACTTCATTTAAATAAAAACTTTTTCTCTACAAAAGACAAAGTCAAGTGAATGAAAAGACAAGTCCAAGACTGGGAGAAAATATTTGCAAAAGACACATCTGTTAAAGCACTGTATCCAAAATATACAAAAAACTCTTAAAACTCAACAATAAGAAAGCAAATGGCCCAGTTAAAAAATGGACCAAAGACTTTAACAGATACCTCACTAAAAAAGATATACAGATGGCAAATAAGCAATGAAAAAAAAGCTTCACATCATCTGATATCAAGGAAATGCAAGAACAATGAGATACAACTACACAACTATTAGAATGGCCAAAATCCAGAACACAACACCACATGCTGGCAAAGATGCAGAGCAACAGAAGCTCTCCTGTATTGCTGGTGGTGGGAGTGCAAATTTGTGTGGTTATTTTGGAAAACAATTTGGCAGTTTCTTACAAAACTAAACATATTCCTGTCATAAGATTCAGCAATTGTGCTCCTTGGTATCTATCCAGAGGAGTTGAAAATTACATGCACATGAAAACCTGCTCACAAACATTTATAGCAGGTTTATTCATAATTGCCAAAACCTGGAAGCAATCAAGATGTCCTTCAGTAAGTGAATGGATAAAGAAACTGTGATAGATCCAGACAATGGAATACTATTCAGTGCTGAAAAGAAATGAGCTGTCAAACTCATGGCAAGACATGGAGGAACGTTAAATGCATATTACTAAGTGAAAGAAAATGCTACAAACTGTGTGATTCCAAATATATGACAATCTGGAAAAGGAAAAATTATGGAGATGGTAAAATTAGTGTTTGGCAGGGGTTAGGCATGGTGAGGGAGAGTGATGAATAGGAAAAGAATAGGGAATTTGTAAGGGATGTGGAAATACTCTGTCATATTATAATAATATATTTGTCTAAACTGACAGCATATACAATACCAAGAGTGAACCCTAAGGTAAACTGTAGACTTTGGGTGATTAGGATGTGTCAATGTAGGTTCATCGGTTGTAACAAATATGCCCTTCTGGTGAGTGATGTTGATAATAGAGGAGGCTATGAACGTGTAGGGGCAGGAGATGTATGGAAAATCTCTGCACCTTCCTCTCAAGTTTGCTGTGAGTCTAAAACTGCTCTAAAAGAGTAAAACACTTTAAAAAATGAAAATAAATAAAATATGATGAAATTTTTTAAAAGGCTACATACTGCAGGATTCCAATTATATGACATTCTGAAAAAGGCAAAACTTTGGAGAAAATAAAATCATCAGTTGTTGACAGGTATTTGGGGAAGGGAAAGAGGGGTGAATAGGTGGAGCACATGGCTTCGAGGTACAGGGAAACTGTTCTGTATGAGGCTGGAATAGCAAATCAATGTCATTATATATGTGGCAAAATCCCTAGAATGGACAGTACAAACAGTGATCCTTAATGTAAACTATGGAATTTAATTAACAATGTATCAACATTAGCTCATCAGTTGTAACAAAGGTGCCACACCAATGCCTGCTGATAATAATAGAGGAAACGGGGTGAGGTATTGAGGGGTATTTGGGGACTCTCTGAATTTTCTGCTCTATTGTTTTGTAAGCTAAAACTTCTGGAAAAAAAAAGTCTACTAGTTAAAAAAATTGTGTGCACATGTGTTGGAGATGATTGAACTTAAATTCACTTGTGCGGCTTGGTTGGGGATTTTGTTCACTCCTGTAACTTTCCCTTAACGTTGTGCCCTGAGGATTCATTGCCCTTCAGTCTTGGCCCAGATCAAACACCATCCATAGACTGGAGACAAGCTCAGTGGCCTGTGGCAGAACCACCCAGCTAAGCCTTGCTGGAATCATCCAGAATTACTTATGTCAATCATGTGAACAGGAGATGATGTCAAGATGGTTGGATAGGCAGACACTGAACTCACCACCTCCCACAGACACAACAAATTTACAACTATTCTTGGAACTATTACCCCTGAGAAAGAACTAAAAACTGGATACATGTAAAGAACCCCCACAATAAGGGATGGTGCTGAATAAGGTGGAAGAGGCAGAAATTCCTTTCCAGAGAGAAAAAAGCCACTTTCCAGCCACAATGCTTCACAGCCAATTGGGAGCAACCCCAAGGTATGAAGTCTTCCCTGGAGGAGTGGGGGATCTGAGCAGGGGAGAGTTACCACAATAAGCAGGTTTTGGACTCAGTACAACTGAGACAAGTGTCATAATACTTGGCTTTGCTGGCTGTTAGTGACAACAGGGAATATCTCCCCAGAAAAACTGTTGGGCATAAGGGGAAAGAAAAGCCTGCTCCTAAAGGACCCATGCACAAATTCACATGTTTCAGAAAGCAACCTAAAATCACCAGAAAGAAAGGTACACTGTCCTTTGCTGAAAAGAGACTCACGTGATAGGTTCTAAGTGCATCTTGGTGAGAGGTGAGACCTCTCCAGGGACTGAGGCATTGGCAGCAGCCATTACTGTGACCTACTACAGGTGTGCTGACACAGATGCTGGCAGAAGCCATTGGAGTTCGTCCCCTAGCCTGTTAGCACAGATGTCTGCCCCACCCACTATTGCACCAATTTAATTCAGCTCAGCCAGGGCAGGCAGCCACTGCAGGGACTGGCCCCACCCAACAGCAAGCCCTCAGGCAACATAAGGGCCTGCACAGGTGAGGTTCCTGGAACCTCTGCAGGTGGGTGAGTGGGTCCACCTTTGGTGAGCAGGGCATGCTTGAGGAGTGGGCCTGCGTTGGTAGAGTGTGTGGCATCTCTGCAGTGGGGTGACCAGATCCAATTAGTGGGTAAGGGCATGTGCACCAGGCAGGACTGTGTTGATGGGGTGTGTGGCCCTGCAGGTGGTGGGTCTTATCAGCTGCAGCAGACTGGTACTTCTCAAACAGCCACATAGGGGATCAACCCCACCTTCCAAAGCCTGAAACAATTGGGTTTTCCCATGCCTGGGGCTGGCCTCACTCAGCTGCAACACTGAGGGAGCTGACAATAACCTTTGAAGGCTGGAGGCCTACAACAATTGTAGGCCTCTGAGTCTACCAATCAGACATGCTGGGGGCCTACTGACTTAACAGGAATGTGCTACTAGACCTTGTAGCCAACTGTGCTGGGGCTCCACATGCCTGATAAAGTGACTGAAAGGATCATAACAACCACATGCAGCTGAGCATTACAACCAGCCAGCCAGGGAGACAGCCTAACCTCCTTGGGCACCTGCAGCAAAAGCAACGCTGCCACAACAAAAGGACAATGTAGCCCACACAAGGGACACTCCTTGGAACTGGTGAGGATAGGGAAGCATACTGCCAGGCCTCATAAGGCATCTCTTATATAAGGCCACATTTCCAAGATCGGGAGGCATAGCTGACCTACCTAATACATACATCTAAGTACAGAGAAAGAGGTAAAATGAGGAGGCAAAGGAATATGTTCCATGTAAGGGAACAGGATAAAACCCCAGATAAAGAACTAAATGAAAGAGAAAGAAACAATCTGCCTGACAGAGTTCAAAAAAAGAGTCATAAGGATGTTCACTGACCTTGGGAGAAGAATGGATGAACTCAACAAAGAATTGGAAAATATAAAAAAGAACCAATCAGAAATGAAGAATACAATACTGGAAATGAAAAATTTATTAGAGTGACTCAATAGAAAATTAGATGAAACAGAAGAATGGATCAGTAAGATGGATAAAAAACTAGAAGAAATCACCCAAGCTGAACAGATAAAAGAAAAAAGAATTAAAAAGAATGAGGACAGTCTAAGGGACCTCTGGGACAACATCAAGCACACTAACTTCGACGTCATAGGTATCTGAGAAGGAGAAGAGAGAGACAAAGGGGCAGAGAATCTATTTGAAGAAGTAATAGCTGAAAACTTTCCTAACCTAAGGAAGGAAACATACATCCAGGTACGGGAAGCACAGAGAGCACCAAACAAGATAAATCCAAAGAGGCCTACAGCAAGACACTTTATAATTAAAATGTCAACAATTAAAGATAAAGAGAGAATCTTAAAAGCTGCAAGAGAAAGGCAACATGTTACATACAAAAGAAACCCCATAAGGCTATCACCTGACTTCTCAGCAGAAAAATTACAGGGTAGATGGGAGTAGCATGATATATTTAAAGTGATGAAAGGAAAAAACCTACCTCTAAAAATACTCTACCTGGAAAGGGTATCATTCAGAATAGAAGGAGAGATAAAAGAGTTTTCAAGATAGGCAATAACTAAAGGAGTTTATTACCAAGAAACCAGCTTTACAAGAAATACTAAGGGGACTTAAGTGGAAAAGGGAGGACCACAAGTAGTAATAAGAAAATTATCAAAAAAAAAAAGCAAAAAAATCACTGGTAAAGGCAAATATACAATAAAGATAGCAGATCAACCATCTATGAAGCTAATTTAAAGATCAAAATACAACTACTAAAGTACTAAAATTATCTATTTCCATGATAAGAAGGTAAGGATAGACACACACACATAAAGATGTTAGACATGATATCAAAAACATAGAATGTGGGAGGATGGGAGTAGAAGAGTAGAACTTTTAGCAAGAGGTCAAACTAAAGAGACAACAATATAGACTTGCTATAAATGTAGGTTATTATACGAACCTCATACTAATCACAAGCCAGAAACCTATAATAAATACACAAAAACATTAAGAGAAAGGAACCCACACATAAAGAAAGCCAGCAAACCACATGGGAAGAGAGCAAGAGAAGAAGAAAGGAACAGAGAAAAACTACTAAAACACCCAGAAAAAAGTACCAAAATGGCAATAAGTGCATTCTTATCAATAGCTCCTTTAAATGTCAATGGCGTAAATGCTCCATTCAAAAGGCATAAAGTGGCTGTTTTCATAAAAAAACAAAACCCATATAGTCGCTGCACACAAGAGACACACATCAGACCTAAAGACACTCACAAACTGAAAGTGAAGGTATGGAAATAGATATTCTACACAAATGGCAATGAAAAGGAAGCTGGGGTAGCAATACTTATATGAGAAAAAATAGACTTTAAAACAAAAACTGTAACAAGAGACAAAGACGGGCACTACATAATGATAAAGGGAACAAGCCAACAAGAGGGAATAATACTTGTGAATATCTATGCACTCAACATAGGTGCACCTAAATATATAAAACAATTATTAATAGACATAAAAGGAGAAATAGACAGCAACACAATAATAGTAGGGGACTTTAACAGAAGATCAATAAGGAAACATTGACCTTAAAGGACACATTAGACCAGTTGGACTTAGTAGATATAGATACAGAGATAGTATCTATAGTACTATATGGTATCTATATATATATATAGTACTATATAGTATCTACAGTAGATATAGATACAGTAGATACAGAACACTCTATCCAAAACCTGCTGAATACACATTCTTTTCAAATGCACATGGAACATTCTCCAGGATAGATCACATATTAGGCCACAAAACAAGTCTCAATAAACTTAAGAAGATTGAAATAATCTTCAATCTGTCAGAAAGCATCTTTTATGACCACAAAGGTATGAAACTAGAAATCAACTACAGGAAGAAAATTGGAAAAGCCAAAAATATGTGGAGATTAAACAAAATGCTAGTGAACAATGATTGGGTCAATGGGGACATAAAAAAACTATCCAGAGACATATCAAAATGAAATACAACGTGCCCAAATTTATGGGATACAACAAAAATGATTGTAAGAGGGAAGTTTACAGCAATACAGGCCTACCTCAAAAAACAAGAAAAATCTCAAATAAACGATCTAATAGTGTACCTAAAGGAACTAGAAAAAGAAGAACAAAGTCCCAAATCAGTAGAAGGAAAGAAATAATAAAAATCAGAGCAGAAATAAATGAAATAGATACTAAAAAAAATAGAAAAAATCAATGATACTAATACCTGATCTTTGACAAGATAAACAAAATTGACAAGGCTTTACCTAGATTCAGCAATCAAAAAAGAGAAAAGTCTCAAGTAAATAAACTCGGAAATGAAAGAGAAGAAATTACAATGGTCAGCTCAGAAATACAAAAGATTGTAAGAGAATATTACAAAAAGTTGTATGTCAACAAACTGCATAATCTAAACAAAATGGATAAATTCTTAGAATTATACAACCTTCCAAAACTGAATCAAGAAGAAATAGACAATTTGAATGGACCAATCACTGGTAAGGAGACCAAAACAGTAATCATAAACCTCCCAAAAATAAAAGTCCAGGACCAGATGGCTTCCCTCATGAATTCTACCAAACATTCAGAATTAATGCTTATCCCTTTCAAACTCTTCCAAAAAATAGAAAAGGAGGGGAAGCTACTTAACTCATTCTATGCAGCCAACATTACCCTGACATCAAAACCAGACAAGGACAACACAAAAGAAGAAAATTACAAGACAATATCACTGATGAACATTGATGCAAAAATCCTCAACAAAACACTAGCAGGTAGAATACAACAATACATTAAAAAGATCATAGAGGATGATAAGTGGGTTTCATTCCAGGGATGCAGGGATGGTTCAATATCTTCAAATCAATCCATGTGATACACCACATTAACAAAATGAATAATAAAAATCACATGATCATCTCAATAGATGTAGAGAAAGCATTTGACAAGATACAGCATCCATTAATGATAAAAACTTTGAAGAAAATGGATATAGAAGGAAAGAACCTCAACATAGTAAAGGCTATATATGACAAACCCAGAGCTAATATCACATTCAATGGAGAAAAACTGAAAGCTTTCCTTCTAAGAACAGGAAGCAGACAAGCATGCCCACTTTCACCACTCTTATTTAACGTAGTATTGGAAGTCAAGCCAGATCAATCAGGGAAGAAAAAGAAATAAAAGGGATCCAAAATTGGAAAGGAAGAAGTGAAACTGTCACTATTTACAGATGACGTGATTTTACATATAGAAAACCCTAAAGAATCCATCAAAAATCTTTTAGAAATAATAAATGCATATGGTCAAGTTGCAGGATACAAAATCAACATACAAAAATTAGTTGTGTTTCTATACACTAACAACGAAGCAGCAGAAAGAGAAATTAAGAATACAAACCCATTTACAATTACAACAAAAAGAAAAACATACCTAGGAATAAACAACCAAAGAGGTGAAAGAACTGTACACGAAAACTATAAACCATTGTTGAAAGAAATAGAAGACAAAGCAAAGAAACAGAAAGATATTCTGTGCACTTGGATTGGGATAATTAACATAATTAAAATGTCCATATTTCCTAAAGCAATGTACAGATTCAATGTATTCCCTATCAAAGTTCCAAAGATATTTTTACAGAAATAGAATAAAGAATCCTAAAATTTATATGGAACAAGAAAATGCCCCGAATAACCAGAGGAATCCTGAGAAAAAAGAACAAAGCTGTAGGTACCACACTCCTTGACTTCAAAACATGCTACAAATCTATAGTAATCAAAATAGGATACTGGCACAAAAACAGACACACAGATCAGTGGAACAGAACTGAGATCCTAGAAATAAACGCATACATCTATGGACAGCTAATCTTCAACAAAGGAGCCAAGAGCATACAATGGAGAAAGGAATGTCTCTTCAATAAATGGTGTTGGGAAAACTTGACAGCCACATGTAAAAGAATGAAAGTAGACCATTATCTTACATCATATTCAATAATTAACTCAAAATGGATTAAAGACTTGAATGTAAGACCTGAAGCCATGAAAATTCTAGAAGAAAACATAGGTAGTATGCTCTTTGACATCGGTCTGAGCAGCATATTTTCAAGTCCCATGTCTGACCGGGCAAGGGAAACAAAAGAAAAAACGAACAAATGGGACTACATCACACTAAAAATCTTCTGCACAGCAAAGGAAACCATCAACAAAATGAAAAGACAACCTAACAATTGTGAGAAGATATTTGCAAACCATATGTCTGATAAAGGGTTAATATCCAAAATATATAAAGAACTCATGCATCTCAACAACAACAAAAAACTAACAACCCAATCTAAAAATGGGCAAAAGATCTGAACAGACATTTCTCCAAAGAAGATATATACATGGCCAACAGGTACATGAAAAGATGTTCAACATCATTAACTATCAGGGAAATGCAAATCGAAACTACAGTAAGATATCACCTCACACTCGTCAGAATGGCTGTCATTAACAAGACAGGAAATAACAAGTGTTGGAGAGAATTCGTAGAGAAGTGAACCCTCCTACACTACTGGTGGGAGTGCAAACTGCTGCAACCACTATGGAAAACAACATGGAAATTCTTAAAAAAATAAGAATAGAATTACCATATGATCCAGCTATTCCACTGCTGGGTATTTATCCAAAGGAGGTGAAAACACAAATGCGTACAGATATATGCACCCCTATGTTCATTGCAGCGTTATTCACAATAAAGGTTTTTAAAACTCCCGCAACGTGTGGCTTTTTCTAAGTCATTCGTGGTTCAAAGATTGTGAAAGGAGACAATTTTGCCTAACGTTAAAATGAAAGTCCCCATTATATATGTGTTCACAATGATGCTATGAGTTCCAGGTATGAGATATTACTTATTAGATTTTTTTTCAGTCTAAGGTGAAATCTGATTGATAATCTTATCATCTATGTCGTAGCACTTGTGATTTATAAAGATAATAGAAATTAAACAAACTTAGCAATTAACAAACAAATCAGACTGAATGCCTGGAAAATTAATTGTGTGGATAAAATCACATCCTCATATATGACAACATTTAGCCCAGAGAAAGGAAGCATCTCAGAATCTCAGTTAGAGACAGTTATGAAGCTTGATCTGATTTATTTAATAGTAGATTTTAAAGTCCCCTTTTCATGCTACAGATACTATTCTAGCATATAATTCATTTGCTTTACCAACGGGTGATACATCTCTCAAAGATTGGTTGAGTGACTCCCCTGGCCTTTGTGCAAATTAGAGGACAAATTACACGTTAGAAATGCATACTCACATGTTAAAATTTTTCTTCAGGTTATTCTTTACGTAACAATTCCTAACATTTTATAGATCATTGACACTGGGCAACTTGAAGAAAATGGGCCCAATTTAACACGTTATTCTTTGTGCAGCAAAGACCAAAGAGTGGAGCAAGAATGAATCCTAACTCAATCTGTGTCCTAATGACCTCTAAGAGAGAGCTGCATTGTATCAAACATTGACTGCAGATCACCCTCTTCAATTACCTCCTTTTGCAGATAAAGAAAGAGACCTAGAGACCAAGAGACATTCATTCCCTTGGACATGAAATATTCACCAGTCAGGCACCTGGGCATGCAAAAAATGCCTGGACACCTTACAATTCCAAGTTAATCCAGGTGTTTTCTTCTGTTTCTGAAATACTTCTGGGTTTGGAGACAAATTTTTGTCTCAATATTTGTCAGAGGTTTATGCTAGACTAACGTCATATCACTCCTATAGTTAAGGATGCCCTGGAAGAATGGACATCACAGCAGTGGGTAAACTCCAAGAGTTACATCTGATGATGACTTGCAAAGAAAGACAGGCAATTCAAGGACATTCACTGCTGGATCTGACAGATTATCAGGCCTTAGAAGGAATACAGCTGAAGGACTGGAGACAAGGTCATTTTGGAAGAGCTACGACTGGACTTGTCAAAATGGGCCAAGATGGAAAATAATGGCTTTCTAAATAAAAACTCATTAAAAGAACATTGCTGAGCAGGGGACTCTCAATAATTATGACGTTCCAACTCAGAGACTTCAGTCAGTCACCTTTTCCAGCTTTGAGAGAGTCTCACAAACAAGTGTCACACAGGGCCATGCATGGGCTCAATTATATGAATTTCAACTAACTGAGGCACACTTGGCTACTGGAATTTCCAAGCATCCAACTTGTCCAGAAGAATGACCCCTACTGAATCACTGATATTATGCTATATATCAAGGGATCAGACTAACAACTGGTGTCAAGATCATTAGAGTGGGCTAGCAAGATTAGACAGTTCCTCCCACAGTGTTACAATCCTGAGCATAAACTGTCCTCCCGGGCTCGTTGTGTGGGGAGGGTTGTTGGTTCCAGCAGCTGCACTCTGCCCTGTGTTCTGCTCAGAGGTGCAGGGTCCATACTGTGGAAGAGTTTCAGAGCTCAAGGGTAAAGGCCTGCAAGGGACTTCAGTCTTGCAAAAGCTTGCTTTCTTGACCACATAAAACCCCTAAACAGTGAGTTAATTCTAAGAATGAGATTTCTAAGTGAAGACTGCAAAGAAATTCATCCACAGCGTGGTCTTTGAATCTCTTCCCTAGAGGAAGTGATTATTAAGGCAGAGAACTAGAAAAAAGCCCATATTCAGTGAAAACAATAACAACGGCAACACTAACTACACTGCCAATTGCAATTTACTGAAGTCTTGAAGAATTTATGGGTTGAATACTGGGCTAAGGACTTAAAAATTTAATGCAGTTAACCCTACAAATATTTTCTATAGTATCTTCTATAACCTCCGAGAAATCAGGTTCTCAGAGCTCAGGTTGCTCAAGGTACAATGCTTGTAGGGAAGAAGATAGAAAAGAATCTAGTATTTTGACTCTATAATTCCTACTCATTAATTAACTCATTCACTTTTTGGAACAACTAGACATAACTAAAACCATAAATGTATATATAAAATGAATACAAAGTGTACATCTGGGTGGATACAAACATACACATACTCCCCTGTAACCACAACCAGATCCAGATAGAAACTGTCTCCATCATCCCAAAGACTCATCATGCTTCTTCCCTGTCAATTCCATGTTCCTTCTACCACCAGCAGAGCCTCCCCTGTTCTGTTTTATACAAATATTGATGGATTTCCCCTGGTCTTGAACTTAATACAAATTGAATTACATAGTATGTACTCTTTGGTGTCTGGCTTCTTTCCATTAACATATTTTCTATGTTGTTGGTGTGGCAGTAATTTGTTACTTTTTACTGTAGAATCATTCTCTTTTATGTGAATATATCATAATTAATTTATTCACTCTTTAATTAAAGAGTTGTTTCCAGTTCCAATTCAGCGAGTTTTTAGGAACATTCTTGAAATGTCTTTTATGGACTTATGCACTCACTTCTCTTGGGTTTATTCCTAGGAATGGAAGTGCCAAGTCATAGGGTTGGCATAAATTTGGCTTTAGTAAACACTTCCAAATAGTTTTCTTAAATGGTGGACATTAATTTACACTCAACCAATCATGTAATTAAATTTCCAGAAGCTGTTAACCTTTTCCAAAACTTGGTATTTCCAGACTTTAAAATAAAATCTGTATTAATAAATCTGAAGTGGTGTTATGTTTAAAGTTTACATTTCCCTGATGATCAGTGGTGGTGAATATCTTTTCATATATCTATTTTTCATTGGACATTTGCATGTCTTGCTTTTGAGGAAGCACCTATTCAAATCATATATATATATATGTATATATATATATACACATACACGCATATATATATATATATCATTGTATCTCTCTCTATATATACATGATTTGAAATTCTTAATTATAAAGTAATCTAATTTACCTTTTTTCCCCTCCTGTGTTTGTTTTGTGTGTTTATGTGTAGTGTCCTGTTAAATAAATTTTTGCCTACCTTTAAGGCCCAAAGTTATTCTCCTGTGCTCTTTTCTAGAAGCATCATTATTTTACTGCTCACACATAGATAACGCTTTACCTCTAATTCATATTTTTTCCTGGTGGTAGGTGGGTCAGGATTTCATTTCAATTCCTCATTTTATTTTCATTTTCGTATCTAATAGCTCCTTACCACTTATTGCAAAACAACAACAACAGAAAAATTTAAAAAAAGGGGAAACAAAAAACAAACTATACCCTATTCTAACACTTCTGTTAGAAATCAAGTAATTGTGTGTGTGTGGGGGGGGTCTTTTCCTTGACTCTCCTGTCCCAATTGTCTATTTGTCTATCTTTGTATCTAGAGTGCACACACTGTCTTAATCTGTGTAGCTTTATGATATGTCTGGAAATCTGATATTATAAGTCTTCTGATTTTATTTTCTTCTTTAAGATTTTCTTGGCTATTCTAGGTTTTCTGAATTTCCATGTAAAGTTTAGAATTGTCTTTTCAACCTCTAAATATCCTTCGGAGATTTTAATTGGATTTCATTGAGTCCACATGTGAATTTGGGAATATTGAAATCTTAATATCTAGTTTTATACGCTATCAACATGGAAAACCTCAGAGTACTGATTCAGTCTCTGGTCTCCAGAAGGAGTCACCGTAACCAGCCAAGACAGTTAAGTGTTAGCAGTGACTTAGCTTGGTATTGGCAGGACCCAGTTTAGGATCCTATGATCCTCATCATTAATGCATCCATCTGATCTTTAGGACTTTACCTTGATTCGGTAGAATTGGTCTAGGACAGGTGTCTCACTCATAGCTAAGTGCCTGCAGGTTGAGGATACTACAGTATGACACCTTGGCCCTCCGTTACATAGTGCTGCAGGTCAGGACATGATCCCCCTTATGCTTGGACCTTTGAGTCCAACCCGCACCTGCTGTTTTCCTCACTCCCACAACTGCTATTGGAGTTATTGTGATGGGGCTCAGGAAAGCAGGATAAAATGTCATGGAACATGATTCAGTCTCACCTTGTGCTTTCAATACGGTATATGATAGTAAAAGACAATCCAGGGAACTTGTCAAAGGAAAATCCAGATCACTCTAACACTGTTTTATTTACTTGCTAATGATTCAAATGGCCATACACTTTGATTCCTTCTTGGTGATGGTGTGGACCATGTGACCTGTTTGCTCTTCTGGGTGTGAGATCATTTGTCTTTATTGTATTTAGTACTGTGGAAAGTGTAAGCCTCTCCTTCACAAACTGTGATCAGTGTTCAAGCTTCCTCTCCCAACCAATACAGAACACTCCTGCTCCTCATTGATAAAATTCATATAAGTGGTGCAAGTCTTAGCTTCAAAGTCAGGATGATGGTGTCCTCCAAACCTCAGTGGGTGTAGAGAAATTCTTTTAAAAAAATGTGAAGTGGCTTTGATAAAAGAAGAATACTTTATTTGACAAGGAATGAATAGACCCTTAACTACAAAATAATCTAGTAATTCTTCCAGGACTGAATCTGGTTTATTGCATCTCCTCCATCATGATAAACAAATGCATTTAATTAAACCTATGAAATCCACTAGCTCCCTGTGCCTATAACCACTACATGAGGGTTCAACACTTCTTTCCATTGCTCTAGTCCTTTCTTCTATATCCCAGTTTGTCCTAGTGTGTGATTAAAAGAAACACTTTGCCTAAAAGACACTTTGTATAGAGTGAACAAGACTTCTCTAGAGGAGTCAGAGATCCCTGGACCATCATCTGTACATCTGTAGAGGGAGTTGTGAGAATGAGGAGAAGTATAACTGGTAAACCTGCCAACTGCTTTTCACCCACTGTACTCGCTACAACAACATCACAGGACCAGCCTCCACTGCTTCCAATGCTTTATCTCAGTAAATCTTCTCTGCCTTTATCTCAAAGACTTACTTTTTATAGTCATAGAGATAATTCTGAACCTTTTTTCATAACAAGAAAAGTAGGCAAGAGCCAATGTAATGCAGGGATTCCTTAAGCCAGTGATGCTAAAATATTTGCATCTCCAGTACACACACGTTTAATGTATATGAAAAACATCCATAAAGCAATAATTACCATTAGTTCATGTGACATAAGCTGGGATTTTCTATTTTCTTCTTGTTTCATCATTTTATTCTATTATTCTAATTTATGTCACTAAAAAAATCTCATCATGACCCACTAAACTAATTTCTTAATCCAGGATTGGATAAAATCTCCCATTTTAAAAAATACTACCCTAGGTAATATGTTTCTTAGTATGACATGCTGCAAATGATGTAAAGAAAAAGCTTAAAAAATTATACTGAAATGGGTCCCAAAGTGATGATAGTACTTTTTCCTTATTCTAAGTCATGGGCTAAGTTTTGGAGAAAAAGTGGAAAGATTAAAAAAACTGAATAAGGATTATATAGGAAAGAAAGACAACAATGTGACTTTCTAAACTTTCGTAAGGCAAAATTTTGATAATGGGCAGTGAGAGGAAATCCACTGAAAAAGAGTGCATAGTCATGATTGTAGATCTGAAGGGTTTAGCACCGATCAATAAATTAGGTTTATAAGACTTGTGAACTTGTTAGTGAAAATATGACCCTGAAACTTGGCTATGGATGAAACATACTTGAAACATACTATAAAGTGCCTACCATTATTTTCACAGTTTCACAAATATGGAAACCGAGGCAAAGAGAGTTAAGAAACTTGATTGATGGTATACAACCATTAAGCTGTGGAACTCCAACCCAGCCAAGATGGTTTGACTTCAGGGTCTGCCATGTTAATGATTGGACTTGTGGCTGTGGATGAAGACCTAATTTCTGAATGTGTAGAGACTGTCTTGTGATTTGGAGCAGCACTAATAAAGTGGATTTGTAGAGAAGTAGACGAAAGAAGAGTACGCAAAAGAGTTTAACTGCTTTAGGGAAAGCAGCAGATTTAGAATAAATGAGAATTAGAGCCAGAGAATGTAACCTAAAGAGCCACTCAGACTATGCAGGGGACGTTCTTGACCAAGCACTCACCTCCATACGAGCACAATCCTGAGAAACAAAAGAAAACCCAGACTGAATTCAGTTTAGATCAAGAGTGTGAATATAGGTTTCCCAAATTACTAGGGAGAAAAGGGCATGAGTCTGTGTTAGATGGATACTTTGTGCAGAATGGAGTGGTATAGAGAATAGAGGACTAGTTCCTTGCCTGCATGGAAGACAGACCATGTTGACATCATCTGTCTTCAGAGCAATGCAGTCTGTACACTGAGGGGCCAGAGCCCTTGTCCTGCTCATCTGAGCAGTTGTGATCACTCTTGTACCCACACTGCTGGGCCTAAGTCAATGTTGCTTTTTATTAATTTTTACAAAGAATGACACACCTTTGAGACCCTCAGAGAAGACTTATAAGCTGCAAAAGAAAGATGTGACTGGAAGATAAATTTCTCATTAACTCCTCAATCCAATCTGATCCAGTCATGCACCAAGGGAGACATCTAGCTACATTGCTAGTAGAAAGAGAGGAACAGGACCACAGGCTTCTATTTTGTTCCCAACTGACTTGTGTCAAACACCATCCGACTGAATCTAGGTGAATAATAAAGTGGGAGGAAACAGGAAATAATTTCTGTGATCACAGGAGAGAAATTCCTCCCTCATGCTGAACCCATAATGTCTTCTGACATGACCATCTGGGGGCAAGTTTCTCAAATGTACAGAAGAGAAAGCAAATTGTCTCTACAGCTGGAAGCCCTGCTTGCTCCACTCCAGCTGCTTTGCATGTTCCTCCCAGCCCACCCTGCTGTCCAGAGCCCATATCAACGTGGGTCAGTGCTCTGGGGAAGACCTGCCTCAGTTAGGGCACAGAGCGGACCACGGAAGCCCCAGCTGAGCTTCTCTGCCTCCTGTTACTCTGGCTCCCAGGTGAGAGGAACAGGGAATGATTTTGCATGTCAGAGAAAACTCTGTCCTTGTTGTTGTGTCCTGTGACCTGGCACCTTTGCTCAGCAACCACAATAATTAGTGCTCAGTGTAGATTAACCACACTGGCTCTGCTGAGAAGACAATGGGTATGATCTAGATTGCACAGGTGACTTTTGTATTTTCTTTCCAATTTCAGATACCACTGGACGAGTTGTGATGACACAGTCTCCAGCCTCCTTCTATTTGTCTCCAGGAGAAAGAGCCACCCCTCACCTGCAGGGCCAGTCAGAGTGTTAGCAGCAACTTAGCCTGGTACCAGAAGAAACCTGGGCAGCCTCCCAGGCTCCTCATCTATGGTGTGTCCTCCAGGGCCACTGCCATCCCAACCCGGTTCAGTGGGAGTGGGTCTGGAACAGACTTTACTCTCACTATTAGCAGCCTAGAGCATGAAGATTCTGCAGTTTACCACTGTCAGCAGTATAATAACTGGTATCCACAGTGATTCAGCATGAAACAAAAACCTCCACAAAATCTTCAGCATTTATTTGATTACACCAGCTGTTTCCTTTATAAGCAGCTGCTGTGGTGGCTGCTCAGTTGGCATCTCCCTTCTGCTCGGAAATATTTAGGTTCTGAAAAGTAGCTCCCTGACTGATTTCTAGATTTTTCCTCAGACGTAGCTTCATAGCCAGGTTCAGACACAATTTCAGTACCAGTGTCATTAGATCAGACTCACATGAATGGACTCTCTAAAGTTCCTGACTAACGCATTAGGGCAACAACATCAACAATGTGAACAAGGATTAGAACAGAAGGATTAAAACTAACAAAATTCGTAATGTGTGGTGATGGGATGAATTCAGCCAAACTGTTCAATGGAACAGAAGAGAGGATTCAGAGACAGACCAACACATATACTGACACTTTTAATGGCAGAGGTGACACTGCAGAGCATTACAGAAAAGACCTCTTTTCAAGAAATGGTGCATGGTCAATTATATACACAGGTTGACAACAAGGTATATAAAAGGTGCTCAACATTAATGATCATCAGAGAGCTCTAAATGAAAATCACAACAAACTACCACTAAACATCCAATAGGATGATTAAAAAAAGAAAAAGGTTAAATGATACCAGATACAATGAAGGGAAAGGAGCAATTAGAATGCTCACACATCGTGTTTAGGAATATAAAGTGGTACAAATTGGAGAAATGACTCTGAACATACATATACCCTGTTGTCTACTAATAAGCACATACAGATGTGCACTGAAGTAAATGAACAGTAATGCTCATAGTATTATTTGTGATGTCCCCAAACTGCTAACAGCTGAAGTGTCAATCAACATCAGAATTAATAAATAAAATTAGGTATATACATACAATGAAAGTCTATATAGAGATGAAGATACACATAAGTGTTGCTACATTCAAGAACATGGGAGAATCTCATGAGCATAATAAGGTGAAAAGTTATAAGAAAAAAATGTTATCCATGATTCTATTTTTATAAAGTTAAAAAATTAGCAAATCTAATCAACAATGTTAAAAGTCATGTAGTGTAAAAGTTTGCAAGTTTTGCACCAGACCACTTAAACAGACCAAGAAAAATTTATACAGTGGAATATTAGCCATCAGAAAGAAGGACATCCTACAATTTGCAACAACATGAATGGACCTTGAGCATATTATGCTAAGAGACATGTCAGACAGAGAAAGACACGAACTGTATATCACGTGTATGTAGAATCTAAAAAAGCCAAATTCATAAAAACAGAGTAAAATGGTGGTTACCAGGGGAGGGGGGTGAAGGGTTATGACAGATGTTGTTTAAGGGTACAAACTTGCAACAAGTAGTAAATAAGCCATAAAGGTCTAATGCATAGTATGGTGAATACAGAGAATAACATTGTATTATAATTATTAAACTTGCTAAGAGACTAGAACTTAATTATTCCAACCACCAAACAGAAATGATAATTATATAGCATCATATAGGTGCTAATCATCACTACGATGGCAATCACATTATGATATATAAATGTACCAAATTAACGTGTTGTACATCTTTAAATTTACACAATGTTATATGTGAAATATATTTCAATAAAAAAAGTAAAGAAGGCAAGTTACCTTTAAAGGAGCAACAATAAGAAAGATGAATAACTCAACATTAGCAGTACACACCAGAAGACAATAAAACAAAATATATTTTCAAAGAATAGAAAGAAAATATCTACCAATTTAGGGTTCTATACAAGAATATCTTTAACAGCTGAAGGCAAAATAAATATATTTATGAAAGAATGCACAAATAGAAAATAAATCACCAGTAGACCAATGGATAGAAATCGTCTAAGGAATTTTTCAGGGAGAGGAAAAGTAATTCAGAGATTAAAAATGAGTGAAGAATAATAGAAAGGGTAAATACATGGGAAAGCCTACATACGTTTGGGCTGTATAAAATAATAGTATCTTGTGATATTTAAATATACGTAGAATTAAAATATATGTACAATGAAAACAAATGCCCAGAAGGTAGAAGGTTGCCATTCGGGATAGAGTTTTTAAGATTTATTCATTTCTGGAAAGTGGTAAGGTACTAAGGTATATAAGATATGATAAACCAAGGATGCATGCTATAATTCTCTAGGGTACTCAAAGCGTAATAAAATAATATAAAATTAAAAATTAATTTAGAAAAAAAATGAACCAATACTGCAACCATACACCAAATCAATTCCAGGCAGATTGTTATGGAAAAGATTACATAAAAATAAATAAAACTCCATGGCAAAAAATACAAATTAAATAAAATCAAAAGACAACCAAAAACTAGGGTAAACTATTTCTAATGTATTATATAAGTAAACGGTCAATATTCTAATATATAAGAACTCTTTCAAAAGACTAGGGCAAAAAATCAAAATCCATGTAGAAAAATGAGGAAGCGATAATACAGACAATTTCAAGAAAAGATATATAAATAAGCTTCAAATATATGTAAAAATGTTCAATCTCACCATTAGAGAAATGCAAATGAAAACTACTTAGGTTTGAGAAAATTAAGAAAATATGAAGCACATGTTTAGGCAAAGTTATGAGGAAACAAACGCTCTCATTTGTAACTCCTGAGTATGGGAACTACTACTATCCCTTTGGAGAATATGAGAATATTTTCAAAACTATGTATGTGTTTACCATTTTCTGCATAATTCCATTTCTAGGAATTCCCTGAAGATATACCTCTAAACACTATGCATGAGGTTATTTTTGTAGCACTATTTGTAACTGCTTGGAAAATATTGACAACAAAAAAAATGCCTGTATATAAAAGTGTGGATGAAAAAACTATATGGTGCATCCACACAGTGAAGTACATTTCAGCTGTTAAAAAAGGAAGATCTCTATGAACTGATATGGAGTGACTTCCAGAGTATATTTTTAAATGAAAAAAGCAAAGTGCAGACAATTATCTACACTATGTTATTATATGTAAGGAAAAAAGTGAGAAAAACAAAACAAAACAAACAATAAACAAACAAAAAATCTGTAAGGGTAAACCAGATTGTTACTTATAAGGATGGGTATGGCAACGGAATAGAGGGGAAAGGATGTGACACTTCTCTGAGCATAAGATTTTTGCTTTTGTATGTTTCTTACTTTGGGAATCTTATTAACTTTACATATTCAAAGAATAAATAAATGATATCAAGGATGAGGAAAGATAAAATTATTTTCCTCCTTTCAGAGAGAAACTCAGGGATCAGAGAGAATCTATGTGAGCATTCAGTTGCTTTCCCAAGTGATCCAGTGGAAGTTTCGTCAATCTATGTAGAAATATGTTATAAATAATAAGAAGAGAGGGGGATCCAAGATGGCGCCGTGAGTAGTCCTCTTTGTCTCTCCCCCTTCGAGTCTACAATTATTTGGACACTTATCGCTTAAAAAAGGATATCCAGACAGCATCTCAGGATGTCTGAGATACCCACGCGACTATACATCGGAAGGCGGACGGACTTTCCTCCGGGAGGATGTGGAAATAGGTGAAAACTCTCCGACCCCGACCGAACAGCCTAGTACCCGCAAGCGGCTTTCTTCCAACGGACGCCCCCAGAAGATCAACACACATCTAGGGCAGGAGCGAGCACACAACAGAGGAGTGACGGTGGAAACAGGTGACCATAACCCTACCTAAACCCCCAGCAATTACTCCTAAACGCAGAGGGAAACTTTGGAGTTGCACACCTGGGCCCGCGGGGAGAATCTCTCCCCGCCATTGGCGGGGAGATCTCTCCTGGTGTTCGCGGTGCCCGGAGGGTCCCAGAGAGAGTTGCTGAGGGTACAGAGGTCTCCCGGCTGCCACTGCCAGCACGGTGGTGCTAGGGATTGCCGGAGATCTCCGAGCGGACTGGGGCTGGGTGAAGCTCCAAAGACCAACTCCATGCCCCGGAGGGGAAGCTCCGGAGTTCCGCGCAGACAAACCGGGATTAGCAGACAACAGCACAGCTGATCGCGCCGTCTGGCCGGAGATCTCGGAGACTGGGGAGGAGGGGCATCCGAGGGGCTCGCTCCCAGGGAGCAAGTCTGCCAGCGATTCAACTCTGGGAAAGTCCCGGAGAGAATCCCAGAGGGCAAAGTGACCTCCAGCTGCCATTGCCCACCCCGTGGGGCTAGGGATTGCCGGAGATCTTGGAGAGGACTGGGGCTGGGTGAAGCCCCAGAGGCCCGCTCCGCGCCCCAGAGGGGAAGATCCAGAGTTCTGCCCGGGCAGCAGACAAAACTCTCTGTCTGCTATTAGCGGAGGGGCCACACCCAGCATCCACAATACCGGGAGGGTCCCGGAGAGGAGAATATTAGGCAGGGTAGCAGCTGACCAGCTTCCACTGAAATCAGGATCTCCAGCTATCCCCCCAAGTCAGGGCAAAGGGCTCCCCGAGTTCCTGGGGAACAGGACTGGGGCTAGGGGGAGTTCCAGCGACCCAGCTCCGTAGCCCAGGGGGAAACCCCACAGGCTCACAGCAGCCTCAGGGAAAGCCTCTGCACAGCACCAGTAGAAAGCACCCAGCTGGCAGCCACAAGGCTGGGAGACCCCAGGACAAAAGTAGCATAGCTAGGTGAACTAACCACAGACTGTAGAAGATGCCAATAGCTCTCCTGCGACCCATAGTGACAAGTGAGATTTTGTGGGTGCCGACAGCAATGGAGTGACAAATATAAGTGATCCCACCCCTGGCTGCTGGAAAAGCCCATAACACCGTTGCAGACCCCAAGGAGGGAGCACGTCTAGGTGGGCTGCAACAGTAGGCACCAGCAGCCTGAAGACCCCCTGTGACGGCCCCCACGGCAGAGGAGGGAATCCAAAGGACCACTGGGACTACGAGGAGGGGCCCAGGCCCAGTTAGCAACTGCGGACAGGGTTCCTGGTTGGTGCAGTATAAACAGCTGCTCCCCCACCGCAGCAGCTGAAACAAGTGAAAGGAGCAACTAAACTCTATCTCCATGTGGAGGCACAAATCAATAACATCAAGCAATATGAAAAAATACATTAAATCTCCAGAACAGAAAGAAAATAACGAATACACAGAAAACAATCCCAAAGAAAATGAGATATATAACCTAAATGATGATGACTTCAAAACAGCCATCATTAAAATACTCAATGAGTTAAGAGAGAATTCTGACTGACAACTCAGCGAGTTCAGGAGCTATGTCACAAAAGAGTTTGATGTGATAAAGAAGAACCAAACAGAAATATTGGAAATGAAGAACACAATAGAGGAGATCAAGAAAAATCTAGATGCTCTGAACAGTAGGGCCGATAATATGGAGGAAAGAATTAGCAATTTGGAAGATGGCAATATAGAATTGCTGCAGGCAGAGGAGGAGAGAGAAGCAAGACTTAAAAGAAATGAAGAAACTCTCCGAGAATTATCAGACACAATTAGGAGATGCAACGTAAGGATTATAGGTATACCAGAGGGAGAAGAGAAGGAGAAAGGGGCAGAAAGCCTATTCAAAGAAATAATGGCTGAGAACTTCCCAAATCTGGTGAGAGAGATGGATCTTCAGGTGACAGAAGCCAATAGATCTCCAAACTTTATCAATGCAAGAAGACCAACTCCACGGCGTATAGTAGTGAAGCTAGCAAAAGTCAACGACAAGGAGAAAATACTAAGGACAGCCAGGCAAAAGAAACTAACCTACAAAGGAACCCCCATCAGGCTATCAGCAGATTTCTCAGCAGAAACTTTACAGGCTAGAAGAGAGTGGAATGATATATTCAAAAATCTGAAGGACAAAAATCTACAGCCGAGAATTCTCTACCCAGCGAAAATATCCTTCAAATACGATGGAGAAATAAAAACTTTCCCAGATAAACAAAAATTAAGGGAGTTCATTGCCACAAAACCTCCTCTTCAGGAAATCCTCAGGAAAAGCCTCATTCCTGAAAAATCCAAAAAAGGAAAGGGGCTACAAAACCAAGAGCAGAGGAGATAAGTAGAAGGACAACAACAGAGAGTAGCAGCTCTTCATCAGAACAGA
Organism: Equus przewalskii; assembly: GCF_037783145.1. Taxonomy (NCBI): domain Eukaryota; kingdom Metazoa; phylum Chordata; class Mammalia; order Perissodactyla; family Equidae; genus Equus; species Equus przewalskii. The sequence goes on from NC_091844.1 coordinate 15,998,869, forward strand.
TTAAACCATGGGACGAGAAACAAAGGAAATTGAAGAAAACCGGAAAACAAGACACAAAATGGTAGTGGTAGGCCCCCACATCTCAATAATCACTCTAAATGTAAATGGATTGAACTCCCCAATCAAAAGACACAGAGTGGCAGGATGGATCAAAGAACAAGATCCAACAATATGCTGCCTCCAGGAAACACACCTCAGCCCCAAAGACAAACACAGACTCAGAGTGAAGGGATGGAGAACAATACTCCAAGCTAATAATGAACAAAAGAAAGCAGGTGTCACTATACTAATATCAGACAAGGTAGATTTCAAAGCAAAACAGATAAAGAAAGACAAAGAGGGACAGTATATAATGATAAAAGGGACTCTCCACCAAGAAGACATAACACTTATAAATATATACGCACCCAACACAGGAGCACCAAAATTTGTAAAGCAACTCTTAACAGAACTAAAAGAAGACATCAACAACAATACAATAATAGTAGGGGACCTCAACACACCATTAACACCAATGGACAGAACATCCAGACAGAAAATCAACAAGGAAATAATAGAATTAAATGAAAAATTAGACCAGATGGACTTAATAGATATATATAGAACACTTCATCCAAAAACAGCAGGTTACACATTCTTCTCAAGTGCACATGGAACATTCTCAAGGATTGACCATATTTTAGGAACCAAAGCAAACATCAATAAATACAAGAGAGTTGAAATAATATCAAGCATCTTTTCTGATCATAATGCTATTAAACTAGAAATCAACTACAAGAAAAAAGCAGAGAAAGGTGCAAAAATGTGGATACTAAACAACACGCTTCTGAACAAACAATGGATCATTGAAGAAATTAAAGAAGAAATCAAATTTTATCTGGAGACAAATGAAAATGAGAACACGACATACCAAATCATTTGGGATGCAGCAAAAGCAGTCCTAAGAGGGAAATTCATCGCAATACAGGCCCACCTCACTAAGCAAGAAAAAGCTCACATAAGCAACCTCAAACGAAACCTAACAGAACTAGAAAAAGAAGAACAAACAAAGCCCAGAGTCAGTAGAAGGAGGGAAATAATAAAAATAAGAGCAGAAATAAACGATATTGAAACAAAAAAGACAATAGAAAGGATCAATGAAACAAAGAGTTGGTTCTTCGAAAGAATTAACAAAATTGACAAACCCCTAGCCAGACTCACAAAGAAAAGAAGAGAGAAATCGCAAATTAATAAAATTAGGAATGACAGAGGAGAAATCACAACAGATACCAATGAAATACAAGAGATCATAAGAGAATACTATGAAAGACTATATGCCAACAAATTGAACAACCTGGAAGAAATGGACAAATTCCTAGACTCCTACAATCTCCCCAAACTGAATCAGGAAGAAATGGAGAATCTGAATAGGCCAATCACAAATAAGGAAATAGAAAGGGTAATCAAAAACCTCCCCAAAAATAAGAGTCCAGGACCAGACGGCTTCTCTGGAGAATTCTACCAAACATTCAAAGAAGACTTAATACCTATTCTCCTCAAACTGTTCCAGAAAATTGAGAAAGATGGAGTACTCTCTAACACATTCTATGAAGCCAACATCACTCTGATCCCCAAACCTGACAAGGACAACACAAAGAAGGAGAACTACAGGCCGATATCACTGATGAACATTGATGCAAAAATCCTCAACAAAATTTTGGCAAACCGAATACAGCAATACATCAAAAAGATTATACACCATGATCAAGTGGGATTTATACCAGGGACACAGGGATGGTTCAACATCCGCAAGCCAATCAATGTGATACACTACATCAACAAAATGAAAAACAAAAACCACATGATCATCTCAATAGATGCAGAGAAAGCATTCGACAAGATCCAACACCATTTATGATAAAAACCCTGAATAAAATGGGTATAGAAGGAAAGTACCTCAACATAATAAAGGCCATATATGACAGACCCACAGCCAACATCATACTCAATGGACAAAAACTGAAAGCCATCTCTCTGAGGACAGGAACAAGACAAGGGTGCCCACTTTCACCACTCGTATTCAACATAGTACTGGAGGTGCTGGCCAGAGCAATTCGGCAGGAAAAAGAAATAAAAGGAATCCAAATAGGTAACGAAGAAGTAAAACTCTCGCTGTTTGCAGACGACATGATCTTATATATAGAAAACCCCAAAGAATCCATAGAAAAACTATTAGAAATAATCAACAACTACAGCAAAGTAGCAGGGTATAAAATTAACGTGCATAAATCAGTAGCATTTCTATACACTAACAATGAACTAACAGAAAAAGAACTCAAGAACTCAATCCCATTCACAATCGCAACGAAAAGAATAAAATACCTTGGGATAAACTTAACCAAGGAAGTGAAGGATCTATACAATGAAAACTACAAGACTTTCTTGAAAGAAATTGACGATGACATAAAGAGATGGAAAGACATTCCATGCACATGGATTGGAAGAATAAACATAGTTAAAATGTCCATACTACCTAAAGCAATATACAGATTCAATGCTATCCCAATCAGAATCCCAAGAACATTCTTCACAGAAATTGAACAAACAATCCTAAAATTCATATGGGGCAACAAAAGACCGCGAATTGCTAAAGCAATCCTGAGCAAGAAAAACAAAGCCGGCGGAATCACAATCCCCGATTTGAAAACATACTACAAAGCTACAGTGATCAAAACAGCATGGTACTGGTACAAAAACAGGTCCACAGATCAATGGAACAGAATTGAAAGCCCAGAGATAAAACCACACATCTATGGACAGCTAATCTTCGACAAAGGAGCAGAGGGCCTACAATGGAGAAAAGAAAGTCTCTTCAACAAATGGTGCTGGGAAAACTGGACAGCCACATGCAAAAGATTGAAAATTGACCATTCTTTCTCACCACACACCAAAATAAACTCAAAATGGATCAAAGACCTAAAGATTAGGCCTGAGACAATAAGTCTTTTGGAAGAGAATATAGGCAGTACACTCTTTGACATCAGTTTCAAAAGAATCTTTTCGGACACTATAACACCCCAGTTGAGGGAAACAATAGAAAGAATAAACAAATGGGACTTCATCAGACTAAAGAGCTTCTTCAAGGCAAGGGAAAACAGGATTGAAACAAAAAAACAGCTCACTAATTGGGAAAAAATATTTACAAGCCACTTATCCGACAAAGGGTTAATCTCCATAATATACAAAGAACTCACACTGCTTAACAACAAAAAAACAAACAACCCGATCAAAAAATGGGCAGAGGACATGAACAGACATTTCTCAAAAGAAGATATGAATATGGCCAATAGACACATGAAAAGTTGTTCATCATCGCTAATCATCAGGGAAATGCAAATCAAAACTACACTAAGATATCACCTTACACCCGTTAGATTGGCAAAAACATCCAAAACCAAGAGCGACAAATGTTGGAGAGGTTGTGGAGAAAAAGGAACCCTCATACACTGTTGGTGGGAATGCAAACTGGTACAGCCACTATGGAAAACAGTATGGAGATTTCTCAAAAAGTTAAAAATAGAAATACCCTATGACCCAGCCATCCCATTACTGGGTATCTATCCTAAGAACCTGATATCAGAAATCTCAAGAGTCCGTTGCACCCCTATGTTCATCGCAGCATTATTTACAATAGCCAAGACGTGGAACCAGCCTACATGCCCAGAAACTGATGATTGGATAAAGAAGATGTGGTATATATACACAATGGAATACTACTCAGCCATAAAAAATGACAAAATTGGCCCATTCACAACAACGTGGATGGACCTCGAGGGTATTATGTTAAGCGAAATAAGCCAGTCAGAGAAAGACGAACTCTATATGACTCCACTCATAGGTGGAAGTTAGTATATTGATAAGGAGATCAGATCGGTGGTTACCAGGGAAAAGGGTGGGGGGAGGGCACAAAGGGGGAAGTGGTGTACCCACAACATGACTAACAAAAATGTACAACTGAAATCTCATAAGGTTGTAATCTATCATAACATTAATAAAAAACAAAATAAGAAGAAGAAGAAGAAAATCTTTCCTGGAAAAAAGTGACTATGAACTGATTTAATAAGTCAGCATTATTATGTCACAAATTTTAGAGAAATTGGTTGTTAGCTGGAAAGAAGGGCACTCATTTACTTACAGATGAAAGAACGTGAGAACTAGACATTGTGAGGACTAGAGAATTGATAGAGAGTCCTGGGGAAGAGGAGAAAGAGCTAGGTGATAGAGGGACACACCCAAAGGACACTCACAAAACCCTAAATAATGCAGGTTTTGTTGCCTTTTGTGGAACCGGAAGCAAAGTAGAGAACAAAGACACTATTCCCAGCCTTCAGACTCTGTACGTAATAAGTTTGGGAAATCAATTTGAATCTTTTCATAAATTTGACTTAAACATTCATAAAATCCAGGATGTTCTTGTTGGAGGTAAGATAGAAGAGGGTGTCCCCTCTCTTCATAATCATCTGGTGATCATCATCTCCCATGGAATTACTAAATGGAATGAAGGTGAAGTCTAATCAGAACTGAGAACTTGAAGATGAGTTTTCCTGTGCAATCATCACTTTGTCTTCACAGTACTTCCCAGGGGAGCTGAGGGACACCAGTGGGACAAAAAAGAGAGAAACTGATACACAGATTACAACTGGAAGAGGACAATAAAAGTGTGGTGTAAATACAGAACAATTGAATCACTGAGGATTCCAATCCTAATCACACCACAGTGACTCCATTGCTATTAGAAAGTGTTGAGCAGAAAATATTGAGTGACGTCTATGGTGTATGGATCCCAGACATGTGGGGAAATACTAGTTCATAGACCGTTGACATCTAACTGAAAGTTGTGCATCACTATCTAATGTTACACACTCTTACATATTACCTGGAAACCAATTATGATCTGTTACAGGTATCAGAAATAAAACATGTTTGAACATATGCAAGAGAGAATTTCCTATTACCCTGGAAATGGCATTGCCAAATAACAGAAAAAACCCTCAGTCTGTCTCACCACACATAGCCACAAGAGGGGGCACATGCATAACAGTGATCCCAGGAGGGGCTCTGAGTGTGTCTTATAATAATGACCTAGAATCTAGACTAATTTTGGTTATTATTATAGTCATGTACTATATAACAACGTTTCAGTCAATGATGGACCACATAAATGACAGTGGTCCCATAAGATTAGTACCATACGGCCTAGGTGTGTAGTAGGCTATACCATCTAGGTTTGTGCAAGTACTGTAGGGGAGGAAGAAATTTTTCTCTGCCCTTCTAGATTCTTCTAGCTGGTCTAAGAATTAAATTGACATGAGACAGATTAACAGGAGTAAAACAAACGAAAGTTTAATAACATGTATACATGAAAGAAAACCAAGTAACTTACCAAAATGGCTGAAGCCCTCAGCTTAAATACTGTTCTCAGCTAAAGACCAACGAAGATGTTGGGGGTGGGGAGAGTCAGGGACTTTAAAGGGAAGGAAGGTATTTCACAGGTAGGTGAAAAGGAGAAAATGTTTGGAAAACAAGTGTTTGGCCACACAGAAACAGAAGAACACAGAGTGCAGCCCAATAAGCAGGCTTGTCCAGGTTCCTCCTTGTCTGCCACCTAGTTCATGTTATGCTAAGGTGATAGCTCACTTACTGAGATGGGTTTTTTTAATCTGAATTCTTTTAGGAATTAAGGGGGAGGTAAGGAGAAATCTGAGTCTTTTGTTTCTTAAAAATAATCAGCCGAAAACAATCATCATGTTAGAGAAACATATTTTGGAGTGGCCAATTTTGTTCCTCTGTAGTACACTCTATGTTCACACAAAGATGATATTGCCTATTTCTCAGAATGTATTCCATCGTTAAGCGACCGCATGACTATATTATTACCACTTCTTCCTTCCAATTCAGAGCTTACCCTTTTAAACTAGGAAAAATTTTACAGCTCCTCCCACTGCCCATTATCCAGCCGACTCCATGGCCATGGGACAATTAATATTTGGAAAGACTCAAAATGACCTTATCAAAAGGTACTTGGCTAAAATCAGTTCCTTCTGTGACAAACTGTTTCAAGCACTAAGTCCGGGGAATTGACTCACACAAAAAATACGCATGAGGAAGAATTGCAAGTGGGAGGGTCTGTTGAGTAAAGGGAAAGAGTGAGGACTAGGTCTCTGGAGTGTGGTCTAGGCATCATGGGACATCAGGAGGGCACAGATAAAGGTTCTCCCTCATTCAGGAAGGAGAAAGTGCAAAACCTGCAGGTTCTCCCCGTGGCTTTGGAGACCTGTAGATCAGATTTGCTCACATCTACAGTCATCTCCTGGACTCAGAGATGGGATTGACATGGTCTGACTTTTCAGCTTCTCAGGCACTGTGGACACAGACTGTCAGTGACTAAAATATCAATGAAGAACAGTGTATTTGGTTAGATTTATGCCAATAACTACATTCAGGAAAAGAAAAATGAGCAGCCAATCCTTGGCTCTGAACAACCTGAGCTCATGACTGAATCGTCCCCAAGCATCTATGTATAACTGGCTCATGAGCCACTGAAGCAAGAGATGTGGGAGACTTCAGCTGAGGTGAAGACTGGCGCTTGCATCCTGGGGTCTTTCACATAGAGACACGTGGTATTTGACACTCCCTGGCTAAGAGATAAACCTGTGCTGTGATCTCACTCATCCAGCCTGAAGACAGTTCCAGAAGATTCCCTCACCCAGGATGTTCTTTCTGGGACAGATTCTCTGGCCTCTGTTGCTCTGCATTCATAGTACAGGATTCTTTTTACAAAAAAGTAATTTTCGGGAAGAAAATTGTGATGGCTATTCTCGTCCCGTGCAAGAGACAATTGAGAACAAGCACTAACTATGATATACCAGTCATTGATTCTGGGGACGAATGCTTGCAAATTTGGATAAAATCTGTAAAATATCTTACGTTCATGAAAAAGATACATGACTGTGGTACATTATTTCTTTCTTTTACAACTATTATTTCGTGTTTACATTCACATGATAAGTTTCTTTGCTTTTCCACAGTTTCCCATGGGACTGCTGTGCTGACTCCATCTCCACTGCTCTTCCCACTGTCTGCGGCACTGGGTGAGAGTGCCTCTGTCTCCTGTAAGGCCAGTCTCAGTCTCATCTATGGTAATGGACACATTTACTGGAACTATTTCCAGCAGAAACCACATCAATCTCCTCAACCACTGATCTATGGGGTGTCCAACAGGGCTCCTGGGGTCCCAGCTTGGTTCAGCGATGGTGGGTCTGGGATAGATTTCACACTCAGGATCATCAGTGTGGAGACTGCAGAAGCTGCACATACCTCTGTGCACAGAACACTCAGTGGGACCCTGCACTCTATAACAGCCTTAAACACAGAACTCCCATGTGGGGTCAGCTTTTCTGCTTAGCTAAGCAGCTGCTTTCTCTAGGGAATTAGGATCACAGCAGCTGCTCCATCCAGAGAAGAACCAAGCTGGGGTGAGGTGGAAATGGTGAGAGCTGTGAAGGGGGGCAGGATGAACTTCAGGGAGTGGCCCCAAGCCCAGGAATCCCTCTCATTAGATAACCAGTGTCATGAACGGTGTGGCTTAGCCAGCTCACAGATGGCTCCATGCTGACTCTCTCCACTCAGCTCTCAGCATCACTGACCCCTGAAGGAATGGCCACCTGTTCTCTGGGCACCAAGAGCATGGGTCTGTCCTGGCCTGACTTTAGCGTAGAGCTCACAGCCTCATTGCAAGTTCCATTGGGTCACAGACAGTGTCATGGCCCCTAGAAGTGGCTAGTCTGTGGACCTGAGAGAATTGTCTTTCCTCAGTCTCCCTGGTGGAAATCCTCAGGCTGGTACAAGTTGTCACTTCATATACTCCTTTTAAAAATGGAAAACTATTGGCAGTATGAGAAACATAAAACAATGAAGAAGTTTAAATCTCACTTGAATTTCATTTGGCCATAGCCTCCAAATTGGTTCAACAAAATCTGATCTGAATTTCCCAGCTTATGGATTCTTTCTGTGTGGTCCATGTGCTCCATCCATCCCAGCTCAGGTTTTCTCTCCCTGGCTGCCCCTAATCACACTTTTTTCTCCCAGGTTTGACATAATTCCACCCTAACAATGTTTTAAGTTAGTTCTCTTACTTTCTGTAATCCTATGGAAACAAGTTCCTTCAAGTTCAGGCCCTTCTGAGACCTCAGACCTGCTGGGCAGAAAGATCAAAATGACCACACATGTGTGAGACTGATTTGGTCACTTAATAATAATAATATGTCACTTCATACTTTTGTTAAATTCTCTCTTTTCTCTGGGAAGATTTATTTTCATCTTTCATTTTTTTAGGCATAGTTGACATACATTATATTAGTTTCAGATGTATAACGTAATGATTCCATATTTGTATATATTGCAAAGTGATTGCCACAATATCTAGTTAACATCAATCACCTCACATAGTTACAGAATTTTTTTCTTATGATGAGAACTTTTAAGATCTGCTTTCTTAGCAACTTTCAGATATGCAATAGAGTATTATTAAATATCATCAGGCATGCTGTACATTATATCCTCATGACCTATTTATAGATTTTGAGTATTTTCTTAAACATCTGTAACTTCTTCAAGTGCTTTTCTTCTGTCTTTTTCTCCTAAAGTCCAAGTCAGTTTAACTATATCCAGTAAAGTCTGGTTGCCCTTTCTCTACTTTCCCCTCTCTCTATGCAGTCTCCACCCTCTCTGATTTTTGTCTTCGACAAAAAAATGAAAAAACAATTCAATTGATTAGTCAGATCAGAAATGGAAAATACGTATTTCTAGAAACAGGTGCTATGTAGCTGCAGCTACACATTCTTCTACTGAGGCACCAGAATCTCAGATTTTCAGAAATACCGTCTCAACTGCGTGAAGCCTGATATGGCACAAACAGTATTTCAAATTTCCAAGTTGGAAGTAGCTCAGTGCTTGCTGTGTCTCTCCACTGATTTCTGAAACATTCTAAATGGCAGAAATTTCTATTCATTTATCTACACATTTGTCTCAGCACTAGCCGTTCATTAGTGGATGCGATCACATTCTAATCAGCCTCACTCCTCTTTTCCTTTCTAGAGGCTATCAACATCCTAGTGGGAAATAACCATCACAGAATCATTTGTCATTTAAGAGGGGACATAATTTAGTTTCATTTATTCTCTTTTGGCAGCAGACTAAAAAGAACTAAATTCTTTAAAAAAAATAAAGATAGGCTCAGACTGGCATAGACTGTTCCTAATGAGATCAGCAGATGACAAAATAGGACGAGTGATACAGCAGCACCCTTGGGTACCTGTGCTCTAGACTTCCTTATACAAAGGGTTTCATTATTCATATGCATTTACTACACCAGTGATAAGACATGTTAACATTACGTAATTCCTGATATGATGCACTGAGAAGGACACACACCTTTTGTGATATTCTTACCAAAAATGTATTATCTGAATCTTATCAATAGAAACATCAGACAAACCTGATCAGAGGGACATTCTTTAAAATAACTGGCCAATAGAGTTTAAAAGTGTCAATGTCACAAAGAAAAAATAAAGAACTGCCACAGATTTGAGGAGATTAAGAAAACATGACAAGTAAATTCATTGCGGGATCCTGGAATTGAACCTAGAAAATAAAAAGTCCGTTAGAGGAAAAATCAGTAAAATCCAAATATGAATTTTAGATTAGTTAATGGCATCATATCACTGTTAATTTTTTGTTTTGAGAATTATACAAAACTTACGTAAGATGACAACGTTAGTAAAAGTACAGCAGTACTATTTTTATATTTTTGAAACTTCTTGTAAGTCTTAAATTATTTCAAAATAAGTTATAACAAATAAAAAATAACTAAAAATAAGCATGAGCATGAGTCCTTATTGAAAAGTTCCACGTATCATTCTATTTTTCCTCCATTTCCTATTTATAATTCCTATGTCTGATAGTGACAACCTTGGCTCCCATTACCTATATAATATATTTACTTATTTGCTCAATCCTAGAATATATATCAGGTATTTAAAAAATTGCTAGTGTACACTTCTGAGAATAAGAAATCCAAATGACTAGAACTCACTGTGTATTTAGAGCTCCATTTCTCTTTAACTTGAGGGGCTGAAGTTCAAATTTTCTCCTCAAAAGTTATTTTGTTGAGGCTGGCCCGGTGGCGCAATGTTGGGTTCATACGTTCTGCTTCATGGCCCGGGGTTCGCCGGTTCGGATCCCTGCTGTGGACATGGCACCGCTTGGCACACCATGCTGTGGTAGGTGTCCCACATATAAAGTAGAGGAGGATAGGCATGGATGTTAGCTCAGGGCCAGTCTTCCTCAGCAAAAAGAGGAGGATTGGCAGCAGATGTTAGTTCAGGGCTAATCTTCCCCCAAAATAAAAAGTTACTTTGTTAGTTAGTCCACACCCCATCCCCTTTCACTGTAGCTATGACTGTTATAGTTATGAACAGTTTAGTGAATGCCCTCTGCAAAAACAAACAAAAACAAGTATAAGGCTGGAAAATTATCAAAAACAACTATTTAAGGACTCTATTTCAGGAAATTGCCAAAGACGTAAAACAAATTAACAATTGTTTATTCTTGAAAAAGAGCTGGAGCTTCAGAAGATGCTGTACAGAAGATGTCTGTAGCCTTTTGCCTGGCACTGCTTCCTTCCCCTCCCAGTGCTGTCATCAAGAACTGTCATTTCACCAACATGAGAATAGCAGCAAAAACTAGCAGATAACTGCCAAAAAGGGTGTGTTTCAGTTGAGGTGGAGAGTGGAGCAAGATCTTTCAGTGCTTCCAGCTATTTAAATACAAAATATTAAAATATTTGGAGAAATAATGGTAAAGTTCAAATGTGGTGGAACACATTAATCTATAGACTAATGAAACTCAATGAAATCTGTTCAAGATAAACACAATGAGCTTCACAACTACACATATTATACTTAGAAAGATCAAAGAGAAGAGAAAGTCTTGAATGCAGCAAGAAAAAAATGATTCACTGTATAAAGGAAAACAATAATAAAGTAATTTTCTAAATTTTCATCATGACCAGTGGAGACTGTAGAACAGTGACAGACTTAAGGTACTGAAAGAAAAAAATCAGCAAAGAATTTTATAACCACAAAACTATTCTTCAAGAATAAAGGAAAGTAAAACTATCTTCTAATAAGCAAAAATGAAGAGAAGTTATTAATGGCAGACATACCTATAAGAAAGGCAAGAGGAAATCCTTAAAATCACAGAAAATGACAGAAGGAGCTAACTTAAATCCACAGGAAGGAATGAAAAACTCAAAAATAGTAAAGAAACAAGAAAGAAGATAGAAACAAGAATATGCTTACTTCAAATTATATGAAGTTCAAGTGCAGGAAAAACCAAACTATTATGATAAATGTCGAAATAGCAGTTGCCTTGTTTGCGTTATGGTGAGTCATTATTGATCAGGAAGCTGCACGAGAGAGGCATCTAGAGAATTTGAAATGTTCTGTGTATTGATCTGGCCAATGAATATACGTAAAGTTTACTCAGTTGCACAATTATTTCTGCCCTTTATTCTGTATTTGTTTTATCTGAATTAAAAAAAAAAAAAGGACAGGGGCTGGGCTGGTGGCGTAGTGGTTGAGTTCGTGCACTCTGCTTTGGCAGCCCTGGGTTTGCAGGTTAAGATTCCGGGCATGGACCTACATACTGCTCATCAAACCATGCTGTTGCAGTGTCTGATATACAAAGTAGAGGAAGATTGGCACACATGTTAGCTCAGGGACCATGTTCCTCAAGCAAAAAGAGGAAGATTGGCACCAGATGTTAGCTCAGGGCCAATCCTCCTCTCACACACACACACACACACACATATACACACACAAAAGGACAAACCTAGACTCTATTAAGTAAACATGTAAAAAGAATCAGAATCACCAAATATTTATGGAACTCAATCTTATTAAAGAGAGCGTAAATGTGACCAGGAAAGTAATAAAGAGCTAGAAATCTGATAGAGGAAAAGAAACATTTAACTATGTCTCTTTCCCCTTTGGCATAAAATATTTTATCTTTATTAGTTTTCCTTCAAACACAGAGACATTTTATCTTACTTGGCTCACAGGAGGGCTCCTCTCACCCTCCCCCTGGATCTCTCCACACTGCTGCACCCATTGGCGGATTTGCATATTGTTCCCTAGGGAGGACCTTCCCTTGAGAGTCTGAGATAAAAGATCAGCTCTAGTCTTACTTTGACTTATCAGAACTCATCAGATCAACTTCTGAAAATGAAATTCCTTGCTCAGCTCCTGGGGCTGCTAATGCTCTGGATCCCAGGTAAGGGCAGAGGGGAGATGAGAAAGGAGCAAGGGGTAGGGAGAGTGAGCTATGGGGCATCACTTCCCTCCAGGTCTATTTTGTCCAAGTGTTAGAGGCTAATGTCCTACCCTTCAGGAAGGGGCATGTGATGTTTAGATCTATTAGAGTAAGGAATATTCCAGGAAGGAACAGGACCTGTGCTTTGGTGAAGAATGTGACACAAAAAGAGGGGCATGGAATAGGCAACTTCTAGAGACCCCTTTGTACATTGAAAATCTTAGGTTCTTTTTTGAAATTGATATTTTGTTATATTAATCAAAGTCACTAAAAAATAATTTAGCTTGAAATAAATTACAAAAAGAAAATTATGAAAATGGTTCATGATATTTGCACACAACTTTGTACTTCTCTCTCATTATTTTAGGATCCAGTGGAGATATTGTGATGACCCAGACTCCACTCTCCCTGCCTGTCGTCCCTGGAGAGCTGGCCTCCAACTCATGCAGGTTTAGTCAGAGCCTCCTACATAGTAATGGAAACACCTATTTGCACTGGTTCCTGCAGAAGCCAGGCCAATCTCCAAGGCGTCTGACCTATAGGGTGTCCAACCGGAACTCTGGGGTCCCAGACAGGTTCATTGGCAGCGGGTCAGGGACAGATTTTACACTTAAAATCAGCAAGGTGGAGGCTGAAGATGGTGGAGTTTATTATTGCTCCCAAGGTACACAAAGTCCCCCCACAGTGGTGCAGCCCTGAACACAAACCTCCCTGCTTGGGGTGGCCCAGCTGCTCAGATGTGTTACTTATCTGGTGAGCAGACACAACAGATTCTGATTCTCTATAAAAAGTTGTTAGAGAATTCAGGGGAACAGGTTGCAGCTGAGGTCCCTGGACCATGAGTGTCTCAGCTGCACCTCAGACACAACATGCTGAGTCCCATCAGCTGCACAGCCTTGGCGTGACAGAACCAGCAGGATGGAGGGGTCCAAGTGCCCACTGAGCAGAGTCATGAGGAAAGAGAGAAATGAATGAAAGCTCATCCTAATTCTCTCTGGCTTGTGTACAGTCGTCAAATAAATTTAATTAGCATAACAGACAGTTGAGGCCAATTTGTAGAACACAAGTTAAATACATGTTGGAGTTTAGCAACTTTGGTACATTTTTAAGAGGATAATATTTGGTAATATTAAGAAGCTGTTTTTTTTGCACTTTCCCAACTCCCTACTTCTCCTTTTTGCTGTGTATCTTCCCACTCCATTAACATGTTTTAGATAGCATTCTCCACAAGCTATTGTCAAGTAGGATTTGCAAAGAAGAATTAGTAAACGTTTTGGGTTTTGAGTATTCAAATAGTCTTTTGTGAATTCATAGCAGATACAAAATCCTAACGCTAGAAGTCTCTGATTTGTCTCTGTTACCTTTTGCAGGTGGAAAATGTGAATTCTTGAAATTCCAACAGTTGGATTTGAAGAAATGAAAAGTGTAAACTGGAAGATATAGGACCAAAAAAAAAAAAAAAGGCATTACTCTATAGTAAATGGAAGAATACAGAACGACATGAGATTTTTTTTTTCTTTCCCAGAAGTAAAGACTTTTACAGTTGTGGGGAAACTGCAGGAATGGGAACATGAAGGGAAAATGGTAGACATCAGCAATTAGAAATAATCTTCTCTTTGGCTCACATTTGGTGGGGTTGGGGATGGTGGTGGATGACAGGGGTTGATGATTTAAACCCAGAAAGAAGACCAGATGTTTTTCTTATGAAGAATCACAGAGTGGAAAGGACTTCTGCCTGGCTTCTTAGGTCATGCCTGAACCACTGCAAGTTTCACAGAAAATTAGTGTATAGAGCAGGGCTTTAGACCTGTAATCATCAAAGGCTCAGTGATGTTCTTGTGCAAGGAGACCGGAGGTCATGTCACACAGTCACATTCAACCCAGTACACTGGGGTGGGCTTCTGAAAACTTATTCTCCTCCAAAATGTGGTCCAGCATAGATCATATGATAGCAGTGAGGATAAAGGAAAATGCAACATACAATGACAAGTAAACCAGAACTCACAGCAAAGCCTACATCAGCGGGGGATGCAACGGAGATGGAAGTACATGTCCATGGTTTAGACATATGTTAAGGACAGTCTATGCAGGCTTGGAAGCAAAAATAAAAGCAAGAAAACAGCACCCTGAGAATATAGGAGATTTCTGACATGTGGTCCAGCATCCCCAACCTGCCTGCTGACTCGGGCCTCAGCAATGTCCACTTTAGAAAGTTGGCCACGTGTTAGAGGTGGCTTTGTGCTCAAGGTATTGTCTCTTCCCAGTTGTGTTCATCTACCTGAGCCAAGTCAGAACTTCTGTCCACATGCAATTTTGGCAAATAATGCAGAAGAACAAAATGTCAGGTAAACATCAGCTCAGCTAGAGAGGGTTATATTTAGTCTGAAATTTTAGGCCATCTAATCTTTACTTTTTCCACCACTCTCTGATGTCATTAAAATATGACTAATGCATTTTACCCTTTTTATTTTTTGTGCCTTTTGCAGTAGTTGTTTTGGACTTCCAAATCCTTGCAACATTCTGTCTGGGAATGGAGATTCCTTTCAGTTTTTTGACCTAAATAATGTTTCAGAGATGACAACCTTGGCACTACATTGTTATAAAAAGAACAAAAATGTCAAACTATAAATAAATACTATTTTTATATGACATGGTCATTTCCTCAAAACAAATCTGATTCATATTTTCTGGTGATAGTTCTATAGAAAATAAGTGCTCCAAATAGATCCCTCTTAAAATAATGATCAAAAATTTTCCAAATGAATAATGGGCATGTCAGTTACATGTCATGACATAGGTGCATCAAAGTAAGAGTGTTTCAATCACCAGGATAATATAATCCTGTTTCTGGCTAAAGAAATAAACCATAATAGAGATGATTGCCTATTTCAAGATAATGGATTTCATGGCAAGTGGAAATAAAATCATATTCTTAACCGGAGAGTCAAAAGAAAAAGAGAAGAAAGTTGTTTATTCCCAGGAGTTGGTAGCATATACAGAGAATGACAAGTCTTCAGAGTGTATTTCTACACATATTAACAAATGGAGACACACATCCAACAAAAATTCTACAAATTTCACCTTCACAATAACCAATGTGGATCCTGGAGAAGCTGCACATACTTCTGTGAGTAGGACATTCACTGGACCCCGCGGTGTGACAGCCCCAAACACAAACCTCCCAAGGAGGCTCAGCCTCTCTGGGCAGCAGGAGGAGCTGTGGTGCCCAGAAGGCAAGTGGACACCAGGCTGGGCTCAGGTGGACATGACTGTAGAGCCTTGAGGAAGACCATGTGGGTCTCAGTCACAGCCACTGGGCACCTCCTCTATATTAAAAGGGTCCAGGGCATCACCAGGACAGCCTCCCAGAGCCTCCTCCTTTATCCCCACTTAGGTGCTCATGCCTCACAGACCCTCCAGGGAATGGCTGCCATGTCCTTCCTGGAGCATCCACTCAAGGTCCCTGCTGATCTCACTACCACACGGAAGCTCAATCATGTCATTGGGAGGAGACTCTAGTAAGGTCCTCACTTCACTTGCTGCCACTTACTCCCTTCACGGCCCTGCTTCATTCCCTTTGCCAGTGATTACCACTCTCACTAACCATCAGGATAATGGAAAGCTGCCTGCACTGGATGATTTTTGACTTTTGAGCAAGTCAAATCTCACTGGAGTCTCTCATATGTACACTGTTATAATAATATTGTCCAGTATTCCTCTCTGACTTTCCTTGTCACTGAATTCTCTATGAGTAGTTCTTTACTCTAACCATCCAACCTCATATATTTTTCCTGTGAACCTTCTAATGTTCATTTTTGCTTCCAGGCTGACATGATTCCAATGCTGCAAACCTAGACATACGTACATTTCCACATTTCTATGGATGCAAATTTCCTATAGCAAAGCTCATTTTTTTTAGTTAAAATACTTCTTTTACTGGTTAATTCTTTAGGTAATTCTTCTTTGTAAGCAGAGGTTATTGATTGTGACCTTTACAAATATACATATTTAATACCATAAATTCAGTGTGATGAATTCACTGCTTCTTGAAACCCACAAATTTTGTTTTATTTATTTTTTTTTTTTTATTTTTTTTTTTAAAGATTTTATTTTTTTCCTTTTTCTCCCCAAAGCCCCCGGTACATAGTTGTGTATTCTTCGTTGTGGGTTCTTCCAGTTGTGGCATGTGGGACGCTGCCTCAGCGTAGTCTGACGAGCAGTGCCATGTCCGCGCCCAGGATTCGAACCAACGAAACACTGGGCCGCCTGCAGCGGAGCGCGCGAACTTAACCACTCGGCCACGGGGCCAGCCCAGAAACCCACAAATTTTGAAATGCCGTGTTTTCTTTCACCTTGAAATGGTTTATAATTTCCCTTTTCATTTCTTCTTTGACCCAAGTTTCACTTAATAGGATGTTATTCTGTTTCCACATATTTGAGGATTTTTCTGTCAACTTTCTGCTATTGATTTCTAATACAACTGACATATCTTGTGCTCCAAACTATAGACTATCATAGTAAACATATTTTAAAGACTATGTTTTCTATTATTACTTTTTTCTTTTTATTCTGAGGAAGACTTGTGCTGAGCTAACATCTGTTGCCAATCCTTCTCTTTTTTTTACTTGAGGAAGACCATCCCTGAGCTAACAGCTGTACCAGTCTTTCTCTATTTTGTGTGGGGCCCCTCCTCAGCATGGCTGGTGAGTGGGGTAGGTCCCCGCCCAGGATTTGAACCCATGAACCTGGACCGCCAAATCAGTGTGTGCAGAACTTTAATTATCTGGCCACTGGGCCAGGCCCAATATGTATTCTATTATTGTAGTGGAGTGTTCCCTAAGTGTCAGTGATGTTGAGATGATTGATGGTATTGTTCAAGTCTGGCCCAATGGCAGGGCTGCTTGCACTGCAGGCTGGATCTGCGGCAGATCACACTGTCCTTGTGGGCTCCATTCAAAGCTGACTGACCTCCATGTCACCTGGTACATTGGCCAGTACCAGTATCTAGACTCCTAGGTCTAGAATGTGTTGCCTGCAGAAGTCAAAAAAGCTTTCAATGCTTCCTTCCTTTAAACATAGAGACACCCATTAAACCCACTGGAAAGGAATGTATAGCCCTCCTTCCCCTACGCTGTTTATGGAGCACATTTAAGAGCCCCATTATCAGTGGAGAAAAAATATTTCATAAGATTTGGTTCCAGGTATACAGGGAAGTGTCCAGAAATAGAAGCTGCATAGGGACTCCAAGTAGGGGCCGTCAGCCACCAGACCTCAGCCTGGATGTTATCAGGCAGCCCAGAAACAGCTCCCAGCTCATTTTCAGATGGTTGTGCTTGTTTTGACACAATTTATGGACTGGTGCTCTAGTTAGGAGGGTGCAAAATTTGACAGCATAATTTCCATACTTTTATACCTATTCTCTACAGTTCCTTCTGTACACTAGGGGGCACCCAAGTCAAATTCTCAATAGATGTATTTATCTTCTTCCAAGTCTGGCTCCAAGTTTTTCTCTAATTGCCCAACTGCCTAAGTTGTTAATACTTTGGGGATGTTTATGGGAATCAAATTGTGCCGCAGTGTATTTCTGTGTCTCTCTGAAAATGTTAACCTGGGACAAATTTTGTTAATAGCCCTCTTTATCTCTTCATTTTGCTCTATGAGTTCCGAAGGCAAATTAGTTTACTGATCTTAAAATGTTAGCATTAAGCCAGAAGCATTATTGACCACCAAATATATACTTTAATTTCTCCATATCAACAGGCTCTCTCCTTTTATTTGGCTTCATATGGACAATTTCGGTGCAATCATTTTTCCTGGTATAGAATAGTAAAATAAATTCTTCTAATTGTTTTCAAATTTCAGCTAGGGCTGCTAAGATACCAGAATATGAGTGAGCCAAACAGTTTCTACCTTGTGGAAGTTTCTAATTCTGAAGGCAAGCACAAGAAAGATGAGTAAGATCTGTCTAGGTAAGTTTCTGGCAAGTAATCGTAGGTTCTAGTTCTTTATTAAATTTCATAATTATGCCTTGTGACTGCTCCAGTGAGTTCAAAATTAATTTTATTTCATTTGTTTTATTACTGCTCATTCAGATAAGGCAGATGGAGAATACGGTCTTGAGAAAGCAGAAAAGTCATGCATGTAAAGATGTGTGTTTCTATAAACTCAGATGAATGATAAACACTTTCACACACAGAGAGCCTTTCCTGAGTTCCCCCGTAAACCAGAACATTTATCCAACGATGTGTCCTCTAGTGAGTGACAATGCAATTATTTAGGACTTCAGTCACAGGTATCTTAGAGCTCAGGAATCCACTCCAGTGACTTGCAGTTGGGTTGCTTGCTCTTCTGAATGGCTTGATCTCAGTTCTCATGCACAGAGAGTCTCACTTTTATCAAATAGAACCTCCATTTGGGCCCATCAAGGAACAGGCCTCTGTGTCTCTAATCTTGGCCAAAGCTGTGTTGGTTTGGACTGTTTGGGCTGAAAAAATTTATAGATTAAAATGTAGAATGTATAAGAATTCACACTCTCTATCCCCCAAAAACTCTGACTCCAGGAGAACAGATGGAAACAGTTTCACCAACTGGACTGTCTCCCAGGTCATACAAATTACACACAGGCTTCCAGTTTTATTGAACCCAAACTAATATCCTGTGGAAACAGAGAAAAAACTGCAAAAAAAACCCACCTGTAAGTTTCTCCTCATTCCGCTATTGTTAGGTGGAGCGTTCTGTACATGTTGGTTATGTGTAGTTGTTTTACTGTGTTGTTGAATCTCTCTATTTCCTTACTTATCTTCTTCCTAATTGATCTACCCTTTATTAAAAGTGGGATAGCGAAGACTCAAACTATTATTGTGGAACTATTTTTCTCTTCAATTCTATCAATTTTTGCTTTATATATTTTGATGTATCTTCATTCTTTTTTCTTTCTTTTCCTCAGATGTAATAATTTCAATTGTTCTATCTTCAAGTTCACTGATTCTTTTTTCTCCCCACTGAAATCTGCTTTTTATCACCTCTAGCAAATTTTTTATTTCAATTATTGTATTTTTTTGGTTAAATAATTTCTTTTTGATTCCTTTTTATAATTTCTCTCTCTTCATTTATATTCTCATTTTGTTCCTTTACTATTTTACTGTCTTTATTCATGTCTTCCTTTAGCTTTCTAGGTCTCTTTAAGACAGATGTTTAAATACATCTCTAGTTGTCTGATATCTGGGCTTTTTCAGGTATAAACAATAATTTTCAATCATTATTTGTTCAAAGTCTTTTATCACTCCAGCTTCTTTCTCACCTCCTTCTGGGATTCCATGACGTGTGTGTTAGATTTTTTTAGAGTCCTACATATCCTTGAGGCTGTGTTGATCTTTTTTTCAGTCTATCTTCTCTCTGTCATTCAGATTAGCTATTTTCTATTGCTCTATCTCTAGTTCTCCGATTCTTTCACTGCTTCCTCTATTCTGATGTTGAGCCAATCCTCTTGGGTTTTTAAATGGATATTTGTATTTTTCAGTTCTAACTTTTCTGTATTTTTTCAGTTTATATTTCCTATTTTTTTTCCAAGTTTCTATGTATTCATTTGCTTCAAGTACATTTGTATTGCTCATTAAGCATTTTTATGATGGCTGCTTTAAAATCTTTCTCAGATAATTGTAACATATTTGTCTTCTTGTTGTTGGACTCTATTAATTGCTTTTTCTCATTCAAATTGAGATTTTCCTAGTTCATGATATTATAAGTGATTTTTGATTAAAATCTGGAAATTTTGGATATTATGTGTTGGTATGGGGAGTGAGAGTCTGTATGTCTAACAAACTTCCAGATGATGCCAATGCTGTGGATGATAGTTGGCAGAGCAGCAGGGATACGATTAGACAAGTGATTAACTATGCTGGCCACACCTAAGAATTTCTTGTGGAAGATTTTTTGAAATGGAGAGCCTGAATTCCTGTCAAAAGTTTTGAATCAATCAGTCTAGGACAGGGCTGACGCAACAACTATTTTTAAACCTCTTCATTAGATTTTATTATGA
This sequence comes from Equus przewalskii, assembly GCF_037783145.1. Lineage (NCBI taxonomy): Eukaryota > Metazoa > Chordata > Mammalia > Perissodactyla > Equidae > Equus > Equus przewalskii. The sequence continues at coordinate 16,019,318 of NC_091844.1, forward strand.
AATTAGATTTATTCTAAAAGGGTGATTAATAGTTTACAGGTCTACAACAAAAACAAAAACTACCCCACCTATAAATGTTGTTGAGGGAAGGATATTATAGTGAACTTACATTTCTCTTGTTCAGCCCTGGGGCATCTTCTTTACAGTCCTCCTGGAAAATGCTGAAATATGCCTTTAACCTGCATTGATACTAAAATTGCTTTAAGAAATTGTCCCCTCTCTTAGCTTGTCTGTCTTTTTACTAAAAATTTAGGAAGAACTTGATATTTACATTCTCATTTGGAAAAATGGTCCATTGGCAATGCGAATATAGATCTCTAGCTAGAACTGGGGAAAAAGAATCTCTCAGAGAGGATATTTAGCTGGAATAAGGGAAGGAATCTGAGTCCTCTGTTGTCAGTCTTGGAAGCAGGACAGGGCTCCTACCTAAGGGAAGTTAAAATCAAGAATCCTCAAATTCCCTAGTAAGAATCTTTTAATCAAAACTTGCATTATCTGGGCAACTAACAAGTAAGAGAAAGTAACACCTTAAATGAGTATTTTCATTTCATGTCTTGATTGACATATAAAATACAAGTGAATCACCCAGTACCTCTAAGTAAGAATAGTCTTTACTACTTGTCAGAAACTTTGAATACCTCCTCCTTCATTAACCTAAAAATTCAAACTGCAGTTTGAAAATCATTTCTTTTTACTCTCACCATTCTTTTTTTTTTCATTTTTTCAGTTTTTTTTTTATTGAGTTATTGATAGGTTACAATCTTGTGAAATTTCAATTGTACATTTATGTTTGTCAGTCATGTTGTAGGTGCACCACTTCACCCCTTGTGCCCATCCCCCACCCCACCTTTCCCCTGGTATCCACTAAACTGTTCTTGGTCCATAGTTTTACATTCCTCATATGAGTGGAGTCATACACAGATTATCTTTCTCTTGCTGGCTTATTTCACTTAACATAATTCTCTCAAGGTCCATCCATGTTATCGCAAATGGAATGATTTTGTTCTGTTTTGCAGCTGAGTAGTATTCCATTGTATATATGTACCACATCTTCTTTATCCATTCGTCTGTTGATGGGCACTTAGGTTGCTTCCACGTCTTGGCTATTGTAAACAGTGCTGCAATAAACATTGGGGTGCACAGGACTTTTGGGATTGCTGACTTCAGGCTCTTTGGATAAATACCCAGTAGCTACTCTCACCATTCTTGATTGTCAGGTCCAGAGTCTTACTACTAATGTTTGTGGTGTCAAGAGCAACTAAATTTATCAGTTTGATTATCTTTCCTATGCTTATTCATTTATCTAACAGTAAAAGTTTGGCAATCAGTTTAGGCAATAGAAATACAAAATTCTATCACAGCTAGTTGCATTTTTGGTCAAATTTCACCACAGAAGATTAAAAGGGAGCAATTTTTTGTGTGTAATCCTGTATTTCCTTGGAAATTTTTGCAAGTTTTTGTTTTAAAAACCTTTTAAAATAAAGTATAAAAAAAGAACAAGAGAAAATTCACACTGCTTTGGACTGCTCACCTCAAGATTAAAACAAAAAGATAAAATAGTGAATTAATTAATATATTTTTTAAATATGAGATCAAGTCCAAGTTTTTTACTCCACACAAAAGACAATAATCCTCTTTTTTCAGTTCTGTGCAGGACATTCCCTCTGGTTTTCTTCTGTCTCCTGTTCCTACTGCTTCTGGCCCTCTGGCATGAGTCCTAAGTAAACCTAGCATGGACATCATTTACTGTAATGGATTGGGAATGTATCAAAAGCTAATTTTGACGACCTTACTTGTAGCCATTTTTCTGAGTTATCGGAGAGTCAGTAAACTGGTCTTAGAGAGGGCACTCATATTCTGGCTCTTTGGCTTAGTGTGGACATTGGGGGCTCTCAATATCTGATTGGGTTTTCCTTAGTCCATGAGTTGTTTGACACAGTTGCTATATTTGATGACTGAGCCACTCCTGGGGCTGGCTTTTGTTTTTCCATAATTGTTATACATTGAATGGGAAACCATTCTGGAAATGAAGTTTCCCCATGCCAGTGCCTCTTGATCAAAAAGTAACATTATCCAGCACCCTTCTTCTTGGGATCAATTCCCTCTTCCATGAGATCTATGTCACAGCTCTCATCCACTCTTCCTCTGCAGAGGCTGTCACAAAAATGTGGCCACTGGTAACCTCATCCCACCATCTTCATCTGCACATTTCCCCTTTCCTCTTGAATTAGAGCCAAGTGCCCTTGAATGAAATCCAGCACTGGCCCCATTGGAGAACAGTTGGGAAGTTCAATCATCTATAAGAAGTCTTGATGCTCACAGCCTCTGAGGGTGAAGGAGCTGGGCCCTGAGGAGCTGCAGGAGGTTTTTTTTTTTTTAATTTCTATTTTTATTTTTTTAATTGCAGCAACATTGGATTATAACATTATATAGCTTTTGGATGAACATCGTAGTATATTTCGAATTCTGTGTAGATTACATCATGTTCACCACCCAAAAACTAGCTATAGTCCATCCCCTCACATATGAGCCTAATCACCCCTTTTGCCCTCTACCCCCTTCCCTTTTGGTAACCACCAATCCAATCTCCCTTGCTATGTGTTTGTTTGTCATTGTTTTTATCTTCTACTTATGAGTGAGATCATACGGTATTTGACTTTCTCCCTCTGGCTAATTTCGCTCAGCATAATACCCTCGAGGAACATCCATGTTGTCACAAATGGCTGGATTTCGTTATTTCTTATGGCTGAGTAGTATTCCATTGTGTATATATATCACATAGCATTATACACAATAGCCAAGACTTGGAAGCAACCTAAGTGCCCATAAAGGGACGAATGCAGGAGCTTTTTGTTCCCTTCTGTAACACGGTGGGTAGAAAGCCTATTGGCTCCTGACCAGAGTAGATTGCAGCAACTTCAACCTACACACAGCTGATGGTGAGAGAATAAGAGGCCCCAGATGCGCTGCCGCTGAAGCTGGCTGAAACCCTGGAGGCCAGGTTTGATGTGCCATAAACAAGGAGCTTTAGACGGACTTCTGGCTTCTGTTGTTACCAGTTAAGTAGCTGGTACTTATACTTGGGCTGATCCTGCAGGTGACGGTGACTCTCTCCCCTTGGGAAACAACCATGGAAGCCGGAGACTGGGTCAAGATGTTTTCTCCACTGGATACCATGATCACATAGAAGAGGTGAAAAGAGATATAGTTAACAGAAATAGAGCTACAAGAATGTCTTCGTACCCTGCAACATGAAGATTTACTATAAGACTCAACCTAAAAAAAGAAAAAGCCTGTCTGAGACTCACCCCATGAGGATCCTGAGTTTGGAGCTTCTCTTTCTTACCTATGACACTGAGCAGCAGGAAGCTGAGAGTTTGAGCCTGAAAATCCACTATGTTGGCTGAGTCTTGTCACAGGCTACACACATCTCTTTTCATAAAAACACCTTGTAAAAGCAACTCTCAGAGTTTTGTGGTTTCAGAGGAAGAAAGATGCAAATCAGCAGAGTGTAGGCAAAGAGGTCCTGGCTTATAAATCTATGAAGTCCTTCCACTTACTTGTATAAGTGAAGTGGGTATAGGATAGGAAAAGTTCTCAGTGCTTTTCTGAGGTGTGCATACACCTGGTCCTTTGTTCCTGTTCAGACAGGCTTAATTTGACCTCATTTGCAAGGAAAGCTCCATGGAGCAATGTGTGAGGTGAATTTCCTCTGTGATAACAATCTGTGAAGGGATGATTCATCAGAAATCATCTTTTTGTCCAGAGGCAGACTTAGTGTTGACTTAATGCTTAACTAAGACCTTGCCCATTCATTGGGGTCTCTTCAAACACCTCTGTACCCACAAAGCACTGGGAAAATTAGCATCCTAGTGAGCGATGTGGAACATAGATATTGTCAAGGCTGTTTCCATAAAAAACAGGCACTGCTTCCATCCAGAGAAGAGAACCCACCAATAGGCAGGGCAAAATCAGCCTTTCTACCTGAAACTGAAGGACACTCAGCTATTGGTTCATTAACACCATAATTTCTCTAGCGCTCTACCTCATCCTGGCTTGAGAAGGACCCTGGGCTTTGAGTAGCTGGAATGGAGACTCATAGTAAATAACTAAAAATCAAAGTGATAATTATTTTAGGCACAATATGAAGAATGTTCTTTTACTGGGATGTTTAACTAAAAGTGCTTTTTTTCTTGTTCTATGATTGTCGGAGAATAGTTTTCAAAAAGTTATATATTAATTATCAAGAGTAATTAAGAATACCAGAGGTCGAGAATTTATCTAGAGATTCGTTCAAAGTGAGGTATTGAAAGATCTTACTTAGTTTCATAGCAAGTTTGGACCTATTCCTGTATAACTGAAGAAATACGGGGACTGCGAGAAATCATGGAAATACTGTCCCTGCTACCTCAAGGACAAGTAACTGACTCATTGATTCTCTTTTGAAACAATTCTCCCACTGTTGGTCCTAGATTCTTAAAGACTAGGAGTAACAATTACTTAGAGAATTTGTGAATAAAGGCCCCAGGGCTAGAGATGCTGACTTTCCACTGGGCTTGAGTTCACCTTAATTCTTAAAGTATGCTTTGCTGAGAACTCAACTCTAGGTATGTGGCTACTTTTTATTATTATTTTGAAGATTTCCCATGGTTTCTGCCTTACCTTGTTTATGTTGAGACATTATCTGTTATTCTTACTCTTGTTCCTTCAAAATGAGAGAACTTCTTAATACTCACAACATTTTCCATTATGTGGTGGTCCTACTCTTTACTCAAGCAATTCTATTAATAGGCAATTAAATCCTGTTCAGGTTTTGATAGAAGAACCAATCGATCAATTTGACATAATTTTATCTATATCTTTGCACATAGGTGCTTCCATTCCTATAGATTAGCTTCTCAGATATGAGTTTGGGGTAATAATTCCATGTTATTTTAATTTTAATAAATAGAAGATTGTCCAAAAGGCTGTGTAAATTTACATTCCTGTCCCCAGCATATTAAGGTGTGCTCTCTCTGTATCCCCACCAGCAGAGATGCAATCACTCTTTAAACATTTTCTAAACTGTGGGGTAAGGGAAAAAGATTTTTGTAATTTTCTTACGGTAAACCAATACACAGGTCAATAGATAGAATATTGACAACACTTCAAAAGCCCCACACGTTTCTTCCCAATCAAAGTAATCGTCATTGGATTTCCACTGTAATCATTTCCTCATTTCTCTTTAACTTTTGCCACTTAAGATTGTATCACAAATACCTTAGTTTTTCTATCTTTTGGACTTTACATTTTGAGGGTATAGAGATGAGAAACCATAGTGTCATTTCTCATTTAGAACCCAAGAAGGAGCTAAGAGACCATGCCCTAGGAGAAGCAATTAGGAAGTAGTTGTCACAGTGAAGGAACCCAGAGCTATGCATGAAAGCATTGCCTATCTACTGTCCCACACCCCTGCTCAGATGCACAGAGTCTGGCTGTTCAGAGCCCTTATTGATGTGCAGACTCCTAAGGGTAAATACTCTTAAGCACCCACCAGATCTGGAGGGTTTCCAGGCTCAGCTCCTCTGGTGTCTGTTCCTCTGAATCGCAGATGAAAGGCCAGAACATATCAGGTTTAAAAAGAAAAGTGCATATTGAGGTTTTTTAATTGCTTTATTGAAATATGATGCCATATCATAAAATGTACTCATTTTAGTGCACAATTCAATGACTTATAGTGAATTTACAGAGTTGTAGATATTTCAGTATTTCACATTTAAATATTATAATATTTTCATTATTACAAAAAGAACTCTGTGGGGGCTGGCCCCGTGGCCGAGTGGTTAAGTTCGCATGCTCCACTGCAGGTGGCCCAGTGTTTTGTTGGTTCCAATCCTGGGCACGGACATGGCATTGCTCATCAAAAGACACTGAGGCAGCATCCCACATGCCATAACTAGAAGGACCCACAACGAAGAATATACAACTATGCACCAGGGGGCTTTGGGGAGAAAAAGGAAAAAAAAAGATTAAAAAAATCTTTAAAAAAAAAACAGAACTCTGTGCCCACTATCACTCACAGCTTCAGGTATCCACTAATATACTTTCTTTCATTGAGTTGCCTTACTTTGATTTTTCGTACAGGCATGATCCATTATATGATCTTTTGTATCTGGCTTCTTTCATTTAGCATACTGCATTTAGGATTCATCCATATTGTAGTGAGTACCGCTAATTTATTCCCCTTTTTTGTTGGATAGTATCCCATTGAATGATATATCACATTTTATTTATCAATTCATAGGTTGATGGACATTTGGGCTGTTTGCACTTTTTGGCTATTATGAATAACACTGCTATGTACATTGGCCTACAAATATTCATGTGGACATTTATTTTTATTTTTCTTGTATAGATTCTTACTAGTAGAATTGCTGAGCTATTTGATAAATTTATGTTCAACTTTTTAAGAAACTTTTTTCCAAAGGGGCTGCACCATTTAACATTTAGTACAGCAGTGGATTAGGGTTTCCCATTTCTCCATATCCTCACCAACGTTTGTTATTGTCATTTATTTTTTATTATAGTCATTATAGTAGGTGTGAAGTGGTATCTCATTCTGGATTTAATCCACACTTCCCTAATGACTAATATATTTGAGTATCTTACCATGTGCTTAATGACTATTCGTATATTTTCTTTGATGAAATTTCTACTGAAATCTTTTGCTCATTTTTTACTTGCATTATCTTCTTGCTAAGTTTTGTTAAGTATTTGTCCATCTTAAGTTAGAAGAGTTCTTTATATATTATGAATATTGATCAGATAAATGATTTGCAAATATTACCTCCCAGTCTGTGGTTTGTCTTTTTATTTATTTATTTATTTTTTTGAGGAAGATTAGCCCTGAGCTAACTGCTGCCAATCCTCCTCTTTTTGCTGAGGAAGACTGGCCCTGAGCTAACATCCGTGCCCATCTTCCTCTACTTTATACGTGGGATGCCTACCACAGCATGGCGTGCCAAGCAGTGTCATGTCTGCACCCAGGATCTGAACCAGCGAACCCCAAGCTGCCGAAGCAGAACATGTGCACTTAACCGTTGTGCCACTGGACCAGCCACTGTCTTTTTATTTTATGGTGTCCTTTGAAATAGAAAAGTTTTGAATTTTGATGAAGTCTAATATATCAATATTTTTGTTATAGATTGAGCTTTTGATGTTGTAACTAAGGAGTCTTTGGTGAACCCAAGGACACATAACTTTCCCCCTAAAATTTTATAATTTTTGCTCAGTGAGATCTCTGATCCATTTTCAGTTAATTTTTGTGACGGCAGGAGGTCAAGGTCTAAATTCATATTTTTGCGCGTGGATACAAAATGAAAAGTCTATCCTTTGTCAATTTAATTACCTAGGTATCATTGTCAAATTGATCATAAATGTAAAGATTTGTTTCCACACTCTCAGTTCCATCCACTGATGTATATGTAAACCTTACGTTGCAACCACATTGTCCTAATAAATGTAGTTTGCAGTTGTTGACACTTTATAAATATATAGTATATTTTGAAACTGGGAATTGACCCTAGGATGTCCCCATGACACCTACCCCCTGGGGTTCATGCCTTGTATAAGCCCCTCTCCCTTGACTGAGGGCAGAATCTGTGACTTCATTTTAGCTCATACAACCTTGCAGAGATGAAGGGATTTTTAGATGTAATTAAGGTCCCAAATCAGTTGATTTTGAGTTAATAAAAAAGAGACGTTACCCTCGGTGGACCTGACTTAATCAAGATAAAGCTCTTAAAAGAGGAACGGAGCCCTCCCTGTTGTTGATTGATTCCCCTTGCTGGTTTGATCAATAAGCAGCCCCTGTGACAGAAACTTTGGGTGGCCTGTAGAACCTTAGGATGGGCCTCCAGCCAACAGCCAGCAAAAGCCAGGACCTTTAGTCAGACAATCACAAAGAAAAGAATTCTTTTGACAACCTGAATGACCTTGGAAACAAAGCCTGCGGATGAGAAGGCAGCCTGGTCAACACCTTGGTTTCCGCCTGGGAGACCCTGAGGAGATAACCCAGCTGAGCCCTGCCCAGACTCTTGACTGAGAGAAACTGTGTGACTATAAATATGAGTTGCTTTAAGCTGCTAAGTCAGTGGTAATTTGTCATGGAGCTAATACGATATAAAACTAATACGACAATAAAATTTCATATGTGGTGAGATAGGGTTACAAACTTAGAAACTAATTTAATCTGAGCAAACTGGCAAATTGCAAAGGACTATTTTGTCAGTGTCCTTGCTCCCTTTGGGGAGAAAGCAGAAGCTAGAGGCAGGCCAAGGTAGAGATGGAGGGGAATGTGAAAACTAAACCTTCCATAATTGTTACTGTGCACACTCAGCCTTCTAGAGTCCATTCTACTTGTAATATCTGAACCATTAGAAAAAAAAGATGACAAGAAAAGATCTTGGCCATGTATATGGAATATATCATAGAAAAAGGACATGAAAAATGGACAAGAAGGAAAGTACAAGTAGATAAGTATATGTAGAACTGAGAACCTACATTTGGGGAATAACACAGAGGTAGGAAAATCTGAATCAAAAAAGAAAAGATAATGATATCACAATTCATAGGTTTCTGAAAAACTGCAGAAGTCTTTTAATGTAAGCTCAAGCAGATAGGAGTGGTTAAACATCAAAATTAGAATGAGAAGATCAGCCTGTGTCTGAAAGATATATAGCTAACAATTTTGCAGTTCAGGGTACTTTTTCTTTGAAATGACTGAAAAGTTTTCGCTAAGTTTAAAACTCTTATCTAGAGTCCGGCCCCATGGCTGAGTGGTTAAGTTCGTGTGCTCTGCTTCAGCAGCCTGGGCTTCACCAGTCAGATCCTGGGTGCAGACCTACACACCACTCATCAGGCCATGCTGTGGCGGTGTCCCACATAGAAGAACTAGAATGACCTACAACTAGGATATACAACTATGTGCTGGGATTTTGGGGAGAAAAAAGAAAACAAAAAGAAAAAAGACGAAGATTGGAAACAGATGTTAGCTTAAGGCCAATTTTCCTCATCCAAAAAAGCATACTTTAAAACAATTTAAAAAAAAAAAACCTTTTATCAGGGCCGGTCCTGCGGCCCAGTGGTTAAGTTTGTGCGCTCCACTTTGGTGGCCCAGGGTTTAGCTGGTTTGGATCCTGGGCACGGACATGGCACTGCTCATCAAGCCACACTGAGGTGGCATCCCACACAGCACAACTAGAAGGACTCACAACTAAAAATATACAACTATGTACAAGGGGGTTTGGGGGAGAAAAAGGAAAAATAAAATATTTAAAAAAAATCTTTTATCTAAGCAAAACCTTGTGACATCTAGAAAAATGCACTGAGAAATAGAAAATTCCTGAGGAGTCCTAATGTAGTAAGGAAATAATTAAATTATACAATAAGTTGTGTGAGGCACACACACATCAACTTAAGAATTTTCTGTTTCAAAATGTGACATCTTTATCCAAATAACCTAGAGACACTGGGCTGAGGTGCTGGATGGAGAGGAGCATCTGAAAGAGCTGAGCATCTGTGAACAGCTATCTGGGGAGGTTTTCGTTTAGACGTAGATCACCGTGGGAGGATCCTCCTTACCTTGCTGGCAGTAGTAGTTTGCAGCATCGGCCTCCTCCACAGGATGAATTGTGAGGGTGAAATCAGTCCCAGACCCACTGCCACTCACCTTGGCTGGGACCCCAGACTCTCAACTGGGTGCTGCAGAGATCAGGAGTTTAGGAGGCTGTCCTGGTTTCTGTTGATACCAGTTAATAGGGCTAATAATGCCAAAATAATTACTGATACTCTCACTTGTCCTGCAGGAGATGGTGGCCCTCTGCCCTGGAGACCTGGTCAAGGAGGGTGGAGACTGGGTCAGCACAGTGTCCTAGTGAAGCCTGAAATGATAAACACAATAAACTTCACAGATGTACTGAGATCATCTCAACGTAGTTCCATTGCGTTGGTAACACTTGTAGTCACAGTCACAGACAATACTCTGAGTAACCGTAAAACTGGATAACTTGAACCTACAACATAAGCTTTAATTCTAGCGACCAAGAAGCCAGAGACATAGAAAGCATGATGGCCACAATGCATACCCTCCCTCTCACCTGCAACCAAGAGCAGCAGGATCCACAACGGGGAAGCCCTTGACCCTATCCTTGAGAGCTGAGCTAGAGGTTGCTCGTCAGGGGCCCCGACAAGCAGCCTTTTAGGATGCTGTGAGCAGCCTGGAGCTTTGTCTAATGACACAACATGCAAATCAGCTCGGAAGAATTTGGGTTGGTGCTCAAAAGGGACACCTGCTCATATTTCACCCAGTGGGAGTTGAGGTTATCAAAAAGTTTCTAAGTGTAGCTCAAGCACGTCCCTAGGGATTTTGTGACCCATTCTATTGATTCTTTGCCCCTTTGTCTGAGATGCCATGTGGGGGGATACACTGAGGCTGCCTTACCATAAAGATTTAAGTGGATCCAGAAATACTTTTGACTCCTCAAAATTGAAATTTCATATCACCTCAAATAAAAATGAATTTTAAGTTGTGATCATGATCAGGAAGAGAAAACAATGTTTTTTACAAAACAGTGGAACAGGGTGGCCTGGTTTTGATGGGGAGAGGAAGTTGGCCCCAGTGAGTAAATGAGCTTTAAATCAAGTCCTGAAACGTCATGAGGACCTCAAAAGGATGAGGGCTGGGAACCTAAACTAATTAATGAAGTTGCTCAGTGCAGATAAGACAAAGTGTCTCCATCTGCTCAGTCCTGAAAACCAACACTGTGTCTTCCTGAAGCCCTCGGAGGCAGAGGAGGCACTCCACTGGGTCCTGTCCAGAGTGAACCACCAGCCTCTAACTTCTTGTTGCTCCAACTTTGTCGTCACCGGAGGCTAGGGCTGAGGAACCCTATGTTCTCTTATAGTAAGATATGGTTCCCCCAAAACACTGGCAATAGTTATATAATTGATATTAGATTTACTTTTGACTATGAAGTGAACAGAATAATTTACATCTGAAAATATTTCTTAGAGATTAAGAATGTACAATAAATCAACTGACAATAAGCTAGTGGCTCATTCTATTTAGTGTTCTCTTAGGCAACTACTTACATCAGCCTTTTTAGAATTGTTTAAATAATGTATCCCAGGTCAACTGCCCTTTTTTTTAGATTGAAAAGAGTATTTAGGAGCCTACCCCATGGCCTAGTGGTTAAGTTCGGCACACTTCAGGTTTGGTTCCCAGGTGTGGACCTACAGCACTCCTCAGCAGCCACGCTGTGGCAGTGACCCACATAAAAAATAGAGGAAGACTGGCACAGATGTTAGCTCAGGGTGAATCTTCCTCAGCAAAAAAAAAAAAAAAAAAAGCATTAAAGGAGAGTATTTTAAAAAAATTCTACATGGTATTTTCTTTACTCAGCAAACAAAATCATTGGCAGGATCAACACAGAGAGCTAGTCATCATCAACTCTAAGGCAAACTAAATAACTAGTGGCTACTTACACAGAAACCAACAGCAGCCTGGACTGGATCCTAGATACCTGTCAATCAGCTTCCAATCCAGTTTGTGGACAGAGAGGTGGATGTCTTTTCTCTACCTACACTCTAATTATCAACAGTGGAGAGTGGGTCAATGTTGTACTTACTGCTGTATAAAGTTATTCCCAATTCCCCAAAGGGTTATGACTCTGAACACAATCCCCAGGCCAGCTGGGCAGGGGGGGATCTTTTGTGACACTTACTCTGCTTTTCCATAGCACCTGCACTGGAAGCAGAAACACTAACTTGCTTTGGAGAAAATTGTGTACGATGCAAGAGAAGGTCACACATCTTGTCCTGCAGCTGTTTGCCTGGAATAGAGGTCATTTTCCCTAATTCCCAGACACAGCATTGGTTACAGCATGAGTAGGCCGAGTGAGGGTCAGTGCAGCACGTCATTGGAGTTACTGGACCTGCCCCTGTCATTCTGACTCAGGGAAAGTGAAGCTCAAGTGTTTGGAAGATAGAATAATGCATGATAACACAAACTTCAGTTGTGAACCTAGAGAAGCTCCCAGGGCAAGAGAGTGATAGTAACAGGAAGATACAACAAAGGAATAAAATGGGAAAGTTCAGGGTCATCAGACACAGGGCAGAGACAGTTGATCCATCACGGTGTGAAGCACACAGTTCCCCGTGAGAAGCAGTTGAAGCCTTGATTGGCTTTGGTGATATAAATCCATCCTTATAGACGACTCTGATTCAGGTGATGCAAAACATCTTGAATGATGTTGAGAAGGGTCCATGGCAGGTTATTACAGAGTCTTCATAGAGTGACTTCCTTCCGCAAGAGACGCAGAACAAGCTAATCTACTCAAACATTCCATAAGACTTACACATTCTTCTACAATTAAGACAGGAGACATGGCCTCTCTTATAGCTGAGGGGCCTCTCAAACAGGTGCAGGAAAGCAGCAGCTGGTGCAGCAAAGACTCACTAACCCATGGTTTTGGGGAGGAGGTTTGTCTTTGAGGCTGAAGCACTGTGGGAGGAGAACTATACTCCTGCTGACAGCAATAAACTGCCACATCTTCAGCCTGGAGACTGCTGATGGTGAGAGTGAAGTCTGTCCCAGACCCACTGCCACTGAATTGGTCAGAAACCCCAGATGCTCTACTGGATGCCCAGTAGATGAGCAGCTTAGGAGCCTGGCCTGGTTTCTGCTGGTACCAGGCTAAGTAATTCTTCTGGTTGGAGCTACCGAAAAGACTCTGGCTGGACTTGCAGTTGATGGTGACACTGTCTCCTACAGACACAGCCAGGGAGCCTGGAGACTGGGTCATCACAATGTCCCCAGACAGCTGCAATCAGGAATGGACAGTGACCATACATTGCATCTTTAATATATTAAAATATACATTTTAAAAATGTAGCTTTTGTTATTTATCATATAATTAGACTGTTTTAGATGAAATGTTTGATTCATTCTGCTTGTAAAAATCATTTTCTGATTTTACAAAGATATTTCTCCTCTAAACCTCTTACCTGAGACCCAGAACACCAGGAGGATGAGGAATTGTGGCCGTGGCACCATCTTGCTGCCGCTCGCCTGTTGGATTCACTCAGGCTCCATCTCCAGGAAACCCCATTAATGGAGTTCTGAGCAGCCAGCCTGGTACCAGTGTTGCCTATGCAAAGCAGAGAGAGTATGAAAGCAACAGTTCCTGTTCAGTGAGTTGTGAAGACAAATAACAGAAAGAAGGAGACAAAAATCTCCTTACCCAGGAAACGTGATTGTAGGCCTACAGGGGACCTACAAATCAACTGAAAACTACGATTTTCAATACAGTTCAACAAAATTCCCAAATGTAATAAATATATGTTTATGAGCACATAATTCAGAACCTAATTGAAACAATATAAATATGCTGCCAGTAAACGAAATATAGTCACGCCACTGGTTAGAATGAGGATATCCTCCACACATCTATATCTCTATCTCAGACTCTCTTTTGATTTTTAAATACACATTTGAAGTTCCTCACTGACAATTCAAAGGCACTTCAACACATCTAAAGCAGACCTCTGATAGCTCCCTTTGCACAAACACTATCTCAGAAAATGTGTCACCACATACTTATGACTCTCTCTTTTCACTGCTCTTGGGTTAACTAGTTTCTCAAACAACATCTCAGATTCTCCCAACCTCTCCTTCACTAACAGAGCTAAGGTGTCACAGCTCCTCCTGGGGGTAAAAGGTGAAAAGCTTCTGCTCCCAAGCTCTGCTAGAGCCATTCTTCATTTTTCCCTGCTCAAAATCAAAAGAATATATCTATAGAATTACAGAAATAACAGTATCATGAACTCTCCTTGGCAGACAGCATTTAAAACAAATGCAACAGAACCTCCAACCTCACAGAGCTTTCATTTTAACGGCAGTCAGATAATAAACAAGACAAATAACATCTCTTCTGCTGCTCTCTCTGAGATCCTTACCCAGAAGTGAGGTTATTTCTCAGGGCCAGTGGGGCAGTGAGTATCTGGGTCAATTTAGTGTAACCTCACTCCTCAGCATGAACAGAGTCAGAGGAAGAAGGAGCAAGTTGGTGCAGTTAAACACTTGTGTTTCCTGGAAAAGTAAAGTCAATTGTAGTCTCATTAATTGCCAAGTATCCAGATCAGCTTTTGATCATGGACAGTGGACTTTCATATCAACATGTCCCTGCAGCATGAAACCACCCAACGCACAGACTTTTTCTTACATTCTTGTCAATAGATCTTGAAGTGGTATCATGGTTAAAATTTACATTTCCATGATGACTAATGATGCTGAGTAACTTCTCTTATGTTTATTTTGCATTAGCTATTTGGATATCTTCCTTCTTGGGAAAAGCTTGTTCAAATGACAGTTTGTCTTCTTTGAGGAGTTATTTATATATTCTTAAAATGAATCTTTTGTCATAAATATGCATTGGATACTGTTTCCCACCTTGTGGCATATCTATTTATGTTCTCAACGATATATTTGAAAAGAAGTTCTTAATTTTAATGGAATATCATTTATCCTTTTTTTCCTGTGATTGTGTGTCATATGTAATAAATATTGCTCATGTTTAGAGCCTAAAGATTTCCTTCTGTTTTTCCTCCTAGAATCATCATTATGTTATCTCTCACATGTAGTCTATGATCATCTTAAAAAAAAATTCTGGAAAGATTATTCTTTGTGTGAGCTAGTCCACTGAGCATAGTTTTGCCTGGTATGAAACTGACTGAAGTTTTTATTTCCACTTTTGATTAATTTCATTTCCATATGCAACTTGACCTTACTATTTATTGAAAAAGAAAAACAACTTTTAATCCACCCTATTGCCTTTGTTAGGTATCAAGTGACTGCGTATATGTGAATCTTTTTGTACTCTCTCTTCTACTCTATTTGCCTGTCTTTGTACCTACAGGACACTATACTGTCTTTACTGTAGCATTGTAATCAGTCTCAAAATCTGATATTATTAATCTTCTGACTTTATTTTTCTTCTTTAAGATTCTTTTGAATGTTCAATCCTTTAAATTTTTTTGTAAATACTAGAATCAGCTTATTGATTTCAAAAAAATCCTTAGGGGATTTTAATCGGATTGCTTTGAATCTATATATCAAGTTTTGAAGGAATGATAATATTGATTCTTGTGAAGATGTAAAAAGTATCTATTTACTAAAATCTTCTTTAGTCCACAATAGATATTTTACAAATTGACATTGAATCCAGAGGCTTTGCTAAATTATTATTTATACTGGTTTACTTTTAGATACTTAACAATTCATGTACACAATTTTGCTACTCGTAAGTAAAGATATTTTCCTTCTTCTTTTCCAGATGTGTGCCTTTTCTTTCTTTATCTTGCTTTATTGTATGTGCTAGGACCACCAGTATAATTCAGTCATGATAGTGAACATGTTTGTGTTTTTCCAGTATGAAGGATAAATATATAATATTTTATCATTGAGTATGGTGTTGGCCCTAAAAGTTTGATGGACAATTCATCACAATGAGGGATTTCTTTTTCATTTTTCCTGACTTGCTGAGTTTTTTTTTTTTTTAATCATGATAGTTATTTACTTTTCTTCAAATGACTTTTCAGCATCTGTTGAGATAATCATATAGTATTTGTTCTTTATTCTCTCAAGGTGGTGATTATATAGATCAATTTTCTAATGCTAAAGTAACCTTACAGTCCTAGAATATACTTACTTGGTGGTGATGGATTATTCTACATAGATATAGATATGTATAGAGATGGATTAAATTTTCTTTTTTTTTCCATAATTTTTGTGTCTATATCCATGAAAGATACTAGTCTTTAACTTTCCTCTTTGTAATGTCCTTACTAATCATTGGAATGCATATCATCATAATTTTATATATTAATGATTAATAATTTCCTCCTAGATCTCATCAAGATGGTGGCATAAGCAAACGCTGAACTCGTCTCCTCCCATGAACACAACCAAGTTACAACTATTTTTGGAAAAATTACCCTGGATAGAAAACTGAAAACTGGATAAAAAGAACCCCCACAACAAGGGACAGTCCTGACTAAGGTGGAAGAGGCAGAAATTCCTGCTGGAGAGAAAAAAAGCCACCTTTGGGAGCAGCAGAGCTTCTCAACTGGCCAGGCGGGAGCCACCCTAGGGTACGCAGCCCTCCCTAGAGGAGTGAGGTCCCGAGTGGGGGCTGATACTGCTATAAGCATCCTTCAGACTCAGCCCAACTGAGACGAGGGTCTTACTGTCTGGCTTCGCTGGCTATTAACTGCAGCGAGGCTACCCCCAGAAAAGTTATCAGCCGAAAGCCGAAAAGATCTGAGTCTTAAAGGGCCCACGCACAAACTCACTCATTGCAGCAACCTAAAATCACCAGAAAGAAGGCTGACAGTCCTTTGGTGAAACGAGACTCACCTGGTGGGCTCTGGGTGCATCTTAGTGAGAGGAAGGACCTCTCTGGAGACTGAGACATTGATGGAGGCCATTGTTCTGACCTGGATCAGGCATGCTGATTCAGACCCTGGTGGGTGCCATTGAGATTCATCCCTTGGCCTGTTAGCCCAGGGGTCTGCCACACTCACTAGAGCACAGATTTAATCCAGTTCAGCCAGGAAAGGCAGGCTGACCTAGGGACCAGCCCCAGCAGCAAGCCCTCAGGCTCCTTTTTGGCCTGCATTGACTGGGTGCCTTGATCATCTACAAGCAGTTGAGTGTGTCCACCTCTGTGGGGCAAGGCCTGTGTAAGGACCAGGTGAACTGTGGGAGGCATTGGTGGAGAAGTGGGGGCCTCTGCAGTGCAGTGTTGGGGTATGCTCCAGGAGGTTGGGAAGTGTGCACAGACCAGGACTGTGTTGATGGTGTGTGTGGTCCTGTGGGGGGTGAGGCTTATCAGAGGCAGAAGACCTGTGCTTCACAAATAGTCATAAAAAGGATCAGCCCCACCTTCCAAAGTCTGAAACAATTGAGTACTCCCATGCCTAGGGCCAGCCCCACTCAGCTGCACTCCTAAGAGAACTGACAACAGCCTTGTAGGCCTGAGGCCTATTGCAACTATAAGCCCCCGAGCCTAGCAACCAGCTACACTGCATACCAACCCAACTAAGAGGAAAATTGCAACAGGCCTGTGCTGATAGACTTTGTAGCCAATGGTGCTGAGGCTCCCAAAATCGGATTTACAAACAGCTGGCCAGGGAAGGAAAGACTAGATTCCCTGGGTACCTTCAGTAAGAGCAACCCTGCCACAGCAGAAAGGCACAAGTACCTCACAAAGGGGTCACTCCTGGATCATTTGGACTGGTGAGGAGAGAGAACCACACTGCTGGGATTCATAAGACATCTCATACATAAGGGCACTTCTCCAAGATCAGGAGACTTGGCTGACTCACCTAACACATAGAAACAAGCACAGAGAAAGAGGCATAATGAGGAGACAAAGGAATACTTTCCAAGCAAGGGAACAGGACAAAACCCCAGAAAAAGGACTAAATGAAACAGAAATAAGCAATCTACTCGACAAAGAGTCCAAACAAAATATCATAAGGATGCTCACAGATATTGGAAGAAGACTGGATGAACACAGTGAGCTCATCAGCAAAGAACTGGAAAATATAAAAAAGAACCAATCAGAAATGAAGAATACAATACTGGAAATGAAAAATTCACTAGAGGGACCCAATAGCAGAGTAGAGAATGCAGAAGAATGGATCAGCGAGCTAGACGAAAGACTAGAGGAAATCACCCAAGCTGAACAGAAAAAAGAAAAAAGAATTAGACAGAATGAAAACAGTACCAGGGAACTCTGGGACGATATCAAGTGCACTAACATTTGGATTATAGGTGTCCCAGAAGGAGAAGAGAGAGACAAAGGGGGAGAAAACTTATTTGAGGAAATAGTAGATGAAAATTTTCCTAACCTAAGGAAGGAAACAGACATTCAAGTATAGGAAGCACAGAGAGTGCCAAACAGGATAAGCCCAAAGAAGCCCACAACAAGACATATTATAATTAAAATGTCCAAAATTATAGAGAAAGAGAGAATCTTAAAAGCAGCAAGAGAAAGGCCACAAATGACATACAAAGGAAAGCCGATAAGGCTATCAGATTTCTCAGCTGAGACCTACAGGTGATAAGAGAATGGCACGACATATTTAAAGCACTAAAAGAAAAAAATCTACAGCCAAGAATACTCTATCCACCAAGGTTATCATTCAGAATGGAAGGAGAGATAAAGAGCTTCCCAGACAAGCAAAAATTAAAGGAGTTTATCACCAAGAAACCAGCTCTACAAGAAGTGCTGAAGGGACTTATTTAAGTGGGAAAGTGATGACCACAAATAGAGATTTAAAAAATTATCAAAAAAAAAAAATCCAGGCAATAAAATCACTTGTAACTGTAAAAATATAGTAAAGGTAGCAGATCAAGTACCTGTGAAGATAATGTGAAGATTAAAAGACTAATGTACTAAAATCACCTATTTCAATGATAAGATGGTAGCAGGTAGACACACACTAAGCAAGAGCCTATATGATTTGAAAAACATAAAATGTGGGAGTAGAGGAGTGAAAAAGTAGAGCTTTTAGAAAGAGTTCAAGCTAAACAGTCTATCAACTCGATATAGACTGTTATGTAAATAGAATATTAAATAGGATCCTCATGTTAATCACAAATCAGAAACCTATAATAACTAAGCAAAAAAGTAAGACAAAAGATGTCAAACATATTATTAAAGAAAGCCATCAAACTACAAGGGAAGAGAGCAAGAGGAGAAGAAAGGAAAAGAGAAGAGCTACTAAAACATCCAGAAAAAAAGTTTAAAAAAGTAACATAATGGCAATATATATTCATCAATAGCTACTTTAAATGTCAATGGACTAAATGCTCCAATCAAATGCCATAGGGTGTCCAATTGGATAAAAAAAACAAGACCCATGTATATGCTGCATACAAGAGATACACTTCAGACCTAAAGACACTCAAAAACTGAAAGTGAAAGGATGGAAAAAGATATTCCATGCAAATGGCAAAGAAAAGAAAGCAGGAGTAGCAATACTTACATCAGACAGAATAGACTTTAAAACAAAAACTGTAACAAGAGACAAAGATGGGCACTACATAATGATAAAGGGAACAATCTAACAAGAAAGTGTAACACTTGTAAGTATCTATGCACCCAACACAGGAGCACCTAAATATATAAAACAATTATTAACAGACATAGGAGGAGAAATAGACAGTAACACAATAAGAGTAGGGGACTTTAACACTCCACTTACACCAATGAATAGATCATCCAAACAGAAGATCAATAAGGAAACAGTGGCCTTAAATGACACATTAGATGAGATGGACTTAGTAGATATATATAGAACATTCCACCCCAAAACCACAGAGTACACACTTTTCAAATGCACATGGAACATTCTCCAGGATTGATCACATATTAGGCCACAAAACAAGTCTCAATAAGTTTAAGAAGATTAAAATAATACCATGTATCTTTTCTGACCACAAAGGTATGAAACTAGAAATCAACTACAGGAAGAAAACCAGAAAAGCCACAAAAATGTGGAGATTAAACAAAATGCTACTGAACAACGATTGGGTCAATGGAGAAATAAAAAAATTCCTGCAGACAAATGAAAATGAAAATACGACATGCCAAAGTCTATGGGATACAGCAAAAGCTGTTCTAAGAAGGAAGTTTATAGCAGTTCAGGCCTACCTCAACAAAGAAGATAAATCCCAAATAAACAATCTAACAGCACATCTAAAGCTACTGGAAAAAGAAGAACAAACAAAGTCCAAAATTAGCAGAAGGAAGGAAACAATAAAAATCAGAGCAGAAATAAACGAAATAGAGAATACAACATAATAGAAAATATTAATGAAACCAAGAGCTGGTTCTTTGAAAATATAAACAAAATTGACATACCCTTAGCTAGACTCACCAAGAAAAAAAGAGAGAAGGCTCAAATAAATAAAATCAGAAATGAAAGAGGAGAGATTACAACGGACGCCTCAGAAATACAAAAGATATTAAGAGAATACTATGAAAAGCTATACGCCAACAAATTGTATAATCTAGGAAGAAATAGGTAAATTCTTAGAAACATACCACCTTCCAAAACTGGACCAAGCAGAAGTAGAAAATTTGAATAGACTGATCACCAGTAAGGAGACCAAAACAGCAATCAAAAAAACTCCCAAAAAATAAAAGTTCAGGGCCAGGTGGCTTCCCTGGTGAACTACCAAACATTCAAAGACTTAATACCTATCCTTCTCAAACTCTTCCAAAAAATTGAAGAGGATGGGACGCTTCGTGACTCATTCTATGAAGCCAACATTATACTGATAAAACCAGACAAGGACAACATAAAAAAAGAAAATTACAGGCCAATATTATTGATGAACATCGATGCAAAAATCCTCAACAAAATACTAGCAAATTGAATACAACAATATATTAAAAGGATCATACATCATGATCAAGTGGGTTTCATTCCAGGGATGCAGAGATGGTTCAACATCCACAAATATACCAACATGATACACCACATTAACAAAATGAAGAATAAAAATCACATAATCATCTCAATAGATGCAGAGAAAGCATTTGACAAGATACAGCATCACTTATGATAAAAACTTTAAATAAAATGGGTATAGAAGGAAAATACCTCAACATAATAAAGGCCATATACGACAAACCCACAGCAAATGTCATTCTCAATGGAGAAAAACTGAAAGCTACCTCTTTAAGAACAGGAACCAGACAAGGATGTCCACTGTCACCACTCTTATTTAACATAGTGTTGGAAGTTCCAGCCAGAGCAATGAGGCAAGAAAAAGAAATAAAAGGGATCCATATTGGAAAAGAATAAGCGAAACTTCACTATTTGCAGACGACATGATTTTGTATATAGAAAACTAAAGAATCCACTAAAAAACTTTTAGAAATAATAAATGAATACAGTCAAGTCACAGGATACAAAATGAACATACAAAAATCGGTTGCGTTTCTATACACTAACAACGAAGTAGCAGAAAGAGAAATTAAGAATACAATCCCATTTACAATTGCAACAAAGAGAATAAAATACCTAGGAATAAACTTAACCAAAGAGGTGAAAGATCTGTACACTGAAAACTATAAAACATTGTTGAAAGAAATAGACAAAGACAAGAAGAAATGGAAAGATATTCTATGCTCTTGAATTGGAAGAATTAACATCGTTAAAATGTCCATACTTCCTAAAGCAATCTATAGATTCAATGCAATACCTATCAAAGTTCCAACAACATTTTTCACAGAAATAGAACAAAGAATCCTAAAATTTACATGGAACAACAAAATCCCCAAATAACCAAAGGATTCCTGAGAAAACGGAACAAAGCTGGAGGTATCACACTTCCTGATTTCAAAATATACTACAAAGTCATAGTAAGCAAAACAGCATGGTACTGACACAGAAACAGACACATAAATCAATGGAACAGAATCGAGAGCCCAGAAATAAACCCACACATTTATGGACAGCTAATATTTGACAAGGGAGCCAAGAGCATACAGTGGAGAAATAGTGTTGGGTAAACTGGACAGCCACATGCAAAAAAATGAAAGTAGACCATTACCTTACACCATGCACAAAAATCAACTCAAAATTGATTAAAGACTTGAATGTAAGACCCGAAACCATGAAACTTCTAGAAGAAAACGTAGGCAGTACGCTCTTTGATATCGGTCTTAGCAGCATATTTTCAAGTCCCATGTCTGACTGGGCAAGGGAAACAAAAGAAAAAAAGAACAAATGGGACTATATCAAACTAAAAAGCTTCTGCACAGCAAAGGGAACCATCAACAAAGTGAAAAGACAACCTAACAATTGGGAGAAGATATTTGCAAACCATATACCAGATAAAGGGTTAATATCCAAAATATAGAAAGAACTCATACATCTCAAAAACAAAAAACTAACAAACCAATTAAAAAATGGGCAAAAGATCTGAACAGATATTTCTCCAAAGAAGATATACAGATGGCCAACAGGCATATGAAAAGATGTTCAACATCATTAGCTATCAGGGAAATACAAATCAAAACTACAATGAGGTATCACCTCACACCAGTCAGAATGGCTGTAGTTAACAAGATGGGAAACAACAAGTGTTGGAGAAGATATGGAGAGAAGGGAACGCTTGTACACCGCTGGTGGGAGTGCAAACTGGTACAGCCACTGTGGAAAGCAGTATGGAGCATCCTCAGAAAATTAAGAATAGATCTTCCATATGATCCAGCTATCCCACTGCTGGGTGTTTATCCAAAGAACTTGAAAACACAAAGGCATAAAGATACATGCATCCCTATGTTCATTGCAGCCTTATTCACAATAGCCAAGACTTGGAAGCAAGCTAGGTGCCCATGAAGGGACGAATGGATAAAGAAGATGTTGTATATATACATAATGGAATACTTAGCCATAAGAAATGATGAAATCCAGCCATTTGTGACAACATGGATGGACTTTGAGGGTATTATGTTAAGTGAAATAAGTTAGAGGAAGAAAGTCAAATACCATATGATCTCACTTATAAGTAGAATATAAAAATGACGACAAACAAACACATAGCAACAGAGATTGGATTGGTGGTTACCATAGGGACGGGGAGGGGGGAGGGCAACAGGGGTGATTAGGCTCACATGTGAGGTGATGGAGTATAATTAGGTTTTGGGTGGTGAACATGATGTAATCTACACAGAATCTGAAATATATTACGATGTACATCTGAAAGCTATATAATGTTATAATCCAATGTTACTGCAATAAAAAAAGTGTAAAAAACAATAACAATATACTACTTCACAGGTAGTCCGAAAACCTTATAATAATCCTAAATCTACTCCTGTCCCTTTAATCAATGCTGTCACTCACTTCACTTATATTAAGCATACATAAGTACACATATATGTGCATGTATTATGTACATTTTTGTTTGTGTTACGTATATATATTATGTAAATGTGCATATATGATATATATATAAATTTACATAAACAAGTGCAACGAATTGTTGATATTATTATTTTTTCTTTTTTTATTGAGTTATTGATAGGTTACAATCTTGTGAAATTTCAATTGTACATTAATGTTTGTCAGTCATGTTGTAGGTGCACCACTTCACCCTTTGTGCCCACCCCCCACCCCACCTTTCCCCTGGTATCCACTAAACTGTTCTTGGTCCATAGTTTTACATTCCTCATATGAGTGGAGTCATACACAGATTATCTTTCTCTTGCTGGCTTATTTCACTTAACATAATTCTCTCAAGGTCCATCCATGTTATCGCAAATGGAATGATTTTGTTCTGTTTTGCAGCTGAGTAGTATTCCATTGTATATATGTACCACATCTTCTTTATCCATTCGTCTGTTGATGGGCACTTAGGTTGCTTCCACGTCTTGGCTATTGTAAACAGTGCTGCAATAAACATTGGTGTGCACAGGACTTTTGGGATTGCTGACTTCAGGCTCTTTGGATAAATACCCAGTAGTGGGATGGCTGGATCGTATGGTAGTTCTATTTTTAGTTTTTTGAGGAATCTCCATACTGTTTTCCATAGTGGCTGCACCAGTTTGCATTCCCACCAGCAGTGTATGACGGTTCCTTTATCTCGCAACCTCTCCAACATTTGTTGCTATTAGTTTTAGATATTTTTGTCATTCTAACGGGTGTGAGGTGATATCTTAGTGTAGTTTTGATTTGCATTTCCCTGATGATCAGCGATGATGAGCATCTTTTCATGTGCCTATTGTCCATCAGTATATCTACTTTGGAGAAATGTCTGTTCATGTCTCCAGCCCATTTTTTGATTGGGTTGTTTGATGTTTTGTGATTGAGTTGCGAGAGTTCTTTATATATTAAGGATATTAAGCCTTTGTCAGATATATGACTTGCAAATATTTTTTCCCAGTTAGTGGGTTGTTTTTTTGTTTCAATCCTGTTTTCATTTGCCTTGAAGAAGCTCTTTAATCTGATGAAGTCCCATTTGTTTATTCTTTCTATTGTTTCCCTTCTCTGAGAAGGCATGGTGTCCGAAAAGATCCTTTTAATACTGATGTCAAAGAGTGTACTGCCTACATTTTCTTCCAGAAGCCTTATGGTTTCAGGTCTCACCTTTAGGTCTTTAATCCATTTTGAGTTTATTTTGGTGAATGGTGAAAAAGAATGGTCAATTTTCATTCTTTTACATATGGCTTTCCAGTTTTCCCAGCACCATTTGTTGAAAAGACTTTCTTTTCTCCATTGTATGCACTCTGCTCCTTTGTCGAAGATAAGCTGTCCATAGATGTGTGGTTTTATTTCTGGGCTTTCAATTCTGTTCCATTGATCTGTGCACCTGTTTTTGTACCAGTACCATGCTGTTTTGATTACTGTAGTTTTGTAGTATGTTTTGAAGTCAGGGATTGTGATGCCTCCCGTTCTGTTCTTTTTTCTCAGGATTGCTTTAGCAATTCGGGGTCTTTTGTTGCCCCATATGAATTTTAGGATTCTTTGTTCTAATTCTGTAAAGAATGTCATTGGGATTCTGATTGGGATGGCGCTGAATCTGTACATTGCTTTAGGTAGAATGGACATTTTAACTATGTTTATTCTTCCAATCCATGTACATGGAATGTCTTTCCATCTCCTTATGTCGTCATCCAATTCTCTCAGAAAGGCCTTGTAATTTTCATTATATAGGTCCTTCACTTCCTTAGTTAAATTTACCCCAAGGTATTTTATTCTTCTTGTTGCAATTGTGAATGGTATTGTGTTCTTGAGTTCTTTTTCTGTTGGTTCATTACTGGCGTATAGAAATGCTACTGATTTATGCAAATTGATTTTATACCCTGCAACTTTGCTGTAGTTGTTGATTACTTCTAACAGTTTTCCAATGGATTCTTTGGGGTTTTCTATATATAAGATCATGTCGTCTGCAAACAGCGAGAGTTTCACTTCTTCCCTCCCTATTTGGATTCCTTTTATTCTTTTTTCTTGCCTGATTGCTCTGGCCAGGACCTCCAGTACTATGTTAAATAAGAGTAGTGATAGAGAGCATCCTTGTCTTGTTCCTGTTTTCAGGGGGATAGGGTTCAGTTTTTGCCCATTGAGTATGATGTTGGCTATGGGTTTGTCATATATGGCCTTTATTATGTTGAGGCAGTTTCCTTCTATGCCCATTTTGTTCAGAGTTTTTATCATAAATGGCTGTTGGATCTTGTCAAATGCCTTCTCTGCATCTATTGAGATGATCATGTGGTTTTTATTCCTCAGTTTGTTGATGTGGTGTATCACGTTGATTGATTTGCGGATGTTGAACCATCCCTGTGTCCCTGGTATGAATCCCACCTGATCCTGATGTATGATTCTTTTGATGAATTGCTGAATTCTGGTTGCCAAAATTTTGTTTAGAATTTTTGCATCTATGTTCATCAGTGATATTGGCCTGTAGTTCTCTTTTTTCGTAGTGTCCTTGTCAGGTTTTGGTATCAGCGGGATGTTGGCCTCATAGAATGTGTTAGGAAGTGTTCCATCTTCCCTAATTTTTTGGAATAGCTTGAAAAGGATAGGTATTAAATCCTCTCTGAAAGTTTGGTAGAATTCCCCAGGAAAGCCATCTGGTCCTGGGGTTTTATTCTTTGGGATGTTTTTGATTGCTGTTTCAATCTCTTTCCTTGTGATTGGTCTGTTCAAATTGTCTGCCTCTCCTTGAGTGAGCTTTGGGAGATTGTAAGAGTCCATTAATTTATCCATTTCCTCTAGGTTATCCATTCTGTTGGCATATAGTTTTTTGTAGTATTCTCTTATAATCTGTTGTATTTCTGCAGAGTCTGTTGTTATTTCTCCTCTTTCATTTCTGATTTTGTTTATTTGAGCTTTCTCCCTTTTTTTTCTTTGTAAATCTGGCTAGTGGTTTCTCAATTTTATTTATCTTCTCAAAAAACCAGCTCTTTGTCTCATTGATCCTTTCTACTGCCTTTTTCGTTTCAATAGTATTTATTTCTGCTCTGATTTTTATTATTTCTCTCCTTCTGCTGACTTTGGGCTTCATTTGTTCTTTTTTCTCTAGTTCAGTTAGGTGTGCTTTAAGGTTGCTTATTTGGGATTTTTCTTGTTTGTTAAGATGTGCCTGTATTGCGATGAATTTTCCTCTTAATACAGCTTTTGCTGTATCCCATATGAGTTGGTATGGCATGCTATCATTTTCATTTGTTTCCAGGTGTTTTTTGATTTCTTCTTTAATTTCTTCAATAATCCATTGCTTGTTCAGTAGTGTGTTGTTTAGTCTCCAGATCTTTGTGCCTTTCTCAGCTTTTTGCTTGTAATTAATTTCTAGCCTTATAGCACTATGATCTGAGAAGATGCTTGTTATTATTTCAATTTTTTTAAATTTGTAGAGGCTTGCCTTGTTTCCCAACATATGGTCTACCCTAGAGAATGTTCCATGTACACTTGAGAAGAGTGTGTATTCAGCTCCTTCAGGGTGGAGTGATCTATATATGTCTATTAAGTCCAATTGTTTTAGTTTTTCATTCAGCTCCACGATTTCCTTGTTGATTTTCTGTCTGGATGAACTGTCTATTGATGTGAGTGGGGTGTTGAGGTCCCCTACTATTATTGTGTTGTTTTTAACATGTTCCTTTAGGTCTGTTAATAGTTGCTTTACGAATCTTGGTGCTCCTGTGTTGGGTGCATAGTTATTTATAAGCATTATTTCTTCTTGACGAAGTGTCCCTTTGGTCATTATATATTGTCCCTGTGTGTCTCTCTTTACTTGTCTTATTTTGAAATCCACTTGGTCTGATATGAGAATTGCAACACCTGCCTTTTTTTCCTTGCTATTTGCTTGAAGTATTGTCCTCCACCCCTTCACCCTGAGTCTGTGTTTGTCCTTGGGGCTGAGGTGTGTTTCCTGGAGGCAACAAATTGTTGGATCTTGTTCTTTAATCCATTTTGCCACTCTGTGTCTTTTTATTGGAGAGTTCAGTCAGTTCACATTGAGAGTGATTATTGATGCATGTGGACTTAATGCTGTCAATCTGTCGCTCATTATCTTGTTTTCCTGTGTTTCTTTTCCTGTGTGCTTTAGACTACCCATTTAATACTGCAATTTCTTATGCTGGGTTTCTTAGATTTTTCCTTATCTATGATTTGTGACTCTCTTCTGTACTTTATTTTAGTGTCTACCTTGAAGTTTGTATTTAGAATCTCGTGTATAATATAGTCTATTCTCTGGTGGTCTCTTACTCGACCAATACTGATTTAGACCCTTTGCTCTTCCCCTCCTAACTAATTATTTTCACTTTTTATTCCAACTCATCTTATTAATTTGTAGTTAGAGTGCTAAGATCGTCCTTGTTTTGGTAGTTTCCTTATTTTTACCCTAATGCTATAGTTGAATATTTGCTATCCTGTTCTGGTTCTATCCATCGGTCTCCCTAGTCTGTGGCTTGTGTCCCCTTTCTCCCTTTTTTCTTTTTTCAAGTATGAGAGCCTTCTTGAGGATTTCTTGTAATGGAGGGCTTTTAGTTACAAATTCCCTTAACTTTTGTTTGTCTGGAAAAGATTTAATTTCTCCCTCATATCTGAAGGAAATTCTTGCTGGATAGAGTATTCTTGGCTGAAGGTTTTTATCCTTTAAAGCTTTGAATATATCACTCCATTCTCTCGTAGCTTGTAGGGTTTCTGTAGAGAAATCCGCTGACAGTCTGATAGGGGCTCCTTTATAGGTTATTCTCTTTTTTTTTCTTACTTCCCTGAGTATTCTTTCCTTATCATTCCTATTTGCCAACTTTACTATTATGTGCCTTGCGGTGGGTCTTTTTACATTGACAAATCTAGGAGATCTAAAACCCTCCTCTACACACATTTCTCTGTTGATCCCTAGATTTGGGAAGTTCTCTTCAATAATTTCATTAAGCACACTTTCTGCTCCATTTTCACTTTCCATATTCTCGGGAATTCCTATGATCCTTATGTTCTTACTCCTCATTGAATCCATTATCTCTCGGAGATTTTCCTCATTTTTTTTAATTCTTAGTTCTCTTTCTTCCTCTGTCTGGTGCCATTCAGCCTGTCTGTCCTCGATTATGCTGATTTGCTCCTCTAGGTTGTCTACACAGGCATTCAGGGAATCCGTATTCTGTTTTATCTGGTCCATTGTGTTTTTCATCTCAAGTAATTCTGTTTGATTCTTCTTTATGATTTCAATGTCTTTTGTGAAGTAACTCCAGAACTCGGCTTGTTTCTCTATCTTTCTCTCTACCTCATTGAGTTTTTTAATTATAGCTGCTCTGAATTCATTATCACTTAGTTTACCTAATTCCAAGTCCTCAGGACTTAATTCTGTGTTTTTATTGTTTTCCTTCTGGTCTGGGGCTTTTATAAATTGCTGGATGGTAGAGGAGCGGTTTTTTCGCATGGTGGTAGAATTCAGTTGCAGTTACAGCCTGTCGCCACTAGATGGGGATCGAGAGCGGCGTGTTAGCTCTCCGCCTTGGGGCAAGATGGCTGCACCCACTGGCTTTGTTGGGGGGAGGGGCTGTTACTCAGACGCGCTGGTCTGGGTTCAGATCAGTTCTCTTCTCTGGTCTCCCAAGGCCCTTGACTTATAGGGTCCCCCGGACAGAAGCTTTCCCCCCTGCCAGCAGGTCTCCACTGAATCAGCGGCAGGAGGCCTGGATGATCCCCCGGTCGCGCGGCCCCTCCCCCGCTCCTTCCCGACCCATGCTGCAGTCATCGCAGACTCTAGGGGAGGGAGCGATGTTCTCTCCTACCGTTCCAGCGCCTCTGAAGGTGTAAGCAAGGTTATGATCTCCGCCTTCTCCGTATTGTAGGTCTCTAACGAGCTGGCATTATGTTTATTCTCTGAAATTCAGTTCTTCCAATCTTTTGTTGTATTTTGGATGGGAGAGAATCCCGGGTCAGCTCACCCCGCCATTTTGCTCCGCCCACTCTGTTGTTGATATTATTTTTAACCAACTGTTTTCTGTTAGTTCAATTAAGAATAAGAAAAATAAATGTTCTTATTTTACCTTTGCTTATTCCTTCTTCAAGCGCTCTTCCTTACTTTATGTTTATCTGAGTTTCTGACCTACATTATTTTCCTTCTCTGTAAATAACTTATTTCAACATTTCTTACAAGGCAAGTTAAGTGACATCAAATTTCATCAATCGTTGATTGAAGAAGTCTTTATTTCTTCTTCATTTTTCAAGGATAATTTTGCAGGGGAGAATTCTAGTTTAGTGTTCTGTTTTTTCTTTCTCAAGTATTTTGCTCCATTATCTTCCTGCTTGCAGCTCTCCTTAGGAGAAGTTAGATGTAATTCTTATCTTTGCTGCAGTAAGGTGTGCTTTTCTTCTGGCTTCTTTCAGGATTTTTTTCTTTATCTTTGATTTTCTGTACTTTGAGAACTATATGCTTGGTATAAATTTTGTTTTGTCATTCATCTTCTTGGTGTTGTCTGAGTTGCTGGATCTGTGATTTGGTGTCTGTTATTGTTTTGGAGAAATTCTCAGTTATTATCATTTCAAATATTTTTCCATTCCTTTCTTCCTTTCATCTCCTTCTGGTATTCCTATTAACATTATGTTACACTCTTTGTGGTGTCCCATAGTCCTTAGATATTCTGTTCTCTTTTTTTCAGTCCTCATTCTTTTTGCTTTTTGGTTATTCAGGATTCTATTGATATACCCTCTAGTTTAGAGATTTTTTTTTTATCAGCCATGTCCAGTCTACTAATAAACCTATCAAAGTCATTCTTTCTGTCAGTATTTTTTAACTCTAGCATTTCCTTTTTGTTCTTAGGATTTCCATCTCTTCGCGTACATTGTCCATCTGTTCTTGTATGCTTTCCACTTTATCCATTAGAGTCCTTAGCATATTAGTTATAGTTGTTTTAAATTCCAATCTTCTAATTCCAACATCTCTACCATGCCTGGTTCTGATGCTGCTCTGTCTTTTTAAATTATGTTTTTAGCCTTTTGGTAGGCTTTGTATTTTTTCTGAATAGCAGGATGCGATGTACCCTGTAAAAGAAGCTGCCACAAATAAGCCTTAGTAATAATAGTAATCATCTCACCACCAATTACTTCCCCTTGTTGGGGGAGGGGAAGCGTTCTATAGTCCTCTGATTAGTTCTCAGTTTGTGAACCTATTCCTCTGGACTGTGAACCTCACAAGCATTTCTCAGTTTTTTTCTCCCCCTTAGGATGGCTACAGTGGGCTACGGTTCGGTAATTTTTTGCCCCCAAGTCAAGCTCCCCTCTAATAATAGTTTAGCAGGTTAGGGTCTGGTTAACTAGTCTTGCCTCAAGGCAGACCTTAAGAAAAACAGATTTCTCTGGCATATAAATAGTTCTTTTTCTGCTCCCACTGCTAAAAGCAGGAGGTGATTTTCTCTGATATTTACTGTAGGAATCTAGTTGAGCTCATGAGGTAAACCTCACAATATTGTAGGGGCTCCTCCTAATACAGCATCTCCCTGGAATTTTCAACTCTCAGACTTGTGCACACTGAGCCTCCAGCAATTTGTCAGTTGAACTTCAGGTGTTACACTGGCACCGACCTCTGTGGCAGATTCTTCTCCAGTAAAAGCTGAGACGCCCTGGATTCGCCTGTTTGACTCTCTAATATGAAGCAGAGCTTTTCCCTGAATCCTCCTCTCTGTGACTGATCCATGAACATTTTTGGTTTTTCAGTCTCTTCAGCTTTTTACCTGTTGTTGGATCAGAGTGGAGACTTTCAAGCTCTTTACTTGCAGAACTGGAAAGCAGAAGTCAGGTTTTGTTTTTGATGGTGCATGTAGAGTATCATTTTTCTTATGTGACAGCAGAAGTGATAGATCTACACTTACATTTTCAATCATGACATAATTTTGTTCCATTTGCCTCCTGAGTTCTGTTTTTTCTTCAGTCTATGAATTATGCAAAACACTATGCAGAAATTTTCTTCTGGAATCTGTATGACATTTTGTTGTATTGTTGCTTTGTTTCTTATTTTCATTTCTTTCTCTGTTTTTCTTTTTTCTTTCTTTCCTTCCTTCTCTTCCACTTTTTCATGGAAGTCTCATTCATTAATGGATTGTAATTAATAGTAATAATCAATGATGATAAATTACTTACGATTTTTGGTCAATGTCCATGACGTACTTTCATTATTAGTCCATCCATGGCTCTTTCTTATTTACTCACACACTCACTAATTCATTTATTTATTAGTTTTAGCAAATGTAATAAGCTCCTGTGACTCTATCAAAAAGATATGTTAGGACAATAACTTATATCTGGTTTAAGGTTGTCCACATCCATTATGCCTACCTCTCCACCATCAAGTTAATCACTATTCTGACTCGTATGTTTTTAGCTCTGCAGTTTCTTTCTTCTATATAGATTCATCAAAAAATACTTGTTATTTGCTTTACATTTTATAAAAATGAAATGGTAATAACAAGATCTAGTTTATCTTTTTCTTTATGCTTAATACTTTGTTTACCTTTTTTAAGAAGTCTTTTCCTATCTCTAGTGTCATGGAATATGTTTCTGTATTATTTCCTAGAAGCTTTATTTTTTTTTTTGTCTTTCATATTTAGGTTTATGATTCGTTTAGAATTGATGTTTGTATATGGTAAATAGAGTAAGTTTCATTTTGCTGTAATATAAATATCCAATTTGTTCCGTCCAATAATTTACCTTAAAAATGTCTACTACACCACGGTGGCAATTTCATTGTAAATCAGATGATTATATATGTGTGGATCAGTTTCTAAATTTTGTAACTCATTACACTGGCTTATTTGTCTAACTCTTCATTAATATCATACTATTTTAATTACTGTTAGTTTTTATAGGCTTTCATATTGGATAGTGTTAGTCCTCCACCTTTGTTCTTCTTATGCAAGATTATGTTGACTATTTTTAGCTTTTTGAATACATGTCCATATATATTTAAGAAATATTTTTCTAATTTCAACAACAATCTTCTGGAATTTTGATTGTGAAAGCATTAAACCAATTTGGGGATAATTATCATTTTTATAATATTAAGTCTCTCAATTTATGAACATGATATAAACTTCCATTTATTGAGGTTTTCTTTATTTTCTTTAATAACATTTTGTAATTTCTCTTTTTTTCTTAACCATATTTTATATAAATTTTTATTTTGGCATAATTTCAAAATTAAAAAAATGTTGCAAAAATAGTATAAGAAACTCTCATATACACTTTACTCAAATTCATTTAACATCAATAAATAATTTCCACTTCCATGTTTCTTTTGTATTTGTTAATTGACATTCAAGTTACTATTGATTCACAAAAAAATGATCCAAATTTTAATGGCATGTGAAAACCATTATTATTTTACCATTATCTCTATGGTTCTATGTGTTTCGTGGGCTCACCAAGGTTTCCGCTGGGGTTTCTTACAATGATGCAGACAGGTGGTGACACAACTGGAGTCATCTCAAAGGTGGCTGATGCTGAAAGTAGGCCAAAACACTCCACATTCCTCCCATTTGCAAAATACACTAATTCTCACTCCAACACCCACAGCTGTTTTTCCATAATGGCAACAGGTCAAAGTCCAAGATCTCATTATCTAAATCAGGTCCTGGATGGATTAGTCTCCTTGCCCATAGTTCCTGTATAGAGTTTCTCAACGACTGTGATTAATGGTGAGACAAGAATAGGCTCTAGACACTGATGTAGACATTCCCATTTGAAAATAAGGCATGTAGCAGGCAATATCTCATGGACCATATAACAAAAACTTTCTCTTTGGACTTCCTGCTTCCAGTCTTTTTTCCAGGTTGTACTTCTTGTCCCTTTAAATATTTCAGCAAATAAAACCACAAATCATGAGTCTTCATGAATATCTCTATTGATGTAAGCTCTCATTCTGCTTTGAGGCAGTTGAAATTAAACTTCCTTCATGAATACTTTGCTGTTTTCACTTTATTCTGATTTTTTCTCCTGAATTTAAACTACACAGTATTATTATCCTCAAATATGGAAGGTAAGGCTGTTGTAAAGAATTTTCTAATTTCTTCTATGTTATTTCCCTCAACTCTGAATTCTCAAGTTCTGTTACTAAGGCAACCGACCTCACAATCTTGATCTGTCTACAACAGAACATTCCCAGGGTTAGGATCATAGCAGGAAAAGAGCTGTGTATTCAAGGAATTTGATCTCAAATCCAATTAAAAACTGTGTATATTCAATTATTATTCCTGATGAGCACTGCTTCCTAAGTTTCTTATAACATGGTTGTGGTCATTCACAGTAGTCACCATCAGAAAAAGATCATCTGTAACTGAGAACTGAGGAAATGTTCT
Source organism: Equus przewalskii (assembly GCF_037783145.1). Taxonomy (NCBI): domain Eukaryota; kingdom Metazoa; phylum Chordata; class Mammalia; order Perissodactyla; family Equidae; genus Equus; species Equus przewalskii. The sequence goes on from NC_091844.1 coordinate 16,052,731, forward strand.
AGTAATTTGGACAATTATGTGAGGAGCTCCACATAATTCCCTTACTAACTGAAGACACTAGGGGAGGACTTCCCTGTGTGAAAATTGTGAATTTATCTGCTCTAGAGCTGGAACACTCAAACTATTTCAACATAGGACAACTGTGCACATTTTCCCAGGAATACCCCGCCACATAACAAAGCCTTTATCCATGGGATCTTTCCAGGCTAAGAGTGTGTATCTACTTCAGCCATGGACAGAATGGACATTAGGAACTCAATTCCTCTTCCTGCAGCTGCTCTGGATCCCAGATGAGGTAGAGATTACAAGGAGGTGCCATGTGATGATAAAAATTGTTTTCTTCTCATTATAAGATGAATTATGACAACTCTTTAGGGTCTGTGACGTGCTACTTCTCACAGAACATTCACAGTCTTAAGTAACATGAAAAGATAATAGAGTGTGATATGTTTAACTTTAATGATATTTGTGTTTAAGTGCTTTTTTAAAAATTTCAGATGCCGGGGCTGGCCCCGTGGCCAAGAGGTTAAGTTCGCGCGCTCCGCTGCAGGCGGCCCAGTGTTTCGTTGGTTGGAATCCTGGGCGTGGACATGGCACTGTTCATCAAACCACGCTGAGGCAGCGTCCCACATGCCACAACTAGAAGGACCCACAACAAAGAATATACAACTATGTACCAGAGGGCTTTGGGGAGAAAAAGGAAAAAATAAAATCTTTAAAAAAAAAAATTTCAGATGCCAATGGGGACGTTGTGCTGCCCCTATTTGCAACTTTCAGTCAAGGCTTCAGGAAAGGGAGTCACCATCAGCTGCAAGTCAAGGCAAGGCATCAATAGCTATTTGAACTGGCACCAATAAAAACCAACAGGCTCCCGAGCTTCTCATTTACATTTCTTCTGTGCCCTTGACTCCCTGCCTGGTTTAGTGATGGTGGGTCTGGGATAGATTTCACCCTCACAATCAGCAGCCTGGAGGCTGAAGATGCATCGCATATTATTACTGTCAACAACACAAGAACATGGAGAACTCTCAAGTGTGACAATCCTAAACTGAGAGTATACTGACCCATCTATTTCCTCTAGTCCAGGTCACTGATTTATAGTTGGGAAAATCTGGTAGGAAACTCAGTAAAAGGGATTTTGAAACACTGCCTTCTCCCACCACAGAAGACAGAGATTGAAGCTACACACCCTTGATTGGAATTTTGTCTCTTCTGTCTAATAGATTTGTGAATTTGGGAAGCTATTTAGATCTTCTCTTCTTGGTTTTTCCATTCATAATAAAGGAAAATAAAGGAGTGACTACATCAGAAGGCTGTTAGAAAAATTATATGAATGAATACTTATAAGGTATTTATAATATTGACTGATGTAGCAAGCACTCAATACATATTATCATCATTTTGCTTCATTTCATATTTATGTAAATCCAATTTTTTCCACAATACTTTTTTCTTTCAAATTATTCAGTAAATTGAAGATTCTTTTTCTGAAACTCCTGTTTTATTAAATTGTGGAACAGTTGACTTCATACCAACCTGCCAAGAACAACTATAAAATGCTGGACAGAATATAAAAACAAAACAAGAACAAAAGACACATATATTTGAAGACAACAGAGCAGGGTCATGTGATACAAAGTCTGGCTCCACTTTTGATGTTTGATCATCCACAGCTTTCATCCACATCCCACTTGGGGGATATGGCATTCCCTTCTGCCCTAAATTTGTGCAACTGCCAGTGGGACATTCAAACATCTCAAATCCCCAGCACATCCAAGGAAACTTTTCTCCATTCCCAACTTGTTGCCACTATAAAAAACCAAACCTTCGCCTCTCTCAACCCAGTCTGGACCAGCTTGTGCACACCCTGCTTTCCCCAGGATTTCCTCACGTGAGTAATAAATTTTCTGCCAAATTCTCTTATATGTAGTGTGTCAACAGCCTCAACATAATACCTATTAATTAACAAAGGACGCACTGTCATGGCATGACAAGAAAGTATGCATTTGAGGAGTCAAGAAAAGAAGAAGAAAATCTGTTATGGACAGAATATTTAAGTCCCCCAAGTTCGTATGTTGAAGCCCTAACTCCCTGTGTGGCTGTATTTAGATATGGTGCCTCTAAGGAAGTAGTTGAGGTTCTATGACATCATAAAGGTGAGGCCCTGAGGGTTAGTGTCCTTATAAGGAGATGCCAGAGAGCTTGCTCCCTCTCCACTACATGAGGACACCGGAAACCGCCCATGCAGATACCCAATCTCAGACCTCCTGCCTCCAGACCTGCGAGAAAATCAATTTCTATTGTTTAAGCCACTCCGTCTGTGGTATTTTGTTCGAACAGCTTGAGCACACTAATAACAGAAATTCAGATAGATGAGCCCTATTTTTTTCTCTTCAATGTACTTTGAAGCATTTGCTGGCTCTAAAACAGCTGCTCAGATAAGCTGAAAATCTGAAAGAAAGGAGATGATGAGACCCTCAGAGGTAAGCAGAGCTTTCAGTAATCTCATATGGTCATTGCCAAGAATCTTTCTCCAAGGACTGCAAAGAAGGAGGGATCCTGACAAACACCAAGGTCTTCAGATGGATGTTGGTAGAGCTATACCCAAGCAGGAGGGATGAATCAGGAATAACAAGGCTTCATCTGTATTGAAGCCTAGACTCAAAGTAGTGCAATCCCTAATTGAATGAAGACTAAATATGGCTAGTGTTTCAGTCTGCCAGAATCAAAAGTAAACCCTTTCTGGAGGAGAAAAATCTCCTAGAATCATCTCCAGATGTTTTAGGGAAAATATGTGCATAAACCTACATAACTATTAAGTATATAAAACATAGACTGACTTTCAGTAAAAATAGTCAGATAATACCAAGGGGAAAACAGGCCATTGAAACAGACAAATACTTTGGTATTTGCAGATATTGGAGTAATCAGACAATATATGATTAATACGTTAAGTGACAAGATGAATAAGTTTAACGAAGAGCCAGCACATATTAAAAGTAAGAAGTAAAAATTCAAGAAATAATATATATATAAAATAAAGAACTCAAATAAGTTTAGCAGAAAATTTCACAGAGCTGAAAAGTGAAATGGTAAAGAGGAAGATAAATATACATCAGAAGCTTGGAGCAATAAATAGATGAAAAAAACTATTCAAGTCTGCAGGGCATAAAAGATATAATGAAAAAATCAAATGTATGTATAACTGGAGTTCAAGAAAATGAGAGAATAGAGACAGAAGATAATATTTGAAGACTAAAAGGTGGGAAATTTCCAAAACTAATGATAGGTTGAAGTACTGTAAAAATCCTAGAGAAGATGAAAACCAAAAATAAATAAACTGATAAAATAACATCTAGGACCCTCTTAGTCTCAATCTTTAAAAGATACAAACAAGGAAAACCAGACAGGGAGGTGGGCAAGAGAGAGCAACAATAAAAATAGGAATAACTTCTTAATATTCACAGTAGGAGCCAGAAGACAAAAAATATATACTCTAAGTATGGAAAGAGAAGAGCTGCCAATTCAGTACTCTCTGTAAGAATAAACTTCATACTGAAGGCAAAATAAATATATTTCAGAACAACGAATGCATAAAAAATTAAACATCAGTGGATTTCCACAGATAGAAATTTTATACGGGGATTTTCAAGAAGAAGAAAATTAATTCCAGATATAAAGTCAGAGATTTTAAAAGGAATGAAGAGGAATAGAAATAATAACTATGTGGGAAATCTTACATAAATTTTGACTGTATAAATTATAATATTATCTTGTGATATTTAAATATACGTAGAATTAAGATATATGTTCAATTAACATTTTTTAAAAATACAAAAATGGCAGATGGGGATGTAATTTGGGTTAGAGTTTTCCTGATCAATGCATTGTCTGCAAAGCAGTAAGATACTAAGTTATATAAGACATGACAAGTGACGGATGCGTGTTGTAATTTTCTAGGGTACTCAAAGTATAACAAAATAATATATAACTAAACAACTAATAAGAAAATGGACCAATACTGGAACCATATACCAAATCAGTTCCTGGTGAATTTTATGAACAAGATTAGATAAAAGTGAATAAAATTCCTGGAAAAAAGAGACAAACAATAAACAAAATCAAAAGATAACTGAGAACTAGGAGAAATTATCATTAATATGTTATACAATTTATACAATTTAAAGGTTAAAATTCTAATATATAAAAATTCTTTAAAATATGTAAGGCAAAAGATAAAAAAAAATCCAGTAGAAAAATGAGGAAATACAGAACTCACAAATCACCAAAGAGGACATAGAAACAGTCTTCGAATTCATGCGAAGAGGTTAAACCTCACTAATAATTAGAGAATGCAAATCAAAACTACTCTGAGATAGTATTTCTCATCTATTAGTTTTGAGAAAATTAAAAAATTTTGCAGCACATTTTCAGACAAGGTTATGGAGAAACAAGCACTCTCAGTGATAACTTGTGCGAATGGAAGAGACTATGACATTCTCTACAAAACAATGTAAGTGTTTAGCTATTGGCCACAATCCTGTTTCCAGGAATCTCTCTGAAGGTACACCTCCAACACTGTAAGTACTTATGCACAAGGCTATTTATTGCAGAATAGTTTGTAACTATTTGCAAAATATTGACAACATAGAAAATGCCCATATATTAAAATGTGGTTGAAAAAACTATGGTACATCCACACAGTGGGATTTGTCTACACTGTAAAAGGAGGAAGATCTCCCCAACCTGATATGGAGGGACTTCCAGAACGTACTGTGAAATGTAAAAAGAACAGTGCAAACACATATCTATAGTGTGTTACCTTTCATGGTGTTAGCACATGCAGAGGAGATTAAAAAAAATAACAACACACCCAAATTGGGAGGATAAATCAGAGTGGGATTGGTTACTGGGGAGGGTAAGGTAACAGGGAGGATACACCAAAAGGACACTTGCATCTAAAGAATGAAGGTTCCTTGTGTTTTGCGGAACCAGAGAGCAAAGCAGAGAACAAAGACACTTCTCTCAGCCTTCAGACTCTGTATTCCATACTGTTTGAAACAATAATTTGAAGCTTCCTATATATTAGCTTAAAAACTTGGCTAGGGAAGATAGAAGAGAGTGTTCCCTCTCTCCATAATCATCTGGAAGGCACCCTGTGCTCCCGTGAGATTACTAAAAGGAGTGAAGCTGAGATCTAATCAAAACTGAGAACTTGGAGACCAATTTTCCTGTGCAGCCATCACTGTACCCATCCCAGGGGAGCTGAGGGATGTCAGTAGGACAGAGAAGAGAGAAATTGCCCCAGAGATTAATGCTGAGAGTGTGATGTAAGCACAGAATAACTGAACTGCTGTGGACCCCAATCCTGATCACACCACAGTAACTCCATTGCTATTAGAGAATGTTTAGCAGCAAATATTGAGTGACCTCTACAGCATTTGGATCCCAGATATGGGGGGTAAATACTAGTTCATAGACCATTGACGTCTAACTGTCTATCTAATGTGGCCAAAATCTTACATAGTACCTGGAAACCGATTATGATTTGTTATAGGCATCAGAAATAAAACATGTTTGAAAATTTGCAAGAAAAAAGTACACATTACTACAGAGAAGATGTTGACAAATAGGAAAAAACCTCAGAGTGTCTCCCCACAAGTGGCCACGAGAGGGAGGACGTGCAACACAGTGATCCAAGGAGGGGCTCTGAGTCTTTCTCTTGTAATAATGACCAAGAATCCAGACTGATTTTAGGTATCATCATCATCATCATCATCATCATCATCATCATCATTATTATCATCATCATCACTATCACCACCACTTCTTTATTCCATTTCAGAGCTTACCATTCTCATCTAGGAATAATTTCACAACTCCTCTTGTTGCCCATTCTTCCAGCAGACTTCGTGACCATAGAGAAAATAACACCTACACAACATTCAGAAAGGACATAATCAATGCTCTCCTTCGGAGGCCCGGGGTTCACTAGTTTGGATCCCAGCCATGGACATACACACCACTTGTCAAGCCATGCTGTTGTGGCATCCCACATACAAAATAGAGGAAGACTGGGACAGATGTTAGCTCAGGGACAATCTTCCTCACCAAAAAAAACCCCCCAAAACACGTAATCCTATTGACTAGTCAGATCAGAAATGGAAAACTTGGAAAAATACCTATTTCTAAAAATAAGTGCCAAATAGTTAGAGTAACACATGTAATCTTCAGTTGAGACACCACAGACTCCAGTTTGCAGAAATACGGTCACAGCCATGTGAATCCTAATATGGGATCAATGCTACCTCAATCTCCCCCGTTAGAAGTATCTCAGAGTGTGTTCTACATTTCCATTTGATTTCTGCAACCTTCTAAGTGGTACAAAATTCTACTTATTTTTCCAAATAGTTCACTCAGTAACAGTCATCCATTATGTTTTAATCTCATTTTAATAAATCTCATGTTTTAATAAATCTATTCTTCTTTTCCTTTCATCAGGCTATCAATATCCCAGTTGTAAATGGCCATATAGAAACATGTGTCATCTAAGAGTGAACATAATTTACTTCTTCAGTATTCTCTATTGGGCAGCAGAGTTTAAAAGTATGAAAATCTAAAAAAAAATAAATAAATGAAGGCAGGCTCAGATAGAGTAGACTATTTCTAACAAAGTCAGTATTTAATCAAATAAGAAGAGTGTTAAAAGGAACCATCTTGGTTATCTTTGCTGAATACATTCTTTAAAAAAGTATTTCATTACTTACATTTATTTATCATCCCCAATAATAAGATATATTGACATCATGTAACTCCAGATATAATACACAAAGAAGGATATACTCTTTCTTCTTGCCAAAAATGAAAATCTGATTCTAATCAATAGAAAACATCAAACAAATCTCATTAGAGGGACATTCTCCAAAGTTATTGTCCAATATGCTTAAAAAGTTTCAAGAGGATAAAAGATACACAAAAACTAAAGAACTGCCAGGGATTGGAGATTAGGGATACATAACAACTAAATGCAATATAGGATCCTGGATTTTATCCTGGAACCTAAAAAGGGCATTGGAGGAAAAATCAGTGAAATCCAAACATAGATTGCTAATTAGTTAAAATTATTGAATTAATGTTAATTATCTGGTTTTGTTAACTATAGTATGGGTGTGTAAGATGTTAACATTAAGGAAAACTGAGAGAAAGAAGGTATAGGAACAATCTTTATATTTTTGAAACTTTTTGCAAGCCTGAAATTATTTCAAAGTAAATTAAAATACATAAAAAATAATTAAAGCAGGAAAGTATATGAGTTCTTATTGAACAATTCCACAAGTGTCTTTCCATTTACCCTCCTTTACCTATTCGTAATTCTCGTCTCTTGTAGTGACAATCTTGGCTCTCAGTACCCACAGTATATTGACTTATTTGCTCAACCTTATAATATGCATAAAGTGTTTTGAAAATGCTTAGTGCACTAACTCTGAGAACAAGAAATCTAGTGACTAGAGTTCCATATTTGTTTAGAGGTCTGTTTCTCTCTATCCTGTGGGCATAGAGTTCAAATTCTCCAACTAAGTTTCCTCGTGTTAATCCATACTTTCATCCACTTTCAGTGTGTCTGTCATGTTCATTTATATTGATTCAGTTTCAGAAGGTATTTCTGGATATCCTTCCATGAAGAGTATCCTCTCTGAAAAACAAACTATGATTTGAAAACTTTCTGAAAAACTACTTCAAAGCCCTGTAATTTGCCAAAGGCATAAAACAAATCAAAAATGTTTATTCTTGAAAAGTACTAGAACTGTGTGTAAGGATAGGAGAGTCTGTGTCCTTTTTCCTGAGATGGTTTCCTTCTACTTCCAGCTCAGTCATCAAGAACTGTAGTTTTACCAATAGGAGAATGATAGGAAAACTAGCAACTAGCTGACAAAGGGAGTGGACTTGATTTGGTGGTGAAGCAAGATTCTTCAGTGTTTGCAGCTAAAGGGGGTCAACTCTGTCAGAAATAAACAGGGAAAACTTACAGCTTTGTTAGCCAAACATGATGGCCACAACTGGTGCAAGTATAGAACAGCCAGAAAGTTAATGGTGAAATCCTAGAAGTAATGCAGCCACAGAATTTCTGAGCTAACCTCTCTATTCATCATTGGCTGATGTAGAAGCTGCAGGTATCTATGGCAGAGACCCAAGACTGATCAATAAAAAGTAAAAATGAAGAAAGTTAAGAACTGATTCACTTTTACCACACTCCTGAGACCATGCAGGTACATTGGTAGAAGACACAAGCTATATGTGCTCAAAGTGTTTAGCAAAACTACTGCCCAAATCATTGGTGAAAACTAAGATATACAGATAGAGGGGCACTTCCTAGAAATCCAAGCTCAAAATAAAAAATAAGACACATTGAAACAGAACAGAGACATCAGTGGTCAAACACCAAGTGGTAGATAGATTCTGCAGTATAAGTTAAGGCAAGTTACCAAAAAGAAACCCAATAATCCTCAGAAAAATAAAACAGAATCCAGAGGTGCAAGACTATCATGTCTAACGTGTCCAGTTTTTAATCAAACACTCCAAAGAAATGGACCCATATAGAAAGGGGGGAAAAAGAATAAACAGTCTTTGGAAGCTGACTCTGACTATCCTAAATACTGAACTTAGCAAACAAATACTTCAAGGCAGCTACTATAATGATGCTCAAAAAATTTTTAATAAAACGACTATGCTTAAAGAGTTATAAAGGAAAATATGAAGACAATAACTCAATAAACAGAGACTTTAGAGAAATAAAAAATATTTGAAAAGACCAAATTTAAATTTTAGGACTAAGAAGTACAACGATGTAATTGAAAAACTCACTTGATAGTTCAAGCAGTAGTTTGAGATGACATAAGAAAGAACAAGTGTACCAGAAAGAACCAGTATCTTTATAGATAGATCAAAGGAATTATCTGACTTAAAATTGAAAGAAAAAAATTGAAGAAAAAATGAACAAGGCCTCAAATGAACAAGAACATTTATAGGTCAATGTGAAGAATTCCAGTATATGTGTAATGGGAAACACAAAGGAGAAGCAAGAGAGAAAGAGATTGAAACATATTTGGAGAAATAATGGTAAAAACTTTTTTTCAAATGTAACAAAACACATTAGTCGATAGATCAAAGAAACTCAATGAAACTCATTCATGATAAACACAAAGAAATACATAACTACACACATTATAGTTAAAATGCTGAAAGACAATGACAAAGAGAAAAGCAACTAGATCAAGAAAAAAGACAAACATTATACACAGAGAAATATTAAAGCTGTTTGTTAACTTTTTCATTATGACCAACGGAGACTAGAACACAGTGGAATGAAATGTTTAAAGTGCTAAAGAAAACAAAATGTCAACCAAGAATTATGTATCCAGTGAAACTATCTTTAAAAACTAATGGCAAAGTAAAGACAGTTCTTGATAAACAAAATGAAGACAAGTCATTACCAGAAGATATGCCCTATAAGAAATTCAAGACGAAATCATTCAGAATCACAGGAAAGGGTAGCAAACAGTAACTCAAATAAACAGGAAGGAATAGAGGCCTCAAGAATAGCAAAGAAAAATGAAAGAAGCTAGAAACAAACAAAAACAGTGTTTATGTCAATTTATATGATGTTGAAATCCAGGAAAAGCAAACTATTGTAAGTGATCAGCATAACAGTTGCCTTGGTTGTATTAAGGGGCCCAGTTATTGACTAGGAAAGCCCCTGAGGGAGACGTGAAGAATTTGAAATATGGGTTTATATCTGGATAGTAAATAAGCATAAAACTTTATTTAGTTGCACATTTAAGATTTTTTCCCTTTACTTTGTATGTTTTTTATCGTAATTAAAAAATAAAAAAGACCAACCTAGGCTCTTAAACATGAACAAACAAATAAGAGGCACCATATATTCATGGAAACAACTCAACCTTACTAAAGAGAAGTGTAAAATATGCCTGGGAAAGTGCTGTAGAACTAGAATGGTGGTAGAGGAAAACAGAAGGAACCATTTAATATGTTCCTTTTCCCACTTAGGCAGCATAGATTTTATCTCCTTCATTTTCATTCCAAACATTGAACATATTTTATGTCACTTTGTATACAGGAGAGGCCCCCACCCTCCTGTTGGCTCTTTCCACACTGCTGCACCCACCAGGGGATTTGCATATTGTTCCCTAGGGAGGACCTTCCCTTAACAGGCTGAGATAAAAGATCAACTCTAGTCTTGACCTACGTAGCAGGACTCATCATTTCAACTTCTCAAAATGATGTTCGCTGCTCAGCTCCTGGGGCTGCTAATGCTCTGGATCCCAGGTAAGGACAGAGGGGAGATGAGAAAATGAGCATAGGGTAAGAAACGTAGGAAGGGTGAGCTCTGGGGCGCCACTGATTCCCACGTAAATTGTATCTGCATATTATGTGGATATGTCCCTCTCTTCAGGATGCGGCATGAGATATTTAGACCTGTGATAGTGAGGAAGATTCCAGAAGGAGAAATGTGACGATGAACACAGAAAACGGGGGTTGGTGTAGGTGACTTCTAAGGACCCATAATGCCTTGCAATCAAGGGTATTTGTTTGAAATTGGATAGTTTTGGGGTATGAATCAAAATTACAGAAAACATGATTTTGCCTGAAATAAATAGCAAAAAATAAAATTATGAAAATTTCCTGCAATGTTTGTAACTGATTTTTTACCCTTCTCTCATTATTTTAGGATCCTGTGGAGACATTGTGATGACCCAGAGTCCACTCTCCCTGCCCGTCACCCCAGAAGAGCCGGCCTCCACCTCCTGCAGGTCTAGTCAGAGCCTTCTCCATAGTAATGGATACACCTATTTGGGTTAGTACCTGCAGAAGCCAGGCCAGTCTCCACAGCTGCTGATCTATTTGGTTTCCAGCCGGGCCTCTGGAGTCTCAGACAGATTCGGTGGCAGTGGGTCAAAGACAGATTTCACCCTTAAAATCAGCAGAGTAGAGCCTGAGGATGTTGGAGTTTATTACTGCATGCAAGGTATACAAAATCCTCCCACAGTGGTGTAGACCTGAACATAAACCTCACTGCCTGGTGTGGCCCAGCTGCCCGCAAATGTTGTTTGTCTGGGGAGCAGGCACAGCAGATTCTTTGAGTCTGTATAAGAGGAGATGTTGGAGAATTCAGAGGAATTGGTCACTGTGGAAAGATCTGTCCCCTGGGTGCCTTGGCTATAACTCTGGTGTCACCTGTTTATGGCCTTGTCAGTCCCTGCAGCTTTGGCATGACATAAGCAGCAGGGAGAAAGGAGAGTGTCCCATAAGCTCTGAGCCACTATTCATGACAAATGGGAGAACTGAAAACTTCATTCTAATCCTCTCTGCCTTGTGTCCAGTTGTACACTTAGGACAGCCAGAGGACTGAGCCAGATTAGTGGCAATGGAGATTAAATATACGTTTAGATTTAGCAGTTTTTCATATATATTTATGAGCATATTTGGTAATATGCAGAATTCGGCACTTTCCCACTTTCTCAACTCCTTACTTCTCCTTTTTATTACTTATCTCCCCACTCAATAAAGATGGTCTGGATAGCATTGTCCAGACAAAATATCCTCAGGGAAATCATGGCTGAGAACAATTAGAAAAAGTCTTGGTATTTGAGTGTTCAATTAAACTTTTGTAAATTCATAGCAGATGAAAAATCATAACACTAAAAGCCTTGATTCATCTCAATTACTTTTCACTGGAAGAAAATGTAATTTCCTGAAATTCCAAAAGTTGGGTTTCAAAAATAAAAACCATAAATTGAAAGATGTAAGGTACAGAATTTATCCCACATAGACCTGGAAGAATACAGATGACATGAGATTTTCAAAAGATATATTGAAACATTTTCATTGTGGAAATAAATCCCATTTGATCATGGTTTATAATCCTTTAATATATTAGTGAATTCAGGTTGCTAGTATTTCCCTGGGGATCAGTGCATCTATATTTATGAGGGATATTGGTCTGCGGTTTTCTTTCTTTGCGGTGTCTTTATCTGGCTTTGGTATCAGGGTAATGCTGGCCTCATAGAACTAGTTAGGAAGTGTTCCTTCCTAGTGGGTATTTATAAGATTTTTAGAAAGATTGATGTCAATGTATTTTTTTAAATGTGTGGTGGAATTCACCCTTGAACCCATCTGGGCCAGGACTTTTCTTGTTGAGAGGATTTTGACTCAATCTCTATAATAGTTATAGTCTCTGTTCTTCTATTCTTCTATACTATCTGTTCTATTTCTTCACTGTTCATTCTTGTTAGGTTCTGTGTTTCTAAGAATTTGCTCATTTCATCTAGGTTATTTAATGTGTTGGTATACAATTGTTCATAGTACTCTTTTAAATACATTTATTTCTGTAAAATCAGTAGCAATATCTCCATTTTCATTTCTGGTTTTAATAATTTGACTCTTCTGTCTTTTTTCTTGGTCGAGCTAAAAGTTTGTCAATTTTGCTGATTTTTTCGAAGAACAACTTTTGGTGTCATTGATTTTCTCTACTTTTAAAATTCTCTATTTTGTTAACATCTGCTACAATATTAATGATGTCTTTCCCTTTCCTAGTTTTGGGTTTAGTTAGCTCATCCTTTTCTAGATCCTTAAGGTATGAAAGTAGGTTATTGATATAAGAGCAATGATGAAATTCTAATCATCGAATTGAATATTCATCTGTAAGATAATATTTGAGTCCTTTGGTGTTTACATAAGACATTTTCAGTTGGAAAAAATAGCTGTACATCTTTCTGTCTCCTCATTGAAATAGGAAACAAGTGGCCATGTTCTACTGACCCAGTCCCCAGCTTCCATCTCTGCACTTTCAGGAGAAAATGGCACCGTGATGTGCAAGCCCGTGGAGACCCTTCTACCCTGCAGTGGACACATGGCCACCTGTGTTTCCAACAGAAACCAGGACAACCACGTCAACTGCTCTCACATGAAATTTCAACACTAACCCCTGGGAACCCATCCACTTCAGTAGTTGTGGGTCTGGGACAGTTTCATCCCTATAATTACTGGAGTGGAGGCTAGAAATGCTACACATACTCCTGTGGGCAGGACACTCACTGGACCCTGCAGTGTGAAGGCCCCAAACACAAACTTCCCAAGGAGGCTCAGCCTCTCAGGGCAGCAGGAGCAGCTGTGGTTACCAGAGGACAAGATGATACCAGGCTGGGCTCAGGTGGAAATGGCTGTAGAGCCTTAAGGAAGAGACCATGGAAGCCTCAGTCGCAGCCACTGGACAACTCTTCTAGGTAAACAGAGGCCAGGGCATCTCCAGGACAGCCTCCCAAAACCTCCTTCTTCCTCCCCACATAGGATGCTCAGCCCCCCACACACTCCAGGGAATGGCAGCCAGGTCCTCCCTGGAGCACCCACTCAGGTTCTCTGCTGACCTCATGGCCATATGGAAGCTCAGTCATGTCATTGGGAGGAGACTCTAGTGAGGTCCTGACATCATTTGCTGCCACTTAATCCCTTAGGGTCCTGCTTCATGCCTTTGCCCAGTGATCACCACTCTCTCTAACCTTCAGAAGAATGGAGAGCTGACTGCACTGTACGATGTTTGGCTTTTGAGCAAGTCAAAGCAAACAAGAGTTTCATGTACAGGAAGCACCATAATAATATTGCCTAATATTTGACTTCCTTGTCACTGAATTCTGTCTTGGCAGTTGCTCAATGTGACCTTCCACTCGCAAACTTTTCTCTTGTGAAGATGTTAACAGACATTTATTTTTCTTAGAGATTGATTCCAATGCTAGAAGTCTAAACATGTGTGTTCATCACATTCTCACATTTCTATGAATGCAAAGCACTGTCTTATTTTTTTCTTCTCTTACTAGTATGCGGAGATGAAAGCTGGTTTCATTATTTCAGAGCTTTTTTGCTAGTAGACATTTTTAGTGGTGTAAATTCAGGACTATATATTCATTGCTTTCTTGCATCTCACAAATTTTAGTATGTCATGTACTTGAAAAATGCTTTCTGATATTCCATTTTATTTCTTCTGTGACCAAAGTTTTACTTGGCAGTATGTTATTTAATTTCTAAATATTTGGGGATCTTTTCTAATAACTTTCTGTTATTGATTTCTAATATAATTCCCTTGTTTTCAGAGAATGTACTTTGTATGATTTGAATCCATTTAATTTTATTGACCTATCTTGTGGCACACCATATGGTCTATCTTAGCAAATGTTTTGAAAGAAATATGTATGTTTCTGCATTTGGTTGATTTTCTCTAAGTGTCAAAGATGTTGACATGGTTGATGGCATTTTTCAAGTCTTCTATGTCCTCATGGCGCTGAGAGACGGAGCTGCTGGCACTGCAGGCTGCACCTGGTACAGAGCCCTTTGCCTCTTTGGGTCCCATCAAACCTGCCAGATTCCCACGTCACCTGGTCCAAAGGCCAGACCAGGACTCTTACACGTGGCATGCGTTATCTTCAGAAGGCAAAGGGGCCTGTCAGGTGATTCCTTCCTTTAAAGAAAGAACACCCATTAAACACACTGGAATGGAATGTATACCACCCCTCCCCACCCCAACCTATTTATGGGTCACTTGTGAGAGCTCTCTTGTCATCGAGGGAAAATATTTCATTTGATTTGATGTCAGATGTAGAGAGGAGTTACCAGAAATTCAAGCTGCATAGCACTTCCCTCTTGGGGAATTCAGCGACCAGACCACAGCTACAATGTTATCAGACAATCCAGAAAGAGCTCTCATGTTCACTTTTAGATGATTTTGTTTGTCTTGATACAATCTCTAGACTAGTGCTTAGTTAGGACATTCTAAAATTTGAAAGTGCTATTTCTGTATCTACTTCAATCTGGTGCTTTTGTCTATAGCGCACCTTGGGGGCTCAAGTCAAATTCTCAATAGACGTATTTATCCTGTTTCATGTTTTCATGCAAAGTTCGCTATATTTGTCTATCTCATTGAAGGTTTGAATGTTATGATGATGGTTAATCAAACTTTTCCTCCCTGTCTTTCCTTTGGTAGAGAGAGAGAAACAAAAATAGACTCTATAGGAATAATCTTTATACTTTTTTAAACTGTAAGTCTGAAATTATTTCAAAATAAATTAAAATATATAAATAAAAATAAATTAAGAGTATGAGTTCTTATTGAAGAATTCAACAAGTGTTTTTCTATTTTCCCTTCTTTACCTATTTATAATTTTCATCCCAGGTAGTGACAATCCTGGCTCCCATTATCCACAGTATATTCACTTATCTGCTCAATCTTAGAATACGCATAACGTGTTTTGAAAATGTCTAGTGCATTAACTCTGAGAATATGAAATCTGGTGACTAGAGATCGATATTTGTTTAGAGTTCTGTTTCTCTGTATCCTTTGGGTGTAGAATCCGAATTCTCTACTCAAAAGTTACTTGTGTTAATTCAGGTTCTCATCCCCTTTCACTGTGTCTGTTATTTTCATTTAAATTTGGCTCAGAATGTATTTCTGGATATGGTGCATGAAGAGTTTGGTTAATCCTCTCAAACAAACAAACCATAATTTGAAAACATTATCAAAAGCAACTACTTCAAAGACCCAGAATTTGCCAAAGGCATAAAACAATTGAAAAATTTTTAATCTTGAAAAGTACTAGAATTTTGTGTAAGGACAGGAGAGTCTGTGTCCTTTTGCCTAAGATGGCTCCCTTATACTTCCAGCTCAGTCATGAAGAACTGTAGTTTTACCAACAAAGGGTGACAGCAAAAACTAGTAACTAGCTGCCAAAGGGAGTGAACTTGATTTTGGGGTGAAGCGAGATTCATCAATGTTTCCAATTAAATGGGACGAACTCTGTAGGAAACAAAGAGGGAAAACTCACAGCTTTAAGAGCCAAAGATGATGGTCACAGTTGGGGCAAGTATAGTCCAGTCATAAAGTTAATGGTGAAATCTTAGAAATAATAGAGCCATAAAATTTTTGAGTTAATGTCTCTACCCACTGCCGGCTGACTTAGAAGCTGTAGGTATGAATGGGAGAATGCCAAGAATGACCAATATAAAGTAAAAATGAAGGAAGTTAAGAACTGACTGCACCTTGACCACCCTCCTGTAACCACACAGAGGCCTTGGCAGAAGATACAAGCTTTACGGGCTCCAGGTGTTTGAGCAAAACTACTGCCCAAATCATTGGTGGCAACTAAGATGTACAGATCCAGGGGCAGTTCCTAGAATTCAAAGCTAAAAATAAAAAATAAGAAGAATTAAAAAAGAACAGAGACATCAATGTTCAACACCAAGTGGTAGATAGATTCTGCAATATAAGCTTAGGCGACTTACTAAACAGAAACCCAGCAATCTTCAGAAAAATAAAGCAGAATTCAGAGGTTCAAGACTATATTACCTAAAGTGTTCAGTTTTTAATCAACCACTCTTGAAAAGAAATAGAAAAGTGTGACCCATATGGAAGGGGAAAAAACAATAAACAATCTACGGAAGCTGACTCTGATTGATCCTAAATACTGAATTTAGTAACAAATACTTCAAGGCAGCTATTATAATGATGCTCAAAAAATTGAAAAAAAAGAAAACAAAAACTATGCTCAAAGACTTAAAAAGGAAACTATGAAGACAATGACTAAATAAACAGAGACCCTGAATAGAGAGATAAAAAGCATGAAAAAAGATCAAATGTGAATTTTAGGACTGAGAAGTGCAATAAGGCAATTGAATAATTCACTAGATAGTTCAAACAGTAGCTTGAGATGACGTAAACAAGAATCAATGTACATAAAGATAGATAAATAGAAATTATCTTACTTGAAAGAAAAAATATTGAAGAAAAAATGAACAAGGCCTCAGATATTTACAGATCAATGTGAAGAATACCAACATTTGTGTAAGGAGAGAGACAAAGGAGAAGAGAGAGAAAGGACTGAATCATATTTGGAGAAATAATAGGAAAAGCTTTTCAAATGTAATGAAATACATTAGTCTATAGATCAAAGAAACTCAGTGAAACTCATTCATGATAAGCATAAAGAAATACATAACTACACACATTACAGTTAAAATGCTGAAAGATAATGACAAAGAGAAAACCTTGACTACATTAAAAAAAAGACTTATTATATACAAAGAAATATTAAAGCCACTGATTAAATTTTTGATTATGGCCAACGGAGACTAGAACACAGTGGGATGATATGTTTAAAGTGCTAAAAGAAAACAAAAAAGTCAACCGAGAATTATATATCCATGAAACTATCTTTAAGAAATAAAAGCAAGTAAAGACAGTCCTTGATAAACAAAAATGAAGACAAGTCATTACTAGAAGATATGCCCTATAAGAAATTCAAGAGGAAAACATTCAAAATCACAGGAAAGGATGACAAACAGTAATTCAAATACACAGGAAGGAAGAGAGGCCTCAAAAATAGCAAAGAAACAAGAAAGGAGCTAGAAACAAAAAAAAAACCCACTTCAATTTATTTGATGTCGAAATCCAGGAAAAAGCAAACTATTGCGATAGATCAGGATAACAGTTGCCTTGGTTGTGAAAGGTGGAGCAGTTATTGACAGGGAAAATGCATGAGGGAGACGTTAAGAATTTGAAATATACTAGGTTTATATTCGGATAGTGAATAAACAAAACTTTACTCAGTTGCACATTTAAGATGTATCCTTTCATACTGTGTTTTATCCCAATTAAAATATTAAAAAGACCAAACCTAGGCTCTTAAACAAGCACAAACAAACAAATAAGAAGCACCCTATATTTATGGAAACAGCTCAACCTTGTTAAAGAGAAGTGTAAAATACACCTGGAAAAGTGCTGTAGAACCAGTAATGTGATAGAGGAAACAGAAGGAAACATGTAATATGCCCCTTTTCCCCCTTAGGCAGCGTAGATTTTATCTCCATTGTTTTCACTCCAAACATTGAGCATATTTTATGTCATTTTGAACACAGGAGAGGCCCCCAGGCTCTTGGCTGTCTCCACACTGCTGCACCCACCAGAGGATTTGCATATTGTTCCCTAGGGAGGATCTTCCCTTGTGAGTCTGAGATAAAAGGTCAGCTCTAGTCTTATCAGGACTCATCAGTTCAACTTCTCAAAATGAGGTTCCCTGCTCAGCTCCTGGGGCTACTAATGCTCTGGATCCCAGGTGAGGGTAGAGGGGAGAGGAGAAAGGAGAATGAGGTGAGGAGGATGAGCTCTGGAGGCACAAAAGCTTCCCACGTAAATTGTTTCTGCATATTAGATCGATATATCCTGCTCTTCAGGACATGAGATATTTAGAGCCATGAGAGTGAGGAAAATGCCAGAGGGAAAAATGTAGAGACTGACAGAAAACGGGGGACTGTGTAGTTGACTTCTAAAGACTGCCAGTGACTTGAAATCTCAGAGGTTTTTTGAAATTGGATAGTTTTGGGGTATAAATCAAAATTACACAAAACATAATTTTGCGTGAAATAAATAGCAAAAAGAAAATTATGAAAATTGCTTGCAATGTTTGTACCTGACCTTGTACCCTTCTCTCATTATTTTAGGATCCAGTGGAGATATTGTGATGACCCAGACTCCCCTCTGCTTGGCCGTCACCTTGGGAGAGCCAGTTTCCATCTCCTGCAGGTCTAGTCAGAGCCTCCTCCGTAGTGATGACTACACCTATTTGGATTGGTACCTGCAGAAACCAGGCCAGTCTCCACGGCTGCTGATCTATGAGGTTTCCAAGCTGGTCTCTGGAGTCTCAGACAGGTTCAGTGGCAGTGGGTCAGGGACAGATTTCACCCTTCAAATCAGCAGAGTGGAGGCTGAGGATGTTGGAGTTTATTACTGCATGCAAGGTTCACAAAGACCTCCCACAGTGGTACAGGCCTGAACATAAACCTCCTTGCATGGTGTAGCCCAGCTGCTCAGATGTGTTGTTTGTCTGGGGAGTAGGCAAGGCAGAGTCTGTATAAGAGGAGATGTCGGAGAATTCAGGGGAATTGGTCACTGTGGAAGGACCTGTCCCCTAAGTGCCTTGACTACACCTCAGGTGCCACTCATTTATGGCCCTGTCAGCCACAACAAGCCTTGGCATGACATAAGCAGCAGGAAGAATGGAGAATGGACCATGAGCTCTGAGTCACTATTCATGATGAACAGGAGAGCTTAAAAGTTCATGCTAACCCTCCTTGCCCTGTGTACAGTTATAAATTAAACTTAGCATAGCCGGAGAATTGAGCCAGATTAGTGGCAGTGCAAACAGAATACATGTTGAGATTTAGCAGTTTCGATGTAGATTTACGAGCATATTTAGTAATATTCAGAAATTGGTACCTTCCCACTTTCTCAACTTACTTCTCCTTTTTATTACTTATCTCTCCACTCAATAAAGATAGTCTGGATAGCACTGTCCACAAAATATCCTCAGGGAGAGTATAGCTGGAAACAATTAGTAAAAATCTTGGTATTTAAGCTCCCAATGAAATTTTTGTGATTCATAGCAGATGAAAAATCCTCATACTGAAAGTCTTGATTCACCTCAATTACCTATCTCTGAAAGAAAACGTAAGCTCCTGAAATTCCAAAAGTTGGGTTTCAAAAACAAAAAGCATAAACTGTGGATCGTAGAATTTATTCCGTATAGACCTGGAAGAATACAGGTGGCACTAGATTTTATGTATACATAAGCAAATTTACATTCCGGCAATAACTTTCACTTGACGTTGCTGTATAATCCTCTTATTGTTGTGGAATTCAGTTTGCTAGTATTTTCCTGAGGATTTTAGGATCTAAATTGATGAGGGATATTGGTCTGTAGTTTTCTTTCCTTGCAGTATCTGTGTCTGGCTTTGGTATCAGGGTAATGCTGGCCTCATTGAATGAATTAGTAAGTGTTCCTTACTCTTAAATTTTTTGTAAGATTTTTGGAAATATTGTTGTTAATGTAATTTTTTAAATGGTTGCTGGAATTCACCATTGAAGCCATCTGGACCAGGACTTTTCCTGTTGAGAGGTTTTTGGTTCAATCTCTATACTAGCTATAGCTGTTATCTGTTCTTCTGTTTCTTCGTTGTTCATTCCTGTTAGGTTATGTGTTTCTAGGATTCTGTTCATTTCACCTAGGTTATTTAGTGTGTTGGTATAGAATTGTTCATAGTACTCTTTTATAATCCATTTATTTCCGTAAAATCACTAGTAATATCCCAAATTTCATTTCTGATTTTAGTAATTTGAGTCTTCTCTCTTTTTTCTTAGTCTGTCAAGGTAAAGGTTTGTAAATTTTGTTGACTTTTTCAAAGAACCAACTTTTGGTGTCATTGATTTTCTCTACTCTTAAAATTCTCTATTTTATTAATATCTGCTATAATATTTATGATTTCCTTCCTTTTCCTAGTTTTGGGTTTAGTCTGTTCATCTTTTTCTACGTCTTTAAGGTATAAAAGTAGGTTGTTGATTTAAGAGCAATAATTAAATTTTAAAAATTCAGTTTAATATACATTTGTAGGATGATATTTGAGGCTTTTTAGTGTTTGCATAAGACTTTTTCAGTTAGAAAAATAGCTGTAAACCTTTCTGCCTCCTTATTGGATTTGCAAACCAGTGACCATGTTCTACTGACCCAGTCGCCAGCTTCCATCTCTGCACCTTCAGGAGAAAATGGCACCATGATGTGCAAGTCCAGGGAGACCCTTCTACCCTGCAGTGGACACATGGCCACCGGTGTTTCCAAAAGATACCAGGGCAACCACCTCAATTCCTCTTACATAACATTTCAGCCCTAATCCCTGGGCACCCACCCAGTTCAGTGGCTGTGGGTCTGGGAAAGTTTCATCACCGTAATTACTGGAGTGGAGGCTAGAAATGGTACACGTACTCCTGTGGGCAGGACCCTCACTGGACCCTGCACTGTGATGGCCCCAAACACAAACCTCCAAGGAGACTCAGCCTCTCAGAGTGCCAGGAACAGCTGTACTGACCAGAGGACAAGATGATACCAGGCTGAGCTCAGGTGGAAATTGCTGTAGAGCCTTGAGGAGGAGGCAATGGAGGCCTCAGTCACAGCCTCCAGACACCAATTCTGGGTAATCAGGGGCCAAGGCATTGTCAGGACAGCCTCCCAGAAACTCTTTCTTCTTCCCCATTTAGGTCTCTCATGCCTCACAGACCATCCAGGGACCCGTGGCTGTGTGCTCCCTGGAGCAACCACTCAGGTTCCCTGCTGACTTCATGGCCATATGGAAGCTCAGTCATGTCACTTGGAAGAGACCTTAGTGAGGTCCTGACATCACCTGCTGCCTTCAGGGCCCTGCTTCATGCCTTTGTCCAGTGATCACCACCCTCACTAACCATCAGCAGAATGGAAAGCTTCCTGCTGTGTATGATGTTTGGCTTGTGAGCAAATCAGAGCTCAGTGGAGTCTATTATATGTACAGCATCATAATAATATTGTCTAATATTTGACTTCCTTGTCACTGAATTCTCTCTGAGCAGGTGCTCAGTCTGTCTTTCCACTTTCAGACTTTTCCTTTGTGAAGATGCTGATGAACCTTTTTTTACTTATGGACTGATTCTAATGATGGAAATCTAAACGTGTTCATCATATTCCCACATTTCCGTGAATGCAAAGCCCTGTTTGTTTTATTTTGTTCTTCTTTTCCTAGTATGTGGAGATGCAAATTGATTTCAAAATATCTTTGCTAGAGTACCTTTTCAGGGTGTAAATGCAAGACTATATATTCATTACTTTCTTGCATCCCACAAATTTTGATATGTCATATATTCTTTGTATTCAAAATGCTTTCCAATTTCCCATTTTATTTCTTTTTTGACCCAAGTTTTACTTGGCAGTGTGTTATTAGGTTCTAAATATTTGGCTATTTTTTTGATAACTTTTTGTTACTGATTTCTAATATAATTCCCTTGTTTTCAGAGAAGTGCTTTGTGTGACGTGAATCCATTTAATTTTGTTGACATATCTTGTGGCTCACAATATGACCTATCTTAGCAAGTGTTTTTTAAATTTTTTATTTATTTTTTTATTTTTTTAAGATTTGCACCTGAGCTACCATCTGTTGCCAATCTTTTTTTCTTCTTCTTTTTCTCCCCAAAGCCCCCCAGCACCTAGTTGTATATTGCAGTTGTGGTCCTGCTGGTTGCGCTATGTAGAACACTACCTCAGCATGGCCTGATGAGTGGTGCCATGTCCGTGTCCAGCATCCGAACCCGCAAAACCCTGGGCCACCAAAGCAGAGCGGGAGAACTTAATAACCACTCGGCCAGGGGGCCCGCCTCTCTTAGCAAGTGTTTTGAAAGAAATATGTATGTTTCTGCATTTGGTTGATTTCCTTTAAGTGTCAAAGATGTCGACATGGTTGATGGAATTTTTCAAGTCTTTGATGTCCTCACGATCCCTAGAGACAGGGCTGCTTGCCCTGCAGGCTGCACCTGGTTCAGAGCCCTTTGCCGCTCAGGGTCCCAGCAAAGCTGGCAGATTTTCATGTCACCTGGTCCAAAGGCCAGACCAGGACTCCTAGATGTGGAATGTGTTGTCTTCAGAAGTCAAAGGGGCCTGTCAGGTGATTCTTTCTTTTAAAGAAAAAAAGACACGTTAAACACACTCGTAGGGAATGTACACTCCCCTCCTCCCCATGCTATTTATGGGGCATACGTGAGAGGTCTCTTGTCATTGAGGTAAAATATTTGATTCGATTTGATGTCAGATGTAGAGGGGTGTGCCAAGAACATCAAGCTGTATAGCGCTTCAATCTTAGGGAATTCAGCAGCCAGACCACAGCCACAACATTACCAGACAACCCAGAATGAGCTCTTGGATTACTTTTAGTTAATTTTGGTTATCTTGACGCAGTCTCTAGATTGGTGCTTAGTTTGGACATTCTAAAACGTGAAAGTGTTATTTTTGTACTACTTTGATCTGGTGCTTTTGTCAATAGCACACCGGGGGGCATGCAAGTCAAATTCTCAATAGATGCATTTATCCTGTTTCATCTTTTCATCCAAAGTTTTCTATATTTGCCTCTCTCATTAAAGATTTTTTTTTCTGAGGAAGATTGGCCCCTAGCTGACATCTGTGCCAATCTTCCTTTATTTTTTTATGTGGTATACCGCCACAGCCTGGCTTGATGAGTGGTGCTAGGTCCACACCCGGAATCCAAACCGGCAAACCCCGGGCTGCCTAGGTGGAGCATGCGAACTCAACTACTACGCTACTGGGTGGGCCCCTGAAAATTTTAATGCTATGATGATGATTAATCAAACTGTGCCTCTTTATCTTTCCTCTGATACAGAGATAGAGACAGGAATAGAAATTCAATAGATAGGTAGGTAGATAGATAGATAGACAGATAGCAATATCTTTCTTTCTCTGAAAACTTGAAACTTTAACCTTGGGACAAATTCCATAACAAGTTTTTCATCAAGTCTAGTTTTTTCTCTATGAGTTATAAAGTTAATAGAACTATTATAATGACCACATTTAAGACTGTAGTTTGATTACATGGCAAATTACTTTTAGTGAACATTGAAACACAAAGCTAGATAAAAAATGCTATTCTTGTTTAGCGGTGCATTCAACAATATTGTTAACAAGCAAACATTTACTTTAATTTTTCCATTTGCTCAATAAACTTTTCTCTCTATTTTTCCTTAGATAATTTATTACAGGATATTACTATCCTGGGATAGTAGCTTAATGTAGATTCTCATAACTGATTACAGATTTCACTGAGGGCTCCTGGAATTCCAGAATATGAGAGAGCCAAACAGTCTCTGGGCTTGGATGTTGCTGTTTTCCAAGTCAAGAATACTAAAGATAAATAAGTTCTGCCCAAATAAGTTATTAACAAGTTATCATAGCCTCTAGAGCTTTGCTAAACTTTATAATTTCATCTCATGACTGTTCCAGTGAGCTTAAAATTATTTAATTTTTTCTATTCTTTTTAATTTTCCTTTATTACGGATCCTTCATTCTCTGCTTGGCATAAGATGTGTTTTTGAAAAGCCAACACATTAATATCTAGACGTACTGAAAAGTGAGGGCAATTGCCACTCATAGAGCACAGAAACTTTGGTCATCCTTGGCTCCAGGCCAAGAAAGACAGAGGTGAAGTTTACTACAGTGAGGCTGCGTCTGCATCATAGCAGAGAGCCACCATTTCCAGTTGTTGATGCAGAGACTGTACTGTCATCTTTAATCAGAAACAACTCCCATGGTGTGCAGGTGGAGAGCAGGCTTCTGTACATCTTTAATCTCATCCAAAGTGTGAGTTTTGGGTCTTTGGGCTTGCAAAGTCTACAGAACAAAGTTTACAGAGAGTATAACAGTATCACACTCTTCACCCCACATGCTCTGACCTCAGGAAAACAGACTCAGACAGCTCCATCTCCAAGACAGTCTTCCCAGCTCCTACAAATCACACAGGGCCTTCAAGGTTTGTGGAACGCAAATGAAAGTATCTGACAACAGAGAAAAAACTGCAGTAAAACCCACCTGCCTAAGTCCTTCCTCATTCAGTTAACTTTGCTCAATTATAGACACACTCGGACGCCTGGTCTCCACCTGGACCTGATGGAGGTTATTCTTTCAACCCTTACAAACTCTTACGATGTCTGTGCAGTGTGAAGTGACTAGTTTTGGTTGTAGGTCATTTTTGTTGTCCAAGCCACAATATAATGTGTTAACATACAGGAGACAGATACTTGTTTAGAATTAAGAATATTGTACTTTCTGTCTATAGGGAATGTAGGAAATATTCAAAGATTTTTTTTTTTTTTACCAAGAAGTAAGTTTTCAGACATTTTGTATTTTCTACATGTTTCAGGGAAACAGATTATGAGAAGAAATAACCAATCAAAACTGGAGAATTTTAAAGATTTTATGTTCATTTCATGGAAAATAGCATTGCTCTCTGAAATTCTAGGCTTGTAAAGAATACTTTGTAAAAGTAGTGTTTTCAAAAATTGGTTTGTAATAAAAGAAAATAGGAAAGGTTTCTCACTGTTACTCATTTTCCCACAATCTGCATTTCCTCTAAGGCACTAGGGACTAAGACTTCAACATAATTTTGAGGGATATGCATTTCAATTCAACTCATAAGAGTGAATAAAATAGATAAATCTATGCCTTTCTCTCTTCCCGCCCAGCTTTATTGAGAAATTATTGACATATAACATATGTAAGTTTAAGGTGTGTAATGTGATGATTAGATACAGGTAAATGTTGCAAAAAATATTACCATAATAAGGTTAATTAATATCTTCATCCCTTCACATTTCTTTGTGTGTGTGGTGATAATATTTAAGATCTGCTCTCTTAACAACTGACAAGAATATAATACAGTGTTGTTTATTGAAGTTACCATGCTGTGCATTAGATCTCCAGACCTTATTTATCTTACAGCTAGGAGTTTATACCCTTTGATCAACATCTCTCCATTTTCCCCACACTCCAGTCCCTTGTAACCACAAGTCTACTCTCTATTTTTATCAGTTTGACTTTTTTAGATTCTACATATAGGTGAGAACATACAGTATTTGTCTTTCTCTGTGACTTACTTCACTTGGCATAATGCCCTTGAGGTCCATCCATGTTGTCTCAAAAGGTAGGGTTTCCTTCTTTTTTATGGCTGAATAATATTTCTGCGTGTATGTGTACATCCTCTTTTATTTCACATCCTCTTTATCCATTCATCCCCTGATGGACATTTAGATTGTTTCCAATTCTTGGCTATTGTGAATAATGCTGCAATGAATGTGCTGGTGGCGTTATCTTTTCGAGATAGTGTTTTTGCTTCCTTTGGATGTATACCCAGAAATGGGATTGCTTGATCACATGATAGTTCTATTTTTAATGCCTTTTTAGAACACTTGTTGAAAATGCTTTAAGATTTATAACAGAGTCCTTTTTTTGTTTGTAGTTTTTGTTCTTGTTTTTTCTTTCAGTTGCTTACCTTTCTACTCCTTTCAGTAATGTGGTTAATTAGGAGGGCTGGAATTTCAAGACAACAGCCTCCTACCTAGTTATGGAAATGCCTATTTTCACTAACACCTTCAGAAACTGGGAGGAAGATCCAGAATTGCCTTGCTTAGCATCATGAAAGTTGATCAGGTCAAAGAAACTAAAAGGTTTTTGGGGTTTTCTTTAGCAGAATAAGATAAAAGAGTAGATCATATATTAAGTAGTAAAATATGGGACATGCATAATTCTACATCTACCTCTTCATCACAGTTTAGCGCCAGCAAACCCATTACTGCCATGGAGCTCAGAATATAAATATCAGCATCATTATTGCTTAATTATCTCTTTCAATCAAGTTTTAAGAATCTTATTCTTAAGATTTCCCAAAGGATATTTAGACTAAGCTTTTTTGGGAATCTAAATAGAATTGCATTTGTTAATTTAAATATGGCTTTGGGTTTAAATTAGCTAAGTTGAATAGGACTGCAAACTCTAGTTTTCAGACAAAAGCAGTTTGATGTTTTCACCATTCTTCAAGAGCTGTTTAATTCAGCATGACCTGCATCAGGCTGGCTCATGAGAAATAATCTGATTGTTTCCCTGTTGAGTGAATGGTGGTGTAGTAAACTGGCACCCGTTGGTGGAGCAGCTTGGACCCAGCACCCTCTTCCATAGTGACCATCTTTAAATGAAAGCCCAGAAAATGATAATGCTCTGGATCCCAGGTGAAGGCAAAGGGGAGATGAGAAAAGAGCCTGGGGTGGGGAGGGTGAGCTCTCGGGGCACCACTGCTTTCCATATGTATTCTTTGTGCTTCTTTTATGCGTATAACTTGTTCTCCAAGATGGAGCATGTGCTATTTAGATCTTTGACAGTGAGGAAGATTCCAGAAGGAATAAGGACCAGTGATCTGGTGAAAACTTTGACACAAAAAGAGAGGGATGGTGTAAGCACCTTAGAGACCCTTTGTGCCTTACAAATATCTGGTTTTATTCAAATTGAATATTTTTGGTGTCTGAATTAAAATATTACACACACACACACACACATAGAGATTTAGCATGAAATAAATAACAGAAGGCGAATCATGAAAGACTCATAATGTTTGTATGTAATCTCGAACTTCTCTAAGAATATTTTTGGGCCCAGTCGGGGTGTTGTAATGATCCAGACCCCACTCTCCCTGTCCATCATTCCTGGAGAACTGGCTTCCATCTCCTGTAGGTTAGTCAAAGACCCCTGCATACTGATGGTTATACCTCATTTTATGGGTTCTAACAGAAGCTTGGCCAGTCTCCACAGAAGCTGATCCATGAAATTTCCAACCTTAGCCCTGGGGTCTTAGACAGGTTCAGTGGCAGTGGGTCAGGGACAGATTTCACACTTAAAATTAGCAGGGTGGCAGCTGAGGATGTTGGAGTTTGTTATTGCCTACAAACTCTGCAATATCCTCTCACAGCCCAGAACACAAACCTCCCTTCTTAGCATGGCCCATCTTTCCATATGGGTTTCTTATCTTGGATCAGTCTTGGCTGATTCTCTGAGTCTCTGTAAAAGTAAGATGTTAGAGAACTCAGGGGAAGAGATTGCAACTGGACCATGAGTGCCTCAGCTACATCTCAGGAAGCACATAATATGACTCTGTGTGCTGCAACAACCTGGGCATGGCCATACCAGCAGGAAAATGGAGGGAGTCTGAGCAGCCAGACATGACAAAGGGAGAGCTGACTTGAAAGCTCATCCTATTCCTCACTGCCTTGCATATGTTTATCAATTAAATTTATTCGGCGTAACAGTACATTTTTTGGTATTTTCTTCTTTTAGTGGTTATGAGTATACATTCAGCAGGAATGTTATTTTATGATATTAAGACATGGTTTTCCTCATGTCCACCACTTTTGACTTCTAATTTTTCATAACACACAACACTCTTTAGAATGAGGGCAGGCACAGGATTTTATACTACTGTCCTCAGGGAAGTAGCCAAGAAAAACTAGTCAAATTCTTGTGTTGACCTAAAACAAATAACAGCCAGCTATTTTATCAGCTGAATGGGTTATTCAGGAATGATAAAGAATTGCAATTCAGAACGTGGGGTCTATGGTGAACCACAAGATCCTGGAGAAACAAAGGAGAGAAACATTCTTTTATGAAGTCAGAAGGGGCTGTTTTAAATGAAGGGTCCATTGGAGGAGACTGGGTGTTCAAAGTGTAGCGGCTTTTTATTGGCCAAGTTACAACAGTCTCTCATAGGCTGAGCTGTTGCTGGGCGAGGAGGAATTTCTTCCTTCCTTCTGCTGAGGCAGTAAGTAGTATTACTTCCTGTCAGAAATGCCAGGTGTGTCTCTTCCTGTTGGGGTCTATAGTATGCCAGTGAGTGACACATGTGTGAGAGTCTAGCCACCATTTTGAATGAGGTTTCTGTTTATTAATTTTCATCACTTGTTTTTTTAACTACTAGATAGATTTTGGTAACTCTATTCGAAAACAAAGGCCTAGTATTAAAGTCTTTGAACAATCTGAGTCAAAACATATTGAACAATCTCAGACAAAACAGTGTTTTCTGAATTCCAAAAATAAAATTTAAAAATAAATAACCATGGGGCCAGCTCCGTGGCCAAGTGGTTAAGTTCGTGCGCTCCGCTGCGGCGGCCCAGGGTTCGGATCCTGGGCGAGGACATGGCACCACTTGCCAGACCACATTGAGGCGGCGTCCCACATCCCACAACTAGAATGACATGCAACTAAGATATACAACTGTGTACGGGGGAGGGGGGTGGTTTGGGGAGATAAAGCAGAGAAAAAAAACAAGATTGGCAACAGTTGTTAGCCCAGGTGCCAATCTTTGAAAAAAATAAATAAAAATAAGTAAATAAATAAATAAATAAATAACCAAGTCTAGAAGAATTATCGAGCATAAAATATGTGCCACATTCAAAATAATTTTGATGATTATAAGATATGTAAGATAATATGTCAACTTTTGCCATACCAAAAACAAGAATTTTAAGACTTTCCACAGAGGGCAGTAAATGAGAACACGAAGGGAACAGGGTAGAGGTCAGCTGTTGATACAACACCCAGCTCTGTGTCTTGTTTTTGAGGTGGGGATGTTGGTGGGGTTGGGGTTGAGATTTGAAACCAGATGAAAACTCAGATGTATTTCTTGGGAAGAATCATGGTCTTGAAGGGACCACCCCCTGGCTTTCAAGGTTGTGCCTTGCCGCTGCTACAAGATTCATGGGGAGGTAGTGCATCAAGCAGGACTCTAGGTCTTTGATGACTTGAGGGTTAGTGAAGCTTCTTCCAAATGCATCTTAGGTAATAGCACACATTCCTAATAAACACAGTGAGACATAAGTGAGCTTCTGAAAGCTGATTCTACCCCCAAGATATCTGGGGATGATTTGAGAGAGAATGGTCATTCAAGAGTGACCATTTTGTTAAAATGAAGATGATGTTGGTGAGAAGGCAGAGCATGGGCAGTGAAGATCAGCAGGAGATACAAGGGTAGGAGCCCAAGTCCCATGTCTCCAACATAAAGGATGATCAGTGCACCGTTAGAGAGGAGAAGCGCCATAAGAATGTGGAAGGTTTCACTCTGCCTTTCTGACCTGGCCACTGAGCCATTTTCCCAGCCCAGACCTCAGCAAATATGCCAAGGACAAGTCCAGCCTTGTGTTAAGGGCTCAAGTCCTGTCCAGTCTATTAAGACAACTTCATGTAACTGCCAAAACTCAGCTGGATTCTTTTCCTCAGTGGAGTCCTCCTAGTTGGGTCGAGCCCAAATCTGTGTTCACACTCAATTTTGGCAAATTTCAGGAGGGAAAATGACAGGAGAACATCAGCCTACTTACAAAGGTTTATTCCCTCTAGAATTTTAGGTTATCTGGTCTTCATTTCTTCCATAGCAGTCTGGTGTCATCATAAACATGACTTTTGAATTTCCTTTTCATTTTCTTCCACATTTGTTGCAATGGCTATGTTGTTCTTCTAAAACCTACTACATCCTAGCTGAAAGTTAGTTATATGTAGAGATGCAGGCTTTGATATTGTATTGTAAAACATTAAACTCTAGACCAGTCTATAAAAGCACATGACATGATCATACAAAAGTTGAAAAAGAAAGGAAAAAAAACCTGAAGAAATATTGTTGATCACGTTATCACCAAAATTATGGTTGATAATGAATATAGTTTCTATACTCCAGTAAGAAATGTATAGAAATTTACGTTTTAAATATATTCTGTTTACAAGAGTGCTCTAATAATATATTTGATTTAATAATAAAATATGTCAGTTATATTATTATATTATGGTAATAGTAAATGAAGATTTGAATTAATAAAACAAAATAATATTATATTTTAGATGGTTGTTTCTTTTAAGATAATATATCCCATTGTGAGTGCAATTAAAATTCCAATGTATTATTTTTGTTGAGTTTAAAAGTGGTATGTAGAAGAATTGTTGTAGAAGATGAGAAAACCCAATCCTTCCAGTTAGAAAAGAATGATCTCAATATGCATTTTAAAAAGCATTAGGAGACCCAAAAAGAGAGGAAAGATAAAATGGGGGAAAAGGAATATGCAAAGAAATATGGTTTGAAACATTTAAAAACAATAAGTGATTAGATATCAGAAGTACTGTGTAAAAGGAATTCTAAAGATAGTTCTGTTGACAGAAAGAATATGATCTTAGAAAGAAACATGTAGAAATATGAGATAAGAACACTGGGAAGAGTAAATTTATAAATAAATATAAATTAATATTAGCGGCACAGAAGAACAAGTGCAATAACTTGTGGAATTTGAGATACATATGTATAACTGGAGTTCATGAAGAACACACACCAAAAAAGACATAGGGAAAACGGAATTAAAGGATTCAATTGTTTCCAAAAAGTGGTAAAATTTATATTTGTACTGTGTACCTAATAGTCAAGGATACCTGTTGTATAATAAATGAGTTCATAATCAATAAGTTAATATAAGAAAAATTATGTATTATGCAAAATGCTGTACATTATACAAAACAGTTTCACAAATTGGTGAAAATTTTGATCAATTGATGCAGTCGTACATTGTATATGGATATGCAAATTGGAACAAACACTTTGGATAACTTGGCAGTTTCAAATAAGATAAACACAAGTTTCCTATGACAAGCAATTAATTCCAAGGTATAAAATAAAGAGATGTGAGTGTATGTATCCCACAAATGACATGTAGATGAATGCCAATAGTAGGGTTTTTTTTAAGGCAAAAGATGGAATACAATCTAAATGTCTATCAACTGTAAACCTATTCCTAAATTGTGGACTACTCACAAAGCAAATACACAGTAATAAGCAGGACCACTTACTAATAGACACAACAAAGTGGATGCATCTCAAAGACATAATAATCCGAGACAAAAGCTAGAGATAGAAGAAGCCTACTTCAATTTATATGAAATTCAAGTCCAGGAAAAACAAAAGAATGTGATAGATTTCAGAATAACAATTACCTTGGTTGAAGTTTGGGATAGTCATTGACTGGAAGGGTACATGATGAAGACCTCTGGAAAATTTGAAATATTCTGCATTTTGAACTGGCTAGTGAGTATACATAAAACTATTACTTGCACGTTTAAGATTTCTGCTGTTTACTCTGTGTGTGTTTTGTCTCAACTAACACAAAAAAATGGCTAAACATACACCCTTGTAAAGATACGTGAAGAAGACATAAGAATCAACTAATATTCATGGAAATGCTATCTTATTTTAAAAAGCATAAAATACTGGAAACTAGAAAACTGGTAGAGAAAACAGAAGGAAACATTAAAATATTTAGAATATTATCCCAAAACAATTAAATGTAACTGTATAAAATACAACAGAATATTAAAAAATATGCAAGCTTTTGAAATTTCAATTAAAATAATTGGAGACAAACTCAATAGATTGCATAAATAGGAAAATATATATAGATGCAGATATTTTTAGTGAGCTGGAACAGAAAGTCAGTGGACTGTGTCAGAATGATTTAAAATAAAGATTGAAAGAAAAATGTAAAACAAGAACCCAAAATCAGAGACTTAGTGGTAAGTTTTAAGGATCTACCACCTATGAGCATGACACATGGAGAGGACAGAGAGAATGCTGAGGAGAAAATGATCAAAAGAACTAATAGAAGAAAATTTCGAAGAAGTGAAGAAAGTGTTTTTCTGAGTTTCCAGAACAACAACAACAACAAAATATTACAAACATTCAAATTATTTAAATATTCTTATTCTAACCATTAAATTATCCTAATCATTATCTGATAAGAATATCAGACAAAAACAGCTTGCATATAGGGAATTAGAGATTAAATATACTTAATAGTAATGAAAATGGTGCTTCAACCTGATAATCAAGAAATGGCACATGAGAATGTGTGCCTTCCTGGGCTCTTCTGATACATGTACTCTCACACAGTGACAACTCTTGGCCCCACAGAATCATCTGTGATCAAGAGCCTCTGTCAGGACGTATGAGGAGTAGCAAAGCAGCCAGACTGACCAGTCAGCAATTCCTGTTAGCAAATACACAATCAGTTGTAACTACAGTCATGAAAACGTGAATGTAGCTCTGAAAACAATGTAGGAGCTCAGATCCCACATGCCACCAACACCCTAGTTGGAGTTTCCACAACAAATACAGTCTCAAGTCAGGGGTCAGTATTTGGGACCCTCAGAGAGACAATTACTTGAAGAAAATATGCTTAAGTGTTTCAATTTTTACCAATGTTTTATAAGTTTGTGACCTTTATGGAAATGTTGAATGCAAAGTATAAATAAAAGATAGGCTCAGTCATCATGCCATAATAACAAGATATTTAGAACCTCACAGAAATGTAGACTTTTCTTAATTGGTTTCTGAGGACAGACAAACGGATGTGATTATCTCCAATGCAATGATGTGAATATTTATTTTTAAATGTTAACATGGTCTTACAACAAAAACCAACATATATTTTGCTGACCAATTTACCTTCATAAATTTTAGAATTAGCTAAAATTAAACCCAGAATTCTTCAAGAATGAGTATATATATTTGTGTATGTGTATATATCTGTACATATACATGTATATTTCCTACCCATATCGTGATATTTTCTGTACAGTTAATCCTAAAAGAAGAAGATGTGAGCCCTAGAGAACAAATGTCACCTATTTTTGAATATCCTTCTTGGGTAATAAAGAGAAACAATTACACATAAGCTGATCACCGAAGAAAAACCAGCTCTCAGATAAGAACCCAGGCTTCTCTCTGACTGAAATTCTCTTGCTTTGTCCCTTAGATAGTCTGTCTGAAGCTTTAATAATAGGGTGTTCAAACTCACTGACTCAGTCTCTCACCTCCTGCTGCTCTGGGTCCCTGTGAGGAAAGGAGGCATGGGTGGTTCCAGTTCTTGGTGGACACTCATTACTAGATGTTCCTCATGCCACTGTGGAGTGTGGCTGGTGACCCAACAAGAAGTCAGATCTCACTGCCCAGATATCCAGACCAGCCTGGCTCTGCTGGGGGTCTAAGAATGCTACCTTATTAACAATTGGATTACATTGGTTCTGTTTTTCAATGAAGCCTCAGCGGGGGACATCATTCTGACCAGTCTCCATCTGCCTGTCTGTGTCACTGGGACAAAATGGACCTGCTGGGCCAGTTAGGGAATCAGTGATGGTTTAGGTGTTGCCAACTTGAGCTGAAGCAGAGCTCTCTGTGGTAATTTATGAAGTTCCTGCCAGACACCCAGCAGCCCCAGATGCCTTCTGCAGCTCTTGGAATGGAATGACTTTCACTGCCGCAGAGGCAGTGTGGAGCTCAAGATGTGGCCAGTGTAAGTCAGGACTGCCCTTGTGGTATAGCTCTGGACAAAAACTGATGTTTACTGGATGTTCAGAGCCTCTTGGACATAGCAAAAACTTTCTTTCCTCAGCATCTGCTGTTTATTTTCATGAAAGCAAACCTCTGTGAAATAATTGGAAAATCATTTGTCACATACCTGAGTGAACAAGCTGCACATCCTTATGCTTCTCCCAAACTCTACTCAGCACTTTCAGGCTGGATGTTCTTCTGAATATTAGAGAAAAATGATTTATTGCAGTAATATTTATATTTCTATGATTAATAAGAAAACCTGCCATTGGTTTTTAATATTTTGACTATAAGAGAAATGCCCACAGAAGGCAATTGTTAAGATGCTTATTATCAAAACACTCTCCTCTCAAAAAAGTATTGTATCATATGGACTTTCAAGTGTTTTTTTTTATTTTCTTCTCCTGTATATGTGTAGGTACACTGGTCAATAACCCTGTAATATAATTGATATTTCACAGAATTCAATTTACAATCACCATATTGTGAATAGTCTCTGTGTCATTCAATATCCTCTTTACTACATGCCTACTATTTCATTACATTGGTATATTTTTTTTACTAGTCTTCAATTGATAGAATATGAAGTTTCTCTCTTTATCTCAGTAATATGAAAAGTACAATGATTTATTTCCTTGGAGGTAAGTCACTTTTCTTCCTACTCTTTGCCAGCCCAGGAGCAGAAATAAGATATAGGAAAAATGAGCCACTGAAAGTCCCAAGCCCAGATCGTATCACTGGCTTCCTGTCTGTGTCACCACCCTTTTTGCTAATGATCAACTTTCCCTTTGCTGTGGAGGACAGGATAGCATTGGTGTGAATGTCATTGTGTCACTCAAACATCCTGATTCTTCATCCACCTAAACTTAGAAGTTTAGGTGAGGAAATAGCACACTCACACCTTTGGATAATTAACACTTATCACTATCTTTTCCTTCTGGAGCTTCTTCTTTTATATCCAGTGAATTTTGTTCTAGATATACTATTGCTGATTCTGAGAAGACAAAGAGCCCAATACTTTTTTCAATATAATTATTTTCTCCAAAGATTCATAGGGATTCCCAAAAGACTATATCTAAGAATAATAATAGAACATATTTGTTAGCTCTCATTATAAATCCCCAGGTAAAATGAATTGGAAACATTTAGGGATCTTTGGAGAACAGTCCTACATACTTTTCAAGATGCAGAAATCCATTAATAAAAGTGTGGCAAAATTCACATTTTATTAGCAGAAATCTCCTGGTATTATTTTATTTATTTTTTGTATTTATTCACTTAAACAAATATATATTTACCATCTACCAGGAACCATCATGTCTGATAATCTTTGAATGCAACAGTGAATCATTTAATATTGTTCCATGAACAAGGAATTCACCATCTCTCACATTCCTTCAAAGGCCTTGCAAGGTGGAACAAAATATATGTTGAATAAAGCAATGCAATTTTCATAATAAATATTATTATGAATTGATAATATAATATATTATTATATTATGAAATTATTTTGCAAATAGTATTATAATTGTCTGCCATCTCCAGAAGATTGAACAGCCACATTGCCAATTGTCTAATCAATACAAGAAACAATGTGTTATCCCCAAGGGCCTTTGCATATTTGCTTCCATCACACAGTTTATCCTCTAAGGTTATGAAAGAGGTGTCATGTTCTTCTGTTTGGATGTGACAAACTGGTCACCTGGAGAGTAATGGTGTCAACGGCTATATTGTCCAAAATACAAACTTAATGTCACCTCTGAGTCATAGGGAGGCAAGAAAAACTAGGAATTTATTTGACTTTAATAAATATTTGTATATTATCGTCTTTCAGTATCATCTTTAATTCTTCCTTTCTGCCTTATTTTTATATTTTGATTAGATAATTTCAAAAACCATTTATAAACTATGAGTTAATCCCTTTGACATTAATACCTCTAGAATTACTATGTGCTGATGCCATTCCAAGCATTCCTTGTGAATCCAGTGAAAAGAGTTTTATGACCCAAAATGTATGCACATGGGGAATTGAGTAAAAATATACATCAAACTATAAATTACAAAAACTGGCTC
The DNA here is from genome assembly GCF_037783145.1 of Equus przewalskii. Classification (NCBI taxonomy): domain Eukaryota; kingdom Metazoa; phylum Chordata; class Mammalia; order Perissodactyla; family Equidae; genus Equus; species Equus przewalskii. Next base: position 16,088,677 of record NC_091844.1, read on the forward strand.
AACATGAAAATAAAAACATGACTATTGCATAACCATTAAAATAAAGATATCAGTGCTTAAAAATATTCCCACAGGTAAGATAACAGATGTGGTTAACATTATAGGTAAATTCCACCATGTTTTTGAGAAAAAGAGAATTCAAATTACATACTGATTCTACCTGAAAAAACAAAATCACACACACTTGATCTTAGCCAAAAAGCCGAGAAGTGATAACAAAATCAATATATATGACACCATAATTCTTATAACAAAATCAGAAATAGGAATATTACCCAAAAAAGTGACTAGAAAATCACATTCTTTAATATAGATGTGTAGATCCTAAAGAAAAATATCAATAAACTGAAAGCAAGAATATTAAAAAATAATACATGAAATAACTATAGGTACTCCAAATGTCTACTGTGCTGCAGTAATGCAAGGTCATTTTGACAATAAAAAATTACATTTAAGGTCACTTCAGTACTTTAACAGGATAAAGAAAATTTTGTAAATATCTCAATAGGTTTGGTCAAAAGAAAAAATACAACTATTCATTGTTTTCAAAATATATGTGTGTATGTGTGTGCGTGTGTATATACCCAAAACTTAGAAAAGCAATCTCTATGACTGATAAACAGTATCTACTAAAAGTCTAATGCAAATCTCCTACTCAATGGAGAAGTGCTAAGATCATTCCTTATGACCAGAAACAAACGTTCTGACGTCAATGTTTTTGTCCAATATTTTATTACATGTGCTAGATAGTCCTAGGAAACTAAGCAAATAAAAATAACAATTGTGATGACTAAATAGAAGGCAAAAACTGTCATGATTTGTAACTTATATAACTGCTTATGGAGACAAAAGTCACCAAAACATAACAGAAAAAAAATTAATAATATAGTTTAGCAGTTTATTGGCTATTACATCAATTTGCATAAGTCAATTGCATTTCCACACACTAATACCAATGGTTAACATATGAGATTTAGGAAATTATATCATTTGTACTAGTAATAAATTTATAGCATGGTCACATTAACAAATAGAAAAACATGGAAAGTCACTGTGATAAAAGTGAAATGTAGGAAAGAGTAAAAGAAGACAAAGTTACTAAGGTTTATGGACAGGAAGACTCATAATGTAAAGATATTAGTTCTCTTCAAATTGATGTATAAATATTCAATAGAAAACAAAGTAAAATATTACAGAGATCTTTTCAAAAGAAAATCAGTACACGGTCTCTAAAATATCTATGGTAAAGCAAAACGTCAGGAAGTCCAACTAACTCCTAATGAAAATGACGAGGTGGTAAAACTTGCAACAATAAAAATTAATAAAATTTAAAAAAACTTCCAACAGTATATGAAAGAATAATTACAGTAGTATAAAACTAAGATTGAAAGATATTGAGCAATTGATAGAAAATGATAGATAAATAGAACAAAATAGAGAGTGAGACACACATCCATACATTTATGCAGAAGTTGTGCATGATAATCTTGGCATTCTAGATCAGTGGAAAAAGGGAAGCCTTGTGAATACTTGACTATTTATACAAAGAAAAAATTAAAATTAGATCCAGTTTTATGTCAAACTATTCTCAATTAATGATAGATTAACAACGAAAGTTTGAAATATAAAAATGTACAACTAACTAAGGAGAATTTGTTATATACCAGGAAGGTAATTATTAAACTACTCAGAAAAATGAAGAGCATTTTATTTTGATAAATTAGACTATAATAAATATATGAACATAGTTTAATAAAAAGACAACATTTGGAACAGAAGAAAATGATCCAAAACTGGAAAAAAAAATATTTACAACATACATTACTGTCATACGTTCGGTATAATGAGATGTATAAAGAAATCCAGAAAACTAACAATCGAGTAGAAAAATAAGTAAAATGACACGCAAAGTTAACCAACCTCAGTCTTGATGAGTGGGGGTCTGTGCCATTGGGCCCATGTTCATTAGTCAAAGAGACTGAAAACTCTAAGAAAGAACCAAACAGAAATTCTGAAGCTGAAGACCTCAATAAACAAGATTAAGAATAAAGTAAAGAGCATTGGAAATAGAGAAGACTATATGGAACAGAGGATTAGCGAGCTTAAGGATAAAAATCTAGAAAGGATTAAGGTGGAAGACGAGAGAGAACTAAGACTTAAAAGAAATTCTGTGAGAAATATCTGACTCAATTAGGAGAAGCAACATAAGTATAATGGGTATCCCAGAAGAAGAAAGAAAGACGAGGGTATAGAGCTTATTTAAAAGAAATAATAGCTGAGAATTTCCCAAACCTGGGGAAGCAATGGACGTACAAGTAGATGAAGTTAATTGAATACTTAATTATCTTAATGCAAAAAGACCTTCTCCAAAACAAATTATGTTAAAACTGTCAAAAGCCAATGACCAAGAAAAAATATTGATATCAGTCAGGGAGAAGAACACAATAATCTACAAGGGAACTCCCATTAGGTTATTAGCAGATTTCTCAGTAGAAACCCTGCAGGGCAGGAGAGAGTGGAATAATATATTAAAAATATTGTAAGTTAAAAATTGTGAGCCAAGACTATTTTATCCAGCTAAGTTAGCTTTCAAACATGAAGAAGAAATAAAGGCTTTGCCAGACAGACACAAGGTAAGGAAGTTCATCGTCGTTAGACCTGGCTTACAAAAAATATTTGAAAGAGTTCTCCTACCTGATACAAAAAACAAAGATATACAAATCATTAAGGAAGGGGACAAATAGATAGGCAGAATTGGAAAATTGCAACTCCGGATTAGAACAGGTTAATAAACACTTAATTATGACACAAAGGTTAAAGGGAAGGAAAGCATTAAAATAAACATAAACATTTCAATTTGGTGATGAACTCACAATTCAAAAAGGGATAATTTGTGACAACAAAAACATAGACGGGGAAGAGGAAAAGGACAGAATCTGCACAGACAAATGAAGATAAGATGCTATCAGGAGAAAAAGGACTATCTTATCCATGAGATTTATATAAAAAAAATCTCATGGTAACCACAAAACAAAAATTCAAAGCAGATTCATAAAACATAAAAAAAACGAGGAACTGAGAAACATTCCAAGAAAACCACCAAACTAGAATGACAGGCAGAAACACAAGGAAAAAGAAACAATGGAAGTATAGAGCAACCAGAAAATGAAAGATGAAATAGCAGTATCAAGTCCTCCTATATCAATAATCACCCTAAATATAAATGGATTGAATTCACCAATCAAAAGACACAGAGTGGCTGGACTGATTATAAAACAAAACTCGACAACACGCTGTCTCCCAGAGATGCATCTCAGCTCTAAAGACAAACATAGGCTTAGAGTGAAGGGATGGAAGATGATACTGTAAGCATATGGCAACCAACAAAAAGTGGGTGTAACTATACTTGTATCTTAAAAATAGACTTCAATCAAGAAAAGAACAAGAGACAAATATGGACGTTATATAATGATAGGACAATTCATCAAAAAGACATAGTATTTATTAATATATATGCACCTAACATGGGGGCACCAAAATATATAAAGTGATGATTAGCAGATATAAAAGGAGAAATTGACAACAGCACAGTTTTAGTAGAGGACTTTAATACTCCACTTATGTCAATGGATAGATCATCCAGATAGAAAGTCAACAGATGGCCAACAGGCATATGAAAAGATGTTCACCATCATTAATTGTTAGGGAAGTGACTAAAGCAAACGAGACTGACATATCACCTCATGACCATCAAAATGGCTTTTATTAAAAAGACAAGAAATAACAAGTGTTGGAAAGGATGTGAAGAAAAGGAAACCCTGGTACACTGCTGGTGTGAATGTAAATTGGTGCAGCCACTATGGAAAACAGTATGGAGATTCCTCAAAAGATTAAAAATAGAACTACCATATGATCCAGGTATTCCACTCCTGGGTATTTATCCACAGAACACAAAAAAATAAGTCAAAAAATATATATGCGGGGAACTGCCGTACTGTTTTCCATAGTGGCTGCACAAATTTACATTCCTACCATAGTCACAAGCGCCCCTTTTTCTCCACCTCTTCACCAACATTTGTTATTGCTTGTCTTTTTGATTATAGCCACGCCAACAGATGTGAGGTGATATCTTATTGTGGTTTTCATTTGCATTTCCCTGATGATTAGGGATTTGAGCATCTTTTCAAGAGCCTGTTTAACATCTGTGTGTCTGCTCTGGAGAAATGTCTATTCAGCTCTTCTGCCCATTTTTTAGTCAGATTATTTGTTTTTTTGTTACTGAGCTGTGTAAGTTCTTTATGTATTTTGGATATTAACTCCTTATCAGATATATTATTTGCAAATATTTTCTCCCATTCAATAGTTTGCCTTTTCATTTGTGTGTTTTTAAAAAGTTGATCTTTTCTTATAGTGATAATCGACGTACTCCTGAATCTTAATCTTGAAAATTCCAGCGCTCCTAACTAGTCCTGCAAGTGAATGAACTCAGAAAGATAAGCAGCTGAAAATTAAAGAATCAAAACCAAAAATTAAACAAATAAGATAATATCATACATCCTAAAGTGAATTTAAAAACTATTTACTGAAGGTGTTAAATTAAGAATCATACTACCCGTTATCCTACATGAAAATTTGAATTGTGGAGAAATGACTAAAAGTGATTAATCTATCATGTTTCCTTTACTATTTATCAATTTTTGAAACAGTCCTTTTTACAAAGTATTCTTTAAAATGCTTGAATTTCAGAGAGTATTACTATTTTCTGTGAAACTTAACATTAGTACTTTGAAAGACTCATATTCTACTTGGTTGCTTATCTCTTAATATCTTGTCCTAGATATATAGATATATAGATAATTTTCCCTACAATTAAAAGCAATGGAATAAAATCTCAAACACCCATTGTGCCCAGAGCTTGATTTGTTGAGGGACATTCTATGAAATAACAAGTGCGTAACCTTCCAAAGAACAAGGTCATGTCATTCAAGGAAAGACTGAAGAACTGTTCCAGACTGATGGAGACTAAAGAGGCAACTAAAAGTGACAAGGGATTCTGGACCCAGTCCTTTTGTTACCATAGACATTTGGGAGACAATTGTCAAAACTTGAAATGGACCTGAGGACTAGACAGGTTGATGTATTAATGCTGATTTCACAACTGTGTCGGAGTTATGTAGAAGAATGTATTATTTGTAGGAAATTCAGAGTAAAGTCTTAGAGGGTGGGGCTATCAGATCTTCAACCTACTCTCAAATGGTTCAAGGGAGAACGGCTACTTGATGCTTTACTTGCAATATTTCTGTGTGAAATTGTTTCAACTTATAAAAAAATATTAAAAGCAGTTCTCAAGATCATCCTAAAGTTACTGTAAATCATTTTGGAATTTCCTGACCCATCATTATGATGATTAAATGGACAAAGTATTTACCGCAGATGCACAGAGATAAAACCATGTTCCTTAAAGGCTGTGTATCTCACATACACACATCATTGTGCAAAGCCCTAGGTCTCTCTCTTTTTTTTTTTTTAACTTACCGTGAAATATACTTTTTACTCTGGACTAAAAGAGAAAAATCTTAGGGCTTTATCAACAATTCATAAAATAATTAGACTTGGGGTTTGCCCAGGGAAATTTACCTTTAAAAATAAAGAAAACTTAGAACATTATAACTTGTTGCAAAGAAAGATATTTACAACCGAAAACGTCTTCTATCATATTTGTTCTGAGAAACACAGCAAAGTAGAATTCATGATGAAACTACTGCTGATTTCAACATTATTTATCCAGTTTGGCTCTTTGTTTCCATCAGGTGAGCAGCTATTGAGGTGCAAGGAAGCTGAAGGAAGGGTAGGGGTGGAAATTAGCATCTTCGTAAGATGCCCAGCTCCAGAGGAAGCCAGCTGGGTGTTTAACAAGTAGGGCAGTAGAAATTTGGGGCTAATTAAAACAACCACGGGACACTCCCTCCCACGTCAGCCATGGCCAGTCTCCAGCATTTGCAGAGTTGGGGTCAGGGACTTGTTTTGATTCAAATTTAAAGCAGGACACCCCCATGTGGCTCAGCAGCTGCCTCACCCAGGCCCATAGATCTCTTTACTATCCACTGAACTAGTGGAATGCACCTTATTCTTGTTTGGGGAACTTCGTATTCTACTTTCTTCCCTCCTTGTTTCTTTCTGTTTTTTTTTTTTTTTCCCTGAGGAAGATTCACCCTGAGCTAATACCTATGTCAATATTCCTCTACTATATATGTGAGTCACTGCCATAGCATGGCCCACAATGAGTGGTGTAGGTTCACATTGGAAACCAAATCCAGGCCGCCGAAGTGGAGCTTGCAGAGCTTAACCACTAGGCCATGGGGCCGGCCCCTCCCCTCTGATTTTATTGCCATGAAGACTTTAATTAGTGATGCTGGACTTGATTATCTATAAGTAAATAAGTAAACAAATATCAGTTTCTTATTGTAGCTAAAGAGAATTGCTGCCCCTGGATTTGGAGCCTGGATTAGGATAAACTTGATAAACCTTGCATCAGACAAGGCCCTCTGAGAATTCATTCTCTCTATGTGGGCTGAAGATCAAGACCATACCATCTGGAGAATTGCTGTGAGTTGCAGAGAGGACAAGGAAGATGAGACAAAGTTGGCTCTGCTATGACCGCAACAAGACCAAGGAGTCCCTAAGCCTTCACGTGCTGGCTGCAAAGAGAGAGAACCTGTGTCTACAACACACAGTAGGAAAGCCCATCAGTGCACAGCAGTCCTGGAGTCACATGTGTTGATGACGGCTCATGGACTGACTCATATTGTTAAATGTTACTCAATGCCTTTTGATAACTGTGCTATCAAATGCATTTTGAATATTTCCATTAAAATCAGAATTCTTTCTGTTTAGGAAATAAAGATGATCTAATTTATGATGACAAATCAATTGTGAAATACATGTGAACATCTGTTTAATTAAAACTTACAGACCATTGCTGCTACTCATTTTGCTACTATCATTTTTATTAAGAAGTGTATGTGTGTGTGCATCTATGTTCAAATCCTTCCAGTCTTCTATTCTCATTCCTCAGTAAGATCATGTTCTGTCTCTTGGTTGTGATTAACATATAAAAAATGAATGTAGACTTCAGGTTAAGGGTTTTTAATGCTTTAAAATTAAAATCACTTTTGACAATCTTATGAAATAGTAAACTTATTCCCCCCAAATTACTGATCTATACAGTATTTGGCCTACATATTACTAGAGTTCTCCAGGATAAGAACAAATCTATTTTAAACAACAATTATTTTACATTTCCTGGGACTTGACATTTTAGGGTGAAAAATAAAATGGTGATGTTTCCAATTATATTACCAAAATAATATTCTTTACAATTAGAGTGTTGGGGGAGCCAGCGCTGGTAGTGTAGTGGTTAAGTTCAGCACGCTCCACTTCAGCGGCCAGGCACGGACCTACACCACTCATGGCTGTGCTGAGGCAGCAACCCACATGCAAAATAGAGGAAGATTGGCAACAGATATTACCTCAGGATGAAACTTCCTCAGGAAAAACAACAACAAACAAGCAAAAGCCCCCAAAACTGGAGCATCATTTGGCAAAGTTTGAGTTGCAATTAGCAGAAACTTCAGTGTACCCTGCACTGAATGGAAGAGTACTTAAACAAAAGAAAAGTCCAGAGTGGCAGGCTGAAAGAAAGGCTGAATCCAGTGGCTCGTTTGTATCACCAAGATCCAATTCCTTCCTGTCTCTCCAGTCTGCCCTCTGTTGTGTTAGTTTCTTATTAAGGGTAACATTAGCATGGATGCTAACAGATCCCGGGATTATGTGCTCCTTGATCCTATATGTGTCCATTCCTCACATTCCGTCAGGTTTCTGAGATCCTCTGCATGTGGTCAAGCTTAGGTAATGACCATCCTTTTACAGGTCACTGCAGATCATTGCAGTCAAGCAGATGGCTTCTCTGAAAGCCTAGTCCTCTGTCCTGCATTTCACCCCTGGAATTGGTTTGAAATCAGCATTCCCGAAACCAGTCTATCAAATAGTAGTTGAGAGGTTTGAAATGGCAAAATAGATGCTTTGGAAGACAGAACACAAATGTCAACTCTTCCATCTGCAATCAAATGTCTGAGCTAAAGATTACAAAAGGAAAAGATAAGTAAGCGCCTCAAGGAGGGGTGACCATAAATCCAAGGGATGTAGAGGATACATCCTTTCTCTCCCTTAGTTCAGGAAAAATCACTTTCCAAGAAAAAGTGGAGAAGAGTAAAGCAGAAGGTTATCTTCACTAGAAACGAATATTAAACTTATTAAAAATGCTGTACTAAAACTGGATCCAGCTGATTTTGTATGTAGTGTCAGAGCATGGATTCTTGTTACTGATCTGTGTGTTGGGTGGCTTCATCTGCAGGGAAATGATGAATTGAAAGTGCCCTGGCCATGATTAGAAGATGATTTGGATACCTGGCAATTAATGAGATTACAATTAAGTTAGTTATTCAAGAAACACAAGTTTTTAACCAGTTGCACCAATTTGTTCCCCTTTGCTCCAACTCTGTTTATGCTGAGGGATGAGGGTACGCTAAATGGACCTGGACACCCATTGTCCCATTCACCCTGAGTAAAGACATTGCTTCATGGGGTAGATCTCAAAGGAATATGAGAGGAGTAGCAGCAAAAATGCTATTTCTTTTTTACTGTCTGCTGCTCCCATTAATGAAAGCTCTGTGAGGTCAGGTGTCCTGATGGAGTTATCCAAATGCCCTATGCCTAGGAGAGTTATGATACTGTTATTCGTGTAATTTTATAATTATTTTTGATTTGGAATAAGAATAAATAAAGAGCTGCTCTATCACAGATCAGGAGCTAAAGATATTTCACCTCTTACCCCCAGGAGGAGCTGTGACACCTTAGATCAGTTGGTGACAGGAATTTGAGAGGACTTTGATATTTGAGAAACTGACTTAGAGATCAGTGACAAGGGTGGTTCATAAGCATGTGGTGATTCATTTTCTGAGATAGTGTTTGTGTTGAGGGAAATATCAGAGGTCTGGTTTGGATGTATTGAGATGCTCATGAGATGTCCATGAAGAACTTCAAATATGTATTTGAAATTCAAACAAGAATCTGAGACAGAGATATAAATCTGTGCACCATATCTTCCTTCTATCGAGTGACATGAATGCTTTTCATATACTGACACATTTATGTTTCAAATAAGTTCTGTATACATACTCAAAATTACACTTATTCTCTTATAAATTATGTTTTCAAGTTGAATTTAGCTGATTTCAAAGAGTAGATTTGATATTAAAAATGTTACATTTGGGAATTTTGCTGAACTGTATTGAAACTATAGTTTTAGGTTATTTGTAGGTCTCCTGTAGGTCTACAGTCACATTTCCTGGGTAAGGAGATTTTTGTCTCCTTCTTTCCGTTGTTTGTCTTCACAACTCACTGAACAGGAACTGTTGCTCTCATACTCTCTGCTGCTTTGCATAGGTAACACTGGTACCAGGCTGGCTGCTCAGAACTCTATTAATGGGGTTTCCTGGAGATGGGGCCTGAGTGAGTCAGACGGGCCAGCAAGCAGCAACATGGTGCCACAGCCCCAATTCCGCATCTTCTTGATGCTCTGGGTGTCAGGTGAGAGGTTTAGAAAAGAAATATCTTTAGAAAATTGGAGAATGATTTTTATATGCAGAATGAAACATCTAAATCAGTCTAATTATAAGATAAATAATGAAACCTACATTGTTAGATATATATTTTAATATATTAGTGATGCAATGTATAGTCCCTGTCCATTCCTGATTGCAGGTGTCTGTGGGGACATTATGATGACCCAGTCTCCAGGCCCCCTGGCTGTGTCTGCAGGAGACAGGGTCACCATCAACTGCAAGTCCAGCCAGAGTCTTTTATACAGCTCCAGCCAGAAGAACCACTTAGCCTGATACCAGCAGAAACCAGGCCAGGCTCCTAAGCTGCTCATCTACTTTGCATCGAACTGGGCCACAGGGGTCCCTGACCGATTCAGTGGCAGTGGGTCTGGAACAGATTTCACTCTCACCATCAGCAGCCTCCAGGCTGAAGATGTGGCACTTTATTACCGTCAGCAGCTTTATAGTAGTCCTCCCACAGTGCTTCAGGCTCGAGCAAAAACCTCCTCCCCAGAACCATGGGTCAGTGAGTCTTTGCTGCACCAGCTGCTTCCTTGCTGAAACTGTTTCTCCCTTAGCTGTATGAGATGCCACGTTTTCTGTCTTAATTGTGGAAGAATGTGCAAGTCTCAAGGGAATATTGAGTGGATTAGCTTGTTCTGCGTTTCTTGCACAATGAAGATGCTCTATGAAGACTGTAAAATGACCTGCTGTGGATACTTTTCAATGTTGTTCAAGATTTTTTGCATCACCTGAATCTGTGTTGTCTCTATAGATGGGTTCCTATTACTGAGCCAATCATGGCTTCAACAGCATCTTGTGGAGAAGGGACCAGGCTGCTTCACAACCTCGTGGATCACCTATCTCTGCCCTGGACCTGATGACACTGAACTTCCCCTTTCATTCCTTTGTTGTATACACCTGTTCTTATTACTCTCTTACCTTTGGAGCTTCCCAAGGTTCAGTGCTCAGTATCTTGTTTGCAGTCACTTCTTCATCAGACCTTGGTCTACTTCTCTACGTCAACCACTTCCCAGATGCTGTCCTAGTCAGTGTCTCCTAGTCTGACTTTCTGCATTTTCACCTCATGGCCTTTGCTCCCGACTGGATTCTTTCCTCTGTTCCATCCCTCTTGGTCATATCTATTTTCCAAATGTCGGTCTCATATTTCACTTCCTCCTTATAGTCTTTTTCTATAAGTATAGCCCATGATGCTTCCAGCAGTCAGCCCTGTTAACACTGGGAATGTGTGCAACCATCTCCATGACTTTGTTCTATTAATAATAGGTCACCTATTGGCTTTGAAATTGAAATCCAATGGACTGTTTTCCATCCTTATCTTGCTGGAGCTCAATTTCCTGTTTGCACACTTATAATCATTATATTTATTGTGTGCATACCATGTTAGGATACTCTTCTAAGACAATGACAAAGGGTAAACATTTAGTAGGAAACATTGTGATTCTTGTGTCTTTGGGACTGTGGTGAAAAAGTGGTCTCTAAAGGTCCATTTGCTGACTGGTACTTCAGACAATAGAAGAATTACATGAGGTGTAAAAAATCTGGATTCCACATCTCATGTCTGGGAAGCTCATCTATAAGATGAGTTTATGTCTGGAGAAAACATATTTTTCAAAAACTCCTATGACTAAAGTTCAGCTAGGTCTGTTAAACACTAGTTGTTAACAAGAAATGTTAGTTTTGGAAGAAGACAGATATGAGTTCAGATCCATTTTCCAGATTTATGACTAGCAAAACAATAAAATAGAATTATTTTCTGTGCCTCACTTTACTTAATATGAAAAGTTATGTATTACACCATTTCTCAGATAATGAAAATGATTAAATGAGATACCACACAAACTTAGTTTTACAAACTCTCTTTCAAGTTCACCAAGATTTAGTGCACCGTCACCAAGGGTTAGGATTGTTCATCAAGATTTAGTTCCCTTTATGTGCTATCAATGTTCTACATTTGCAAGTCAAATTCTTTGGCTTATAACATAATTTATTCTTCTAGCTCCCTAACTGGTAACTTTTCTTCTTTGAGCTGTTAAATATGGTGAATTGTATTGATTGATTTTCAAATACTAAATCAGCCTTGAATTCTCAAGATGAACCTCATTTGGTCACGATGCATTATTGTTTTTTGTATATTCGTGGATTCTCTTTCCTACTATTATGATAAGGATTTTTCTGTCTACGCTTATTTGGGATACAGTTTATAGCTTTCTTTTCTCCCAAAATCTTTGTCTGGTTTTAATAGCAGAGTAATGCTTTCCTCATCAAATAAGTTAGGAAGTGTTTCTGCTCTTCTATTTTCTGGAATGGTTTGTGAATATTGGTAAGTTTATTTCCTAAATGTTTGGTAAACTTTGCCTGTGAAAACATTTACGGCTGGAGTTTTGCTTTTTTTTGTTCTTCAGGATTTTAAAATCTCAATTTAATCAACTTCAGTAGATATAAGAAAATTTGGGTTATCTAGTTCTTCTTGAGTTAGAATTAATTTGTTTCTTTTTCTTTTTATTTCCAACTTTATTGAAATATAATTGACATATAACATTGTGTAGGTTTATGGTGAACAATATGATGATTTGATACATGTATATATTGCAAGATGTTTACCATGATAAGGTCGGGTAACACATCCTTCACTTTACATAATTACTATTTTGTCCCTGTTGTTGATATGGTGAAAACATTAAAAGTCTACTCTCATAGTAAATTTCATTTACAATACATTACAATTAACTATAGTCACCATGCTGTACATTAGACTCCCGAAAGTAATTAATCTGATACCTGAAAGTCTCTACCCATTGACCAAAACCTCCCCATTTCCCCCATCCCTTGGCCCCTGGCAACCACCATTCTACTCTATGTTTGTATGAGTTTGGCATTTTTAGATTCCACAGATATGTGAGATCACACAGTATTTGTCTTTCTCTGATTTATTTCACTTAGCATAGTGCCCTCAAGATACATCCATTTTGTCACAAATGACAGAATTTCCTACTACTCTACGTCTGAAAAATATTCCTATTTTAAAAATCTGATTGTTTTTTTGCTGTTGAGTTCTATGAGTTCCTTATATATTTCGGATATTAACTCTTTATCAGACAGATGGTTTGCAAATATTTTCCTCCAATCTTTATGTTGCCTTTTCATGTCACTGATTGTTTCTTTTGCTATGCAGAGGCTTCTTAGTTTGATGTGGTCCTACTAGCGAACTTTTGCTTTTGTTTCCTGCACTTGTCGTGTCATATCAAAAAAGTCTTTGCCAAGACTAATGTAAAGGAGCTTTTCCCTGTGTTCTCTTCTAGTAGTTTGACAGTTTTGGGTCTTATATTTAAGTCTTTAATCCATTTTTGTTCTTCTTTGTACGTGTTGTAAGATAGGGGTCCAATTTCATTTTCCTGCGTGTGGTTATCCATTTTTTCCAACACCATTTGCTGAAGATACTATCCTTCACTTGGTGAGTATTCTTGGCTCCCTTGTCAAATATTAGTTGACCGTCTATTCCTCGGTTTATTTCTGAGTTCTTGAATCTGTTCTATTGGTCTATGTATTTATTTTTATACCAGTATCATGTTATTTTTATTACTGTAGATTTGTAGTAAAGTTCGAAATCAGGAGTTGTGATGCCTCTAGCTTTGTTCTTTCTTAAGATTTCTTTAGCTATTCAGAATCTTTTGTGGTTTCATGTGAATTTTAGGCTTGTTTTTCCTATTACTGTAAAAAATGTCCTTGGAAATTGGATACAGAGTGCATTGGCTTTATAGATGGCTTTGGGTAATATGGCCATTTTAGCAACATTAATTCTTCGGATCTATGAATATGGAATAACTTTCCACTTGTTTATGTATTCTTCAATCTTTTATATCCTTATCTAATAATAACCAGTGTACAGATCTTTTAACTCCTTAAATTTATTCCTAATCATTTTAATTTTTTTGATGCTATTATAAAAAAGATTGTTTAAAATTGTTTTTTCTTCAGTTAGTTTGTTGTTAGTGTACAGAAATACAAGTGGTTTTATGTCGATTCTGTATCCTACAACTTGAATGAATTTTCTTTTACTTCTATTAGTGTTTTCATGGAGTCTTTAGGGTTTTCTGTATAAGTTCATATCATCTGCAAACAGAGACAGTTTTACCTCTTCCTTTCCAGTTTGGATGCCTTTTATTTCTTTGTCTTGTTTAATTTCTCTGGCTAGGAGTTCCAGTATTATGTTCAATAGGAATGGTGATAGTGGGCATCCTTGTCTTGTTCTTAAATATAGTGGGAAAGCTTTCAGTCTTTCCACGAGGATGACACTGCTCTGGATTTGTCATATGTGCCTTTATTATGTTGAGGTACATCCTTGTATAGCCAGCCCTGGTGGTCTAGTGGTTACGATTTGCTGCTCTCACTGCATAGGCTGAGTAGATTTCCCTGTTAGGGAGTCACACCACCTGCCTGTTGGTTGTTATACCGTGGTGGCTGCATGTTGCTGTGATGCTGGAAGCTATGCCACTGGCACTTCAAATACAAGCAGGGTCACTCATGGTGAACAGGTTTCAGCAGAGCTTCCAGACTAAGTCAGACTAGGAAGAAGGACCTGGCCACCCACCACTGAAAAAATTGGCCACGGAAACACTATGGATAGCAGTGGAGCACTGTGTACTGTAGCACCGGAATGTGAGAGGATGGTCCCAGAAGACTAAGCAAGGTTCCACTCTATTGTACGCAGGGTTGCTAAGAGTCAAATCCACTCAACATTTCTTCTATATCCAATTTTTTGAAAGTTTTTATCCTGAAAGCATGTTGAAATTTTGTCAAATATTTTTTCTGCATCTATTGGGACGATCACATAATTTTTATCTTCAATTTGATTAATGTGATGTTTCATATTGTCTGATTTGTGTATGATGAGCCATCCTCATATCCTAAGGATAAATCCTGCTTGATCATAGTGTATGATCCTTTTAATGCACTGCTGAATTTGGTTTGCTAGTATTTTGTTGTGAGTTTTCGCATCTATATTCAGCGATGTTGGCCTTTATTTTTCTTTTCTTGTAGTGTCTTTCTCTGGCTTTGGTAGCAGGGTAATGCTGCCCTCATAAAATGAGTTTGGAAGTGTTTTCTCCTCTTCAATTTTTTGGAAGAATTGGTGTTATTTCTTCTATAAATATTTGGTAGAAATCATCATTGAAACCATCTGGGCTTTTCTTTGTTGGGAGATCTTCGATTACTGTTTCAATTTGTTCACACATTATTTGTCTGTTCAAATTTTCTATTTCTTCATGATTCAGTGTTTGCAGGTTGTGTGTTTCTAGGAATTTATCCATTACTTCTAGATTATCCAATTTGTTGGCATACAATTGTGTATGGCAGTCTCTTATGATAATTTATATTTGTGTTGTAGCACTTGTAATATCTGCTCTATCATTTATGATTTTACTTGTGTCTTCCTTCTTTTTTCTTAGTTAATCTAGCTAAAGGTTTGTGAATGTTATTTTATTTCTTTTTAAAGATTTTATTTTTTCCTTTTTCTCCCTAAAGCCCCCCGGTACATAGTTGTGTATTCTTCGTTGTGGGTTCTTCTAGTTGTGGCATGTGGGACGCTGCCTCACCGTGGTCTGATGAGCAGTGCCATGTCCGCGCCCAGGATTCGAACTAACGAAACACTGGGCCGCCTGCAGCGAGCGCGCGAACTTAACCACTCGGTCACGGGGCCAGCCCCATGTGAATTTTATTTTTTCCAAAAAGCAGCTCTTAGTTTTGTTGATCTTTTCTATTGTCTTTCTAGTCTCTATTTTGCTTATTTATGTGCTGATCTTTGATATTTCCTTCCATCCGCTAATTTTGTGCTTAGTTTCTCCTTTTACTAGTTTCCTGAGGTGTAAAGTTTGGTTGTTTATTTGTGACCTTTCTTTTCTTTTATATATATATAGACATTTATTACTGGAAACTTTTCTCTTGGCACTGCTTTTGCTGCATTCCACCACTTTTCATATGTTATGCTTCCATTTTTATTTGTTCCAAAGTATTTTTTGGTTATTTTTTATTTCTTCTTTGATTCATTGGTTGCACAGCTGTCTGTTGTTTAATTTTCACTAATTTGTGAATTTTCCAGTTTTCTTCTTTTATCAGTTTACAATTTCATGCCACTCTAGTCAAACAAGATACGTTGGTATGATCTCATCCTTTTACATTTGCTCAGGCTTATTTTGTGATGATGTATGGTCTATCCTGGAGAATGTTCTCTGTGCACTCAAATGAATGTGTATTCCACTGCTATTGGGTGGAACATTTTCTGTATGTTTCTTAGGTCTATTTGGTCTAAGGTATAGTTCAAATCCAATGTTTCCTTATTGATTTTCTGTTTGGATGATCAATCTATTTTGAAAGTGAGACATTAACGTTGCCTATTATTACTGTTATTTTCTATTTCTCCCTTTACATCCATTAGTATTTCCTAAATATATTTAAGTGGTTTAAAGTTGAGTGCATGTATATTTAAATTGTTATACCCTTTTAATGAATTGACCCTTTTATCTTTATTTAAGGACTTTCTTTGTCTCTTAGTACAGCTTTCAGCTCAATGTCTATTTTGATTGATATAAGTATAGTTATCCCTGTTCTCTTTTGTTTTCTATTTGCATGTAATATCTTTTTCAATCCCTCCCTTTGAGCCTTTGTGTATTCTTAAAGCTAAACTGAATCTTTTGTAGGCAGCATCTAATTGGGTCTTATTTTTAATCCATTCAGCCATTCTATTCCTTTAATTAGTGAATTTAATCCATTGTAGATAAGGATTTACTAATATCGTCTTATTAATTTCAGGCTCTCCTTACTTTCAGGATGAATAAGGAGAAAAGAACCAGTTTCTGCCTAGATGACCAAGAAGCCTTCTTCTGACTTCCGTATGTGTGCCCTGAGCTTGTTCAGAGGCCTTTAAAATGTAGGATAAGAGGACAGTTGCAGTGGGAGTGTCATCTATACTCTCTTCAGTATCTTCAGTTGACATCAGGGTGGTTCTAAGTTGTAAGATGTTGACAACAGGCCATGGTAGCCTAAACATTGTTCTGAGTAACTTTGGTACTTCTATGTGTTGAGGATGAGTTGTTCCTCTGAAATGATCATTGAGAAGGAGAAAAAGAAGCCTATAATTTAGTTTCTATTATCAAGTTTTTCCAGGGCATTTTAAGGTGTTCAACCCCTGCCTGTTGTCTCATTCATTTATTCCCACTGGTCAAAGTCTAGACATTAGTGAGCAGACAAGATACTTCTCTCTCTATGTTCACATTAAACAAAGGGAAAGTCAAAGACACCAACGATTAAACATACACAGATCAAATTGATCACAGTCAGTGGTACATGCTATGAAGGAAAACAGACCAAGCAGTATCCACATTAAATGGGTCTGAACAAGGTCAGGAGCTTCACGGAGCAGATTTTCAGAGAGGACCATTCTGAAGAGGTACCATTGGGACATTGAATGAATGATGTGAAGGAAGTGGGGTACAATTTTGCCTGGCAGAGGGAGGTTGCAGGACAAAGGCCCAGAAGCAGGACTGAGCTTGGCAGGTGTAGACAACATGGATGCAGAAGAGTCCAGGTGGATACAGAAGAGTCAGGGAGGAGAATGTGGTTCACAATGCCCCTCTGTCCTTTCCCGAGAGGTATCATCATGGAACTCCTGGGTAAATCACAAAGGGTAGACAGGACTTGACGTTTCTCAGAGCTTCACTAGAAGATTATCCCTCCAGGGGGAAATCAACATCCAATATGCTGTTCCTGGGAGTAGGGAAGGCCAAGTCATTTAGTGTGAAATTAAATTATAACAGCAAAATTCTTTCCCCACAGTTGAAAGTCGATAAATGTTTGTCAGTGGAATGAATAGCAGCTGTTATTAATATTTCAGCTCATATTCCTTCTTGAACAAAAGGCAAATTCTTCCTCTTTCATGAGGAACTTTGGAGAGGTTTGGTTTTACATCTTTCCCTTTGAAACCTCCCCAGGTGAAAGCAATCCCTGTGCTCAATGCTCACTTCTCCCAGAGGGGCTGCTACAAGTCCCTCATTCGTTGTTCCTTGCTTTGCATAGGATCCCGCCATCCAGAGTTTCTTGGAAGCTAGCGTTGTGTTCCTAGTGTCTGACAAAAATATCTGCAGCATTAGAGTGACGAGGGATCTTGTGGTGCAAGCAGGGAGAATAAGATTTCTATTTTGGCTAGAGAAGTCCTAGAGAGACCTGCTCTGAATGCCAGAAAGATGAAAGGACACTATGCCTGTTCCCTGCTCTGCTCACTGAGTAACTCCTCCCTGAACTTCCCATGAAGTCATCTCCACATGTCAAAGGGCTATGAGACCCTCAGCAAGTCCTGCCCTGAGCAGTTTTGCTGTCATGACTCTTGTATAGGAGAAAGTCCAATGGCCTATTCAGAACACTCTCCCTCTATTCAAACCTCATCATCCATCATTCCCCAGCCCACTAACTCACCAGCCCTCTTTCTCTACTCGGTATGTAGTCTCCATGGTAGTGGGATACTTTGGCCACGTTGGCCTGGCAGCACAGCTTTACAGCAAAGGATCCAAGGCTTCCTGCAATTTGGAATTTGGAAAACAATTTGGATCAGTGTTTTTTAGGAAAAAATTCTTAATTACTGTTCTATCTAAAGGGGAGTCAAACTATAGTCCATAGGCCAAATCTGGCCTGTTGCTGTTTTTTTTAAACAGCTTTATTGAGATATAATTCAAATATTATAGAGTTCACTCACTTAAAGTGTACATTTCAGTGTTTCTTTTTTTGGCATAGTCACAAATTTATCCAACTATCACCACAGTCAATTTTAGAACATTTTCGACTCCTCAAAAAGAAATGCCATACCTTTTAGCTTGGTAGTGTCCTACCCCCTCCCCAAGTCCCTAGCCTTAAGCATCACTAATCTCCTTTCTGTCTTTATAGATTTGGCTATCTGAAACTCTTCATGTAATGGAATCATATAATCTGCATTATTTTGTGACTACTTCTTTTCCTTAGCGTAATATTTTCAAAGTTTTTCTATGTTGTAATGTGTATCAGCACTTCAGTTCTTTTTCTGGCTGAGTGTTATTCCATTGTATGGATATTCCACATTTTATTAATCCGTTCATTTGAGGGTCACTTGGGTTTTCCTCCTGTTGATCTATTATGAATAATGCTGCTCTGATCATCCATGTACAAGTCTTTATGTAGACATGTTTTCACTTCTCTTGTAACTATACAAGGGAGAGGAATTACTGAGTTATATGGTAACTCTAAGTTTAACTTTTTGAGAGACAACCCAACTGTTTTCCAAAATGATAACATCATTTTACTTTCCCATCAGCAATGTGAGATTTTCCAAATTCTCCACGTCCTCACCAACTGGTATTGTTGTTTGCAATTTTGAGTATAGGCATCATAGTGAGTGTGAAATTGTTTTATTTTTATTTCCCTAACAACTAATGGTATTGAGCATCTTTTCATGTGGTTATAGGCATTCATATATTTTCTTTGCAGAAAGATCTATTCAAATGCTTTGCCCATTCTTAATTGTGTTGTCCTTTTAATTTCAACTTGCAATAGTTCTTTGTATATTCTAAATACTGTAATCTTATCAGATATATGATTTGCACATGTTTCTCCCATTCTGTGGGTTGTCTTTTCACTTTCTTGATAGTGTCCTTTGATGTACAAAAGTTTCTAATTTTGATTAAGTCCAATTTTTAAATTTTTTTTTGTTACATGTGCATTAATTGTACAGTGTAAGAAAGTATTTCCAAATTGGAAGCCATTACTATTTACCCCAATGCTTTTCCTAAGGGTTTTAACATTTATATTTAGGTCTTTTTCTACTTTGAGTTAATTTTGTTTTTCGTATGAAATATGCTTTACATTTCATTCTTATGCATGTGGATATTTAACAATACCAGTGTGATTTGTTGGAAAGAGTACTCTTTCCCCCACTGAATTTTCTTGGAATGTAAATAAAGTTTTATTGGAACACAACAATGCTCATTAATTTACATTTCTTCTATGGCTGCTTTTGTATTACAATGACAGTGTTGAGTAGGCGTTACAAAGGCCCACTCTTTGGCTCATGCATGGGCCACAGTGTTTAAGATATTTACTATCTGGTCCTTTACAGAAAGTTCACCAACCCCTGCTAAAGAGGGACATTTTGTTAATCATATTACAAAGGGAATTCTCTCTGAAGTTTTTAGCCTCAAATCATTTCTTATATTTGTTTATTTTTTTTGTTTTACACTTAATTAAGCATGAATAAGAGATCTACTGAGGTCCAGTTTTTGCCATTTAACTGCCTGGTGACTTCCCATTTTTCCTAATCACTAGTATCTGTGGATGGATAGAATCCCGTCTCTTATTATAAGGCAGGCAGATTAATGTGTGGGTGGATTAATACATTCCTAATCCATATTTTCTGAGCGTAATGCAATGAATCTCTATTCTTTTGGAATTGCAATTTGATTTCAATTTTGATCAGAATTATGAAGATGTAACTTACATGCTACGAAATTCACCCTATTTGAGTGTTCTAGTCAATTGATTTTAGTAAATATATACAGTTTGACATCTACCATCATAATCCAGTTTTAGAATATTTCCATTCTCAAAAAACTTTCCTTATGCCTATTTGTAGTCATTCAGTGCTCTTACATCTGTTCCCATGAAATAAAACAGTGATCTGCTTTCTGGCTATATAATTTCTCCTTTTCTAGAATTTTTATGTAAATGGAATTACACAGCATGTGGTCTTCTGTATCTGACTTCTTTCACTTGGCGTATTTTTGAGGATCAACTAAATTTTATTGCTGGGTAGTATCCCTCCTGCCTCTGGTCTTCTATTGCTTACTCCAAGAAAAGATATGTAGAGAGATGCAAGAAGAAGAAGTCTTTTGTCATTCCATATAAATTTTAGGATTCTTTGTTCTATTTCTGTGAAAAATGTCATTGGAACTTTGATAGGGATCACACTGAATTTGTAGATTGTTTTAGAAAGTATGAACATTTTAACTACACTAATTCTTCTAATCAAGAGCACAGAATATCTTTCCATTTCTTTATGTCTCTCTCAATTGCCTTCAACAATGATTTTTAATTTTCAGTGTACAGCTCTTTTACCTCTTTTGTTAGGTTTATTCTCAGATATTTTATTCTTTTTGTTGCAATTGTAAATGGGGTTATATTCTTAATTTCCCTTTCTGCTACTTTGTTGTTAGTATATAGTAACACAACTGATTTTTGTATGTTGATTTTGTATCCTGCAACTTTACTGTATTCGTTTATTATTTCTAAAAGTTTTTTGGTGGATTCTTTAGGATTTACTATACGTATCATCATGTCATCTGCAAATAGTGACAGTTTCACTTCTTCCTTTCCAACTTAGATCCCTCTTAGTTCTTTTTCTTGCCTCATTGCACTGGCTAGGACATCCAACACTGCGTTCAATAGGAGTGATGAAAGTGGGCATCCGTGTCTAGTTCCTCTTCTTAGAAGGATGTCTTTCAGTTTTTCTCCACTCAGAATAATATTAGCTGTGGGTTTGTCATATATGGGCTTTATTATTTTGGGGTACTTTCCTTCTATATCCATTTTATTCAGAGTTTTTATTGTAAATGTATGCTGTGTTGTGTCAAATGCTTTCTCTGCATCTATTGAGATGATCATGTGATTTTTATTCTTCAATTTGTTAATGTGGTGTATCATGTTGATTGATTTGCAGATGTTCAACCATCCCTGCATCCCTGGGATAAATCCAACTTGATTATTGTGTATGATCCTTTTAATATATTGTTGTATTTGATTTGCTAGGATTTTGTTGAGGATTTTTGCATCGATGTTCATCAGTGATATTGGCCTCTAATTTTCTTTTTTTGTGTTCTCCTTGTCTTGTTTTGGTATCAGGATAATGTTGGCTTCATAGAATGAATTAGGAAGCTGCCTGTCCTCTCCTATTTTCTGGAAGAGTTTGAGCAGGATAGATGTTAATTCCTCTTTGAATGTTTGATATAATTCACCAGGGAAGCTGTCAGGCCCTGGAGTTTTATTTTTTGGGAGGTTTGATGACTGTTTGATTTCCTACAGGTGATCAGTCAATTCAAATTCTCTGTTTCTTTTTGATTCAGTTTTGGGAGGTTGTGCGATTCTAAGAATTTATCCATTTCTTCTAGATTATCCAATTTTTGGTGTACAGCTTTTCATACTATTCTCTTACAATCTTTTGTATGTCTGAGGTGTCCATTGTAATGTCTCCTCTTTCATTTCTGATTTTATTTATTTGTGCCTTCTCTCCTTCTTTCCTGGTGAGTCTCACTAAAGGCTGGTGAATTTTGTTTATCTTTTCACAGAACCAGCTCTTAGTTTCATTGATTTTTTTAATTCTATTTTTTAGTCTCTATTTCATTTATTTCTCCTCTGATTTTTATTATTTCCTTCCCTCTCCTTATTTGGGTTTTGTTTGCTCTTATTTTTTCACTTCCTTTGGGTTCACTGTTAGATTGCTTGAGATTTTTCTTGTTTGTTAAGGTAACCCTATAGTGCTATAAACTTCCCTCTTAGAATTGCTTTTGCTGTATCCCGTTAATTTTGGCATGTCATATTTTCATTTTCATTTGTCTCCAGGTATTTTTTGATTTCTTCATTGACCCATTCATTGTTCAGCAGCATTTTGTTCAATCTACACATATTTGTGGTTTTTCTGATTTTCGTCCTGTAATTGATTTCCAGTTTCATATTGTTATGTTCAGAAAAGATACTTGGTATTATTTCAATCTTAAATTTATTGAGACTTTTTTTGTGACCTAATAAGCGATCTGGCCTGGAGATCTTTCTCTTTACAGCCACATACTCCCTCTCTCCCCATCCCTGATCCCTGGCAAACACTCCAAAAAAAGCATCATTTAACATGTACCATTTTGAGATTGGTCATTTCACTCAGCATAACTTCCTTGAGGTTCATCTAAGTTGTGTGTATCTATAGCTCCTTCCTTTTTATTGTTTGAGTATTTCACAGTATGGATGCACCACGGTTTGTTTAACTTTTTACTCCTTGAAGGACATTTGGGTAGTTTCCTAGTTTGGACCCTTACTGATCAAGCTTATATGAACCTTCGTGTGCAAGTTTCTGAGTGAGACTGTCTTATTTCTCTGGGATAAATGCCTAAAAGTAAATTTGTTCAGCTGTATGGTAAGTCTATTTTCAATTTTCTTTTGAAGAAGATTAGCCCTGAGCTAACATTTACCACCAATCCTTGTCTTTTTGGTGAGGGAGACTGGCCCTGAGCTAATATCTGTGCCCATCTTCCTCTACTTTATATGTGGGATGCCTGCCACAGCATGGCTTGATAAGCAGTAAGCAGGTCTGCACCTGGGATCTGAAGCAGAAAACTCTCGGCCACCAAAGCAGAACATGTAAACTTAACTGCTGCATCACTGGGCCTGCTCCTATTTTCAATTTTTAAAAGGAACTTTCAAATTACTTTCCAGTTACTGTACAATTTGCAGTTTCATCAGGAATGCATGAGTGATCCAGTTTTCCTGTATCCTCATCAGCATCTGATTTTTCATTGTTTTTAATTTAGCTTTTCTGACACTTGTACTTTTTTTATTTTTAGGAAGATTAGCCCTGAGCTAACATCAACTGCCAATCCTTCCCTTTTTGATAAGGAAGACTGGCCCTGAGCTAACACCCATGGACAGCTCCCTCTATTTTATATGTGGGATGCCTGCCACAGCATGGCTTGATGATTGGTGCATAAGTCTAATATCTATCTTTTGCAGATCAAAATATTTTAACTTCAATGATACTTTTGGTATCAAGTCACCAACTCACTTTTAAACTTATTTTTTGTCAAAATAAGCATTCCTCTGGCTATTAGTGTGGTTGAGCATCTTTTAATATATGCTTTGATATTTGGTACAATTTTAAATATTAAGTATTGACTTTATAGCTATAGAAAATGAATATTTATCTCTGTTACAATACTCATTCACTTTTAGTTTGAACAGTTTAGTGAATTATCTAATGATATTCTCTGCCAATTTTCCTATTGAAATCTCTTTGCCTTAGCATTTTTGGGGGCTATCCTCATTATTGTAGATATTTTACTTTTATTTTTTCACATATACAATGATTCTCTCTTACGTATCATTTGTGTTTGATGTTGATTTTAGTACTTCTGTTTAAAAAGCTTATTTTAGGCTTACGTTTATTTCTTTTCATATTTTTGTTTCTTAGGGAATTCTTTATTCCCCTGTCTTGGTTAAACAGTCTCTCCAAATACTGAGTTAGACATATGTTTACATAAAATACCTTTTATAATTTTTATACATTTATGTTTTCACAGTCAGATCTTTTATAAATATGTAACTCATATGTGTAGCTTTTATGATGGATGGTTTGGTATATCTTCATTTAGATATATTCACCTTTGTATCATTATGCTTTATTTTCTATGCCATTCGTATAATTTTATAAGGAAAACACATCAATTATCAACTTATATTGGCTGTTTTCAATTCTTTCTACAACGTTCTTTGTAAAAATAAAATTGTTTCCATATTCTTGGTCTTTCTCTGAATGCTACTCTTTTTCTAAGCTTCTCCTATGTGTGGTTTGGCTCAGTTTTTTCCTTCTGATTAAATTTATTTCTATTTATGTTACAATTACTGGTTATGTGTTGCTTTTAATTTATATCTTTATCTGTATAAATTTATTTTTTATATCATTTTCTTGCCAATTATCTTAGCTTTGATGTCTTTTTGCTGTTTTTTCAATTCACAATCATATATTGTCTAAAACATTTTATACTATCAGAGTACATCTTTTTCAATAGTTTTCTAATTTTTCATTCATATGCTGCGTTCTGTCAGCGGACATATATCCTACCTCCATGGAATATTTGTGATTTTCAAAGTGTCATTTCTTTTTTGTTTACTTATTTTTGATAGAGTTGATCAACTAAGTTTTTTACTTGCCAAAATATCGTGTAGTTAACTTTGTCTTCATTTCCTCCAACCTATCTAGGTACATTTTATCATTGCCTTTCCCACAACCACCACAGAATTGAGCCTATGTGCTTATGGGTTGCAATTAGTGAATACTTTTCATAACTTAATTACTGGCATAAAAGTGGAAGACAGAGCTTGGATTGTGGACAATTTAAAGAGTTTGCCTCCATTTTCTTTTCTGGAATTCTCTTAATGATCAATCTCCTTAATTGTCTAATAAACCATGTAAATCTTTCCGCCAATCACCTGACTTTTCCTTTCTGCTTCTACTTGCTTTCTTCCTCCACCCAGAGTTGAAGGAGAGAACAAAGCTCAGGCATTGTTCCTGCCCTGTCATAGCAATAACGCACCAGGGTTTTAGGTGGGAATTTAACGGCACTTTTCTCCTGGCATATCTGTTCCTCTGAAATCTTTTATTTTTCTCTTCATTCTGCAGATCCACCCTGCCCTTCTTCTGCCCAGTCAGTGTTCCCCTCATACTGTTTCTTTTTTCATCAGCCTGAGAAAATGACAGGTACATCTTGGTTGTTCTTCAGACAAATCATAATCTATCTTGATGGGAACAGGAGGATCTTGCCTCTTTCCCAAGTTTCATAGAAATGCTGAAAGGAGAAAACTTAACTGCTGCTTCATTCTGTTGAGTCAATCAATGGTGTTACCTTTTAGATGCATTTTAATAGTCATTTTAATGCAGATGTATGTGTGTGTTGAGTGTGTGTGAGTGACTGTGTGTGTATGCTGGAGAAATAATTAACTATTTTTTTTTAACTTTTATTTTTGAGGAAGATTAGCCCTGAGCTAACTACTGCCAATCCTCCACTTTTTGCTGAGGAATATTGGCCCTGAGCTAACATCTATGACCATCTTCCTCTGCTTTATACGTGGGACACCTACCACAGCATGGCTTTTGCCAATTGTTGCCATGTCCGCACCTGGGATCCGAACCAGTGAAACCTGGGCCGCCGAGAAGCGGGACGTGTGAACTTAACCCCTGCACCACCAGGGCGGCCCCTAATTAACTATTTAATAAACAATTTTGGAACAATATATCATACTTATAAACAAAAAAGTGAAATCAATTTTCCAGTAACATACACAAAAATCATTTTCCAAGTAGGATTAAACTCAAATATAAAACACAAAAACTTTGAACTATGTATAAAGCAGAATATATTTAGACAATATGAGCCCAGTGTAGGAAGATCTGACCTCAGAAATAAGCATGTCTTCAACCTCAGAGGAGGAGTTTGCTGAGGACTGGAGTCTGTGGGAGGAAGGTTCAGTCACGCTGACAGGAATGCCTGCAGCCATATCAACTTGACATCCTGAGTGGAGTGAGAAATCTGCCAAGATCCCAGCCCCTGAACCATTGTGGGACCCCAGAGGTCAGAGTGGAAGAATTACAGGCTGAAAGGCTTTAGAACCAGCTTTAATCTACCAGGGTAACCAGATGGCCAGTTTACAGTTGCTTGTGTTTCTTCTCTCTTTTGCAAACACTATGAAGGATGCTGGAGACTGCGTCAGCACAAAGTCACAAATAAGTTTGAATCACACAGAAAGTATGAACACAAAGAGAGTGTGAAACCTAGAGAAATTTGAGGAAAGCCATGCCTCACTGGAAACAGGCTATATTATAATGGTTTATGGTAAGCACTTTGGAGTTAGACAGACTGAGGTCCAAATTCTGACTCTTTTAGCTAGATGTTCAACCATGAGCAAGTTACCTAACATATCAGCCCAGAGTTCCTCAAAGGGTGATTTTAAAAATCTCTCACAGACATGATATGAAGACTATAATAGAAGATTCTTTTTGTTTGTGTCCTAGGAACATGAAATAGTCTCTGTAAGTTGCAAGTATTAATCAAAAATTTATGTATTACTATTTTCATACACTGATATGGCTTGATAAATTAGAATTAAACCAAAGTATAATTAATATTAACTCTCCAGCCTGAACACCAGGATGGGAACCCCAGATGCTCAGGCAGTAACATCATCAGAAAATCATTAAAAAGTAAAAGCATACTCATGAACACTGCAATAGCGCATGTCAGTGAGTTATTAGAATTCTTCAGAGAATTCAGAATCTCCAGTTTTGAGAACTGATATGACTATGTGAAATAAATATACACAGTCTTAGAAGTTAAAATTAAATTTAAATATCATCACATTTGGTGGAAAACAGCACTATTTTATACGAAGCTTCAGATTAATCAATTATTAGTAAGGAAGACAATTTTTAAGTTATTCCTTGTAATTGAAGAGACAGTGATAGAATGCATCAAGAGATGTTATGAATTATATACAAATTATTAAGGACTTTAAGTTTCATGTATTATATCCACATGTTACAGGAAATAACAGAGGAAACATTAAAATACCATCGTATACATTTATATTTAAAATTAACTTCAGATTTACACAAAACCGATTTATGCAAAGTCTTAAGTCATTTCAAAAAATTATTCTACAAAAATCATCAGGTTTAGATATTCTAAAATTTATATTTCAAAATCATTTATCAGAAATGTAATGTCACAAACTATAAAATATTCTCAACAGCTCAAGTAACATCAGCAGAAAAATCCCTCTCAAAATTAAAAATTATCAAAAGTTATTCATGGTCTTACAGTTGCCAAAAGAGACAGGCGTCATTTTCAATTATATATGGAAAATAAATTTGCTAACATTATAAATTTTTATGTCCTAATAAATGAAACTGCGGAAAAGCAAACCAAAAAAACCTTACAATCAGTCAAGATATCACATTAATAATTATCATCTATTATACATACATATTTATTGTGTTATATAAAATTCTGACACATATATATTATTTTTGCAAGTTTATCTTGCTTATGTTTCTTTGTTTGCTATAGTCCTGTGGGAACTGGAACTCAAGCTCCACTGGGCACCAGGACCAGGTGATCAAGGGGTATCGTTAACCTAAAATAAAGAGCCAAAATGAGAGGCAGAAAGGCATTTATTTAGGGATTGAGGAAGTGCAATTCAAGGTACACATATTTAAGTAGCAGCCTAAGTAGCAGTGTCCCACTAGGGAGTAAGAGGCAAGGGCTTTTAAAGTCAAAAGACAGAGGTTTGCATTACAATGAATATTACTTGGGGTTGGCAGCAGAAAGCTAGTCTTGGCTAAACATAATTAATTGCAAAGGCTAGCTAGAGGGAAGCAAAAGTCTGTCATTGTGACAGGATGCAAGTTTCTTGCAGCCTTACTCAATTCAAAAGCTCATGTTCTGCCAGACGAGGACACACAATACCCATTTCGTTAAAGGCTTCCTAACTCCATTTTAAAGCCCCTAGACATAGGTGACCCTGTTTTATTTCACCTTTCACATTTTTCCCTTTTGATCAAGATCTTTCTCTGACAGTATCTCTGATCAACCACGGATTTGTTTAGTCCTAGATCCCTGAGATGTACCTGTCCCAGAAAGTCATGTCCCACTTTGGAGGAATTTTTTTTTCCTTTTTCTCAATGTTGTTCCAAGGAGTCTGTGTCATAAGGGTTAGGCCATACTTGAGCAATAAGGAGGCAGTCAGGAAATGAGTCTTAGGCAGTTTCTTTACCCAGTAGTTTCATCCAGTTACCTGAAAGTTCAGGTGAATAAGGCTTATTTATTATTTCAATACAGTGAGTGACCGTAATCTTGGTGTTTGTACAAGTTCTGGAGCAGATCTGGGTGAATAGTAGCACAAGAAGTTTAAATATGAATAAACATAGCAAAAGTTAAATAGTAATCATAAATAATATTTGAAGTCCTGATCTTATCCAAGCACCTATACATGAAGAAAGCCAGCTGGAAACATAGATAGGTAGCCAGGGGATGTCTTTAAAAGACATTTTAGACTGGAGAGGTCCTGTGCTATTTTTCCGTTTTCTAATTCAACATCACCATAAGAGTTGATCCAGGTACAACAGGAGGTGTTGCCTATGGCATAGATGTCACCCTGTTCTGCAAGGAGATAATCAAGGGCCATTTGATTATCTAATACACCCTTTGCTAGAGAATCCAGGGATTGTAGTTGTTGCACCATGGCTCAAGTGGTAGAATTTGTAAGTTTTTCTACCATTATGGATAAATTCTTTATCAGTGAGTCTTTATGGATTACACCAACTGAAGGGACAAAGTCTTTGCAATGGTAATCAATGGACAGTAGATGGGATATAAAAAGAGAGTTGCTAAGTCTCCCCTAAGCATGTGAGATTGCTGTTGGATTTCTTCTTTAGCAAGAACTTGAAATGGAATACTATGGTATCCTAATAGGCATTGTCCTACCATATGCCAGCTGTCTAGACATTCATAAGCCCATGGTTGCCTGTTGTAAGTACACACAAAGGTGTACCCAGAAAGGGCATATAGTATGCAACTCCTTCTAGTTCTGTAGTTGTGTCTGTGGTCAGAAGTACTTGGTAAGGTCCTTTCCAATGGGGATCAAGGGTTGTTTCTGATGATGATGCTACCCAGTCACCAAGCTCTAGACTCTGATCAACAGGATCCTTTAAATTGAAATCTGAAAAATCTTCTTTAACCTGTTGATGATGGGCCTAAACATAAGACATTAGAGACATGCAATAGGTGGTCACACTAGTGTAAGACAACAATGGATCAGCAGAAGGTTGTATACCAGTAGACATTGATCTGCCAGTGATTATCTTGTGTGGAGTGAGTTTACGTATTTTAAAGTCCAACAAACTGTTGGCAAGACCAAAAACATGCTTTAGACCACAGGAGTCTGGTCTATAGCTTCATAATAAATCTCAAATAACATTAACAGGACTAGAATCTAATATCTACAAAGGAGCAAATATAATTCCCTCTATAATTATCCCTAATATTTTTTAACCAAAGATAGTCACAGTAAAACTAATTTGCTTTTATTAAAACTTGACTGATTATTTATACAACTGAGAGATTCTGAATTTTGGAGGGATATATTAGAGAGAAAAAATAAATGTTTCATCTTTTGTCACAAAAGAATCTTACCAAAGAGAAAAGATTTCTTTAAATCTAGAAAAACAAAGCATTAAAGCATCCTCCTCAGTTCGTGTAGTCCCATGCAATTAATATTGTTCTGCTTGAATCCACTTTTCCATTAGTTTTCTCAACTTTGCCTGATGGTTGAGGGTGATAGGGACAGTGATAACTTCAAGACGTCCACAAGATTTTTATTAAGCCTCCTATGATTTGCCCAGTGAAGTGGGTGCCTTGATCACTAGAGGCTGTGGAAGGTACACCTCAAGTGGGAAATACATTTTATAGAAGTTTCTTTGCCATTGTGAGAGCATCAATTTTGTGGCAAGGAAGGGCTTCAGTCCATCTGGAGAACATACACACAATAACAAGAACATATTAATAACCTATATTAAGTGTCAGTTGAATGAAATCCAGCTGCAGGTGGTCAAAGGACCCAGAAAGAGGAGTTCTGAGGCCACTGGGAACAGAAATAGTTTCTACCATAGTGGGTGAAGGAATGTCAAAAACAAAAAATGAGGTTTTCCAAGGAGCTGAGAAGAACCAAGTAGCCATCTTGGATTTCCCATAGCCCTGAATGTTCATTTAATTTACAGCCATTGTATATCCATCTTCATTTCTCTGATTAAGAAGCAGCACGTTACAAAGATAAGAGGATGGCAAAAGTCTAGCAGTGAGAGGCTATTCTTTGCAGAGGCAGAATGAACTCCATCTACACGTTCATAGATTCTGTTCTTGCTACCATTACATGAAAATCAGATAACACATTTCCCTGATAATTAGGCTCAATCTATCTGGTGTGAGCCTCAATTTTTATGTCACAGAACATTTTATACCAAGACATATATGATTTCCAGGAATTTCACATAATACTTGAAATTTATATAGCATATACTTATAAAGATGTAACATTAAGCAGGCTTATTTTTTGTTATTTTACAATACTGCCCATGTAATTTAACATATCAAATAAGCTTAACTAGTTTAATATTTTTCTTTTGTAAGGAGAGAGAACAAATCTTTTGAGATATTCTAGGGATCCTTTGACAAATCCCAAAGTTAGTGAGAGGTCAAAAGAACTTCATTTAGAAGCTGATTTGGGGAAGCATGTCAAAAAATTTCAAATAAGAAAAAAAGTTTTGAAACACTTTCCTAAATAGGATCACACATCACTAAAAGCAATATTTAATTATCTATTTAACCAAAGTGACAAAAAGACAAATATAGAAAGTTACATAGCTGCGAAAGCTTAGCTCTTATTAATAGAAAAAACTCAGGTTTTAACATAAAGCACAGAAAATTATTTTGAGAACACATAAATTCTCTGCTTTTTAAGTAGATTACACAAAAGTCAAACAAACAAACAAACAAACTTTCATAACCTCTTTATCAAGAACAATCTAAAAGCCAAGAAAACCAGAAAACCTTGTCCTTATAACAAGGAGGAAACCAAATGCTAATTTTGCACGAGCTTACTTTGGATATTAAAACTCATTTACATTAAATTTATTCTAATCTTAGCTAATTGAACTATGCATAAAACTTCTTTTCTTAGGGTACCTTTTACATAAACCTTCTATAACTTTCTATATCCATTTTAGTTTGCCCCTTGTTTTTTTTTTTTTTAATTCAGAAGTAACCAGCTTTATTTTGGGATAAATCATTTTTTTTCTCAATAAAAACGTATCTTCATTCCTCATACTTTTTCTTACTAAATATATACTCCTTATTTTCTTTGCATATGAAGGTTTTTTCCCTTATTATTTTTGGTAGCTTTAATTATATATACTAATTAGAATTTTTAACCCTCAGAAACCTTAATGTCTAGTGAAAACTAAGAAGCAAGCAATTGTGAACTGTATGTTATACCTGTATTCTTTAGATTGGTAAATTAATGAATATATTTTATAAATTCTAGAAATATATCTCTTCATAATGCAATCTTTCAATAAAGCACAAAAACATGTTTATTAACAGACCACAATTTATCTTTTAGTTTCTTTATAGTAAGAAGGCAGATAAACCTCTGTTTAGTAATTTATGTTTTAGATTTTCTCTCTTCTGGAAATGATCTAGATAGTCAATGAATTTCCCATCATTCAATTTAATTCTGCAAAACTCTAAAGTTTAAAGTAATCAAAAGATTTTGAAGCTATTTTTAAGTACAAATACCATAACACATTGTTGTTAAAAAATCCACCTAAAAACCTTTTATCTAATTTCGTCTATTTAATTTACTTGTTCCCAATAATTATGTTTAGATTGCCTTAAAAAATTTCATGAGACATTAGACAAAGTCAGCCACCATTTTTTTCTTTTTCGGTGACAAATTTTGCAGTAGATATAACATGAACTTATTGGACTTTTAGTAAACCTAGGTAGAACAAAAGTTTTATATTTAATGCTGATAACTGAAGATATGCTGATTTTAGTTAAACTAACACACTTAAACAAGCTTCCAGTTATGTTTTTTGCTGGAGGAAGATTAGCCCTGAGCTAACATCTGCCATCAATCCTCCTTTTTTTGCTGAGGAAGATTGGTCCTGAGATAACATCTGTGCCCATCTTTCCCCACTTTATATATGGGACGCTTGCCACAGTATGACTTGATAAACAGTGCATAGGTCTGCTCCTGGGATCTAAACTGGTGAACCGCAGGCCAACAAAGCAGAGCACGAACTCAACCACTATGCCACCAGGCTGGCACCAAACAAACTTCTATGTACCAAAGATTTTTCTATATGGCATTAACTTGAAAACATTTGGATTAGTTTTATTATATTTAGCAATAATGTATATAAGTACTTAATTAAATACAACTCTTTTTAGAAATTAATTTTGTTAATACCATCTAGAGGTAGAAACACATCACACATATATTTAAGGTACATACGTATATGACAGGCACAGACACAGATCTTATAACTGTCATTTTAAGATTTTAGCCATGAACCAAAACTCACTAATTTCAAGAGATTTTCACATATTGAGGTATATGGGGTAACTATTCAAGTTCAAAACTGATTCAGCTTTTTATTTAAAAACCTGACTTATTGCCTATTAAACGTACATTTTACATCTGCTTAACCATTAAAGAGTGGACTGTTTTGAGATAAGAATGCATACTTTTCCTCCTAACCCTATTAGTAACGTCCTATTGGTAAGGCCCAGATTAGTCCCTTTCCTGTCATCATGGTAACTTTCACCTACTAATTTGCAACTGAATAGTTCTTTGAAATTTTGAGGAAAATATATCCTGGTGTGTTTATTGTATGTTCTTTGTTCTAAAAGGATATAAGACTATATGTACTGTCGACGAAAATAATCCATAACCAATCTATAAATGAAAATTTGGGTGAGTTTATTCTGAGCTGTAATCTGAGGACCATGGCCTGGGGCCTTTCTTCTCAAAGGAAGAAAGGGCACCAAAGAAGTGAGGTGTACAGAGTGGTTATATACCCCCAAGCAGGACATTTCACATATGATTGAAATGTCCCTCCTACAATAGTCATATGATTGCCCTGTCAGCACAGCGCTTGATGGACACAGCCTCCTGCTACGCCCTCTGAGGTAGCAGCCTGGGGTATGATGGGTGGTTATGTCTGAATAGAGAGAGAGTGTTCTGAATGGGCCACTGGACTTTCACTGTCCAAAGGTCATGGCAGCAAAACTGCACAGCTTAGGACTGGCTGAGGATATTACAGCCCTTTGACATGTGGAGATGAGCTCATGGGAAGGCTAGCAGGAACTACCCAGTGGGCAGGGCAGGGGACAGGTAAGGTGTCCCTTCTTCCTTCTGTCATTGAGAGCATATTTCTTAATGGCTTTTCCTGCCCAGACAGAAATGTTACTCTCTCTACCTGCTCCTTTGGTCCCTGAGCACTCTAGTCCTGCAGATGCTTTGTCAGATACTCGGAACACTGCTAGCTTCCACGAAGCTCTGGAAGACGGGGTCCTGTGCAAAGGAAGGAACTACCAACGAGGGCGTTGGAGCAGCCCTTCTGGGAGAAGTGAGACATGGGCAGTGGGACTGCCTTCTAGGAAAATTTCAGAGGGAAAGAGATAAAACTAAACCTCTCCAAAGTTCCTTTAATTCTTGGAAGAGAAAGCAGTGCCTTTTCGTCCAAGATGATAATAAGCTTTAATATCAATACCAATTGCTATTCATTCCATTGAAAAAGGTTCATTGAGTTTCAAATGTGAGGCAAGAATTTATTATTATTATTTAATTTAATACTTAGTGACCTGACCTCCTCTACTCCCAGGAGACTCATGTGGGATGTTAACTGTTCCCTGGAAGGATCTTCTAGTGAAGATCTGAGGAATGTCAAGTCCTGTCTGTCCATCATGATTTATCCAGGAGTCACATGATGACACTTTCAGGGGAAGAAGAAGGGGAGGTCTTGAATCACATTCTCCTCCCTGAGTCTTCTGCATCCACCTTCACCCTCTGTTCACTGTTCACACCTGGGAAGCCCCCTGCTGTATCTAGCCTTTTGTCCTGCATGCTCCCTTCAAGAGGCACGCTCATACCTCAGGTCTGGCATTGCAGTTCCTTCTCATCATTCAGTCAAAAGCCCAATGGCACCCCTAAAGAGAGATCTTCTCTGACCACCTGCTCTGTGAAGCTCCCCTGCCTATTCATACTCATCTATAGCACACATTACTTGGTCTAATTTTTTTTCATAGCATGTGTCACAGACTGACATCAATTTAGCCTGAACATGTTTAATTGTTGGTGTCTTTGACTACTCTCAGTAGAACGTGAAGATGAATAGAGTGGTATCTTGTCTGCTCACTAATGTCTAAGACTTTGGCTGGTGGGAATAAATGAATGAGACCATAGGCAGAGGCTGAATACTTTGAACTGCCCAGGACAAACTTGATAATAGAGAAATTAATTGTGAGTTACTTTTTCTCTTTCTAAATGATTATTTCAGAGGAACAACTCACCCTCAGCACATAGTAATACCAAGATTTTGGGACAATGTTTAGGTCACCATGGTCTGTTGTCAACATCTTCCAACTTAGTGCCATCCTAATGTCACCTGAAGATGCTAAGGAGAGGTCAGATGACACTTCCATTGCAACTGTTGCCTTATCCTACATTTTGAAGTCCTAGGAACAACCTCAGGGCACACATACAGAAGTCAGTAGAATACTTCTTGCTGCCCTAGGCAGTAAG
The DNA here is from genome assembly GCF_037783145.1 of Equus przewalskii. Taxonomy (NCBI): domain Eukaryota; kingdom Metazoa; phylum Chordata; class Mammalia; order Perissodactyla; family Equidae; genus Equus; species Equus przewalskii. The sequence continues at coordinate 16,123,554 of NC_091844.1, forward strand.
TGGATCTGCTCTTCTTGTTCATCCTGAGAGTATGGAAAGGATGAAATTAATAAGAAGATATTAGTAAGTCCTTACCTACAGGTAAATACTTTAAATGTAAATGGATTAAAACCTCCAATTGAAGACATAGAGTGGATAAATGGATCAACAAAACAAGACTCAACTAAATGCTGCCTACAAGAGATTCAGTTTAACTTGTAGGATACACATAGACTCAAATGGAGAGATTGAAAAAGATATTCCATGCAAATGGAAAACCAAAGAGATCAGAGATAACTATACTGATATCAGTCAAAATAGACTTTAATCCAAAAACTGTAATAGGAGATAAAGAAAGTCATTATAAAGTGATAAAAGTATCAATTCATCAAAAGGATATAACAGTTTAAATACATATGCACCCAACATCAGACTGTCTAAATATGTTTAGGAAATACTAACAGGTATAAAGGGAGAAATAGAGGATATCAATTATGGCTAGGTACATTAATATGCCACTTTCAAAATCAATTGATCATCCAGACAGAAAATCAATAATGAAGCACTGGACTTGAATTATACCTTAGACTAAATGGACCTAATAAACATATACAGAACATTACACCAAAAGCAGTAGAAAAAACATTCCTCTCAAGTGTACACAGAACATTTTCCAGCATCAATGATATAAGTCACAAAATGAGCCTTAGAAAATGTAAATGATTAAAATCATACCAAGTATCTTTTCTGACCACAATGGTAAGAAACTGGAAATTAATAAAGAAGGAAAATGCAAAATTCATAATTTTGTGGAAATTAAACAACACACACCTGAACAATGAATGACTCAAAGAAGAAATCAAAAGAGAAATCTAAAATATTTTGAAACAAGTATAAATGAAAGCACAACATATCAAAATTTATGGGATGCAGCAAAAGCAGTGCTAAGAGAGACATTTATAGTCATAAATGCCTATATTAAAAAAGAAAGATCACAAATAAAAGACCAAATTTTATACCTCAGGGAACTAGAAAAACAAGGACAAACTAAGCACAAAGTTAGCAGATGGAAGGAAATAACTAAGATCAGAGCAGAAGTAAGAAAACACAGACTAGAAAGACAATAGAAAAGATCAACAAAACTAAGACTTGTGTTGCTTTTTTGAAAAAATAAAATTCACAAACTCTCATCTAAATTAACTAAGAAAAAAGAGAGAAGACTCAAAAAGGTAGAATCATAAATTAAAGAGCAGATATTACAAATGATACAACAGAAGCAAAAAGGGTCACAAGACACTACTAAACACCATTATATAGCAACAAATTGGACAGCCTAGACGACATGGATAAATTCCTAGAAACATACAACCTACAAACACTGAATCTGAAGAAACAGAAAATCTGAACACACAGACAATGTGTGAAGAAATTGAAGCAGTAAGCAAAAACTTCCCAACAAAGAAAAGCCAAGGACCAGACAGTTTCAATGATGATTTCTACCAAACATTTACACAGAAAAAAACACCAGTTCTTCTCAAACTCTTCCAAACAATTGAAGAAGAGAAAATGCTCCCAAACTCATTCTATGAGTCCAGCATTACTCTGACACCAAAGCCAGAGAAAGAGACTACAAGAAAAGAAAAATAGGGGGCTGGGCCAGTAGTGCAGTGGTTAGGTCCACACATTCCACTTCAGTGGCCTGGAGTTTGCCAGTTTGGATCCCAGGTGTGGACCTACTCACTGCTTGTCAAGCCACGCTGAGGCAGGTGTCCCACATATTAAGTAGAGGGAGATGGGCACAGATGTTAGCTCAGGACCAATCTTCCTCAGCAAAAAGAGGAGGATTGGCAGCAGATCGTAGCTCAGGGCTAATCTTCCTCAAAAGAAAAGAAAAGAAAAAAAGAAAAGAAAAATAAAGGCCAATGTCCCTGATGAATATAGATGCAAAAATTTACAACAAAATACTAGCAAACCAAATTCAACAGTACCTTGAAAGGATGGTACACTATGATCAAGCGGGATTTATCCTTAGGATATGAGGATGGTTCATCATACACAAATTGGTCAATATGAAATACCACATTAATCAAATTAAAGACAAAAATTATGTGATCATCTCAATAGATGCAGAAAAAATATTTGGCAATATTTCAACATACTTTCAGCATAAAAATTTTCAAAAAATTGGATATAGGAGAAACGTTGAGTGGATTTGACTCTTAGCAACCCTGCGTACAATAGAGTGGAACCTTGCTTAGTCTTCTAGAACCATCCTCTCACATTCCGGTGCTACAGTACACAGTGCTCCACTGCTATTCACAGGGTTTCCATGGCCAACTTTTTCAGTGGTGGGTGACCAGGTCCTTCTTCCCAGTCTGACTTAGTCTGGAAGATCCGCTGAAACCTGTTCACCATGAGTGACCCTGCTGGTATTTGAAGTGCCAGTGGTGTAGCTTCCAGCATCACAGCAACATGCGGCCACCACAGTATAACAACCAACAGGCATGTGGTGTGACTCCCTAACAGGGAAATCTACTCAGCCTATCGCAGTGAGAGCAGCAAATCGTAACCACTAGACGACCAGGCCTGGCTATAGAAGGATGTACCTCAGCATAATAAAGGCACAAATGACAAATCCAGAGCAGTGTCATCCTCACTGAAACACTGAAAGCTTTCCCATTGTTTTTAGGAACAAGACAAGGGTGCCCACTATCACCATTCCTATTGAACATAATACTGGAAGTCCCAGCCAGAGAAATTAAACAAGACAAAGAAATAATAAAAGGCATCCAAACTGGAGAGGAAGAGGTAAAACTGTCTCTGTTGGCAGATGATATGAACTTATATAGAAAACCCTAAAGATTCCATTAAGAAGCTAAGAGAAATTTTTAAAAAATTCATTTAAGTTGAAGGATACAAAATCAACATTAAAACCAGTTGTATCTCTGTACAATATCAAGAAACTACCTGAAAATAAATAATTTTAAACAATCTTATTTACAATAGCTTCAAAAGAATTAAAATGATTAGGAATAAATTTAAGGAGTTAAAAATCTGTACACTGGTTATTATTAGATAAGGATATAAAAAATTGAAGAATACACAAATAAGTGGAAAGTTATTCCATATTCATCGATCAGAATAATTAATGTTGTTAAAATGTCCATATTACCCAAAGCCATCTATGAAGCCAAAGCACTCTCTATCCAATTTCCAAGGACATTTTTTACAGTAACAGGAAAAACAAGCCTAAAATTCACATGAAACCACAAAAGATTCTGAATAGCTAAAGAAATCCCAAGAAAGAACAAAGCTAGAGGCATCACAACTCCTGATCTCAAACTTTATTACAAATCTACCGTAATAAAAACAGCATGATACTGGTATAAAAATAAATACAAAGACCAATAGAACAGATTCAAGAACTCAGAAATAAACCGAGGAATATATGGTCAACTAATATTTGACAAGGGAGCCAAGACTACTCACCAAGTCAAGGATAGTATCTTCAGCAAATGGTGTTGGAAAAAAATGGATAACCACAAGCAGGGAAATGAAATTGGACCCCTATCTTACAACACGTACAAAAAAGAACAAAAATGGATTAAAGACTTAAATATAAGACCCAAAACATTCCAACTACTAGAAGAGAACATAGGGAAAAGACCCTTAACATTAGTCTTGGCAAAGACTTTTTTGATGCGACATCACAAGTGCAGGAAACAAAAGCAAAAGTTCGGTAGTAGGACCACATCAAACTAAGAAGCCTCTGCATAGCAAAAGAAACAATCAGTGACATGAAAAGGCAACATAAAGATTGGAGGAAAATATTTGCAAACCATCTGTCTGATAAAGAGTTAATATCCGAAATATATAAGGAACTCATAGAACTCAACAGCAAAAAAACAAACAATCAGATTTTTAAAATAGGAATATTTTTCAGCCATAGAATAGTAGGAAATTCTGTCATTTGTGACAAAATGGATGTATCTTGAGGGCACTATGGTAAGTGAAATAAATCACAGAAAGACAAATACTGTGTGATCTCACATATCTGTGGAATCTAAAAATACCAAACTCATAGAAACGTAGAGTAGAATGGTGGGTGCCAGCGGCCAAGGGATGGGGGAAATGGGGAGATTCTGTTCAATGGGTAGAGACTTTCAGGTATCAGATGAATTATTTTCGGGCGTCTAATGTACAACATGGTGACTATAGTTAGTTGCAATGTATTGTAAATGAAATTTACTATGAGAGTAGACTTTTAATGTTTTCACCATAACAACAACAGGGACAAAATAGTAATTATGTAAAGTGAAGGATGTATTAACCGACCTTATCATGGTAAACATTTTGCAATATATACATGTATCAAATCATCACATTGTTCACCATAAACCTACACAATGTTACATGTCAATTATGTTTCAATAAAGTTGGAAAAAAAAGAAAAAGAAACAAATCACCAATTCTAACTCAAGAAGAACTAGATAACCCAAATTTTCTTATATCTACTGAAGTTGATTAAATTGAGATTTTAAAATCTTGAAGAACAAAAAAAGCAATACTCCAGGGCTAAATATTTTCACAGGCAAAGTTTACCAAACATTTAGGAAATAAAGTTACCAATATTCACAAACTGTTCCAGAAAATAGAAGAGGCAGAAACACTTCCTAACTTATTTGATGAGGAAAGCATTACTCTGATATTAAAGCCAGACAAAGATTTTGGGAGAAATGAAAGCTATAAACTGTATCCCAAATAAGCGTAGATATAAAAATCCTTATCGTAATAGTAGGAAAGAGAATCCACGAATATATCAAATACAATAATGCATCGTGACCAAATGAGGTTCATCTTGATAGTTCAAGGCTGATTTAGGATTTGAAAATCAATCAATATAATTCACCATATTTCACAGCATAAAGAAGAAAAAGTAGCAGTCAGGGAGGTAGAAGAAGAAAGTAGAATAAATTATGTCATAAGCCAAAGAATCAGACTTGCAAATGTAGAACATTGATAGCACATAAAGGGAACTAAATCTTTTTTTTTACGTGTATTTATTTTATTATTTTTTTTATTGAGTTAATGATAGGTTACAATCTTGTGAAATTTCAGTTGTACCTTAATGTTTGTCATTCGTGTTGTAGGTGCACCACTTCACCCTTTGTGCCCCCCCTCCACCCGACCTTTCCCCTGGTAGCCACTAAACTGTTCTTGGTCCACATTTTTAAATTCCTCATATGAGTAGACTCATACACAGATTATCCTTCTCTAGCTGGCTTATTTAACTTAACATAATTCCCTCAAGCTCCATCCATGTTATTGCAAATGGAATGATTTCTGTTTTGCAGCTGAGTAGTATTCCATTGTATATATGTACCACATCTTCTTTATCCATTCATCTGTTGATGGGCACTTAGGTTGCTTCCATGTCTTGGCTATTGTAAATAATGCTGCAATGAACATTGGGGTACATAGAACTTTTGGGATTGCTGACTTCAAGCTCTTTGGATAAATACCCAGTAGTGGGATAGCTGGATCTTATGGTAGTTCTATTTTTAATTTTTTGAGGACTCTCCATACTGTTTTCCATAGTGGCTGCACTAGTTTGCATTCCCACCAGCAGTGTATGAGGGTTCCATTCTCTCCACAACCTCTCCAACATTTGTTACTATTAGTTTTAGATATTTTCGTGATTCTAATGGGTGTAAGGTGATATCTTAGTGTAGCTTTGATTTGCATTTCCCTGATGATCAGCAATGATGAGCATCTTTAAAGGGAACTAAATCTTGATGAACAAAAACTAAACCTTGGTGACGGTGCACTTAATCTTGGTGAACTTGGCAGAGAGTTTTTAAAACTATATTTGCATGGTATCTCATTTAATCATTTTCATTATCTGAAAAACGGTGTAATATATAACTTTTCATATGTAAGTAAAGTGAGGCACAGAAAATAATTCTATTTTATATTTTTGCTAGTCATAAATCGGGAAAATGGATCTGAACTCATACCTGTCTTCTTCCAAAACTAACATTTTTTATTAGCAACTAGTGTTTCACAAGCCTAGCTGAACTTTAGTCGTAAGAGTTTTGTGAAAAATATGTTTTCTCCAGACATAAACTCATCTTATAGATGAGCTTCCCAGACATGAGATGTGGGAATGAGAATTTTTACACCTCATATAATTCTTCTATTGTCTGAAGTACCAGTCAGCAAACGGGCATTTAAAGACCACTTTTTCACCACAGTCCCAAAGACACAAGAATCACAATGGTACCTACTAAATGTTTACCCTTTGTCATTTACTTAGAAGAGTATCCTAACATGCTGTGCACACAATAAATATAATGATTATAAGTGTGCAAATAGGAAATTGAGCTCCGGCAAGAAAAGGATGGAAAACAGTCCATTGGATTTCAATTTCAAAGCCAGTAGGTGACCTATTATTGATAGAACAAAGTCATGGAGATGGTTGCACACATTCCCAGCGTTAACAAGGCTGGCTGCTGGAAGCATCACGGGCTATTATTGCAGAAAAAGGCTATCCAGAGGAGGTGGAATATGAGACCAACATTTGGAAAATAGCTATAACCAAGAGGAATGGAATAGAGGAAAGGATCCAGTCTGGAGCAAAGGCCATGAGGTGAAAATGCAGAAAGTCAGACCAGGAGACACTGACCAGGACAGCATCTGGGAAGTGGTTGACGTAGAGAAGTAGACCAAGGTCTGATGAAGAAGTGACTGCAAACAAGATACTGAGCACTGAAACTTGGGAGGCTCCCCAGCTAAGATAGTAACAGGAACAGGGTTATACAACAAAGGAATGAAAGGGGAAAGTTCAGTGTCATCAGGCCCAGGGCAGAGGTAGGTGATCCATGAGGGTGTGAAGCACCCTGGTCCCTTCTCCACAAGATGCTGTTGAAGCCATGATTGGCTCAGTAATATGAACCCCTCTGTAGAGACAACACAGATTCATGTGTTGCAAAAAATCTTGAACGTTGTTGAGAAGTGTCCATGGCAGGTCATTTTACAGAGTCTTCATAGAGTGTCTTCCTTGTGTAAGAGACGCAGAACAAGATAATCCATTCAATATTCCCTTGAGACTTGCACATTCTTCCACAATTAAGTCAGAAAACGTAGCCTCTCATACAGCTAAGGGAGAAACAGTTTCAGGAAGGAAGCAGATGCTGCAGCAAAGACTCCCTGACCCATGGGTCTGGAGAGGAGGTTTTTGTTCGAGCCTGAAGCACTGTGGGAGGATCATTATAATCCTGCTGACAGTAGTAAACTGCCACATCACCAGCTGCCGATGGTGAGAGAGAAATCTGTTCCAGACCCACTGCCACTGAATCAGTCAGGGACCTGTGGCCCGGGAGGATGCCCAGTAGATGAGCATCTTAGGAGCCTGGCCTGGTTTCTGCTGGCACCAGGCTAAGTAATTCTTCTGGTTGGAGCTGTATAAAAGACTCTGGCTGGACTTGCAGTTGATGGTGACCCTGTCTCCTACAGACACAGCCAGGGAGCCTAGAGACTGAGTCATCACAATGTCCCCACAGACACCTGCAATCAGGAATGGACAGGGACTATACATTGCATCACTAATATATTAAAATATATGTCTGAAAATGTAGGTTTCATCACTTATCTTATAATTAGACTGATTTAGATGTTTCATTCTGCATATAAAAATCATTCTCCAATTTTCCAAAGATATTTCTTTTCTAAACCTCTCACCTGAGACCCAGAGCACCAGGAAGATGAGGAATTGGGCTGTGGCACCATGTTGCTGCTTGCTGGCCCGTCTGACTCACTCAGGCCCCATCTCCAGGAAACCCCATTAATAGAGTTCTGAGCAGCCAGCCTGGTACCAGTGTTGACTATGCAAAGCAGCAGAGAGTATGAGAGCAACAGCTCCTGTTCAGTGAGTTGTGAAGACAAATAACGGAAAGAAGGAGACAAAAATCTCCTTACCCAGGAAATGTGATTGTAGGCCTACAGGAGACCTACAAATAACCTAAAACTATAGTTTCAATACAGTTCAGCAAAATTCCCAAATGTAAAATATTTTTAATATCAAATCTGCTCTTTGATACCAGTTGAATTCAACTTGAAAACATAATTTATAAGAGAATAAGTGTAATTTTGAGTATGTATACAGAACTTATTTGAAACATAAATATGTCAGTATATGAAAAGCACTCATGTCACTGGATAGAAGGAGGATAGGGTGCACAGATTTATATCTCTATCTCAGATTCTTGTTTGAATTTTAAATACATATTTGAAGTTCTTCATGGACATCTCATGAGCATCTCAATACATCCAAACCAGACCTCTGATATTTCCCTCAACACAAACACTATCTCAGAAAATGAATCACCACATACTTATGAACCACCCTTCTCACTGATCTCTAAGTTACCTTCTCAAATATCAGTTAAAGTCCTCTCAAATTCCTGTCACCAACTGATCTAAGGTGTCACAGCTCCTCCTGGGGGTAAGAGGTGAAATATCTTTAGCTCCTGATCTGTGATAGAGCAGTTCTTTATTTATTCTTATTGCAAATCAAAAGTAATTATAAAATTATATAAATAACAGTATCATAACTCTCCTAGGCATAGGGCATTTGGATAACTCCATCAGGACCCTTGACCTCACAGAACTTTCATTAATGGGAGCAGCAGACAATAAAAAAGAAATAACATTTTTGCTGCTACTCCTCTCATATTCCTTTGAGATCTATCCCATGAAGCAATGTGCTTACTCAGGGTGAATGGGACAATGGGTGTCCAGGTCCATTTAGCATATCCTCATCCCTCAGCATAAACAGAGTTGGAGCAAGGGGGAACAAATTGGTCCTATTGGTTAAAAACTTGTGCTTCTTAAATAACTAACTTAATTGTAATCTCATTAATTGCCAGGTATCCAAATCATCTTCTAATCACGGTCCATGGACTTTCAATTCATCATTTCCCTGCAGATGAAGCCACCCAACACACAGATCAGTAACAAGAATCAATGCTCTGTCACTACATACAAAAATCAGCTGGATCCAGTTTTAGCAGAGCATTTTAAATAAGTTTAATATTCATTTCCAGTGAAGCTAATCTTCTGCTTCACCCTTCTCCACTTTTTCTTGGAAAGTGATTTTTCCTGAGCTAAAGGAGAGAAAGGAGTCTTTATCCTCTACATCTCTTGGATTTAAGGCGACCCCTCCTTGAGGTGCTTCCTTATCTTTTCCTTCTCTAATCTTTAGCTCAGACCTATGATTGAAGATGGCAGAGTTGACATTTGTGCTCTGTCTTCCAAAGCATCTATTTTGCCATTTGAAACCTCTCGACTACTATTTGATAGACTGATTTGGGGAATGCTGATTTCAAGCCAATTCCAGGGATGAAATGCAGGACAGAGGACTAGGCTTTCAGAGAAGCCATCTCCTTGACTGCAATGATCTTCAGTGACCTGTAAAAGGATGGTTATTGCCTAAGCTTCACCACATGGAGAGGATCTTAGAAACCTGACAGAATGTGAGGAATGGACACATATAGGATCAAGGAGCACATAATCCCGGGATCTGTTGGCATCCATGCTAAAGTTTCTCATAATGTGAATCTAACACAATGGAGTGCAGACTTGAGAGATAGGAAGACATTGGATCTTGGTGATACAAACGAGCCACTGGATTCAGCCTTTCTTTCAGCCTGCCACTCTGGAGTTTTCTTTTGTTTAAGTACTCTTCCATTCAGTGCAGGGTACACTGAAGTTTCTGCTAATTGCAACTCAAAATTTGCCAAATGATGCTCCAGTTTTGGGGGGGTTTTGTTTGTTTTTGTCTTTCCTGAGGAAGTTTCATCTTGAGCTAACATCTATTGCCAATCTTCCTCTATTTTGTGTGTCGGTTGCTGCCTCAGCAAGGCCATGAGTGGTGTAGGTCTGTGCCTGGCCACTGAAGTGGAGCATGCTGAACTTAACCACTACACTACCGGGGCTGGCTCCTCCAACACTCCAGTTTTAAAGAATTTTATTTTGGTAATATAATTGGAAACATCACCATTTTATTTTTCACCCTAAAATGTCACGTCCCAGGAAATGTAAAATAATTGTTGTTTAAAATATATTTGTTCTTATCCTGGAGAACTCTAGTAATATGTAGGCCAAATACTGTATATATCAGTAATTTGGGAGGAGGAAGTTTACTATTTCATAAGATTGTTAAAAATCATTTTAATTTTAAAGCATTAAAAACCCTTAATCTGAAGTCTACATTCATTTTTTATATCTTAATCACAACCAAGAGACAGAACATGATTTTACTGAGGAATGAGAATAGAAGACAGGAAGGATTTGAACATACACGCACACACACACACATATGCTTCTTAATAAAAATGATAGTAGCAAAATGAGTAGCAGCAATGGTCTGTATGTTTTAATTAAACAGATGATCACATGTATTTCACAATTGATTTGTCATCATAAATTAGATCATCTTTATTTCCTAAACAGGAAGAATTCTGATATTAATGGAAATATTTAAAATGCATTTTGATAGCAAAGTTATCAAAAGGCATTGAGTAACATTTAACAATATGAGTCAGTCCTTTAGCCGTCATCAACACATGTGACTCCAGGACTGCTGTGCATAGATGGGCTTTCCTCCTCTGTGTTGTAGACACAGGTTCTCTCTCTTTGCAGCCAGCACATGAAGGCTTAGGGACTCCTTGGTCTTGTTATAGTAATAGCAGAGCCAGCTTTGTCTCATCTTCCCTGTCCTCTCTGCAACTCACAGCAATTCTCCAGATGGTATGGTCTTGATCTTCAGCCCACATAGAATTCATTCTCAGAGGGCCTTGTTTGATCCAAGGTTTATGAAGTTTATCCTAATCCAGGCTCCAATTCCAGGGGCAGCAATTCTCTTTAGCTACAGTAAGAAACTGGTGTTTGTTTACTTATTTATTTATAGATAATCAGGTCTAGCATCACTAATTAAAGCTTTCATGGCAATAAAATAAGAGGGGAGGAGCTGGCCCCATGGCCTAGTGGTTAAGCTCTGCAAGCTCCACTTCGGCGGCCTGGATTTGGTTTCCAGCGTGAACCTACACCACTCATCATGGGCCGTGCTGTGGCAGTGACTCACATAAATAGTAGAAGAAGATTGACATAGATGTTAGCTCAGGGTGAATGTTCCTCAGCAAAAAAAAAAAAAAAAAAAAAAAACAGAAAGAAACAAGGAGGAAAGAAAGTAGAATATAAAAGTCCCCAAACAAGAATAAGGTGCATTCCACTAGTTCAGTGGATAGTAAAGAGATCTATGGGCCTTGGTGAGGCAGATGCTGAACCATGTGGGGGCATCCTGCTTTAAATTTGAATCAAAACTAGTCCCTGCCCCCAACTCTGCAAATGCTGGAGACTGGCCATGGCTGACGTGGGAGGGAGTGTCCCGTGGTTGTTTTAATTAGCCCCAAATTTCTACTGCCCTACTTGTTAAACACCCAGCTGGCTTCCTCTGGAGCTGGGCATCTTATTAAGCTGCTAATTTCCACCCCTCCCTTCCTTCAGCTTCCTTGCACCTCAATAGCCACCAGCCTGATGGAAACAAATAGCCAACTGGATAAATAATGTCGAAATCAGCAGTAGTTTCATCATGAGTTCTACTTTGCTGTGTTTCTCAGAATAAATATGTTAGAAGGCGTTTTCGGTTATAAATATCTTTCTTTGCAGCAAGTCACAATGTTCTAAGATTTCCTTATTTTTAAAGGTAAATTTCCTTGGGCAAACCCCAAGTTGAATTATTTTATGAATTGTTAATAAAGCCAGAAGATTTTTCTCTTTTTTTCAAGAGTAAAAAGTATATTTCATGGTAAGTTAAAAAAAAAAAAAGAGAGAGACCTAGGGTTTTGGACAATGATGTGTGTGTGAGATACACAGCCTTTAAGGAACATGGTTTTATCTCTGTGCATCTGCAATAAATACCTTGTTCATTTAATCATCATAATGATGGGTCAGGAAATTCCAAAATGATTTACAGTAACTTTAGGATGATCTTGAGAACTGCTTTTAATATTTTTTAAAAAAATGTGAAACAATTTCACACAGAAATATTGCAAGTAAAGCATCAAGTAGCCGTTCTCCCTTGAACCATTTGAGAGTAGGTTGAAGATCTGATAGCCCCACCCTCTAAGACTTTACTCTGAATTTCCTACAAATAATACATTCTTCTACATAACTCCGACACAGTTGTGAAATCAGCATTAATACATCAACCTGTCTAGTCCTCAGGTCCATTTCAAGTTTTGACAATTGTCTCCCAAATGTCTGTGGTAACAAAAGGACCTGGTCCAGAATCCCTTGTCACTTTTAGTTGCCTCTTTAGTCTCCATCAGTCTGGAACAGTTCTTCAGTCTTTCCTTGAATGACATGACCTTGTTCTTTGGAAGGTTACACACCAAGTTATTTTGTAGAATGTCCCTCAAGAAACCAAGTTCTGATCACGATGGGCGCTGATTGAGATTTTATTCCATTGCTTTTAATCTAGGGAAAATTATCTATCTAACCATCTATCTATCTATCTATCTGTCTATCTATCCATTCATATCTATATCTGTATACAAACATGTGTTTACACTAATATCTGCAACTGCAATCCTAAAGAATAGTTTGTTCTGGTAATTTCATTTTCCTTATTTGCAACTCCTTTAACCAACAGTGAGAATCTTGGTTCTAATTATTCTTTTTTTTTTTAATTGAGTTAGTGACAGGTTACAATCTTGTGTGATTTCAGTTGTACATTAATGTTTGTCATTCATGTTGTAGGTGCACCACTTCACCCTTTGTGCCCACCCCCCACCCCACCTTTCCCCTGGTAGCCACTAATCTGTTCTCTTTGTCCACATTTTTAAATTCCTCATGAGTGGAGTCATACAGAGATTATCCTTCTCTAACTGGCTTATTTCACTTATCATAATTCCCTCAAGCTCCATCCATGTTGTTGCAAATGGGATGATTTTGTTCTGTTTTGCAGCTGAGTAGTATTCCATTGTATATATATACCACAACTTCTTTATCCAATCATCTGTTGATGGGCACTTAGGTTGCTTCCATGTCTTGGCTATTGTAAATAATGCTGCAATGAACATTGGGGTGCATAGGACTTTTGGGATTGCTGACTTCAAGCTCTTTGGATAAATACCCAGTAGCGGAATGGCTGGATCATATGGTAGTTCTATTTTTAGTTTTTTGAGGACTCTCCATACTGTTTTCCATAGTGGCTGCACTAGTTTGCATTCCCACCAGCAGTGTATGAGGGTTCCATTCTCTCCACAACCTCTCCAACATTTGTTGCTATTAGTTTTAGATATTTTTGTCATTCTAATGGGTGTAAGGTGATATCTTACTGTAGTTTTGATTTGCATTTCCCTGATGATCAGCAATGATGAGCATCTTTTCATGTGCCTATTGGCCATCCGTATATCTTCCTTGGAGAAATGTCTGTTCGTGTCTCCAGCCCATTTTTTGATTGGGTTGTCTGATTTTTTGTTGTTGAGTTGTGAGAGTTCTTTATATATTATGGATATTAAGCCTTTGTCAGATATATGACTTGCAAATATTTTTTCCCATTTAGTGGGTTGTTTTTTTGTTTCAATCCTGTTATCACTTGCCTTGAAGAAGTTCTTTAATCTGATGAAGTCCCATTTATTTATTCTTTCTATTGTTTCCCTTCTCTGAGAAGACATGGTGTCTGAAAAGGTCCTTTTAATACTGATGTCAAAGAGTGTACCGCCTACGTTTTCTTCCAGAAGCCTTATGGTTTCAGGTCTCACCTTTAGGTCTTTGATCCGTTTTGAGTTTATTTTGGTGAATGGTGAAAAAGAATGGTCAATTTTCATTCTTTTACATATGGCTTTCCAGTTTTCCCAGCACCATTTGTTGAAAAGACTTTCTTTTCTCCATTGTATGCACTCTGCTCCTTTGTCGAAGATAAGCTGTCCATAGATGTGTGGTTTTATTTCTGGGCTTTCAATTCTGTTCCATTGATCTGTGCGCCGGTTTTTGTACCAGTACCATGCTGTTTTGACTACTGTAGCTTTGTAGTAAGTTTTGAAGTCAGGGATTGTAATGCCTCCCGTTTTGTTCTTTTTTCTCAGGATTGCTTTAACAATTCGGGGTCTTTTGTTGCCCCATATAAATTTTAGGATTCTTTGTTCTAATTCTGTAAAGAATGTCATTGGGATTCTGATTGGGATAGCGTTGAATCTGTGGATTGCTTTAGGTAGAACAGACATTTTAACTATGTTTATTCTTCCAATCCATGTACATGGAATGTATTTCCATGTTCTTATGTCATCATCCAATTCTCTCAGAAAGGCCTTGTAATTTTCATTATATAGGTCCTTCACTTCCTTAGTTAAATTTATCCCGAGGTATTTTATTCTTTTTGTTGCCATTGTGAATGGTATTGTGTTCTTGTGTTCTTTTTCTGTTAGTTCATTGTTAGACTATAGAAATGCTACTGATTTATGCAAATTGATTTTATACCCTGCAACTTTGCTGTAGTTGTTGATTACTTCTAAGAGTTTTCCCATGGATTCTTTGGGGTTTTCTATATACAAGATCATGTTGTCTGCAAACAGTGAGAGTTTCACTTCTTCCCTCCCTATTTGGATTCCTTTTATTCCTTTATCTTGCCTGATTGCTCTGGCCAGGACCTCCAGTACTATGTTAAATAAGAGTGGTGATAGAGGGCATCCTCGTCTCATTCCTGTTTTCAGGGGGATGGCACTCAGTTTTTGCCCATTGAGTATGATGTTGGCTGTGGGCTTGTTGTATATGGCCTTTATTATGTTGAGGTAGTTTCCTTCTATGCCCATTTTGTTCAGAGTTTTTATCATAAATGGCTGTTGGATCTTGTCAAATGCCTTCTCTTCATCTATTGAGATGATCATGTGGTTTTTATTCCTCAGTTTGTTGATGTGGTGTATCACGTTGATTGATTTGCAGATGTTGAACCATCCCTGTGTCCCTGGTATGAATCCCACTTGATCATGATGTATGATCCTTTTGATGAATTGCTGAATTCTGGTGGCCAAAATTTTGTTTAGAATTTTTGCATCTATGTTCATCAGTGATATTGGCCTGTAGTTCTCTTTTTTCATGGCGTCCTTGTCTGGCTTTGGTATCAGCGTGATGTTGGCCTTATAGAACGTGTTAAGAAGTGTTCCATCCTCCCTAATTTTTTGGAATAGCTTGAAAAGGATAGGTATTAAATCCTCTCTGGAAGTTTGGTAGAATTCCCCATGGAAGCCATCTGGTCCTGGGGTTTTATTCTTTGGGATGTTTTTGATTGCTGTTTCAATCTCTTTCCTTGTGATTGGTCTGTTCAAATTGTCTACTTCTTCTTGAGTGAGCTTTGGGAGATTGTAGGAGTCCAAGAATTTATCCATTTCCTCTAGGTTATCCATTCTGTTAGCACAGAGTTTTTCGTAGTATTCTCTTATAATCCGTTGTATTTCTGCAGAGTCTGTTGTTATTTCTCCTCTTTCATTTCTGATTTTGTTTATTTGAGCTTTCTTCCTTTTTTGCTTTGTAAGTCTGGCTAGGGGTTTGTCAATTTTATTTATCTTCTCAAAGAACCAGCTCTTTGTTTCACTGATCCTTTCTACCGCCTTTTTCGTTTCAATCGTTGAAAATTTCGTTTCAATTTATTTCTGCTCTGATTTTTATTATTTCTCTCCTTCTGCTGACTTTGGGCTTTATTTGTTCTTCTTTCTCTAGTTCAGTTAGGTGTAGTTTAAGATTGCTTATTTGGGATTTTTCTTGTTTGTTAAGATGTGCCTGTATTGCGATGAATTTTCCTCTTAATACAGCTTTTGCTGTATCCCATATGAGTTGGTATGGCATGTTATCATTTTCATTAGTTTCCAGGTAATTTTTGATTTCTTCTTTAATTTCTTCAACGATCCATTGCTTGTTCAGTAGTGTGTTGTTTAGTCTCCACATCTTTGTGCCTTTCTCAGCTTTTTTCTTGTAATTAATTTCTAGCCTTATAGCATTATGATCAGAGAAGATGCTTGTTATTATTTCAATTTTTTTAAATTTGTAGAGGCTTGCCTTGTTTCCCAACATATGGTCTATCCTTGAGAATGTTCCATGTGCACTTGAGAAGAATGTGTATTCTCCTTTTTTTAGGGTGAAGTGATCTATATATGTCTATGAAGTTTTAGTTTTTCATTTAGCTCCACTATTTCTTTGTTGATTTTCTGTCTGGATAATCTGTCCATTGATGTGAGTGGGGTGTTGAAGTCCCCTACTATTATTGTATTGTTTTTAACATCTTCCTTGAGGTCTGTTAATAGTTGCTTTATGAACCTTGGTGCTCCTATGTTGGGTGCATAGATATTTATAAGCGTTATTTCTTCTTGATGAAGTGTCCCTTTGATCATTATATATTGTCCCTGTGTATCTCTCTTTACCTGTCTTATTTTGAAATCCACTTTGTCTGATATAAGAATTGCAATACCTGCTTTTTTTTCCTTGCTATTAGCTTGAAGTATGGTCCTCCACCCCTTCACTCTGAGTCTGTGTTTGTCCTTGGGGCTGAGGTGTGTTTCCTGGAGGCAACAAATTGTTGGATCTTGTTCTTTAATCCATTTTACCACTCTGTGTCTTTTTATTGGAGAGTTCAATCCGTTTATATTGAGAGTGATTATTGATGTATGTGGACTTAAAGCTGTCAATCGGTTGCTCATTATCTGGCTTTCCTGCTTTTCTCTTCCTGTGTGCTTTATCGTACCCATTTGATACTTATGCTGGGTTTCTTAGATTTTTGCTTATTTATGTTTTGTGGCTCTGTTCTGTTGTTTAGTTTAGTGTCTACCCTGAAGTTTGTATTTAGAATCTCGTGTATAATATAGTCTATTTTCTGGTGGTCTCTTACTTACTTGGCCTAGACTAATTTAGTCCCTTTGCTCTTCCTCTCCTAAATTATTCTTTTCACTTCTTGTTCCAACTTGTGTTATGACTTTGCAGTTAGAGTGATAAGATTGTCTTTGCTTTGGTAGTTTCCTTACCTTTATCCTAACGCTATAGTTGAATATTTGCTATCCTATTCCGGTTCTATTTATCTGTCTCCCTACTCTGTGGTTTATGACCCCTTTCTCCCTTTTTTCTTTTTTCAGGTATGAGAGTCTTCTTGAGGATTTCTTGTAGTGGAGGACTTTTGGTTACAAATTCCTTTAACTTTTGTTTGTCTGGAAAAGATTTAATTTCTCCCTCATATCTGAAGGATATTCTTGCTGGATAGAGTATTCTTGGCTGAAGATTTTTATCTTTTAAAGCTTTGAATATGTCACTCCATTCTCTCCTAGCTTGTAAGGTTTCTGCAGAGAAATCCACTGAAAGTCTGATAGGGGCTCCCTTGTAGGTAATTCTCTTATTTCGTGCAGCCCTGAGTATTCTTTCTTTGTCATTCCTTTTTGCCATTTTTACTACTATATGCCTTGCAGTAGGTCTTTTTACATTGACAAATCTAGGAGATCTGAAAGCTTCCTCTATACACATTTCTCCCTCAATCCCTAGATTTGGGAAGTTCTCTTCTATAATTTCATTAAGCACACTTTCTGCTCCATTTTCCTTTTCTACATTCTCAGGAATTCCTATGATCCTTAAATTCTTTCTCCTCATTGAATCTGCTATCTCTCTAATACTTTCCTCATTCCTTTTAATCCTTAGTTCTCTTTCTTCCTCTGGAGCAATTCAGTCTGTCTATCTTCGATTATGCTAATTTGCTCTTCTATGGAGTCTACCCAGGCATTCAGGGAATCCATATTCTGTTTTATCTGGTCCATTGTGTTTTTCATCTCTAGTAATTCTGTTTGATTCTTCTTTATAATTTCAATCTCTTGTGAAGTAACTCCAGAACTCGGCTTGTTTCTCTATCTTTCTCTCTACCTCATTGAGTTTTTTTTTATTATAGCTGCTCTGAACTCATTTTCATTTAGTTTACCTAATTCCAAGTCCTCAGGACTTAATTCTATGTTTTTATTGTTTTCCTTCTGGTCTGGGGCTTTTATAAATTGCTGGATGGTAGAGGAGCAGTTTTTTCTCATGGTGGTAGAATTCGGTTGCAATTACCGCCTGTCGCTACTAGATGGGGGTTGAAAGCCGCGTGTTCTGAGCTCTCCGCCTTTGGGCAAGATGTCAGCGCCCAGTGCGCTTTGCCGGGACGGGGGCGGGGGCGGGGGCGGTTTCTCTCTCACACCAATCTGGATTGATCAGTTCTGTTCTCTGGTCTCCTGTCCTGCGTTTATGGGGGTCCCCGCGCACGGAAGTTTTCCCCCGTCAGCGGGGTTTCCACTCTACCAGCGGGAGGAGTCCTAGGTGATCCCCTGGTCGTGCGGCCCCTCCCCGGCTCCTTCCCAACCCACGCAGCGATCCCGGTTTCTAGGGGATGGAGCGATGTTCTCTCTTACCCCGTTCCAGCTCCTCTGAGGTGGGCAGTAGGGGCTCCGTCTTCTGTCTTTTGATACTGTAGGTCTCTGAGTCCTGGCATTAAGTTCATTAGCTGAAATTCAGGTGTTTTTTTTTTTCAGTCCTTTGTTGTACTTTGGAGGGGAGAGATTCCTGGGTCAGCTCACCCCGCCATTTTGCTCCGCCTCCTCCACCTTGGTTCTAATTATTCTTAATGCATTTACTTCTGTAATCAACAACCCCTCACAGATAAAACCAATCTCTTCTTGTCAATCTCAGCTACAGTCCCCTTGAAGACAAACACACACACACACACACACACACACACACACACACAAGCACACTCTCATATGCTTTGATTAGGTCTGATATTCCTTACCCAGCCACCACCACTTTGTGTCCCTAGCATGATTGCCCATCTCATCCAGCCTGGGGTCTGAATACTACACTGAGCCCTGCCACCCAGGTGAATACCCTCCTCCTCCTACACCAACTAGGACATCTGTACTGGGCCAACAGAGTCACTCATATGTGGGGCCACCATCCTCACCACACTCCAGCTTCAAAATTCCCTACTGAGCTTCCCCTCCACCACACGTGGATGGTGTTTCTACATTGTGTGGGCTCCAACACCCTGTCCACATCTTCCAACCTCTCCTTCCTGCTTGGTCTCTTCTCACCCTGCTTATACACTAGTGACTTAAACATTCATGACATGCTTCTCTAGGAACTAGAAGATACACAATGATGGAGAAATGTCCATGCTTAGGCAACATAGTAGATCCAAAGGTGCAAATGACAACTTGGTCTAGGGAGGAACACCGCTTCTGGAAAGAAGCTCCATTAAGAGAGATAAGCACAAGCAATAACATGAGTCAGGTACATGAAGCATGGATATATACATATAATGGCATGAAGGGCTGAAAGGTAGATGACACTTTTCAGATGGGGGAGGGAGAAAATCCCTAATAATGGCTGGCATAGATGGAAATGATAAGATAGAGAAATCAGAGATGGAGGACAGATCGCTTAACTAGAGAGACATTAACAATGCCACATACACAGTGCCTGGCACTTACTTACAAGTCACATCCCTGCATTTTTCTTTCTTTTTGTTGCTCTTAAACCTCATCAATTTCTGGATGGTAGGGCTGATGATTTACCACACCAAGCACTTCAGGGATTCAAGGCAAGAGGAAATTTCTTTGGCCTCAATAAGATGCACACAGACCAAATGAAAGAACCTCGTAAAATTTCTTTCAGGTTCTGGGGTTGCGCCCATGCCCAACAAACACTATCATAGATGTAGAGGTAGGAAGAGAAGCATGTCATGAACTTTGAAGAGAGTGAAACAACATTCCACTCACTGGACAATATATTATTCTGTCTTGTGGTCCCCAGCGAGAAAAATGATCTCTGCAGGCAAATTTATGCTGCCTTGGCTGGACTTGGACACCTGGGAAATTCTGTGCTGGGTTATTGAGACAAGCCAAACCTGTAGCTGTGCCCAGCCCAGACCCATCCCCTGCTGCTTTGCATGTTTCCAGAGCACAGTCCAATACCCTGAGGGTTACCAGTAGGCTGGTCACACCATGGGCAGGAGTCAGTGCTATTCAGGACATAGCCTGGACATGAGGGCCCCCGCTCAGCTTCTCAGCCTCTTGTTTCTCTGGCTCCTAGGTAAGGAAGAAGAACACTAGGAATTTACTTACATTGTTAAAAACTGCCTCTTCTTCAATGCTCATTGCTGAATAACCCTCAATGTCCCCATGTGTCTGAGATGTGAACACTGCCACAACACTGTGTGGTCAGTACTACCTGTTTCTTCAGTGAAGTCCTCTTATAGCATGATTAACAGTGTAGATATTTGTTTTTATGTTTCCAATCTCAGGTGCCAAGTGTGAAGTCCAGATGATCCAGTCTCCCTCCTCACTGTCTGTATCTCTAGGTGTCAGAGTCACCGTCACTTGCCGGGCATGTTAGGGCATCAGCAAGTGGTTATCCTGGTCTCAGTAGAAACCAAGGAAAGTTCCTAAGCTCCTGATCGATGTGGCATCCAGTTTGCACACTGGGGTCTCTTCGCAGATCGTGGTTCAGCGGCAGTGGATCTGGCACAGATTTCAGTCTCACCATCAGCAGCCTGGAGCCTGAGTATGTTGCAACTTACAACTGTCAACAGTATAACAGTAACCATCCCACAGTGTTACAAGCCAGAACATAAATCACCTAGGGAAGCAGACCCGTGAGGCTGGGCTGCCCCAGCTCGTAGTCTTATGCTGCCTCCATCTGCTAAGATGCTAAAAGCTTGTTTCAGACACAGCTATGTTTACAAAGTCACTGGAAGATTGTGGTAGAAGAGGCAGGGAGAGTCCTGTTCACTCTACATCTGTTTCTCCCTCCTCCACCCCAACAAGACACATGATGTTACCTCTTCTAATTTAATAAAGGACCGAGATAATAACACCTGATGAGTGTGGGTTATGTTATCAGTCTGGGAGCATACAGCAAAGGAGAAATCACTCTAGATATTCCGAGTTTGAATTGTTTTCATACAGAGAATTAAAGTGTAAGCTACAACCTTCCAGAGGTCTAGGGTATGGTAGTCAGGGAAGCCGATACCAGAAATGGGTGATTCCTTGGTGCTCCCTCAGAAGTGAATAACAGTAGGTCTGGGACAGATTTCACCCTCACAATCAACAGTCTAGAGGCTTAAGATGCAGCATATTATTACTGTTAACAACATAAGAGCTTACCTCTCAAGAGTGACAACCCTGAACAAAGTACACTCATCAATTTATTTCCTCCTGCCAAAATGGCTGATTATAAATAGAGCAATCTGGTAAAAAGCTCAGTGGAAAGCACTTGTAATTACTGCTTTCTCCTGTCACAGAAGCCAGGCACTGGAATCATACACCCTTCTTTGGAATTTTGGCTCTTCCACTTTATAGCTGTGTAAATTCAGCAAGTTGCTCAAACATTCTTCCCTGGTTTTCTTTCATCTCTAATAAAGAAAAATAAAGAAATAACTGAACCATATGGCTGTTATAAAAATTAAATAAATTAATACTTATAAAGCATTTATAATACTGACTGGCAAACCTAGTAAATAATAAATATTAGTTATCATAATCATTTTGCTTCACCTTGTAAATATGTAGATCCAATACTTTCCACCAAATGTTTTTATTTCAAATTATTTCCTAAATTAAGATTTTTTTTCTCAAACTGTCACTTTGATAAGTGGTGGAATAGCTTATTTCAAACCAAATTGCCAGATATAAAAAAACTGGACAAATTATGACAACACACATTTAAAGGCATCAGAGAAGGATCATGTAATAATATGACTCCATTTTGTATATCTCATCTCTAACAGCTTGCAAAACACACCTCCTGCTTTCCCTTCTGCCCATAAATATGCAACTGCCAGTGGGTCATTCAAACTTCACAAAACCCAAGCAGATATGGGAAACTTTTCCCCAGTTCCTCTCCCAAGCAACTGTAAAGGGCCAACCCTCTGCCTCACTCAAGCCAGCTCTAACCAGCTTGTGCCCACTCTGCTCTCCTCAGGATTCCCTTGTATGAGTAAAACATCCTCGCAAATTCTCTTATCCTGTGCAGTATCAACAAACTCAACATGATACCTATTAGTTGGGAAAGTGTCCATCTCACCTCCATGGGGTGACAACAAAACATGCCAAGCGAACGAGTATTTGAGGAACCTACAAAAGAAAAAGGGAAACTTTGAGAGATGAATCCTACTTTTCTTTCTTTAGGGTCCCTCAAGTCATTTCCTGGATCAGAAATAGCTGCTCAGGAGTTAAAAATCTGAATGAAAGGAGATGGTGAGAGGCCTCAAAGTCAAGTAGAGCTTTTAGCAATCTTATATGGCCAGAGGCAAAAATTAGTCTCCAAGGGCTGAAAAGGAAGAGGGATGCTGCTTAACAGCAAGGCCTTCAGTGAAATCCTGGAAGAGCTACATCCCAGGAGGCATCGCTCCTAGGTCTGCTAAGGTAATTATTTACTTGATGGATATGCATATGTATACGCATATGCATTTTCCTTACCTCCTGAGTCCATTGACTGAATAACACCTTATGGTTGATGATGCGGGTGAATAAGGTTCAATTTAAGTCCAGCTGCAACTTATTCAACTGTGTATAGGCCATAGGTCATGGTCATAGCATCCTCCAAAATTAAAAAATATCAATGAATGACACCACGGTTATGTGTGACATGGGCTGATTATTCATTAGCCCATCAATATGTCTTATTTAAGGGGAAAGAGTGCATGATTTTAGGTGAGATGGCCCTGAAGTAAGAACCAGATGCCAGATAAAGTTCATGTCTGGAAACCCCCACATGTTATGGGCCTGGAGTAAGAAGAGGGATATGTTTGTGGAAAGGTTGCCGATTTCTCGAGGGTGGTGTTTAATCACTGAACGTAGGTTATCATACACATGTTGACAGGAAATGACTTGACTTAATGGGGTACGTCCAATCAAGAATAATATCTACAATATAATATCAACTATTAGTTAGTGGTAATGGATATTCATGTGGATGTAAGGTTTATGAATGATTAATCATTATATGTATTATGTAAAATCCATAGTGTAATATACATGCTTGTATGCATGGAGTAAATAATGTAATGTGTGATTAAATATACTATGGGTTATGTATGATATGTTATTTGCATGTCCTAATAGATGTGATACAACACTGAATGCACGGAGTACATGGTGCTAAATTGAATTCTATTTCCTTTTTTAAATACTGACACAGCGCTTGATAATAATGTTTCACTGTTCAAGTAAGAATTTTGAAATCATACTTATTTACTCAGGCATTCAAAATCAAGGGCATAAAAAAGGAAGCAGAAACAAGCCCAAAGCATTTGGAGATATTGGGGAGTACCTAGATGGCATGTGATTAATTGACTAGTGACAAGATGGAGTATTTCTATGGTGAGACAGAAACTATTCAAAGTAACCAAATAGAGATTCAAACAACGTGGTTAAAACATAAAGAACTTAATAGATGAGTTTAACAGTAGATTTGACAGAGCTGGAAAGTAAAATGATGAATAAGAAGAAATGTCACAAGCTTAGAGTAAAAAATGAATGGAAATCATATAGATGGGCATAAAATGCACATGGAATATAGTGAAAAAATCAAATGTGCGCATAACAAGTTCAAGAAGAGAGTGTGCAGGCAGAGACAATGTTTGAGGAGAAAACACCTGTGAAACTTCCAAAACTGGAAATTTCTGATCTAATCAGTGTGATGACAGACTGGTCTCTAAATAAGATAAAGACCTGAAATAAAAAGGTGCTGAACACACTAATCATCAGGGAAATGCACATCAAAACCATAATGACGAAGACTGTAACTAAGAGGAGGATGTTGGAAGCGATGTCAGGAGACGCCCATGTGTCTTGCAAGTCTTGGGTTCTTTTTAAAAATTGGATATATTTCAATATAAATCAATTTTTTTAAATGGCTCATAATGTTTGTCCATTACCTTGTACTTCTTTCTCTATTATTTTAGGATCCAGTGGGGATATTATGATGACTCAGATTCCACTCTCCCTGTCTGTCATCCCTGGGAGCCGGCCTCCATCTCCTGTAGGTCTAGTCAGAGTCTCCTACATAGTAATGGAGACATCTATTTGCAATGGTTCCCACAGAACCCAGGCCAGTCTCCAAGGCACCTGATCTATAGGGTATCCAATCAGAACTCTGGGGTCCCAGACAGGTTAAGTGGCAGTGGGTCAGGGACAGATTTCACACTCAAAATCAGCAGGGTGGAGGCTGAGGATGTTGGAGTTTATTACTGCTCTCAAGGTACACAAAGTCCTCCCACAGTGGTACAGCCCTGAACACAAACCTTTCTGCTTGGCTTCGACCAGCTGCCCAAGTTCAACACTTGTCTGGTGAGCAGGCATAGCAGGTTCCTCGAGTCTGCGTAGGAGGAAGATGTTGGAGAATTGCAGGGGATAGATTGTTGCTGAGGGCTCTGGAGCGTGAGTGCCTCGGCCACACTTCAGGCATCCCGTTTCTGTCCAGCAGAATCACAGAATGGGAAGCCCATGACAGCATGGAGTGGGAATTGTCATTTCCCCAACTCAATAACTTTACTCAAAAATAGCTTTTCATTTTACAAATTATAAAACTAATAGTAGAAACAAAATAGAAATTCTGAAATCATCCATATCCTTGCCACAATGAAAGAGCTCCTTTTTCTTTTTTTAATTTTAAAGTTAATGTTTATTCTGTTTAAAATCAAAATTCCATCTGAAATTTTTAATTACCTTATTTTATCACTACGCTTTTTTTCCCGGTTTTATTGAGATATATCACTGTATAAGTTTAAGGTGTACAGCTGAATGGTTTGACTTATATGTATTTTGAAATGATTACTTCAATAAGTTTAGTTAGCATCCACCTCTCCCCTAGATACAATTGAAAGAAAA
Source organism: Equus przewalskii (assembly GCF_037783145.1). NCBI lineage: Eukaryota > Metazoa > Chordata > Mammalia > Perissodactyla > Equidae > Equus > Equus przewalskii. The sequence continues at coordinate 16,148,483 of NC_091844.1, forward strand.
AGCAAAAAGAGTAAAAAAAATTCCTTGTGGTGAGAACTCTTGGGATCTACTCTCTTAACAACTTTCTTATATATCATACAGTAATGTTAACTACACTCATCATGTTGTACATTACATTCCTAGACCTTATTTATATTATAACTGGAATTTTGTACCTTTTGACCACCTTTCTCCAATTCTTCCTCCCCCCACCTCCTGTCTCTGGTAACCACAAATCTGATCTCTTTTTCTATGGGTTTGTTTTTTTTTTTTAAGACACCACTTATAAGTGAGAACAAACAGTATTTGTCATTCTCGGACTTCTTTAATTAAGAATAAACACGTGAACTTAAAGAGCATTGTTTAAGTAAGTGTTAGTTGCTGATGTAGTGGAAGCATATTTATATATTTTTCTACATTATGAGGATGAAAGGCAGAGGAGGATTACCACTCTCTCCTGTTTGTTCTCTTCATTTGTCTTTATTCCTTTTTAATCACAGGTACTTGTGGTGACATTGTGGTGACCCAGTCTCCAGCCTCTCTGTCTGGAGCTCCTGGAGAGAGTCACCTTCATGGCCAGTGAAAATCTCAAGAACACTGGTGGGAAAACCTATCCAACAGAAAAACCGAAAACCTAAGCCCCTCTTTTACCCACTTTCCAAGATACACTATGGGATCCCAGCCCAGTTCAGTGGCAGTAGCTCTGACAGAAATTTCACCAGCACCATCAGTAACCTGGGGGCTGAAGATGCCACTAGGTACCACTGTAGGCAAGGTACCTGCTTTGGTCACTGTGTGAGGAAACCGACTGGTCAGTTGCCCATTCTCTGAGGTCATTTAAATCAGAGCAGAGACAAAAGAATTCAGGTCTAGGACCACCTACTGGGGTTTAATCAAGGATCAGCCACTTACATTCTAAAAATACTTGAAAGTGTACCTTTTAACTGATAATGCCCTATATTTATTTTCAGCAGTATGAAGGTTGAAAAAATTTCTTGTCTTAAAAATACTCAAGAGAAGAGGTATCTGTAAATCATATAGGAAAGATGAAAAAACAATTTTCCAATTTAAACCTAGGCTGGAAAACATGGAGGCACAAAATTTGAAATCACTCACTTTATAGAGACCTTGGGGTATAATTTTCCACATTTTTAGAATATATTAAACCCATTGTGTCATTATGTTTCAATCTCAACCTAAAGTCAGTAGTCATAGGTAAGTGCAATATGTGACAAGGTGAATAAAATGGTAACAATTTTATATCTCATCCAATTCATTTTGTGATTAAGCATCAACAGTATTGTTTTCCATCATTTCATTCCCTTGAATTATATATAATTGTTATCCAGTTGTTTTATTTTACCTAGCTTTCTATTTAACCCTACAAGTTAGACATAGCTAGTTTTATTTATGATTGTCTAACTAAAACATATTTACCAACATGTTTATCAATAACTTTGCTTAAAGTAGACCTTTCTCCTATAAGTCCTTCTTCCTGACATACATTCTTTAAAAATCCTTTTGGTGAGTAGCTATTGGTAAAACACTCTCCCATTTGACTTGGGAGATGTGTGTCAAAAAACATCTTTATTTTCCCTTGTTCTTGAAAGATAATATTGCTTGGTATAAATATGTAGATAGAAAATAGCTTTCTTTTAGAATATCAAACATAGTATTTCATTATTACTAATGACCAAATGACTGGGAATCTAACTGATGCCCTTTTGTAAATAAGCCCTTTTCTTTTTTTTCTACAACTACTTTTAGGTTATTCTCTTTGCTTTTGATATACAGGAGTCTGGCAAATATAAAGTTACCTGTTTATTTCTTTTTTTTATTATGGTAGGAATTTATTAGTGATCGTGAATCTATAATTCATCAATTTTTCCAACTTTATTGAAGTAAATTTGCAAACAGAAATTGAATATACTTAGGTGTACAGTATGATGATTTGATATACATATATGTTGTAAAATGATAACCACAATCAAGTTCATTAACATGTCCGTCACCTCATGTAGTTATCCTTTTTGTTGTGTGTGTGATGAGAACGTTTAAGATCTACTTTCTCAGCAAGTTGAAAGTATACAATACAGAAATATTAACCATAGTCACCATGCTCTACCTTAGATCCCCAGAATTTATTTATCTTATAACTGAACATTTTTACTCTTTGACCCAAATTACCCCCATTACCACCACCCTCCACCCCCTGACAGCCACCATTCTATTCTCTGGTTCTATGAGTTGGACAATTTTTAGATTCTACGTTTAAGTGAGATCATACAGTATTTGTCTTTCTGTTTGACTTATTTCACTTAGCATAATGTCCTCCAGGTTCAACAATGCTGTCACAAATGGCACAGTTTCTTTCTTACGACTGAATGATATTCCACTGTGTGTATATACCACATTTTCTTTATCCATTCATCCATCAACAGACACTTACATTGTTTTCATATCTTGGCTATTGTGAATAATGCTGCAATATACATGGGGATACAGATATCTCTTTGAAAAACTGATTTTACTTCCTTTGAGTACATACCCACGTGGGATTGCTAGATCATATGGTAGTTCTATTTTTAACTTTTTGAGGAATCCCAATACTGTTTTCCATACTGGCTATAACAATTCATAGTCTCACCAACAGTGTAAAAGCGTTTCCTTTAATCCACACCTTCACCAGTACCTTTATAGCTTGTGTTTTGATAAGTAGCCATTCTAACAGTTGTAAGGTGATATCTCATTGTGGTTTGGATTTTCATTTCCATGATGATGAGTGATGTCGAACATTTTTTTCATAAAATTGTTGTCCATTTGTACGTCTTCCTTGTAAAGTTTCTATTTAGGTTCTTTGTCTATATTTAAAAGTATTATTTGTTTCTTTTACTTTGAGTTGTATGAGTTCTTTATATATTTTAGATATTAACTCCTTATGGGTTTATTTCTGGGATCTCTGTTCTACTCCATTGGTCTGTGTGTCTGTTTTTATGCCAGTACCATGCTGTTCTGATTAGTATAACTTTTTAATGTAGTTTGAGATCCAGAAGTTTAATGCCTCCAGGTTTATTCTTCTTTACCAAGGGTACTTTGGTTATGTGGGGTCTTTTATGGTTCCATACAAACTTTAGGATTGTTTTTCTGTTTCTGTGAAAAATACCATTGAAATTGTGATAGAGATTGCATTGAATCTGAAGATTGCTTTGGATAGTATGGACATTTTAACAATATTAATTATTCCAATCCATGAACATGAGATATTTATCCATTTATTTGTGTATACATAGATTTCTCCTATCATTGGTTTTTAGTTTCCAATGTATAGTTCTTTCAATTCCTTGGTTAAATTTATTCCTACATGTTTTATTCTTTTTGATGCCATTTTAAATGGGATTGCTTTCTTCATTATTTTTTCGTATAGTTTGTTGTAAATGTATAAACATGCAACTGACTTTTATACATTAATTTTTTTCCTGCAACTTTACTGAATTCATTTATTAGTTCTCACATTTTTTGTGTGGAGTCTTTAGGGTATTCTATATATAAGATCATGTCATCTACAAATAGAAACTATTTAAATTCTTCCTTTCTGATTTGGATGCTTTTTATTTTTTTCTTGCCTAATTGCTCTGGCCAGGACTTCCGGTATTATGTTGAATGGAAGTGGTGAGAGTGAGAACCCTGGCTTGTTCCTGATCTTAGCAGGAAAGCATTCAGCTTTTTGCTGTTGAGTGTGATGGTAGCTGTGGCCTTGTCACATATCGCCTTTATCATGTTGAGGTACATTCCTTCCATATTCAGTTTGCTAAGAGTTTTTATCATGAAAGGAAGTTGTATTTCCTCAAATGTTTTTTTCTGCACCTATTGAGATGATCATTTGATTTTTATCTTTCATTTTGTTAATGTGATGTATCTTGCTTACTTGTGCTTATGTGCAAGTACACCATGCTTGCATGCCAGGGATCAATCCCACTTGAATGTAGGGTATGATCCTTTTTAATATGCTGTTGAATTTGGCTTGCTAGTATTTTGTTAAGGACTTTTTGCATCTAAGGGCATCACTGATATTGGCCTGCAGTTTTCTTTTCTTGGAGTGTCCTTATCTGGCTGTGGTATCAGGGTAATGCTGTTGTCGTAAAATGAACTTGAAATTATACCCTTCTTATCAATTTTTGGAAGAATTTAAGAAGGATTTGCGTTAATTCTCTGAATGTTTTGTAGAACTCATCTGTCAATCCATCTGGTCCTTGGCTTTTCTTTTTTGAGAAATTTTTAATTCCTGCTTCAACCTCCTTATTTATTATTGGGCTCTTTAGATTTTCTGTTTCTCCCAGATTCAGTCTTGGTAGGTTGTATTTCCAGGAATTTATCTATTTCTTCTATGTCATCCTGTTGCTTGGTATATAATGAGTAACAGTAGTCTCTTTTTATCCTTTCTCTTTCTGTGGTATCTGTTGTAATGCCTACTCTTTCATGTATAATTTTATTTGAGGTCTCTCCTTTTTTCTTGGTTAGTCTAGCTAAAAGTTTGTCAATTTTGTGTATCTTTTTAAAAAACTAGACTTTTTATAGTGTCTCTTTTGTTTACTTCTTTTTTAATCTCTATCACTTACTTCCTTCTTCTAAATTTGGACTTGATTTGTTCTTCTTTTTCTAGTTCCTTGAGGTATAAAGTTAGGTGGTTTATTTTAAGTCTTTCTTTTTTTCTTAATGTTACTGATTATTTAAACTTTCCTCTTAGAATTGATTTTGCTATATCCCATAAATTTGGTATGTTGTGTTTCCACTTTGTCTCAAGACACTTTGTGATTTCCCTTTTTATTTCTTCTTTGACCCATTTGTTGCTCAGGAATGCGTTCTTTTAATTTTTATAAAAATTTGAATTCCAATTTTTCTCCTGTTACTGATTTCTAATACCATTGCAGTCCGAAAAGATGCTTGATAAGATTTCAGTCTTCTTAAATTTAAGTCTTGTTTTATGGCCCAATATACGATCTTTCTAAAGAATGTTTTATGTGAATGAGAAGAATGTGTATTCTACTGCTGTCAGATAGAATGTTCTATATATGTCTGTTAGATCTATTTGGTCTACAGTGTTTTTCAAGTCTACTGTCTCCTTACTGATTTTCTGTCTGGATGATCTACCCATTGTTGGGAGTGGTGTATTGAAGTAACTTCCATTATTGTATTGCTGTCTATTTCTCCCTTCACTTCTGTTAATATGTTCTTTCTATATTTATTTGCTCCAATATACACATATATTTTCAATTGTTATATTCTCCTGATGAATTGACTATTTTATCATCATATGGTGACCTTCCTTGTCACTAATGACAGATTTTGACTGAAAGCCGATTTTGTGTGGTACACATATAACCACCCTGCTCTGTTTGGTAACCATTTCCATGACATTTCTTTTTCCATCCTTTAACTTTCAACTGTGTGCATTGCATTAAAGCTAAAATTAGTCTCTTTTAGGTGGTATATTGTTGAATCTTCCTTTTTTAAAAAAAATATCCCTTCAGCCACGCTATGTCTTTTGATTAGAGAATTTATTCTACTTACATTTAAATTACTTATTGATAGATAAGGATTTGCTATTGCTATTTTGTTGTTTTCTGATTGTTTTGAAATTTCTTCCTTTCTCTCTTGCTGTCTTCCTTTGTGATTTGTTGTTTTTTTTGTCGTGGTGTGCTTTGATTATCTCTTTATCTCATGTGCATGTACTAGAGTTTTTTTCTGTATGGTTACCATGAGTTTACAAAACATATCTTATAGTTATAATAGTCTATTATAAGCTAATAGATAACTTCAATCACATACAATAACTTTATACACTTCTCACCACTTTTTTGTTATTGATGTCATACTTTATCTTTTTGTATTGTGTATTAATTAACAAATTATTTTAGCTATAGTTATTTTTAATACTTTCATCTTTTAACTTTTATACTAGAGCTAAATGTGGTTTACACATTACCATTATAGTATTGGAGTATTCTGAATCTGTCTATATATTCACTTTTATCAGTAAATTTTATAATTTCATATGTTTTCATGTTGTTACTTAACGTCCATTTGTTTACACTTGAAAAGATGCTTTTAGATTTCTTGTAAGGCGGGTCAAGACTTGATGACCTCCCTCAGGTACTCCCCTCTCTGCCCTGGGAATGTGTTTATCTCACCTTAATTTCTGAAAGACAGCTTTGAGGTATATAGTATTCTTGATTGGCAGGGGGTTTTTTTTCCAGCACTTTGAATATATTATCCCAGTCTCTCCTGGGCTGCAAAATTTCTGCTGAGAAATCCACTGATAGCCTTATGGAGGTTTCCTTGTACATGAGTCATTTTTATCTTGCTGCTTTCAAATTCTCTGTTTTTGATGTTTAACAGTTGGTTATAATGTGTCTTGGGGCAATCTTCTTTGAGTTGATCTTGTTAGGGTCCTTAGTTTCATGAATCTGGATGTCCATAACCCATCAAAAGTTTGGGAAATTTTCAGCCATTATTTCTTTGCATACACTTTCTGCCCCTTTCCTCATTCTCTGCTCTTTCTGAGATTCTAATAATGTGTAGATCTGTTTGCTTGATGCTATCATACAGATTCTGCATGTTTTCTTCACTCGTTGTCATTCTTTGTTCTTTTTGCTCTTTTAACTGGTTAGTTTCAAATAACCTGTCTTTGAGTTCGCTGATTCTTTCTTTTAAATGATCAAATCTGTTGTAGAAGCTCTCTTGATTTTTTCAGTTCTGTCATATTCTTCAGCTCCAGAAATTCTGTTTGGTTCGTTTTTTATGGTTTCTATTTCATTGTTAATCTTCTTATTTTATTCATGTATTGTTTTCCTGATTTTATTTAGTTGTTTGTATTATATCACATCTTTTTGAATTTCTTTAAGATGATTATTTTGAATTTTTTGACAGGCAATGCATAGATCTCCATTTCTTTGCAATCAAATACTAGAGCTTTATTAGTTTCTTTGGTGGTGTCATGCTTACCTGGTTCTTTGTGATCTGTGTAGCCTTGCATTGGTGTCTGTGCATTTGAAGGAGAAAACACCTATTCTAGTCTTTTCAGACTGCTTTTGTAGGTAAGAACCTCCTCTGGTCAGTTTCCTGGGCTGATGGGATTGCCTTGGGCTTTCAGCTGAGCATGGTTGGAGCTGGATTTCATGGCTGCTGCTGGGTCCAAAGTGAGGTCTGTGGCTAGTGAGCCTGTTACCAAAAGTTCAAGTGGGCATGAATAGGACTGCCTCCAGGACCTTGGTCAGTAGGGCTGGCTCTAGGAAAAGGGTCCACTTTAGGGTCACAGTTAAGTTTGCAAATGACAGACCTGCTACTAGGTGTGTATGCAGATGTGGGTTCCCCCAAGTCCCTGGGAGGGCTCCTACTGGATCATTTGGTGGGTACCTGGGTGGGCAGGACTGGCTCCAGATTTCAGCTGAGAGAGTCTGGAACCCAGGCACAGGACTGCTACAGAGTCCATGGCTAGAACTGAGGTCTGAAGGCCTGGCTTTGGGGAAACAAATGGACTGGCCACCTGCCACATTCCTTTGTGGGCAGGAATTCCCCAAGACCATGGCTCAGTAGGTCTGGAGTCAGTTCACAGGGCCACTTCAAGAACCTCAGTTGGACTGAGGTTGGTGGAACCATCTTGGGGGCATGGAGGAGAATGTTTCCCCTTGAGTCACTGTATGGGCAGCACTCACCCTGGTCCATGGCTGAAAGGGATTGGAGCCAAGTCACAGGGTGCTTCAAGGTATGCTACTGGACCAAGTTCAGCAGGCCTGCCTCTGGGAGTATAGAGAAGCATGTCTCCTTCATGTCCCTGGGTGAGTAGGACTGGTCTTGAACTGTGGCTTGGAGGGACTGGATCCAAGTCACATTGTCACTTAAGGATCTGCCTTCAGATAAAAGTTGGTGAACCTGCCTCTGGAAGCATGGGGAGGTGTGTCTTCCATTAGATCCCTGAGCAGACTGAACTGTTCCTCGATCGCAACAGGGAGAGGCTGGAACTGGCAACAGGGCCAATTCAAGATCCTCAATTGGATTGAGGTTGGCAGGTCTGCCTCTGAGGAGACAGAGGCCGTGTCTCCTGGAGGGATTGTAGAGGGGCAGGACCACTCCAATACTGTGGATGACAGGGCACTTTTGCCAGTTCAGCATTTTGACCAAGAGTTCAGAAGATGCTAGATATCTAGGTCTTCTTTTGGGAAATTGGTGCATTGACAACAGGAACATAAATGTATGGTTAGAGCTCAGGTAAAGGAGGCTCTCCCAGAGAGAATATTTGGCCAGAGTAAAAAAGGAAACTGAGTGCTTTGTTGCCAGCATTGGGAACAGGGCAGGGCTCCAGGCCCTGGAGAAGTTGAAATGAAGAATCCTCAAGTTCCCCAGTAAAAGTCCAGTCATCAAAGGTTGTATTATCAGGACAACTAACAAGTAAAAGCAGGTAGCTTTAAGTGCTTATTGTCATTTCATGTCTTCATTAACATATGAAATATAGGTGGATCACTCATCACCTTCAGTATGAATGTTCTTTACTACTTATCAGAAATTTTGAATATCTCTTCCCTCTTCCACCTCTGAAATTCAAACTACAGTTTGAGAATCATTTGTTTTTCACTCACCATTCTTGATCATCATGACCATGTCCTAGTGTTAACATTGTTTAGTACCAACAGCAACTAAGTCCATTACTTTCATTATGTTTCCTGTTCACTTATTCATTCATTTAGCAGCAATTTTTGTGCCCAATCTAGGCATTAGGAGTACAGATTTATATCCCCGCTAATGGCAATGTTAATGGTTCTCACCAAACTTGCTCACAAGAAGCTACAGCAGTTTTCAATCTAATCTTTTCAGTACCAAACATTTTTTATACCAAAACACAATGAAAAAAATGCATTATAAGAAGTGTTACATCTACATTATCATTCCAGGCAGACACACTTGCCAATATACTCCACACAATAGTTTGTAGTTGGAGAAAATCATATGGAACAAATTTCAAATATGTTTCATGACTGAATGAACCCAAATATCAAAAATAAATGATGAAGACATTTTCTAACATACTTTGGTTTGTATGTGTGAGCTATTCCCGTGTGTTTTGAAGCATGTTGTTTTCAATCTATATTCCACTTATCTTATAAATGTGTCCAAATTCTCCATAGCAAGTGCTCTTTCTAGTATCAAAGCTTAAGGAAAATAATATTATAATTAGACATCCCTGGTCCTGTTGATATTCAATGCTGCTATGAAGTCAATCAGCAGACAAGTCACTTCCTGCCAATGACTGAATGTCCCACACCGTCTCCATCAAGCACAGCTCACTGTGAGGACTTTTATTCCTCCTTTATTGAGTACAGTAAATCTTTGTTAGTTTGCATTTTGTACACGAGCTATACCTATTTACTTTCAAGGTGTTTCTTGTTACTCTTATACACTTGCTTTTCATTGTCTAATGGATCATTTTTAACTGTGAAATAGTTAAATGTCTTGAGTTCAGAAGAATGCATCATATTTTTTCCAATTAAAAAAGAATGGAATTTTTTTTTCCATTTAATGGCTTTTCACTTAGGGACAGGGTTTATAGGAACAAGTTAAAGCTATCATATGAAGGATGGTTGCAAACAAGTAAACAAGATAATTTTTGACCCCAAATACTTATATTCTAATGGTAGAAAAGGAGAGAGCCAGGCAGGAAACCATGATTATGTAAATGAAAGTCAATAGAATAATTTCAGGAATTGATACAATCTAATTAAGAGGTAAAGAAATGGGATATAGTGTCTGGAGATGTGAGAAAACTTTACCTATGAAGATCAGGGAACTTCACTTGGTTAAAATCAAGACACACTCTGAATAATGAGGAGGCAGCCATTAACCCAACTGTGTGACTGAATGCAAACTGCAAAGACCTTTTGGAGAGAACAAGTTTGGAGAATGTCAGAACAAAAGCAAAGCCAGTCTGGCTGAGATGTAAGGAAGGGAAAAGAAAGGCACTATAATGTCAGAATGACTGACAGCATCTAGATTATAGAGCTTTTATAATACAGTGACCATATGTCTCTCTTGGTTTAGGATAGTCTCAGTTCACATCATTGTCCTGAAGTAATTAACAGTAGTGCTCATTTTTCTCCTCAAAAGTGCCTTGTTGGGCCAAAACCTATGTGGTCACCTTAAATATAAAGCAAGGAAGCATGAGGTGATGCTCAGAAAGTGAGATGACTCTGACTGACATCTTGCAGGGATGGAAGTAATTGGGGTTGCAGGTATGTGGTCCAAGGCATGCCTTAGGAATAGGAGGCTGAGGTGGGATAGACAAAAAGGTTATTGGAGATGAGGTCAGTAGGGTATCATTTGGATCACCTACATGGTTATTAAAATCATTGGAATACTGAGAGGACTGATGGAGAGAAAGAGACCTATTTGGGTGCTAACGGCTTCAGTAAGTGAGGTAGAATGAATGGCTGAGCTAAACAATAAACTTTTGGAGGTGTAAGGTTTGGAGGTATGTGCTTCAAAAGACTGGGGTTTCAAGAATGAAGGAGGAATAATTATGAGGAAGATTCACTGCTTTGTAGAAGTGAAAAGTGAAAAAATCCTCAGCAGTTTAGCAATTTAGAGGCTAAGAATATCTGGGAAAGTAAGGAAAAAGCAATGTCCTACAGTTTTGGTTAGAGCATGAGGTAAAGGGAACACTCAGAGAGGAAGTTAACAACGTAAAGATCTGATGGGCTTAATGCTGCTTGTGTGTCTCAGAAAGAAATTGATAATCTATACATTTTATGATCTTTTTAGGGATAGACTATTATGTAGTTTATGAACTTGAGTAGCATTGAAGGAGGGTACGATAGCAGGGTTCTCTGAGTACAACTTTTCAATGTTCAGAGCCTATATTGGCAGGTGCACATGGAGTTCTCCCGGGACACCAGCATATTTTCCCAAAGCTGATAAAGAGCAGGGGAAGAGTTTCAACGAACTCCCAATGCCAAGTGGTCATCCCTGGCTTCAGGCTCCACAGCTGGGCCTTCCTCACCCAGGTGCAACTCTCCTACCTCCAGGAGAAGAACCTGGTCAGGGAGAGAAGTCCAGGCCTCTTTGAAATTGTTCTGGATCTAACAGACTGGGTAAAATTACAGAAGTTTCATTCCCCAGGCACCATCAGAGACACGAGACAACAAACCCTCGTAGACCTAGGGTCTTGTCAGAGTCCAGAGCTCTCACATCATTCAAGAGGGTACAAGTCACTAGTAGTCTGGCCCCTCAAATAAGATGCCCTGTTTCCCTGATACTGAAGTTTGCTTTCACTCAGGACTTCCCAGGATGATTATATTTAGAAAATTTATCAGGACTTGTTTATCCTGTTTGGGGAATCCTAGAATTGGGAAATTGTTGGAAAAGAATTTTGGACATCACACCTTCATACTTTGCAAGGAATCAAAGATTGGACTAATGAAGTGAAATGTTCTCTCTTATTTAGAACAGAGATGGTGGTGATTCCTCTTTGAATTGATTTATATGATACTCAAATACATATTTATTGCACATCTGCATGGGCCAGGCCCAGGTGTGAATCTCTGCATACACAGTGGAGATCAAAAACAACAGGATATGTACCTTCAAGTTGCTCACAGTCTGGGATTTATTTTCAAAGCCTTGCAGCTGTTACACAGTAGGTGTTTATGAGGTTGTCACACTGCCATATTCCCCGAGAATATAAGGAGGATGATTCTCAACCTACAGTTGCAGGACCACTCTCTGTTCTCAACCAGCAGACTCTTATAGCCCAGGCGTCTTTGCTTATCTTTTCCCTAGGCATGGGTATCACTTTTAGAGGTTCTTATAAAGGAGTCTTGCTGGTTAGTGTGTGGGTAACAGACATCTTTTTTTTTCAGTGAAAGAAAGACGTTCTGCTCTGGGTGTTTGCTCTCAGGATCTCTGGTAAGAATTGGTCAGGGGAGAAAAAACAAGGGTTTCTGAAGGTGTTAAAATACGATGCATGAAGATGGACTCTCATGAACATTGAAACAAATTTAAATATTGTTCAAGTCCAAATTGTCTTCTTTAGTTCTAAATGAAAATGATTAATTGAAAAAAAAGTATTTAAATTTTCTGCGTAATCTTATATCTGCATCCCGTTTCCTTGTAGCTCGAGGGGCACAGAGCGTCCTGACTCACAGTCCATCTTCCTAGTCTGTGTCCCACAGACACAAAGTCACAAGCACCTGCAGGGTGAGCAAGAGTGCGACTGACAAAAATAGCATCAGGGTACACCGGTATCAACAGAAACCTAGGAAACCTGCTCAGTGTCTCATATATAAAGCCTCCAATCCTCAGCCAGGGGTCCCAGCCCTATTCTCAGGCAATGGGTCTGAGAGAGTTCGCTCTGACCATAAGCAAAATGGAGACAGATGATACTCAGATTACTACTATCAGCAGGGAAATAAATTTCCCACGGTATTATGACCTCAAGAAAACACATTCCCAGATGAGGGACCTGGGCTGCCTCAGCTCATCTCCCTGAACTCAGCAGCTGCTGTGTGTATGTGGTGCTGGGACGGGGCTGGCAGCAGGTGTGTACTGAACTTTATAAGCAAAGGGTTTGAGTTGCTCAGAGAAGGGGAAAGGAGCTACAAGTCTGGGTCATGAATCTCTTATCACATCTGGGCCCAGTCACACAGACCAATATTATGCATGAGTTCCACTGCAAAGTTGGGGAAGAGGTGCGGAGTATTGCATAAGTAGTCTGCAGAATTCAGAACAGAAGTAGCATATATCATTATTACCAGAATGTTCTGTTGACCAGAAGTCAGTTTCTTGGCCCTATATATCTGCAGGGGAGGCTAGAAAATATTTGAGCTGTTTTCTCAGGAAAAACAGAAAAAAGGATTGGTGAGTATATAGCTGTGAAGACTGACATTGTAGAATAGGACTAAAAGTGTTCAAATATGTGAATGCTCACTAAAATGCTCTAACATGGAGCAAGTTTTTAAACTTTGGATGGATAAGATAACTTGCCATGTGAACATTATTCCACCCCTTTCTACAATACAGTCTTTACACATCAATATCATGAACAAAAAATCTTGTGTCACTGGCTAACGTTACAGATGAGTTTATTCAATAAATAACGTGTAGCTAGATACCATAATTGGTGTGATTCTAGAGAGGGTCTACACAGGTTTATTTTTATAAAGTATGGTTTAGTGTAATATGTAGGGCCATGTTTTCTTAATATTCTTTTGGAAGTTTAATCAGGAAGAAAGGATGCTGCTTTTCTGTTGGAGAGCCAAGAATTGTGTATAATGAATATTCTACATTCAAGGTTGCTCAAAAATCTTTTGAATACACTATCCTCCTTTAAATTCTTTTCCACATCGTAAATCCTATATTTCCAAAGTAGAATAAAAAAACCTACATTTCACAATCTTCCTCACAAGGGAGCAGACACCACCTCTGGTTCTACCAATCAGATGGAACCATGGGAGACTGTCTTTTCAATGCAGGCCATGAAAGGACAAATGGGGCTCCGAAGGCACTGTGCCTCTGCAAACAGGTGGCAGCACTGATTTCAGATTACAGCAGAGGAAGCATGAATTTTAATTCCTGCTGGATCAGCAGCTCCCTCACTATAGAGTTTTGCAGTGTGTTATTGGAGTTGAACTAAGAGCTCAGCCTAACACCTGTTCCTCAATCCTTCCAATGATTGCATGAGTTTTATAATATCCTTTAATGAATGCTTTCCCGCCTACTTTTGTTAGCATGGACACTATTTACTGCCACTAAGAGCATGGAATTAACATAATGTCTTCTAGTGATGAAAGCTATAAGGAAAAAAAATGAGTTCTTACTATATGATACAGCAATCACACTCCTTGGTATTTATGCAAAGGAGTTGAAAACTTGTCCACACAAAAACCTGTACATGGATGTTTATAGCAGCTTTATTCAGAATTGCCAAAACTTAGAAGCAGCCAGGATGTCCTTCAATAGGTAAGCTGATAAACTGTGGTATATCCATGCAATGACATATTATTCAGTGACAAAAAGAAATGAGCTATCAAGCCATGAATGGACGAGGATAAACCTAAATGTATACTATTAAATGAAAGAAGTATCTGAAAAGGCTGCATACTGTATGAATCCAACTATATGACAGACATCTGGAAAAGATAAAAGTATGAAAACAATAAAAAGATCAGTGTTTGCCACGGCTAGCAGTGGGGAGAGATGAAGAGGCAGAGCACAGAGGATTTTTAGGGCAGTGAAACAACTCTATATGATACTACAACGGTGGATAATACCATTATACATTTGTCCAAACTCACAGAATGTACAATATCAAGAGTGAACCCCAATGTAAATATGGACTTTGGGTAATTTCAGTGAGTCAACATAGGTTCATCCTTGGGAAAAAATGTACAATTCTGGTGAATAATATTGGTAATGGGGGAGGCTATGCATGTGTGGAGGCAGGGGATATTTGAGAAATCTTTGTACCTTCCTCTCACTTTTCTTATAAATCTAAAATTACTCTAAAACAAAAAGTCTCAAAAAAAGAAGAGCATGCCCATGATGAGGGAGGTGAAGGAAGGAATTTTCTTTTTTAAAAGAGTGACCAAGAACTTCTCTGAATAGATGTAGCTTATGATTTATAATAGAATTCGGAATGCTTTAAATATGCTATCCTTTTAAAGACCCAGGAGAAATGGCATTACTAGAGCAATCATACTTGTTCCTGGACACACACAGATCTTGGAAATCTAGAAAGGGTTTTTTGTTGTTGTTGTTTTAGTAATTGAAGAAGAATTCATCAAGTTTAAATGCTAGACACAATGTTAGAACTGTACCTGATCACCTCTGAATTAGTTGCTTGTTTTATTTTTTAGCAATGTGTTAATGTTTTCTCTAGAAGCCATGTGCATCAAATTCATCTAGGATGATTGATGAAAATAAAGTTTTCTAGACTTTAGATCAAGTTCTCTTGCTGTGTGTTCCTGCCATCTGGCTTATTTACATACTCCGCTAATAATTCCTATGTCTACTAATTTTTTTTATCCTTTATACAAAGAAAGATTTTGTTCATTTGACATTCTAACCCCAAGAAACAGGCTTCAAATGATTGTTAGAATGTCCCAGGAGCTTTCACTGTGTAAAGGGACAAAACGCCAAATTGTCGCAGTGTGTAAAGACGTCATGATCTAGCCACACCACACACTCCTGTAAGTGTCTTCCTATGAAATGCTCATTTATCCTTCAACAGGAACAACAAGACTCTTCTTTTAGATGAAGACCCTTCTACTGTGCTGAGATGAAAGAGAGGTGTCCTCTTTGATGCTGTCATGGCTTTTGCTTTCATACTTTGATCACAACACTCACCTCATTAAATTAAACTTAGATATGTACATGTGACTTCGGCAGGGTCCTCTTTGGAGTCAGCTCCGAGCATAGGTTCAGATAAAATGTAGATTATGCATCAATACATGCCTGAGTGTGCCTTGCTGCTTCTTAAAGAGGGATTCAAATGTCGTTATGGTTTAGTGTTTGATTATATTCTCTGAATTCAACCATATGAATGCTCATTTGGCAAACTACCTCTTGAGGAATCTTTATGCTTCAGAACATGAGTGATTTTTCTTTTTTCCTTCCTTTTTTTACACAGTATTTGCTATAAGAAACAAGTCATGGATGGCCATTGACTGCATTAAAAATTTGTCTGAAAAGCAGGAGTAGTTCAGATTCATATCTGTGGACATATTTGTATAATTAAATCCTTAAAGCAAGCTCTCATACCATTAAAGCAAATTAGCTTTCTGCTCTGCTTCACCTTGTTCACCTTTAACTATTTATACGTATATGAACACTTTTGAAAATGAGACGCCCTGTTCAGGACAACTCAAAGTTCTCCACTAGTGTGTTCCACTTCAGATGAAACTCTGTTTTCTCTCTCCTAGACAGCCGATAAGAATGGACAGAAATGACTATCTATAATTCTGAAGACTCTGCTCTCCTGTGCCTGTATCCCTGCTGCTTTGCATATCCATCCTCCAGAAGCTGCCAAACTCTCAAAGTTACAGTGAAAAGCTGAGCATCATTTTCCCTCCTCCCTTCCTTTTTTCACCTGGTGTGTAGAGCAGCAGAGATCTCAAGAGCTGAGATAGAGATTTCCTCTTGTTCTGATATCTGACCGGCTCCAGCTGACCTATCTCTTCTCTAAGGGATCCATTAAGAGCAACTCTCTCAGAAGAGCATTATTAAGCCTTTCTTAGAAGGGGCTGAGTGTTATCTGAGGTACTTTAGAATTCCTCTAGAAAAGATTTATTCCTTGGTCCCAAATAGTTTCTCCAACAAAGATCTTCTCAGTGATTCTTTTGCTTTTGAACTATATATTCCTATTATTTTTCTTTGAAAACTCTGTCTTGCTGTAGCTCCCTCTTTGTCTATTTTAACAACAAAAGACCTAGCCCTACACATGAATATGAATTGCTACACTGTTCAATATAATTCCAAATTAAGAAGAGAAATGTGCACATTTTCACCTCTGTAGATTTAGAATTTGTCATGAGTAAATGAAACTTCATGTTGACCTTTTGAAACCCTTGACATAGTTTACTTACCGCTCTAAGTTGTTTGGGGGTTCTTGTATTCTGTGCCTCAGTTAGAAACCACTGAGAGAATTTCTGACACATCAGAAGTACCAGGATCTAAGAAGGACTCTGTCTAGGCATCTTCATAGAGAATCCTGAGTCACTACATGGTCAGCTGGATTTTTCTCATGAGGAAGCAAAAAAAAAAAGGAAAAGCCACCAGCTTCCAATTTTCCAGCTTTGGCTGCTGGGTATCCTGATTCCACAACTGGATTCAGAAAGAGTTTCTTGAGCTCCAGAAAGGAATCTGTCCTATGTTCCCTGTGTCAGCAATGCAGGGGCTCATTGCTCTCATTAAAACACTCAGAGAATCTGCCTCCTGAGGCCAATCCTTCATACTCTCATCTCAACACAAAGACAGAACTTGACATTCATAATAATCTCTCCCTGTTCTTAATTCTAGGTCTGTTGTAGACAAATATAAATGTCAGAGCAATGTGACACTCTCTTTCCTTGGTCATGAGGTAGGAGTGGGGAGGAAGGAGAATATAAAACTCAACAACTGATAGGAAGGATTGGAGACCAAGAATTGTGTGCAGGCATACAGCATCTGCAAGGATTCTTGCCGTTGTCTTTAAATGGAATTCATATGTTTTCCAATTTAGGGTTGAAAGAGATCCTAGAAATTGTCTAATTCAATTGCATTGTCTTACAGGGAGAATTGTCTAGGGCTCAGACAGTGACTCAGACATGTCTCTTGGTAAAACAATAAAAATTGTGGTCGAGAGACAAAATCTTAATGACTGTGGGGTTTTTTTCACTTGATCCCTGCAAACTAAAAACTCCTTATGAAGTTTCTCTGCTTTGTCTGAAGAGACCATACACATGACTCTTGATCATTCCCTTCCTTTTAGTTAACTGGACTTTATAAGCAAAGTTTTATTTGGAAAGAAATAAAATGAAATAAATTTTATTTAGTTCAGAGTTCAAAACAGAATTCAGTCACTTATTTCCTAAAACGAACCTATAACTTCCAATGAATATTCCTTATTTTGCCTACAATTCTCGTATTTCCTAATTCAAACTTTTTAGATACCCACATACATTTATATTATCTGAAAGACCCCAAAGTGAGAAAGGGGCATTGGGCAGCCCGGGCCCTCTTGGGCAGCCCAGAAAATAAAGGGAGCTGAAGCTGCCCTTGTCCAGCTCTCTGCTGTAGAAACTTCCCGCAAGAGATTCCCCCCGACCCCAGCTGAGTGTTCCTTTATAGTACCCACTGTTTCCTGCCCTGGAGCTTGTCATAGGGAGGTGGGCTCCCTTCCCACTAGAGCTCTAGGCCCTCCAGCCTCTGAAAGGATGGTGGTCCTCCAGAGTTCCTGATGCATTCCCATCTCCCCAACTCCACAAATTCAGTGTGGGTGCACCTATGAGTGGGCAAACCAGGACAGGAGGTCTAAGAACCTGCAAGAGCAAGGAAAAGTTCCTCTCCATGCCAGCCCTGTTGTCCACCACTAACCAGCCAGGGAACCCCATGCTGCAGTTGATATGTGGGATGTGAGGGTGCAGCTTCCTCATGTGTCCCCTGATGGGTTCACAACAGGCACCAGGGCATGAGGGGCCTCTGAATAGGAAGGTAGCTTCAAATCCTAGAGTCCCAAAGTCAGGAGTCGGCTCCAGTGCTCATATATTGCAGAGACTAAAAGACGGCTCTGCAGCAAAGACGTCATGAGCTCCAGTGCCTCTTGTTCTCACTGCGACACAGGGAGATCAGCCATATGCTACCCAGGAGGACCTCAAGCATCACCAGAACACTCCTGAGGTCCCAAGGATGCACAAAGAGGAAGGTGGGGACCTACTCTTAAAGCTTCATCACTGGGTCACAGCACAGATACCACTGCTTCTTCTCATGTTTCTTCATCTCCTGTACCACTGAGAAGCCCCAGTAGGCTAGTAGCCAGAGTTTCTTCTTCACTCCCGGGTAGATGTTGAGGCTTTTGATGGGCCACTTCTTCTCGAGCAAGTGGCTCCAGGCCACTGTGTAGAGCCGCAAGCAGCTGCTGTTGTAGATGAAGTATCGATCATGGAAGCCACTTGAGAGCAGGCCCACACCCAGGAGTCTGGGATCCTCACAGAACTTCATCATGATGTGCTTGGTGTAGCCCGGGGGCAGCTTCTTGACCTCTCTGGACTGTGCTTCTTCACCACCAGGTGCCTGTCTGTGACGAGCCCATGCAGGATCGGCAACATCTTCTCCGCAAAATGCAGGGGGTGCCCTGCCTTCTCTCTCAGCATATGCATGGGATGGATGTAGAACCACATTTTAGTCCCAGAAGCAAAGCTAAAAATCATTTATCTTTCCCAAAACAAAGTTTAAAATTTGCTTTACTGTAAAAACAAAATCGTAGAGAGATAGCAAATATATTATTATAGAGCCTTCATGATTTTAGTAAGGACCAACAATGAAAGTGAGAGGGAGGAAACCCAGGGAGAAGTTAGGAACCAAGTTTAAAGACCCTGATGCTCTGACATGGACATGGAACAGATTTTACCTTAACAACTAACAACAAGTAGTCCGAGGATTGTGCATATTATTATTGACAGAAACCTGAAAAGATCCTAATGTCAGTGATACGACTTCTTTCAAAAATATCCATGGGTCACATGATGTGGCTTTCTCAGATGTCAAGCTCAGCCTCTAAGCCCTACTAAAACTTTGCTAATTGTAATGTTTCCCTTAAACCACCTCACTTCCCTTTTAAACTGATGGTTGGAACTTTCCCCTCTGCTCATGCCAATCGTGATATATGAAAGCTTTTAATAACCTGAAATGATTTCTGCCTTTACCGAAGGAGTACGATTTTAAGGAAAGTTTAATTCACTCTGTATTAACCCAAGTATTATATACCTTGGGTTTTCCCCTATACCTGACAGTGGTCCTAGGCTTCCCTGTGAATATTACAGCACTACCATTGGAATAATGTATGTGTGTAACAGATTTTATCTCCAATTTGTTCCTGTTTTGCTAGTCAATGACTTTATGCATGGCACAGTATGTCTGAAATTTGCTTTCACTATTATCTGGTAAAGAGATTGTGGGGAAGTAGCTTATCCTTACCTACATACAACTCTCAGTGTCTATGGATATTACTACCATTATTACTAATAATGATAATAATAACTAATTAATTGTGTATGCCTGGGTTGACTTAAGTTCATTCACTCAGGGGATGATGATATGAGAGGCCTCCATGCAAATATGTTCATTGATTTAATGGAAATGATGGAGTGATGGATGCTGTGACGGGCTGCTCAGATCCACCTTCTTAAATACATACTTCTTCCTCCAGCTGCTGGGAATCCTGCCTAAAGCTACTCCCACCTGTCAGCCCTCTGTGGAGATTGCCTTGTCTGAAGGAAACTACCTGGCCCAAGGTCACACTTCCTTCCCAGGAAAGACAATATCCAATAATTATTCAATGCAGGGACATAAAGACCCAGCCCCTTTACTCCACTTCAGATCAAGTCTGTAAAGACACAGCATCTCTAGGCCTCCTTGTGGGGTTGGCACTGGCTTTGTTGACATTGCATTACAGCTCATTTCTCTGCCCAATCCTGCTTACTATCTATCCTTCCCAGACATGTTTATCCCAAGAACATTCCCTAATAATTGTCCTGCATGCTGAACTTTGTCTCAGAGTGAGCTTCCCAGGGAACACAGGCTGTGACAAATGGGATCAGAGAATGGCACAGGCCAGACTGTAGTAATAACCTTCATAGGTAAAGTGTGTGCAATTACCAACAAGGGCACCAGCAGCAGAGTGACATCAGAAACAAGGCTCTGTGGCAGCGGCTAATTGATCATGGGGTATTTAGAAATTAAATTGATGTGTTTTGTCTACATAACTGGAAAACTGTAGGTCAAGTGAGCTGAAATCTGTTCCTAGACCTAAGTGAGTTCACAGGGCTCAGTGATTGAAGGTGAGACGATTGCTCTTGAAAAAGGGCCCTGAAATTTTGCCACAGATGTATGGGAAACACTTGCTCCAATGTTTTCCCAAAGGAACTCAGGGCAATTTACTCAGGGAAATGTGAACTAAGGAAAGGAAAATAAAAATAAAATAAAAAATAATAGTTTTCCAGCAATATGAGTTCTCCAATTTGTGTAATATCTAAGTGTCAGATAGCATGTTTGATAGAAACTAGTTTACAAAAATTGAGCACCACATCTCAGTCTGCGTATTATAGAATAGGAAATTATGATGCATTTTCACCTCTACTGACTTCCATCACTGGATTTCTATCCTATGTGATCTTGTAGTCTTCTTTTCAGCCTCTAGTTTCTTTAGTAGATATGGGACATTTTCCATATATGAATTTTGGAAAAATTTTTGTGTTTATATGTGTGTGTGTTTTAATCTATCCTTTTTTTCTTCAGTTTTCACATTGTATGCCTACTTTTTTTTTTTATAATATCCTGTCTTTTTAACATCCGTAGGCAATAGGCTTATGATTTGTCTGTTTTTTGATTGTGTATCTTCCAGTAAAGTGTGGGAAATGTCTGAATATTAAACATTACTTAGATTGACAGAAGAAAAAGAAGAATCACATTATTTAATTCCCAGAACAGAGAAAGCATACTGCATTACTCAGTACTGCATAACTCAGAGTTTCGGGTTAAATCCAGATAAATTACTGTATGATCCCAAGGACGTACTTGGTGGTATCCAAATCAACACACACTTTTGTCATCATCCTGCACATTATGAAAAGCACATTAATAAGCTGCTATTGTATTGGAAAATCTTTCCCAAAGTACATATTACGAAGCTAGTGAGTGCTTCATCTGCAGTTCATATGATCCTGACCTCTGGCCTTTAGTGGTTGACGTCCTTTCACACACAAAATATACCACCCGAAATCTTAGGTCTCCAAAAGTCTTATCCCATTACAGCATCAGCTCAAAGTCCAGATTCTCATTATCTGAATCACATCTAGGTGCAGATGAGGCTGCTCTGGTGTGGTTCCTGAAGCATAGATCCTCAACTACAGTTCCTCTCAATTTCTAGACATGTGAAAGAAAAGGCACAAGAAATCTTCCTCCACAAACAACATACAGCGGTAAGGCGGGAATATCATAACAACATAGCCATTCCTCTTCAAAAAGGAGGGAACGGGTAGCACAAAGGACTCTCTGGTCCACAGCAACAATGAAGTCCAGTAGGGCAGATGTTGGAAGATGCCTGATTAGGTCTGAGGTCCCAGAATAATTTACTATGTATTTTGGCTCAGCTTTTGGTTCTGCCCTCTGTGTCACCCTTCTATTTTGATGAAGAGTAGCAAGGGTTTGCAGCTAAGTGGTATTTTAGGCTGCTTTCCTACTTATACAAGTCTGGGTTCCAAATCCTTTCTTCATTCTGTAACGCCTCTGCCCCCTCAGTCCAAGCAGCTCACCTTCGGTTACCAAAATCTGAATTAGTTATCAGTTGATGTGTCAGCAGATATCCAAAACTAGAAGCTTAAAACAGCAAACGTTTATTATGTCACAGAGTCTGAAAGAATTCAAGCACAGATCAGAGGGGTGACTCTGGCTCAAACTTCTGCATGAGTTTACAGTCAAGCTACTGGCCAGAGCTCTACTGGTTGGGAGAGACCCACATCAATCTCACTTGCATGGTTAATGGCAAGCTTCATTCCCTTACCACAAGGTGGCCCCACGGCATGGCAGCTGGCTTGTCTCAGGGATAATGAGTCAAAAGACAAAGAGCAAACGTGTCCAAGACGGAAGCCATGGGCTTTTCTGACCTTATATCTGTTGTGGCATCCTATTACTTCTACCATAGTCCATTCTTTTAAGGCATGTCGTTTTACACTGAGGCTCACAAATTATGTAGCTGGTCCTGTTTTCCAGTGATATGTACTAGACATGTGCAAACTGTGAATGTTCTCTGTTTCATCAGCAAGGAATACCCCAGCCCATTATTCACATTCCGCTCTAGGAGAATGAAATCAGGTAAGCAGAATTTCTTTTTTTTATTGAGGTAACACTGCATTATAACATTATGTAAATTTCAGGTGTACATCATTATATTTCAATTTCTGTGTAGATTACATCATGTTCACTACCCAAAGACTAATTACCTTCCATCACCATACACATGTGCCCTATTAGTCCTATTACACATAATCTAATGTATGTGTGTAACTATCACAAAAGAGAGCTAAGTATTCATGGAACCAAGTGTACAGTTGGAAACTGTTAAAGATCCTGTATTCAACCATGTGTAAAAATAGAATAGGATCCTAAGTACGAGACCCAGAGAGAATGCAACAGTTGGTGATGTCGGGAATATTGTCATGGTGGCTGTCACCCGTAGTTTATTTCGCATCAGAATGGCTGAAGATGTAGCACTGAATCCTGCAGATTTATAAAAGTGTTGTTGCAAAAAAGCAAAGGAAAGGAGAGATGATGATAGTTGCCAGGAGTTTGAATTTTAGTCATAACCCTTTTGAAAGTAAGTAGAGCTGTGATGAGAGCACCACCTAGAGCTCATGCGTGAAGTTCCGCACTCTGCCATTTAATCACTGTCTCCCTGACCCACTACCACACATCATACAATTTGCATATTTCTTCCATATGTAACCGCATCAACGTCTCTGGGGACACATAAAATATCTTGTCCAACTGATGAGGAAACAGATAAAACAGAAACAGACAAAAGAGAGAAGACAAGAGAAGACCTCGCCATTTGCATCATAGAGAAAGAACACAAAAAGTTGGACGAAGAGAAAAGGACAAATAAATATACCTAGAAATGAAGACCTAGTTTGGGGGAATAACACAAAGATAGAGAAATCAAAGGGGAAAAAATAACTACGTCACAATTCTTAGTTTTCTAAAACAACTACAGAGATCTTTCGTGTGAGGTCTGTAGTAATAAGAGAACTAAATTATAAAACAGGTCATGTGGGGCACATGTACGTACACATTGGTGTAAGAATCTTCCGGTTCATAGTTTGACCTCATTCTCCAAATAATCTAGACACAGGGGGTTGAGGTCCCGGTGGGGAGGAGCATCTGAGAGAGTTGAGCCTCAGTGAGCAGCTGCCTGGGGAGGTTTTTGTTTAGACCCGGATCACTGTGGGAGGAGACTCCTTACCCTGCTGGCAGTAGTAGTTTGCAGCATCGGTCTCCTCCACAGGATTAATTGTGAGGGTGAAATCAGTCCCAGACCCACTGGCACTGAACCTGGCTGGGACCCCAGACCCTAGATTGGAGGCTGAAGAGATCAGGAGTTTAGGACGCTGTCCTGGTTTCTGTTGATACCAGTGAAGGTTATGTATGACAAGGTTAAAATACATGCCAAAAGAACCAATATTCTCACTGGCCCTGCAGGAAATGGTGGCGCTCTGACCTGGAGACACCGTCAAGGAGGCTGGAGACTGGGTCAGCACAATGTCCCCAGTAGCGTCTGGAATGATAAACACAATAAACTTAACAGATGTACTGAGATCATCCCAATGTAGGCCCATTGCATTGTTGACACCTATAATCACAGTTATGAGCAACAGTCTGAGAAGCCAGAAAATTGGGTAACTTGAAACCTACAACAAATGCTTTAATTCCAAGGACCAAAAGCCAGAGACACAGACAGCAGGATGGCCACCATAAATTTGCCAACATTCCTCTGTATACCCGCCCTCTCACCTGGAACCCAGAGCAGCAGGATCCACAGCAGTGAAGCCCTTGACCCCATCTCTGAGAGTTGAACCAGAGGCTGCTTCTCAGGGGCCCTGACAAGCTGCCTTTAAGGATGTTGTGAGCTTCTGGAGCGTTGCCTAATGACATGCAAATCAGCTCAGAAGAGCTTGGGTTGATGCTCAAAGGGGACACCTGCTCACAGTTCACCCAGTGGGACTTGGGGTCACAAAAACTTTCCAGTGTAGCTCAGGCAAGTCTCAAGGGATTTTGTGACCAGTTTACTGAATCTTTGCCTTAAGTCTATCTGAAATGCCGTGTGGGGGAGTTTATAGGGCTGCCCTTTTGTTAGGATATAAATTGTTTTAAGAACACAATGACAATGAGATTGAGCATCATCTGCCTCCCCGCTGCTGACTGTGAGGTTACATCTCACACCTACTCTCACAGAAGTGATTAGAGACCTCAAAGGCATTCTTGGATGTCAAGTGGATCAGGAGCTTAGGAACTTGTTTCTCTGCTTGCTGATTTATAAAGTGATTGTGGCACTGCTGCTTGTGACTCTTGAATGGAGGAACATGTGTTAGTGGTTCCCTCTCCTGGAGAGATGGTCAAAATGAAGACAGGCTCAGCTCTTTGCCTAAAGTAAAAACTACGCAATGATCAAGGACAGAGTCAAGGGTGCTTGGAAAAAGTCACATGGCGTGTAAGAATCACAGGATCCTCCCTTGAGTAACCAGAAGCCTAGGGAAGACGTGTACACACACTCAAGCACACATACAATCAAACACACTAGAATCAAATTCTAGCTATCAAGAAGTTAGCAAAAATTGATGGTGAGGTGTATCAAATAAAAACTAGAGCTGGACAGTGGTTAAAGTGATGAAAACAGATTTTATTCAGGACTATTGCAATAGGAAAAATGAGGCCTCACTCAGAAACAAGCTCACTTCCACATACAGCTGGACAAGTGGGAATTTATAGCCAAGGAGCAAGGTGGGGGTCAGTGAATAGAAAACTCCTGAGGAAACATCAGGACTAAGGGGTGGGGGGTGGGGGGAGAGGGTCTAGCTAAACTGGCCAAACAAGACCTTTGCTAAAGACACACCAGAGTGATCAGATATCAGCTGAAGAATGGTGGAGGATGAGGAAACCAATGCGATATCAAAAGTGAGCAGATATGGAGGACTTTTGCTAAACTGACTTAGCAGGATTCTAGGAAAACTAAATTTTACAAGGAAGTGCATAGATGGACCTAGGAGAAGGTTCAGGAGCCTGCATAAAGTTTGGTTAAGCAAAGATTCTCTGTTGGGTGTGTTTCCAGTTTTTCTTTGTGATTCCCTCTTATCCAGTATCCAGAGTAGATGGAATAAGAGCGGGTCAGCGCCTGCCTACTGTGTGCTCTCAGCCAAGAGCAGAGTGATTTTAGCACCTTCAAAATCATCCGTTAAATATGCTCTCAGCCCTCCAGACTAGGACCTGGAGACAAAATGCAAAGATTCTTTTCTGTAAGCATCTGCAAGATTTCTCTTCCCTCTCATTCTATCTTGAAAGATGCGCTCGATCTCAGTCCCACATCATTTTCACTTCTTTTGCTAAGACTTTAAAATTCCAACAATCAGCTCAGATTTTTTCCAGGTCTCTGATAGCATCTACCTGTCAAAAGCTAATATATCCAATCCAAAGTGTGTGTGTCTATATATACACATATATACGATATATATATATATATAATGAAAAAATATGTATATATTTCTATTAATTTCAATTTCATGTATTCTTGTTATCAGTTAGCTGCCTTAAAATTTTGAAAACTTAAATATTAGATCTAGAAATAATTTTCCTGTGAAATCCACTAGAGAAACCTGTTCTGAGAAGATTGCATGTCTCTACATATCTTTTCTTGGAACAGTGAATAGAAGGACAGAGGGAGGAGGAATATTACCCACCAATGAAATTTAAATGATCCTCAAAAATATGCCAAGTGAAAGACGTCAGACACGGAAGACCACATACTATATGATTTCATTCATATGAACATTCTAGAAAAGGAGAAACTATATAGCCAGAATGCAGATCATTGTTTGATTTCATGAGGCCAGATGTGGGAGCAGTGATTTACTATGAACAGGCCTAAGGACATTTTTTGAGAACGGGAATTTTCTAAAACTGGATTGTGATGGTAGATATCAAACTGTACATATTTACTAAAATCTATTGACTAGAACACTCAAAATGAATGAATTTTGTAAGCATGTAAATTACAACTTCATAATGCTGATCAAAAATTAAATCAAATTGCAAGTCCAAAAGACTAGCGATGCATTGCGTTAGGCTCTGAAAATATGGATTAAGAATGTATTAATCTGCCCACGCATTAATCAGTTGTATAATCAGAGAAAGCATTATATTCATGCACAGAAAATAGTGATGAGGAATGATGGGAAAGTCACCAGACAGTTAAATGACAAATAGTGGACCTCAGTAAATCTCTTATTCACGTTTAAGTGCAAAACAAATAAATAAACAAAAATGAGAAATGATACGAGGCTAAACACTCCCAGAGGGAAGCCCGTTCATAGTGTGATCACCAAAAGGTCCCTCTTTAGCAGAGCTTGACAAAATTTCTGTAAAGGACCAGATAATAAACATCTTAGACTTTGCAGTCCATATGGTCTTTATGATATCTACACAACACTATCATTGTAATGCCAAAGCAGGAATGATTAATGAGTACTGCTGTGTTGCAATATAACTTTATATACATTCCAAGAAAATTCAAAGAGGGGAGGAATCCTCTTTTCAACAGATGATGATGGTACTACTAAATATCAACATGCAAAAGAATGAATTTTAAACCATATTTCACATGAAATACAAAATTAACTGAAAGTAGAAAAAGACCTAAATATAAGTGCTAAAACTGTTAGGAAAAGCTTTGGGGTAAATTCTCATGGTTTCCAACTTGGAAGCGTTTTCTTAGATTGTACACCTAAAGCACATGTAACAAAAGAAAAAATAGAAAAATTGCACCTCATCAAAATTAGAAACTTTTGTGCATCAAAGGACAATATTAAGAGAGTGAAAAACTGTCAAAATGGGAGGAATATGTGCAAATCATATATCTAATAAGATTCTAGTATTTAGAACATATAAAAAACTCTTCCAAGTTGAAAAATAAAAAGACAACACAATGAAAAATGGGCAAAGAATTTGAATAGACCTTTCTACAGAGAAAATATATAAATGCCAATAACCAAATGAAAGGATGTTCAACACCACTAGTTGTTGGAGAAATAAAAAATAAAACCATTTCACACTCACTGAAATACCTATACTCAACAATAAGAGTTGATGAGGATGTAGAGAATTTGGAAAATCATAACTCGCTGATGGGAAAGTAAAATGATGTAACCACTTTGGAAAACATTTGGGTGATTCCTCAAAAAGTTAACATAGAGTTACCATATAACTCAGTAATTCTCCTCCTAGCTATATACACAAGAGAAATGAAAACATGTCTACATAAAGACTTGTACATGGATGATCATAGCAGTATTATTCATAATAGACCAACAGGAGAAAAACCCAAATCTTCCTCAAATGATGAATGGATTAAAAAAAGGAGCATATCCATACAATGGAATAGTGTTCAGCCGGACAAAGAAATGACGTACTCATTACATGCTACAACACGCAAAAACTTTGAAAATATTACACTAAGGAAAAGAAGTAGTCACAAGGTAGTGCAGAGTACACAATTCTTTTATATGAAAAGTCCAGAATAGACAAATCCGTAGTGACAGATAGAAGATTGGGGTTCCCAGGGCTGGGGAGTGATGGAGGATAGGACAATATCAAGCTAAAAGATCCAGAATTCTTTTTGAGGTGCTGAAAATGTTCTAAAATTGACTGTGGTGAAGGTTGCACAAATTTGAGAATATGCTAAAAAATCATCAAAATGTACACTTTAAGTGAGTAGATTGTATGGTATATGAATTAGTCTATTTAAAAAAACCGAACAGCAAAAGGCCAGACTTTCCCCAGGGACTATAGCTCGCCCTCCCTTAAACAAGAACATTATTTGAGAAGTTTTTCCCAAAAAGCACTATCTGTAAATTGTGTGCCGGGAAGCATTGTATCCTTTCTTATAGAAGTGTGTAGGCAGGCCAACATTGCCAAAGTACCCTACTACCATGGAGAGTAAGTACTGAGTAGAAAAAGAGCTGGTGAGTTAGTGGGCTGGGAAATGTTGGGTGATGAAGTTTGAACAAAGGAATAGTGTTCTGAATGGGCTATTGGACTTTCTCCTATCCAAGGGTCATGGCAGCAAAACTTCTCAGGGCGTGACCTGTTGGAGGTCTCCTGGCCTGTGACATGTGGAGATGAATTCATGGGAAGTTCAGGGAGGAGTTACCCAGTGGACAGGGCAGGGAACAGGCAGTGTGTCCTTTCTTCTTTCTGGCATTGAGAGCAGGTCTCTCTAGGACTTCTCCAGCGCCCCCCAAAAATCTTATTCTCTTTACCTGCACCCTCGTCCCTCAGGATCCTTCATCACTCTAATGCTGCAGATATTTTTGTAAGACATCAAGAATACAGTCCTATCTTCCAAGAAGCTCTGGATGATGGGATCCTGTGCAAAGGAAGGAAAACCAATGAAGGACTTGGAACAACCCTTCTGGGAGAAGTGACCATTGGGCAGTGGGGCTGTCTTCTTCTGGGGAGGTTTCAAAGGGAAAAAGGTAAAAACAAATCTCTCCAAAGTTTATTTAATTCATGAAAGAGGAGGCAATGCCTTTTCCTCCAAGAAGAACTGACTTCTGATAACAGTGACAGCTGCTATTCATTCCATCGACAAACGTTTATTAAGTTTCAACTTTGGGGCAAGAATTGTGGTGTTAGAATTTAATTTTCTGCTAAGTAACATGGCCTGCCCTACTCGCAGGAGGCTCATCTTGGCTATTAATTGTCCCCTGGAGGGAAAATCTTCTAGGGAAGCTCTGAGAAATGTCAAATCCTGTCTGCCATTGTGATTTACCCAGGAGTCCCATGATGATACTTGAAGGGGAAGGTGGAGGGGGATTGTGAACCACATTCTCCTCTGTGACTCTTCTGTGTCCACCTTAACTCTTCTGCATCCACATTGTCTAGGCCTGCCAAGCTCAGTCATGCTTCTGGGCTTTTGTCTTGCAGCTTCTCTCTGCCGGAAACACTCATACTCCACTTCCTTCACATCATTCATTCAATGTCCCAATGGCACCTCTTCAGAAAGGTCTTTTCTGGACACCTGCTCCATGAAGCTGCCATCCTTGTTCACCCCCATTTAACATGGACATCGTTTGGTCTATTTTCTTTCATAGCATGTATCACTGACTGCAGTCAATTTGATTTGTGTATGTTTAATTGCTGGTGTCTCTGACTCACCCCAGCTTAATGTGAACATGGAGAAAGTGGTATCTTGTTTGCTCACTAATGTCTAGATGTTGACCGGTGGGAATAAATGAATGAAACCGTGGGCAGCGAGTGAACACCTTAAAATGCCCTGAAAAAACCTTATAATAGAAAACTCAATTATGGGTTTCTTTGCATCCTTTTCCATGATTATTTCAGAGGAATAACTCACTCTCAACACATTGTAGTACCAAGGTTACTCGAGACAATGTTTAGGTCACCATGGTCTCTCATCAACATCTCACAACTTGGAGCCATTGTAATGTCAATTGAAGATGCTGAAGAGAGTTTAGATGGCATTCCCACTGCAACTGTCCTCTTATCCTACATTTTAAAAGCCTCTGAACAAGCTCAGGGCACACATACAGAAGGCAGCAGAAATTTTTGTGTCACTAGGCAACAACTTGTTCTCCTCTCCTTGTTCATCCTGAAAGTATGGATAGGCTGAAATTAATAATATGGTGTTAGTAAGTCCTTGACTGTAGATAGTTACTTTAATGTAAATGGATTAAATTCTCTAATTAAAGGCATAAAGTGGCTGAATGAATTAAAAAACAAAACATAATTAGATGCTACCTACAAAAGATTCCGTTTAGCTTTAAGGATATACACAGGCTCAAAGAGAGGGATAGAAAAAGATATTCCATGCAAATGGAAAACGAAAGTGTGCAGGAATAACTCTACTTCCATCAGCTACGTTAGACTTTAAGCTGAAAACTGTAATAAGAGACAAAGTAAGTCTTTATATAATAATAAAAGGGGCAATTCATTAAAAGGATTTAACAATTTAAATATATATGCACCCAGGTTGAGACCGCCTAAATACATTTGGGAAATATGAACAGATATGAAGGGAGAAATAGAAAATAACATAATAGTAGAGAACTTTAATGCCCCACTTTCCAAATGAATTGATCATCCAGTCAGAAAATCAACAAGGAAACACTGGACTTCAACTATGCCTTAGACCAAATGTACCTAACAAACATATATAGAACGTTTCAACCAGTGGTAGCAGAATACACATTCCTCTAAGTGTACAGGGAATATTCTTCAGGATAAACCATATGTTAAGTCACAAAATAAGCATTAGTAAATGTAAAAGGATTAAACATTTACCAAAGTATCTTTTCTGACTACAGTGGTATGAAATTGGAAATTAATAAAGGAGCAAAACTGGAAAATTCACCAATTTGTGGAAAGTAAACAACAGAAACTTGAACAACCAATGAAAGACAAAGCAACACCCAGGACAGCAAGGCCAATCTTCCACAGTGACAGGGACAGCTGAGAACGGTCTGATGCCTCACAGAGAACTTCTTTTGTTCTTTTACATGAGATACTGTGATGTACCTTAGAGACAACCCCGACCCTGTTCGGGAAATTATGAACACATGGGCCACATCCCATCAGTACTAGACATTTGTTTACATGGCAGGAGGCACAGGCATATCTGTGAAACCCCCAGGGCATGTGCTTGGGGTAGGGATGGCAACCCAGGAAGCCTAGGGGAACCCAGGGGAGCCCAGGACTCCTCAGTTCAACTTCTCAAGATGAGGTTCCCTGCTCAGCTGCTGGGTCTGCTAATGCACTGGGTCCCAGATAAGGACAGAGGGGAAACGAGAAAGGAGAGTAGGGTTAAGTGAGTGAGTTCTGAGGGCACCACTGCTTTCCATTTGTATTCTTCTCCATGTTAAATGTATATGTCTTACCCTCTGTGAAAGGGAATGAAATGTTTTGATCTGTTAGAGTGGGAAAGATTCTAGAAAGGACCTGTGTCTTGTGAAGATGTGAAAGAGAAAGAGGGGAACAGAGTAGGTAATTTCAGGAGGCCCCTTCAGACTTCAATTCTGTTTCTTTCTTGGGATTGTATATTTTTGGAATATAAATCTAAATCACAGAAATATGGCAGAAAAGGAAATAAGTAACCCTAAATTAAATAACAGAACAGAAAAGGGCAGAGAGCATCACCAGGCGCAACAACAAGACTCAATTCCACCAGCTCTGCCTTCAGCCTTCATGGGGATTTGCATCAACCACCTTACTGACCCTACCACAGTCTCAGTCCATCATCAGAGACTCATAAACAGGTCTTTCCTAGGGACAGGTTCTGAGTTGCCTCAGAAGGCTAAAAGGCAGCAACATGATGCCAGCATCCCAGATCTTTGGGCTCCTGTTACAGTGTTCCAGATGAGAGAGTGTCCCTGAGTGGAGTGTTTCTTCAGGACAATCCTCACGCTCCCTGAGAAGAGTGGTGTTGGAAGAGGACAGGCCTGCTTAGGACCTGGCCCCACCCTGGGAGGCCTGCCGGGGTCCAGCCTCTGCAGAGTCCAGGTTCCCGCGGGAGAGACAATGTCGGCGAAAGTGTAAGTGCTAGAAGTGAGATTGGAAGCAGTTGCAAGCAAGTCCAATTTATTTCGGGGACAGGGTACACTTATATAGGAAAAAATCCCACGAGGTGGTCTAACTATTGTCGTCATGGGAACAATAGATGAGGGGCAGTGCGTGACTAAAGGTAATAATCAAAGGTGGTTATCTACATACCAGATGTGCAGCATACATATCGACTGTTTAGGAAGAGGTTACATAGTTTCAGGGTCTTCAAAGAAGTTAGGAGGACAGCGAGTATATAATTAACAGAATATAGACCCCCTCATCCTTGGGGGCTGCTGTTTGTTCTTTGAGATATGTTTATTGCTAGTTCTGCCTGTTTTTACAAGGCTTCCAGGACAGAGGGAAGACGGTAATAAGTAATAGGCTTTAGAAAGGAGGACAAAGGATTCTGCTTAAAGAATTATGTTCCCTGGAGAAGTGCCTTGCACGATTCTCCTTCCATTGCCAGACCTTGTCACAATACAATGGCAGCTAGATTGGGGGAATGCTTCCCACAGAGGCCCATCCTGGCTTTAATAGAATCCAAGCATCTGTGGATCAGCCCCGTGTGCCTCTGATTGCAGGTTGCAGCAGGCACATTGTGCTCACCCAAGCTCCAGTGTCCTTGGCCTTCTCTCTGGGAAAGAGAGTCTCTATCAGCAGCAGGTCCAGTGATAGCCTCCTCTACTCAGATGGGAAGTTTTTCTTATTCTGTTACCAGCACAGATCTGGGCAGGTCCACAGACTCTCATTTACCTCACCGCCCCCCGAGTTAACAAGATGCCCACCAGGATCAGCAGCAGCTGGTCTGGGACAGATTTCACTCTCACCATCAGAAGAGTGGAGTCTGAGAAATTTGCAGTCTAGGACTGTCTCCAAACTCTGAAAAGTCCTCCTATGCTGGTTGAGCTCTGAACACTAACTTTCCCACCAAAGTAAACCCACAGGCCCATAGGCTCCATCTGCTCCTCACTCAGGAGCTCCTCTGACAGAAACAGCTGACCATAGTCAGTACACAAACATGTGAAAAGTAAGTTAATGGCACGGGGAACAGACTGCCTGGAGCTGTCTCCTGTCCCCTTCTTCCCCTTTGTGGTCTTAAATATTTTGCAGAGAACTTCAAAGACACTGGAGAAATCAGACCCAAAAAGGGGGAGAAGGAACCAAGGATTGATTAGTTCTCTCTTTCTTCCTTACATCTTCTTATGAGTCTTCTCTGGATATTGGAGCAACTCCTTCTCCATTTATTCAGTCTTTGCCCAGTCCACCCAGGTCCACAGGCACAGCCTTCCAGCTCAGAGACTTTTAATTAAAACTTGACAGGGTCTGGGACACATTACCATTGGGCAATTGAAGAGAAACAAGATAATGTCACTGACCCAGGTCCTTGGTCTCCTGCTGCTGTGTTCTTGGTGAGTGAAAATGTGCCAAATCTCAGAAATACGATGAATAGTTCCTCCAGTGTCTCCTGGGTTTCACTGGGAACATGACTTTGACGTGTAACGTGAAATAAATGCCACAGCATTATTTAATTGTCAAGCTCTCACACTACAGAGATGAGCTTTTCTGTTCCATTTTTCTTTACAAAAATCTGCATAGTAGTATAGTTCCAGTCTCTTACTGATACTCCATCATCATCACAGGCTCTAACACAAGAGAGAGATTCATCATCAGCTACAAGGCTGGACTGAGCCTCCTGAACATTGATGCAAGAGACCACCTAGCTTGGTTCCAGCACAACCCTAGAGAACCCCTGTGCGACTCATGGACCAGTTCCAACTGAGTTCTCTGAGTTCTCACTTGGTTCAGTGGTGATGAGTCTAGACTGACTCCACTCCCAGCATCGGCAACCTGGAGTGTGAAGATGTGGCAACTAATTACTGTGGTCAAGCTTGTAAATATCTGTATATGATGACTCATTCCTTCACAAAAGCTTCCCAGAGAGGGCATTTAGTGATGTTCAGCCAGTGATCCTCCATCTCCCACAGCTGTGACAGAAACAGCATCCATGGGCTTATTCAGGAGTTATTTTCAGAACAGGGGCAAAAATGATGTCCTGGGCCTGTATTGAACCTACTAAAAATAAAATCACTGTTGAGTGATATCATTCTAGGATCTCATGGTCCCTTCCCCCAAACTGAAAGCAAATCAATGAGCTAAAAGGAAACAGAGACAACTAAACAAAATCAGGAAAACAATACATGAATAAGATGGGAATATTAATTAAAAATAAAAACCATAAGAAAACAGAAATGCTGGAGGTAAAGAATACAAAACTGAACTGGAAAGTTCAGTAGTGAGCATCAACAGAATACTCAATCATGCAGAAGAGAAAATCAGTGAACTCAAAGGTATGTCATTTTAAATTAGGCAATTGGAGGAACAAACGGAAAAAAGAATTAAAAGAGAGTGACAAAAGCATACAAGACTTATGAGACTCACATCAAATGAACCTATACATGCATTATGGGAGTACCAGAAATAAGAGAGAGAGAAGGGGAGAAAGCCTATTTAAAGAAATAATGGTTGAAAACGTCCCAAATCTGGGAAGTGAAATGAACATCTTGATTCGTGAAGCTCAAAAGTCTCCAAGTTGATTTGAACCCAAAGAGGTCTGCATTGAGACACATAATTAAATTGTCAAAATCCAAAGACAAAGAGAGAACTTTGAAAGTCCCAAGAGAAAAATGACTGGTCATACACAAAGGAAACCCCATAAGCCTACCACTGGGTTTCTCAACAGAAATCTTGCAGTCCAAGAAAGACTGGGTTGATATACTAAAAGTACCAAGAGAAAAAACTGACAACCAACAATACTTTCCCTGGAAAAACTGTCCTTTGAAAGCAAAAGAAAGATAAAGACTTTCCCAGACAAACAAGGGAATATATCACCACTAGACCTGTATTACAAGAAGTGCTCAGGTGAGTTCTCCAAGTTGAAACAAAAAGACATTAAACCATAGCATGAGGACATAAGAAAGTATAAATCTCACTGCTAAAAGTAAACATGAAGACAAACACAGAATGGTATAATACTGTGATGTGGCACATAATTCATTTTTAATACTAGTATATAAATTAGAAGATAAAAGTAGTAGGATTAACTATGATCACAGAAATTTGTTAGTGGAAACAATATAGAAAAAGGTAAAATCTAACATCAAATCTATAAAGTGTGGATGGGGGGAGTAATTGTAGAATGTCTGTGTGCAATTCAAGTTAAGTTGTCATCAGCTTAAAAAAGACTATGATAAGTATAAAATACTTGATGCTAACCCCAAGATAACCAAAAAATAAATGTACAATAAACACACAAAAGACAAAAAGAAAAAAAAATAAAGACACACTAACACAAAAAATCGTCAGATCACAAAGAAGGACGACTAGAAGAGAGGAAAGCGAGAACCACAAAGCAGACAGAAAATAAAAAACAAAACAGTAAGAGTAAGTGCTTATAAATCAATAATTACTTTAAATAGAAACAGACTAAACTCCCCAGTCAAAATACACAGAGTGGCTGAATGGATTAAAAAACAAAACAAAACAACAATTCCCAATCATTTGCCCAATAACAAAGTAGTTAAACATACAGAGGAAACATGAACAGATCTGAAGGGAGAAACAGACAGCAATACAGTAATAGTAAGATACTTCAATACTCCTCTATCTATAAAGCTATATCATCGAGAGAGAAAAGGAATAAGGGAACAGCTGACTAGAACAATGCTATGGATGAAATGGATCTAATAGACATATATAGAACTTAGCACACAACAGAAAAATAATAAAGATTCTTCTCAAGTGCACATGGAACATTCTCCAGGACAGATCACATGTTAGGTCACAAAACAAATCTTAAAAAATTAAAGAGATCTAAATCACTGCAGGTATCTTTTCCAACTCCAAAAGAATGCAACTAGAAACCACTAAGAGTAAGAAAGCAGGAAAATTCACACACATACTAAAATGGAATCTAAACAGCACACTCTTGTACAACCATTGATCAAAGAGGAAATCAAAAGAGAATTTAGAAAATATCTCAAGACAAATATAAATGAAAACACAATATGCCACAACTTATGAAATGCACCAAAAATCGTACTAAAAGAGAAGTTTATAGCAATAAAAACCTACATTAAAAAAGAAAGATCTCTGGGCTGGCCCCATGGCCTAGCGGTTAAGTTTGGCATGCTCTGCTTTGGCAGTCCAGTCTCAGTTCCTCGGTGCAGACCTACATCACTTGTCAGCGGCCATGCTGTGGCAGTGATCCACATAGAAAATAAGGGAAGATTGGCTGCAAATGTTAGCTCAGGGCTAATCTTCCACAGCAAAAAGAAAGAAAGAGAGAAAGATCTCAAATAATCTAACTTTACACCTCAAGGAACCAGCAGAAGAAAAACAACCTAAGAAAAGAAAAACAACCTAAGCCCAAAGTAAGGAGAAAGAAGGAAATAATAAATATTTGATGAAAAATAAATAGAGAATTAAAAAATAGAAAAAATCAACCAAATTGAGTTTTTTGAAAAAAAGAAACAAAGTGAACAAAACCTTGGCTAGAATAGGAAAAAAGAGAGGAGACTCACATAAATAAAATCAGAAATAATAGAGGAAACATTCCAATGGATGCCACAGAAAGAAAAAGAATCATAGAGCCTATTATGAATAAGCATATGCCAACAAACTGGATAATCTAGAAAAAGTGGATAAATTCATAGAAACATCAACCTACAAACTGAATCAGGAAGAAATAGAAAGCCTATACAAACAAATAAATAAGGAGTTGAGTCAGTAATCAAAAATCTCCCAGCAAAGGAAAGCTTAAGACCAGATGGCTTCACAGGTGAATTCTACCAAATATTGAAAGGAGAATTAAATCCGTCTTTCTTAAATTCTTCCAAAAAGTAGAAGAGAAACTTCCCAACTCAATTATTTGGCCAGCATCATATTAACACCAAAGCTAAATAAAGACACTACAAGAGAGGAAAACCACAGGCAAATATCCCTGATATACCTAAATAAAAAGTCCATAATAACAGACTAAATTCAACCACATATGAAAAGGTTTACACACCATAACCAAGAAGAATGTATCCCTGCAATGCAAGGATGGTTCAACACACGCAATTCAATCCCTCTGATACATTCTATTAGCAGAATGAAAGATAAAAACTTCATGACCAACTCAGATGCAGAAGAGCATACGACAAAATTCCAATATCCGTTCATGACAAAAACTCTCAATAAACTAGATGTAAAGAGAAACCTACCTCAACACGATAAAGATATATAAAAAGCCCACAGCGAACATCACAATCAATGGGGAAACATTGAAAGCTTTTCCTCTAAAATCCAGTACAGGCAAGGAGACCCACTCTCACCACTTCTATTCAACATGGTACTGGAAGTCCTAGCCAGAAAAATTAGGAGAGGAAAAGAAATAAGGGGCATCCAAATTGGAAAGGAAGAAGTAAAATTATCTCTGCAGATAATATGATCATATATGTAAAACACCATAAAGACTTAACAAAAAAACTGTTAGAATTAATAAATGAATTCAACACAGTTGGAGAATCCAAAATCAGCATGCAAAAATCAACTGCATTTCCATAAACAAACAACCAAACTATCCAAAAGGAAATTTAAAAAAAATTCCATTCAGAATGGCAAGACAAAGAATGAAATACTTATGGATAAATTTAACCAAAGAGGTGAAAGACGTGCACTGAAAATTATAAAATATTGATGAGGGAAGTTAAAGAAGACATAAATGAGTGGAAAGACATCCCATGTGCATGGACTGGATTTGAAACAATACTACGAAGCTATAGTACTTAAAATAATATGAAGCCAGCTTAAAAAAAGACACATAAACAAATGGAACAGAATCAAAAGCACAAAAATAAACTCCAACATATATGGTTAACTAATAATTGACAAAGGAGCCAAGAACACTTAACAGGGAGAGGATAGTCTCTTCAAAAAATGGTGATGGGAAAACCAAATAAACACATGCAGAACAATGAAATGTTACATATCTTACACCAATCAGAAAAATTAACTCAAAATGGATTAAGGCCTTAAACTCAAGATCTGATGCTATCAAATTCCTAGAAGGAAACATAGGGAAAAACTCCTTGACGTTGGTCTTGACAATGAGGTTTTGGATATGACACCAAAAGCACAAGCAACAAAGGTAAAAATAAATAAGTAGTACTACATCAAACTAAAAAGCTTCTGCACAGCAAAAGAAACAATAAACAAAATGAAAAGGCAGCGTACAGAATGGGACAAAATATTTCCACCCATATATCTGATAAGAGGCTAATATTAAAAATATATAAATAACATATAATTTAATAGAAAATAAAACAATCCAACTGAAAAATGAGTGGAGGAAATGGATAGATATTTTCCAAAAAGATATACAAAGGGCCAACAGGTACATGAAAAGGTACTCAACATCACTAATCCTCAGGGAAATGCAAATCAAAACCACAGTGAGATGTCACCTCACACTTCTTAGAATGGCTGCCATCAAAAAATGAGAGAGAACAAGTGTCATCAAGGATGTGGAGGAAAGGAAATCCTTGTGCCCTGTTGGCAGGAATGTAAATGGGTGCAGCCATTATGGAAAACAGTATGGAGATTCCTCAAAAACTTAAAAATAGAACTACCATACGATCCAGCAAACCCACATCTGGGTATATATCCAAAAAAAATGATAACAGGTTATTGAAGAGAGATCTATACTCCCATGTTACTTTAGCATTATTCACCATATCCAAGACATGAAAACAACCTCAGTATACATCAGTGATTGAATGGATAAAGATGTTGTGGCACATATATATATATGTATATGTATACATAAACACACACACACACACAATTGAATATTATTCAGCCATGAAGTAGGAAATCTTGTCATTTGCAATGACATGCATGGAGCTTGAGGGTTTTATGCTAAATAAAATAGGTCAAACAGAAAAAGACTAATATTGCATGGTATCACTTATATGTGGATTCTAAAAAGCCATACTCATAGAAACAGAGAGTGGAATGGTGGTTACTAGGGTCCGGGATTGGAGAAATGGTGAGAAATTCGCCAAAAGGTACACACTTCGAATTAGAAAATGAATAATTTCTGAGGACCTAATGCATAGTACTGTAATTGTTGTTAACGATAATGTATTATGTACTTAAAAGTTCCTAAGAGAATAGATCTTAAACAGTCTCATCACGAAAACAGAAATGGTAATTATGTGATGTAATGGAAGTGTTAGCTATTGCTATGGTGGTAATCATACTGCAATATACAAGTGTATCAAATCAATATGTTGTACACCTGAAACTTATACAATGTTATATGTCAGTTATATTTCAATAAAGCTGGAGGGAAAATAAAACATTTAAAAAAATCACTGAAACAAATGTGCTAAACAGAGAAATAGAAACTATACAAAAGAACACAATGGAAACTGTAGGACTGAAAAGTACAATATCTTTATTAAAAAAAAAATCACTACATGGGCTCAATATCAGAAGAGATTTAACATAGGAAAGAGTGAGTGACCTTGAAGAAAGATTAATGCAAATAATCCAATCTGAGGAATAGAGAAATTAAATATTTTTTTTAAATATAACACATCCTCAGAGACCCTCAGGGACCTGTTGAACAATATTAAAACATACAAAAAATTTGTGTGAGTGGGATAACAAAAATATTTGGGAAGTAATGAAGGAAAACTTCAAAATTTGGTGAACATCATAAATTTACAACTTTAAGAAGTGCAGCACACTCTACAAGATATATTCAAAGAAAAGCACATCAATTCATGGCATAATCAAACTGATGAAAAACAAAGAAAAAAATCTTGAAAGGAGGAGCTGGCCCCGTGGCCAAGTGGTTAAGTTCGCGCCCTCAGGTGCAGGCGGCCCAGTGTTTCGTTGGTTCGAATACTGGATGCAGACATGGCACTGCTCATCAAACCACGCTGAGGCAGCATCCCATATGCCACAACTAGAAGGATCCACAAGGAAGAATATACAACTATGTACTGGGGGGCTTTGGGGAGAAAATGGAAAGAATAAAATCTTTAAAAAAAATTCTTCAAAAAAAATCTAGAAAGGAGACACGGGGGAAAACAATACATAGAGGGAAACACAACAATTGAAATGTATGCAGACTTCTCATTAGAATCTGTGAAAAACAGGAGACAATGGAATGATATATTCAAAAGACGAAAACGGAAATGTCAACCCAAAATTCTATGCATCTAGTGAAAATATGCTTTGGGAATGATGGGAAATGAAGACAAACTATGATGAAAGAAAACCAAGAGAATTTGTTGCTAGAATACCGGTTGCAAAAGAAATGTGAAAGGTAGCTCTTTAGGCTGAAGAGAAACACCACCAGAGGAAACTTGGAATTTCAGGAATGAAAAAAAAGGCAACATAAGCGATAAATATCTGAGTAAATATAATAGACTCTTTTCCCCCTCTTAAGCACTTTACAACGTGTATGAGTGTTAAAAGCAAATAATATAAAAACGTCTGGTGGAGATTAGAATGCATATGTTGGTACAGTATGTAAAGGAGAAAGCTAACGACACTTCTGTGTTTCGAGAGCTTCCACATTTTACTTGAAGTGGTAAAATATTAACTCCAAGGAGACTCTAAAAGTTTATATGTATCTTGCAGACCACAGAGCACACCAACTCACAATTGGCTGGTCTGCAAAGAATTTGGCAGGGACAAAGCATCAAATACACTCATGTGCTTCATAATGACATTTTGGTCAACTACAGACCACATATGCAAAAATGGTCCCATAAGATCAGAACCACACAACCTAGCTGTGTAGTAGGCTATACCATCTAGATTTGCGTAAGTACACTGTATGTTAGCACAACGATGAAATTGCCTAATGACACATTTCTCAGAACAAATCCCTATCATTAAGCGGTGCATGAACACATTTCATCATCACCATGTGAGAGTAGGAGAAGTTAAGTGTCCCAAGATGAAAAGGAAAAGACCCAGGGCAAGAGAGATGGGTTGCTGCTGATCCCTCACACCTTTAACCACATGGTAAATAACCATGGAGAAGCTATGAGTAAAAAAACAGAAACAAAACAAAACAAACTTCTTTAAAACTATCTTGGTCTTTAAGTCGTTAAAACTATTTTGACTTACTGTAATGCAATGTACTGTATTAATAATGATATTATGTTAGAAAATTAAAAGTCTGGGGAAAATGCTAAACTGGACAAGACACTGAGGCAATTGATTTAAACCAGGATTGTTTCAGGCAGGATTACTCTACAAATGAATGAACTCAATCACACAAAGTAACTTACACAGTCACGTAATCAACAAGGATGAGAAGTGTTTCTCAAGATAAGCTGCATCAGAATCAGCTGGGAAACTTGTTAACATTATAAATCTTGAGCCACAACCCAGTCAAACTGGTAAGAATTTCCAGAATTTGAGTTTGGGAATCTGTATCTTATGAAGGTTCCAGACTTTTCTTTGGTAGTCTGCCTGTGCCATAAAGGTGAATGGGCATTTCGGGACCACTGCTACACCATGCAAGCAGCTCCAGTGACAGTGTGGATAACAATAAAATATACTTCACATGTTTTTTATGAGTATTAAATGAGAAGTGTAAAGCATGTCATAAATGATGTGCTCATTATTATCCAAATATCAAAGTGAGGACAACCCAGCTAATGACTAAAAAATGACTATTTAATCCGGAAATTATTCAATATCCTTGGCTGCCTTTCAACATTTGGTGAGTTGAAAATCAAGACTGTGCAGAGTATTCAAGAGAAGAGCAGACAAGGAAATGGAAGCAACAAATGTAAGTTTAATCAGTAGCTGGAAGACTCATGAAGTTTGAGAATATATTTCTTAATGTGATAAAAACTGAGGATGGTAATAAACCAGGAAGTAAGAGCCACTTGTGAAGGATGATAATGACGGTAGTGCCCAGGCACTGTTCAAAGCATCTGACATATATTGACTCATTTTGCCCTACAACAATCATTAAAAATAGATATAATTATTATAAACATTTTACATATAAGAAAACCTTGCCACTGAGTAAAGTAACCTACTCAAGGTCACTTGTATAGGAAATGGCAGACCTGAAAGGAAAAATGTGATACCTGAAGGATTAAGGTCATGGGGAAATCTGTATCCAACGATACACAGAATTCAAGAATGGGCTTTAAAAGAAGAACTGTGGCTTAGAGATTTCACTTTCCTTCTTTGGTTTTTTTGCTCTCTTTGGTTTCAAAATAAAGGCAATGCTAAGCAAAGAAACTGAGGTGGGACTACAAAAAGCACAATCAGAAGAAGTTAAGCAAAAGGCCTGGCTGGTGAAAAGAGACCAGAGGGAGGAAGGGCAAGAGGCAGAACTGGGTCAGTGGTGGATGTTTTGAACCTGAAACTCCAAGATTTGGAGGATAGTAGCAAAGAAAAGAGGAAGGTAGGAGCCTGAGAAGGAATTAAATAGGAAAATTTAAAGGTAAGAAGTCACAGAAAAGTGATTCATCAGGGTATAATGATTCATCAGGGTTTAAATGCCATTAGATCTTATAAACTAGTGAGTCGAGCTGGAGCCTGGCTGGGTTCCAATCCTGTGCATCTAACTGAATAAAATATGCTAACGAATTCCTGACAATGTAAAAGAACCATGGGGGTCTGTGGGAAGGCAGGAGAATGGCCCCCAAGGCTGTCCAGGCCCTAAACCCTGGAACCTGGTCATATGTTACCTCACAGGGTGGCCAAAGGAACTTGGAAGATGTGATTAAGGGTAATGACCTTGAGATAAGGAGATTCTCCTGGATTATCTGGGTGGGCCCAATCTAATTATATAAATCCTTAAAAGCAGAGAATCTCTCCTGGCTGTGATCACAGGAAGATGTGACTATAGGTGAAGGGCCAGAGAGATGCAATGTCACCGGTTTTGAATATGGAGGAAGGAGGCCACTTGCCAAGGAATTCAGTAGCCTCTCAGAGCTGGAAATGCAAGAAAACTGATTCTCTGCTAGAACCTCCAGAAGATGAAGCAGCCTTGCCAACATGTTGATTTTGACCCAATGAGACACATTTTCATCTTTTGACCACCAGAACAGTAAAATGATAAATTTCTAATGTTTAAGCCACTAAGTTTGTGGTAATTGTTATAGCAGCAATGGAAAAGTAATACAGAGTTCTCAACAGCATTTTCCTGTAGGGACCATCCACAATAAGGGGTCAAAGAGACATCAAGACCTTTAATGGGCTCCTGAGCCCTGCAAACCATCTCAAGTGAGTCAGGACAGCCAGCTTCTCTGGTGGACAGAGAGTAAGAGCACAAGTCCAGAGCTGCAAGCGGAGGGAGCATCTGGTGCTTTAGATACTTGCTGACAAGCAGACCTGAGGAGGTTTGTGTTCAAGGCTAAGCATTGTGAGAGGAGAGCTATGACAATGCTGACAGTAAAAGTTGGCCCTTTCTTCAGCCTGGAGGTTGCTGAC
This sequence comes from Equus przewalskii, assembly GCF_037783145.1. Lineage (NCBI taxonomy): Eukaryota > Metazoa > Chordata > Mammalia > Perissodactyla > Equidae > Equus > Equus przewalskii. The sequence goes on from NC_091844.1 coordinate 16,192,109, forward strand.
AGTGAGCACGAAATCTGTTGCAGATCCAGTGCCACTGAGTCAGTCAGGGCCCCTAGGTGCCTGGATGGAGGCAAGGAGATCATCATCTTAGGACCCTGTCCTGGTGTCTGCTGGTACAAGGCTAAGTCGTTACTGATGCTCTGTCTGGACTTGCAATTGATGGTGAACCTGTCTCATGCAGAAACAGCCAGGAACCTTGAAAACTGGATCATCACGATGTCCCCACAGGCACCTGCAACCAGGAATGAACAGTGACCATATATACGTGCATTATGCCAAGATATTTTAAAACATTTTTTACAATGTTACCTGCGACACCAACGCTATTAGGTATAACAGGGTCTGTTTTGGAAATAACTCTTATTTCGCTCTGCATCTAAAATCATTTTCTAATCCACAAAAATATTAATCTGGATAGACTGAGGTACTTTTAAATCTATCACTTGAAACCCAGAGCAGCAAAAACCTGAGGAGCTTAGCCTGTGATATTGTCATTCTGCCATTGCCCTGCCTCATGCAGCTCAGCTCACATTGTGGAGGGAAAGAGGACATTGTGGAGGGAAAGAGCACATTAAAAGCTCTGGGCAGCCAGCCAGGGCCCAGAGGAGACTATGCAAAGCAAATAGTGATTATGGAAGTAAATCATAGCAGTGGTTGTAGAACTATGTAATTTAAAGAAAGAGTCAAAAATAGCATTAGAAAATTTGTTTGTGAAAGACACACACATAAATTTAGAAAATGTAATTTCCAATGAGTATTCACAAACATGTTGAAAAATAAGATATTTTTCAAAATCAATAGGATTCTCTTACACAACCTACAACTAACACGAGAAAATCTAACAAAGAGCCTCTATGTTAAAGACACACACAGATTGTGTGTGTGTTCAAGTTCTGAAAGGATAAATAGTGGGATATTTTGGATTTTCTGTAACCAAAAAATATCTTGCTACTAAAGCTAATTTGTCTTGAAGGCATCTAAGTATACTACAAACCTGTGAGCTTGGGTAACAGGGTCATGTAAATGCCAGAGATGCAGAAGCTGAGGCCCAGAAACCAGCCAGGTGAGAAGTTCCGAGGGAAATCCATCCTACGTTAAGCTGGAGCCCCTCAGGACTTCCCTCTCAGGATAAGAGCAACGAAAAACTAGACTGAACTCTCACTTTCCCTCAACTGCTGGGAACTGAACTGCAGGGTGAACTGCTTAGATTTGTTGCAGAACTGGAGAGGAAAGGGGAAAGCAAGAAGAAAAACAACACTTCCCTGGCAAGTTGTGACTTTAGATCAATGTGCACATGGGTTCACATCCCATCATGCACAGCCTAAGTGAGTCTGGAACTTTCCAACTTGGAGCTGGAGTTAGCCCGTCCAACTAGTAGAGCCCCCAAGCGCCAGGAATAAACGAACACAAAACTTCTCTTGAGGAGGATACATCTACTGCAAACTCTCAGGAGACTTCATAAATAATATTTGAAAGGCCAACATGCAAGATGTCAGAAATTTCTTGAGAACCAAGAAGAAAAGATTACCTGAATGTGAACGCCGTAACAGGAGAATCACAGAAAGCAGATAAGAAAGCCACCTAGGATTTCAGCTTTTGAAATTAGCACAAATCGTTTATTTTTTTAAAAAAATGAATAACAAACAAGGACATACCTAGAGGAGAAAAAGAAGCTATCAATGGTGATATTACAGCATTTAAAAAGAACGAAACTAAAGCCTAGAAGAGTCAACACACTATTTAAGAAGAACAAAGTCAAAAGACTGACACTATCTGACTTCAAGACCTACTATAAAGTTACAGTAATCGAGACAGATTGGCACTGGTGAAAGAGTAGACGAATATAGATCAATGGAACATAATAGACAGCCAAGAAATAGACCTACAGAAACACAGTCAACTGATCTTGGACAAAGCAACAAAGGCAATTCAATAGAGAAAAGACAGTTCTTTTCGCAAATTGCGCTGGAACAACTGGACATCCACATTCAAAAAAAAATGAATCTAAACACAGACTTTACACTACTCACAAAAATTAACTCAAAATGGACTATAGACATAAATGTAAATCAAAACTTTAAAACTCCTAGAAGATAATATAGGAGGAAATTTAAGTGACTCTGAGTTTAGTGATGACTTATTGATACAACAGCAAAAGAACAATCCATGAAAGAAACTATATAAATGGGACTGAACTAAAATTAATAACCTCTGCTCTGTGAAAAATGATGTTAAGAGAATGAGAAGCAAGCCACAGATTGAAATAAAATATTTTCAAAACATATATCTAAGAAGAGAGTTGTATCCAAAATATACGAAGAACTCTAAAATTCAACAACAAGAAAACCAACAACTCGATTAAAGTGGCAAAATATCTGAATGGACATCTCACCAAAGAATATGTACAGATGGCAAACATGTATATGAAAACATGCTCCACATTATCTATCATTAGGGAATTGCAAATTAAAAAAATGACATTCCACTACACACTTCTTAGATTGACCAAACTCCAAAACACTGACAATAACAAATGCTAGGGAAGATGTGGAACAACAGGAACAATTGTCACTTACGTGTGGAATCTAAAAGAGCTGAACTCATAGAAACAGAGACTAGAATGTTGGTTACCAGGGACTAGGGGTGGGGGAAATGCGGACATGCTGGACAAAGAGTGCACAATTTCAGTTGTAAGATGAATAAATCCTGAGGATGTAATGTACAGCTTGATGATTATAGTTTATAATACTGAATTATATACTTGAAAGTAGCTAAGAGAGTAGATCTTAAATACTCTTACCAAAAAAAGTCACAGTAATTGTGTGAAGTGACAGAGGTGTTAGCTAACACTATGGTAGTAATCCTTTTGCAAGCTTTGGTGTATCAGGTCAACATTTTGGACACCTTAAAGTTACACGATGTTCTTTGTCAATTATATCTCAAGAAAGCGAGGGAGAAGATGCTAGTCACAAAAGAATATATACAAATATACAATATTATTTGCATTTCCCTGATAATTCGGGATATTTAACATCTTTTAATCTGCCTATTGGCGATCTATATATCCTGTTTGGAAAAATGTCTGTTCAGATCCTCTGCCCATTTTCTGATCAAATTGTTCATTATTTTGTTGATGAAATGTATGTAATTTATATAAGTGGGATATTAACTCCTCATCCAAAATATGCTTTGCAGATATTTTCTCCCAGTTGATAAGTTATCTTTTCGTCTTGTTGATGGTTTCCTGTGCTGTGCAGAAGATTTTTAGTTTGATGTAGTCCCATTTGTTTATTTTTCTTTTGTTTCCCTTGCCCAAGAAGACATGATATTCAAAAAGATGCTGCTAAGAACTATGTCAACGCTTTCTGCCAGGACTTTTATGGTTTCAGGTCTTACATTCAAGTCTCTCATCCATTTTGAGTTGATTTTTCTGCATGGTGTAAGCTAATGGTCTACTTTCATTCTTTTGCATGTGGCTGTACAGTTTTCCCAGTACCATTTATTGAAGAGACTTTCCTTTCTCCATTGTCTCTTCCTGGCTCCTCTGTCAAAAATTAGCTGTCCATAGATGTGTGGGTTTATTTCTGGGCTCTCAATTCCTCTCCATTGATCTGTGTGTCTGTTTTTCTGCCAGTACCATATTGTTTTGATTCCTATAGCTTCGTAGTATATTTTGAAAACAGGGAGTATGATACCTCTAGCTTTGTTCTTTCTTCTCAGGATTGCATTGGCTATTCAGAGTCTTTTGATTCTATTTATATAAAGTGCCGTAACAAGCAAAGCTTTATGGTTTAGAGATCCAGAACGTAAAATCTAGGAAGTGATTACTACAGATGTCAGAGATGGGGTTTAATTTTGAGGAGAAGGAAGGTTTATGATTAGTAAAGGATACATTGGATTTCAGGGACGGGGGAGACCAGAAATATACTAGATATGATGATATCTTGAGGAGTACTAGATTATTATTCAACAAAAAATGTTCACACGTGTGTATTGTGCACTTTTTGTTGTTATATTTTATAATCAAATTTTTAAAATTTGATATATTTTCACAATTTTATTAATAATTACCAGAAATTATATCTACAAATTACCTGGCACAGTACTTGACATCAAGTATTTTGTCAATTAATATTTGTTGAATAAACAAATGAGTAAAAAAGAAAATGAGGAGGCTGGTCTCATGGCCAAGCAGTTAAAGCTCCTTGTGCTCGGCTTTGGTGGCTCGGGGTTCATGGTTTCAGATCCCAGCTGTGCACCTACTCAGCTCATTGGCTATGCTATGGAGGCATCCCACATACAAAGTGGGGGAAGATTGGGATGGTTGTTAGCTCAGGGCTAATCTTCCTCAAGAAAAAAAAAAAAGAAAATATAGGTGGAGGACTGGGAAGGGATGTTAACTCAGGGCCAATCTTCCTCACACACACACAGACATACACAAAAGAAAATGAATGACAGAAACTAATTCTATTAAAGTGAATATGATTGGATAAGGCATACATCTTGCACTAACTGATGTCTCCAATTGTCTTGTCTGCCAAATTCTTAAAGTTCTTCTTGGATATCTCAAAGGCACCTCAAACTTAATATCTTTAAAATATAAATATAAGTCATTATATTTCCTCTCCCCACATCCCAAACCTGACAAACGCCATCCTAAGAAAGGGGACACCGTACATCTTTTTGTGTAAACCAGAAACAAGGGAGACATCCTTGACACTACTCTTTGCCTCAATCCTCATAGACAATTTCACAACCTACATATTCTCAAATCTGACTAATTCTTTCCATCTTCACAGTCAAGGCCCTCGACCAAGACACCAGCATCTCTCTTCTAGCTTCCTAAAGTAGCTTCCTAACTCCTGTTCTTGCATCTATTCTTGTCTCTCTCCAAAATGGTCTCTACGGAAACAAGAAATATCTTTTTTAAAGGTAAATTTCATCATGTCATCTTTCTGATTAAAAGGAGATCAAATCTTTCTATTTTGTATAGGATAAACAAAAAAGACACTTAGAATGCCTTTCCTGATGGCCTCATTTATATATCTCCTATCTCAAATTCTGAATTTTTGTAGCATTCCTTAATCATTGTGTATATCCCTGCACTGACACTCCTGAGAGTATGGCTCTTGTCTTTCATTGGTCACCATCATTATTATAACACCAGCACTCAGAAAAATACCTGATATATGGTGTATTCTCAGTTAGCATTTGTTGAATGCACAGAAGACAGGACTAGTAAAGGAAGGAAAGCATCAGTGCTATCGACTTTGTTTACAACTATAACATAATCCTAAGCAATATACTAATGAGATCTGTTTTGAAACTCCATAAATTATTATAAATTTTAAAAGAAGTAAAAAGAGTTTCATAAAACGATAAATATTTTGTGGGAAACAATTTTTATGAAGATCTAACGCTGTCAAGTATGGAAACGTATTTTTATCAGTCAGGGCATTTGGTTGCAAACAACAAAAACCAACTGGGTCTAACCTAAGCACAAAACGAAATAACTGAACCATATTATGTGACCTACATGTTTGATAGGAAGTTTGGGTAGCATGTGATAGAAAAGTCATGGGAGCTCCATGGCATAAATGCAGTCTGGGACAAATCACAGAAAGAGATTTTAGATAACACCACTGCCACCACAGATGGACACTGGCAGTCCTACTGGTTCTACCACTTCTCTACACCAGTCATGGAACTTTGGATATTGGAGGCATCTACTACTGCCATCTTGGGATATGGTTTTATTTGCAAACATTTTAGACCCTGTGAGTTGAGAATTAGGGTAATTTCCACAAGTACGACTTCAACAAATGCTTCATCATGAATATATTTCTGATTCTAGCAACTGTACCAGGGACACTAAAATATAACCATCTTCATCTTAGTTTGATCAGAGAATCTAAGACAATAGGTACCAGCTGCTGCCATATTTAAAAGATAAGAAAAGCAGAGCTGACAAGATTTTTAACCACAAGCCTGTACCCTATGAATTTCACCATCATCCTCTTTGGTTATTTACATAAGCATCCCTCAGCACCCACCACATCCTGGATGGTGGTCTGAGTCACATAAATAGAGCCATTTCTGGGGGATGGTGCTTGAGCAACATCAAGCAAAAAGAGATGTTGCAAAGTGATGTCACCATCCCAGAGCCTCAGACTCCTGCTCTACTGTGTTTCAGATGAGAGAATATTTACAAGCACAGAGATGGGGTTTTCCCTCAAAAGTAATCCTCCTCTTCAGAAGGACCCACACACAGTCTTGAAATTGAAGATAAAATAAATGCTTCAAGCAACAGAAACCTGTCCACTTGTCACATATCCTGCATTTCAGCTTCATTTTTTCTTCTATCCCTGAGTGGCACAGCATCTCTGGATCGGCCCCATGTGCCTCTGATTGCAGGTTCCATTGGGTAGATCATGCTCTCTCAGGCTGCAGAGTCCTTGCCTGTCTCCCCAGGAGAGAGAGTCTCCATCAGCTGCAAGGCCAGGAAAAGCCTCCCCTACATGGACATGAAGCGCTACATAGGGTGGTACCTGTATAGACCTGGGCAGGCCCCCAAGGCCCTCATTTACCATGGTTACACTACAATTAACAGCATGCTCACCTGGTTCATTGTGAAAGAGATGAGAGACATATGAGCCTTTCTATATTAAGGAGCACCCAGTTGACCTGTCAGCTGACTTTAAACAGACAGACAAGCCAGCCAAGATCAAGCAAATCTGGCCCAAATTAACAGAATGAATCAGCTGATCCATAAACATAACAACAATTAAAAACCCTACCATTTTAAGCCACTGCATTTTATTAGTGGTTTATTACATGACAATAGGTAACTAGTACATCATCCAGTTTTAAATTTCTACTCATTCTTATCCCTGCATGCTTTTACCTCTTCCTTGCTTTATTTTTCCTTATAACACTTACAAAACAACAGACTAAATATTTACCAAATCACTTATCCACTTGGCTCCCCCAATTGGACTGAAAGTGGGTATTTTTGCTTTTGACACATATTAAGCACTCAAAAAAACATATCTTGAATGAAGGAGTGACATAGATTGCTCAATATCAATGCTTTCAATATATTTTTAATTATTACAATAAGCTGTTATGCAAGTAAGAGTGTTCAGGCTACATTGATCAGGTTTTCTGTCATCTTTCCTGAAGTAAAATCTCACTAACCCATGTATTTCTGAAGCAAGTGAAGAAAAAATACTATAAATGACCAAGTTTCTCCATTCTTACACTGAAATTGGCATGCTAATTAAATGTTGTCCAAGGGACTAAAGGTATAGCACACTTAGAGCCATGATAACCTTCAGTCACAAAGTTAGACTTGAGGGCCCATTGGGATGGACTTAAAGAGAAAGTGAACAAATGATGAGAAAAGGTAATAGAAAACACTACAGATTTCTAGAGGGACAGGGTTAAAGAAGTAGAGAACTGCCTTTGTAAGAATGAGTACGATGGAGGAAATGGAGACAAGATAAAAGGCTGGTACAAAAGGACATAGAGTAGGAAAGCAACTTCAGTGACATTGACCAGAAAGGCTCGGCTGGAAAACAGCATCCAAAGAAACAAAAAGCAAGAGAGGGATACCACCTTCTTTGTGGAAGGTTTTGAATGGGAGGGATAAAGTGTTTCTTACTGGGACAGTCCAGAGTTAGAAGGATGACTGCAGATAAAGAAAGGAGTCCAGGAGAATGTGGAATTAAACTAGAAATGTTCCAGAGTCAAGGAGATGCAAAGTAGTAAGAATTGATCCATCAAGGTGTAAAATTCACTGAACCCTTCTCCAGAGGGTACAGCAAACCTTCTTGGCTGAATCATGCAATCAGTCCATGGGAAACATGCAGGTCCTGTGACACAAAACCTCCTGATCTCTAAGAGATCTGTACAGCATCTTTTTTCAATAATCTCCCACAAAAAGGGATCCAGAGAAAGCAAATTCCCTTAATTTTATCCTGGGCCCTAGAAAACATTGAAGGAATAAGGAGATACAACCTGTCAGGTAGATAAAGGAATGTGCATGTTCACAGTTGTGTGAGGAGGAAGCTGCTGGTGCAGCAAAGAGTCACTGACCCATGGTTTTGCAGAGGACCTTTGTGTTCGAGGCTGAAGCACTGTGGGAGGAGAACTATACTCCTGCTGACAGTAATACACTGCCACATCTTCAGCCTGGAGGCTGCTGATGGTGAGAGTGAAATCTATTCCAGACCTACTGCCACTGAATCGGTCAGGGACCCTTGTAGCCCGAGTGGATGCCAAGTAAAGCAGCTTAGGAGCCTGGCCTGGATTTTTCTGATACCAGGCTAAGTAGTAGTAAACACTCTGACTGGCCTTGCACTTCATCTCGACTCTATCCTAGAGACACTGCCGAGCAGCCTGGAGACTGGGTCGTCATGATGTCCCCACAGGCACCTGCAATCACAAATGGAAAATGATGATACACACACACTTTTTCACAGACACAGTGAAATACGTATTATAAAATGTGCTTTCTAATAGCATTACATATTAGCATGTATTTGGGTCTATTTTGGAAATAGCCAATATTTCTCAGTGTATGTTAAAATTATGTTTTTAACTCTAAAAAGATATTACTCCAAAAGCACTGAGACACTTTTAAATTTCTCACCTGAGACCCAGAGCAACAAGGATATAAGAACCTGTGTCTGTGCCATCATCTGGCTGCCCCTGTCTGCCTGATGCACCTCTGAAAACACTGCAAAGTTCTCATTTGTAAAGCCCTGAGGAGCTGATCTGGGCCTGCAGGTGCCTATGCAAAGTATTCAGTGAAGACCGAAGCAAATTACACGTGCAGTGGGTTGTGAAAGCATCTAATGCAAATCAAGAGCCAAAAATATCATCAGTGAAAGTGTGGTTGTATGACCAGAAGTCAACTTAGGAGGTCTAAAATTACAAATTACTAGATGATCTAAAGAACAGTTATTTTAAAATCAGAAATGCTTTTAAATGGGTTCAGTTTCCAGAAATGATGGGCTAGGTTCCTCATATCAACAATTCTGGTGAAATAATAAAATATGCTGGAAAAAAATACAAAAATAAAGAAGAGAGGAGGGGAAGGAAGCAGGGAAGGGAAAAGGAAGGAAAGAAGGAAGAAAAGAAGACAGAAGGGAAGGAAGGAAGGGACAGAGGGAGGGAGGGACCCAAAGAGGGAACAACAGACAAAGAGAAAATGGAGAACTTTTGGCCCAATTTTTAAAAAAATCTGTAAAGAACAAATGTCTGAGCTCTGACGCCATTTTTATCCTAAAGTTATGTAAGGACACTCAAACACTTGAAATGGGGTTTGGGAGCCATACAAGGGCCAGAGAGATAGAAAAGAGGCCCAGAATTTACTCATTTGCAAACACATGTGGGGCCCTAATTTGAGCTAGAGGCCAGAGCACTCTAATCTCAACTGAAGCGTCAACAAAAAAGAAACTGGAATCTATCCTTCCCACAGCTACTGGGAACTGAAAAGAGGGCTCTGCTGTCATTGCAGAAATGGAGAGAAAAAAACAAATGAGTTCTTTTGGAAATTATGACAGCAGACCACCCTTTCCAAGGATTTTTTTTTTTTTTTGAGCAAGATTACCCTGAGCTAACATCTGCCGCCAATCCTCCTCTTTTTGCTGAGAAAGACTGGCCCTGAGCTAACATCTGGGCCATCTTCCTTTATTTTATATGTGGGACACCTGCCACAGCATGGCTTGATATAAGCGGTGAGTAGGTCTGTTCCTGGGATTCAGACCAGCGATCCCTAGGCCACCAAAGTGAAAAGGGCACACTTAACTGCTAGGCCACCTTGCTGGCCCCATAAATAACTTTGTAAGGACCAATAATACCAAGAAATCAAAGATTCTTGGCATCCAAGAAAATAAGACAATTTGAATATGAAAGACAAACAGTTAAAATAACACAGAACAAAGAGTTCTGTTGGCCTTTCCTTTTTTTGATGGTTTCCTTTGCTGTGTACCTGACATCAAAACTGACTGGAATTAAACGATTTTATTTTTCGTTTTTCTCCCCAAAGCCCCCCAGTACATAGTTGTATATTTTTAGTTGTGGGTCCTTCTAGTTGTGGCATGCGGGACGCCGCCTCAGCATGGTCTGATGAGCGGTGCCATGTCTGAGCCCAGGATCCAAACAGTGAAACGTTGGCCTGCAGAAGCAGAGCGTGGGAACTTAACCACTTGGCCACAGGGCCGACCCAAAAACTGAATGGAATTAATCAGAGATGACAGAAGAATACATTAGCAAGCATGAAGACATAACAATAGAAACTATTTAATAGCTTCAAGTGGATAAAATACACGTAATTGGGGTTCTGTAATAATTAAGAGGTCCATTTTTCAAGAACACATAATAGTAAACGTTGATGTGGATACATTGACTATCTTGATTGTAGAGATTAACTCACAGGTATCTACATATAGCATGTCAAGTTGTACATTTTAAATATGTGCAATTTACTGTATGTTAATTTTACATCAATAAATCAGCTTTTTAATCACTCATTATGAAGTAAAAAAAAGAGAGTAAAAATAATCACTCTATTAATCTACCAGAAAAGTAATCTTATATAAATTAGTACTTTTACACTTTCATGGACAATTCAAGGACTGTTCAAGCCTTGAACCCCATTGAGCTCCCTGTCGATTTATCTGCTGTGATTATAATATGTTTTACTTCTATGTATATTACAACCCTGCAAAATGCTATTTTTGCTATATTCAGCTGGTAAACATCACACTTATGGGCATATTTTACTTCATTAATTACTGCCTCTCTACATCAGTTATCCATGGCTGTGTAACAAACTGACCCAAACTCATCAAAATAAATATCAAACATTTATTCCCTCACACCATTTCTGTGAGTCAAGAATTTGGGAATGGCTTTCCTGATTGGTTCCGGCTCCAGGTTTCTCAGTAGGTTGCTGTCAAGATGCCAGTTAGAGCTGCAGTCAGCAAAGGACTTGACCAGTAGCTTTCAAGGTAACCCATTCATCTGTTGGCAAGTTAGTGCTGGCCATTGTCAAGAGGCCTCAGTTTCTTACCGTGGAAATCTGTCCATGAAACTACTCTCCTGTTCTCACAAGTTGGCGTCTGGCTTTCTCCACAGCAAATTATCCAAAAGAGAGGAGTAGAAGCCACAATCTCTTTAATGTTCTAGCCTCTCAAGTCACACACTGTTATTTCTTCAATATTGCACTGGTTACACAGGTTATCCTTATTTAATATGGAGAGGAGGGTGTTCATATCAGGAGAAAGGAATTCCAGGAGACAGCAAACATGGGGAGACTTCTTGGTGGCTGCGTATAATGATTTCTGAGTTTCCAACTGGATTCCTCTTGCCTAAAATATCCTCTTTAGCCTTCCTTTCAGCCTGGGTCTACTGGTAATAAAGTATTCCAAATATTTTCTGAGTATGTCTTTCTTTCATCTTAATTCTTGAAAGGTACTTTCCTCTGGTATGTAATTTTAATTTGGTAGTGATTTTTTTCAAGCACTTTGAAAACAAAACATTTCATTGTCTTCTTGCTTTATTGTTCCATATCAGAAGTCAGCTGTAATTCTTATTGTGTATTTTTAAAGGAAATTTATTTTTTCCTCTGGTTGCTTTTTTTTTTTTTTTAGATTTTATTTTTTTCCTTTTTTTCCCCAAAGTCCCCTGGTACACAGTTGCGTATTCTTAGTTGTGGGTCCCTCTAGTTGTGGCATGTGGGACGCCACCACCACGTGGCTTGATGAGCAGTGCCATGTCATCGCCCAGGATTCGAACCAACAAAACACTGGGTTGCCTGTAGCAGAGCGTGCTAAATTAACCACTTGGCCACGAGGCCGACCCTCTCTGGTTGCTTTTAAGGCTTTATTTTCCTCTGGTTTTAAGCAATTTTACTATGATGTGCTAGGTTGAGTTTTCATTTTATTTATCCTGCTCATGTTTCTTGGAGCTTCCTGAGTCTGTGATGCAATGTCTTTCATCAGCTTTGGAAAGTGATCAAGCATTACGTCATCAAATATTGTTTCTTCCTCCATTAACTTTCTTTGCTTCTTTTGCTTCAATTGGACACTGCCTTCTCAACAAATCTTCTGTCTAAGAATCTCTTTTCTATATGTTTCTTCCTTTTGTCTCTCTTTTCTTAATTCTAGATAATCTCCTCTAATCTAGCTTTTAGTTGACTAACTTCTCTTCAGCTCAGTTTAACCACCTGTTAAATCTGTCCAGGGAATGTTGAATTTTAGTCACTTTGTTTTTTCAGTTCAATATTTTGATTTTTTCTTCAATTAACCAATTAATTAAATCTAGATTCTTTCATGTAAATTCAGCTCCATCCAGTGATGTGAAAAGCCAGCAGGGAGTTACTACCTCAACCTCCTTCTGGTCACGGGTACCATGTAAGGTTTCATTCCTCCTCCATTTCCTAGCTCTACTGTTCACTCTCAAACAAAGGGAAGAGTCAGGGGGAAATCCTTTAAGAAAATGAATAGGACCTTCTAGTGTGGAGGGCATAGCTTCTTGTAGCTTAGGTTATACTGCAAGTTAGGCTAACGGAAACTTTGTAATCTGTTCTCTGAGTCGGGGAGTTACTCAATGCTGACTCAATCAGGGGGCACATTGGGTATCCTGTGGGTGTCCTTCTGGTCTCTGCACTGTTTCTTGGCATGAGAAATTTCCTAAGACCCAGCCGCACTCTGTATCAAGTAGACCCTAGCTAGAGATCAATACTTCAGCCCTCATAGAAGGTCACTTCTCCCTTCACGAAGCCCCTCACTTTTACCCTTAGGATGGTTAAGTTTCTGTGCCAGCATGGCTGGCTATGGTGCCAGTTCGTCCATCAACACCAGTCTAGATGTTCCTGGAAGGCATGTTTTGGTGTGATTAACATATAAATCAGTAGACTGTACGAAAACCAGATCATGCCCCATAATGTGAGTGGGCCTCATCAAATCACTTGAAACTTTTAACAACAAAGGCTGAGGTTTCCAAAAGAAGAAGAAATTCTTCATCACTAGTACAACATAGAAACCCTGCCAAAGTTTCCAGCCTGCAGATTTCACAATCAAGGCTGCAAAATCAACACTAACCTGAATTTTCAACCTGCCATCCTGCTTTACAGATTTCAGACATACCAGCCCCCACACTAACAATTCCTTCAAATAGCTATCTCTATTTATATGTCCTATTGGTTTTCTTTTTCCACAGTGCCCTGACAAACACCTTTCAAACACCTTATGATCCACCACAAGGCTATAGGAATGAAACGATTATAATCTTCATGCCAGACATACTTCTTGCTTTTTTCCCCTTTCATTGCCGCCTCACTGGACCACTTTTATTACTTCTCTTACTTTCTCATCATAGCCCCCGTGGGGTGGGACTCAACTGCTGGGCTGCATATATTGGAAATCTAGGCAGGATAGAGGGTAGTATATGGTCAAACTCTCAAATTCTCCCCCCAAAAAAGCAATTTAAAGTACAATCCAATTGCATTTCTACGTGTTCTCTGTTCCTGAATTACTTTGGATAACAGAACACTGGTTGATTCCACCTCAATTTCTTTTCCCTTCCCTGAACCATAAACTCCTCAAAAAGCAGAGTAGTGAGGGGATAGATAGGGCCACAAGCCTTTCTGGTATTTGCAGGTCTTTCCCCATTTTAGCACTGAAATCTCAGACCCTGATAAACCTTCACTCCTAGGAAAACTGGAACAGTTGATAAAACGAGACAAGAAACCAGGCCAAATATCAAATTGTCTCTTTTTAATGTTACTTGAAATATACATCATCTATCACCTATGTCCTAGGCTTTTAATTTCTGCAGTCAATACTCTGGCAGATTTGGGTCCCTGACAACTCTCCCATCAAATGGAGACTTCATGTCTCCATTCTGAATTGTGAGAGGGGTAGTTGCAGAAGAAACTTATATATTAAATGAAGTTTCAATATATTAATCAGTCAACAATCAATGATTCATATACTAAGCAAAGAGTATACATTGATAATCTTCCAAATCACTTATTAATCCTCAGGAATGAAGAATCTGGCATGGATTATGAAAGTAGGCACAGACTTCAGAGTATGACTGTGGCTCTAGCAAAGTGACTTATTTTTAAATGAACGTATAGTGCAGGCTTGAAGTAAAATTTTGTATATATTTAATATAAATGTTCTCTATTGAAGATATGTATTCAAAACAATAATATCTTGGAGTCTAGGAAACTCATGATTATTTCTATGATTTAGTAAAAACAGAAAATGTGGAAAGAGTAACGTCAGTCCACAAAATTCCACAGTCACATCCAGGACCGATGAGCAAATGGACCAAACTCCCCCTGAGGAGAAGAATGAGAATCCAGATAAAAATGAAGGGATTTTCAACTGTCACTGAGTATACTACATAGCTAGCTCAGTGGAATTGGCTTGAGGAAGGGGCAGTCAGCAGTTCAGATACTGCCGATATAGGAAGGCCACTCCAAAGTCACGTGACGTGAGAGGGCCTGGTTTCAAAGGTATTGAGTACACCATGACACTGAGTCCCTGGTTCTAAAGGATGAATGTCTGCCCATGATTAGGCAAGAACAGAAAGTACAAATCTGATTCCAGTGATTGGAGTGGAGGACATGTGGAGCTGACATTCAGTGTGGATGGAACACCCACTCTGAAGAGATTTTCAGAGAGAAGGTGACAGCAAACTGAGTGCGATGGAAGACGCAGCCACATAATCAATATCTTCCTAAAGACTTACTCAGTATAATTGTATTATATATTTTCAATTGAAATGTTTATTTTACTTGCCTTCGAGTAAAATCAAATGGATCCTTTCCGCTTAATTGTTTTAGAGAAGGAAGTTCCATTTTGTTCTTTGTTTTTGTTTCCAGTTGTCTGATGAAAGTATTAGCCTTCTCTTTCATCTCTTGAAGACTTAAATATACTATGATTTTAAATTAACTCCTCCATTATCTGAATCCAATACTTTATTATATTTCATTTCTCTTAGTTTTAATCACATGATCTTGCTTTCTCATGCACCTAGTTATTTTTTATTTATTCCTGGACATTTTATATTAAAATATATAAATAATTGGAAGCTGAGATGTTATTATCTTTCAGATCTTGGCAGCCATTAGGAGTGTTAACAGTCCTATATTATGTTAAGTCAATTTTAGGAATTTAGACAATTCGAAGGTTGTCTTCAGTCTCATCAAGGGCTGATATATTTCTCATTTACCCTTACTCCTAGCACAAAACCCTTTGGAATTGTTTTTTAGGCTCCTCTTCCTTGACAAAATCGTAATTCCTTCAATTTTTTGTTCATCTAGTCTCACAACATTGTCAAAGCTCTGTTCAGCTTCTCTGCCTCTCAGGTGCTTTTTTTGGGCTTGGGAGATATTCCAGTGGGAAAGTGGCCTCAAATATTGGGTTCACCTCTGTAAGTTTTCTTCCTTCCAAGATCTTGGAGATTCTTCACTGCCTAGTAATTTTAAACAGGAGCATTGATGTGAAAAACCTTCTCCATCATAACAAAAAGCAGAACACCAGGCAATTCCAATCTCCTCACTGACTCTTACCTGAGTTAATCAACCATATATTGGCCTGAATAGTAAACATTCTCAATATATTTTATTGATACTTTTCAACCTGTGCCCAACAATAATGTTTTCTGAAGACAGCTCAGGACATTTAATAGCTCCTAAGGGCCCTCTTTCCACTGAAACACATTTTTCTAGGATGAACGTTCTCAAAGGCTCTTTTCACATTACCAAGATGTTAGAAATCCCAAAAAATGGATGACTGTACTTGCTGGTATAACTGTGAGACCAGGCTCATCCTCTTGATACTTCCACGTAACGATTTCCTACACTCTCTTGTCATTCATTCCATGCAGAATATGATTCAGGGGAAGTATTTAACTGGGAGATTCAAAATGTTCTCATCATTATAACAAGAGATTCACAGAGAAACATCTGACACTGTTGCTCTCAGCCTCAACCTTCCCAAAGCCAAGTTAAATGCCGGGCTTAAGCTCAGTAGTTGTATGACACTATATGCTCCAGCTCTAATTTAAACTATGATGCCCCCCAACAATACATTTGGGATATTGTGAGAGTAAGCATATAAGATATAAAGTTTATATGCTTTAGATTTTTCTTTCAAAAGTAGAATGAGAATCACCATATCTAAACTTTATGCCCAAACAAATAAAATTTATAACATAGAATTAACTTATTCATATAAGTAGGAAATTTTTTACATTCCCTCATGGCCCTAGAAATTAATCTTAAGAAAATGTCAATAAAGATATTTCATTTTATTAATTCAGTGTGTTATAATAGAAAAAAATACTAAAAAATTGCTACTTAAATGGCCAGCATTAACAGCATAAATTTATAAACTATGATATGTAAACAAAATAGAATATTGTACAGCCATAAAGTGATAAATACAAAGACTATATAAATACATTAAACTATTTCATGAAATGTTATTCTACTCTCATTCCATTGGTTATAATATTTCAGTCTCCAGTCCAATTCTCTCTCGTGAATTCTGGGCTCATATATCCAATGATGTACTTGACGACCACACATGGAGGACTAATTTACATCTCAAACTTAAAATGTCCAAAATCAACCTCCCAATCATCCTCCACACTACTCTTCCCAAAGTTTTCTGTAAATAAAGAAAACCCCACCCTTCTCGTACTCAGAGAAAAACACTTGCAGTCATCTTGACTCCTCTTTCTCTCACCCGCCTTATTGAAACTATCAGCATGGTCTAACCTCTATCTTCAAAATATACCACTCCTCACCTCCTCTACTGCTACTGTCATAGAACAAATCTGCCATCATCTCTAGCCTCCATGATAGCAATCATCCCCTAACAGAGATCCTGTAAAACTACAGATCAAATCATGTCCTGCTCTATCCAAAACCATCCCACTTACTACATCATTCAAAATAAACCCCAAATCCTTAGGGGAGTCTACCAAGTTCTACAAAATGTGGTCTCCTCACTATTTCTTTTATTTTACTTCCACTACTCTCCCCCATGCACACTCCACTTTAGCAACATTGGCTTCCTTCTGTTTCTCCAACATCTGTTCTCATTTCTGCCTCAGAAATCTGCTGTTTCCTCTAGCTAAAACTGCATTGCCAGGAGATATTTCTATGGCTCGTTTCCTCACCACAATTAAGACTTCGATTAAGTTATACCATCTCAGTGACGCCTTCTATTACCACCTATCGTAGACTGATTGCAAAAACGGATCCCCCATTCTTAAGGGGGTCACCCATACCTCCTTATATCCATAATTTTAGCAATATAACTTTGCAGGTCTTCCTATAAGGCGTAGGGGCTATTTACACTCTCCTTCAATAGGATCAGTTGCATTAATCATTAGACAGCATCAAATGGAACATTGTGGCAGTACTGAGTCTAGACTTCAAGATGCCTTAGGCGGTTTTACTTTCTTGTGATCCTGGTAACTGTCACAGGAAATTGATTTAGTCGGCCAGTTGATGAGAGACATGAAGCTTAGTCACCTAAACAGCCCCAGCTGATGGTCTGCCAACTACAGTAAGGTGAAAGAGATGAAAGAAATGTGAGCCTTTCTATATTAACTAGCACCCAATTGACCTGTCAGCTGACTTTAAAAACACTAGCTTGCAAATCAGCCAAGATCAATCCTGTCTGGCCCATATTAACAGAACTAATCAGCTGACTCATGAACATAACACTAATGAAAACGCTACCATTTTAAGCCACTGCATTTTGTGGGTGGTTCATTACATGGCAGTGCTAAGTAATACATTATCCAGTTTTAAATTTCTACTCGCTCTTACCCCCAAAACTTTTACCCCTTCCTTGCTTTATTTTTCTTCATAGCACTTACAAAATGACATAGTAAACATTTGCTGTGCAATTGTTTATTGTCTGACAACCCCGACTGAAATGAAAGCCGAAATTTTTGCACTGAACACATAGCAAAGACTCAAAAAAAGTTTCTTAAAAGAATGAATGATATGGATTGCTCAATATCAATACTTTAAATATATTTTTAAATATATTATGAGAAGCTACTGTGCAGGAAAGAGTGCTCAGAGTACACTGATCAGGTTTTCTGTGACCTTTCCTGAAACTAAATTACATTAACCTGTGTTTTTCAGCAAGAGGTGAACAAATAATACTGAAATGACAAGTTTTTCCCTTTTTACACTGAAATGGGCATGTTATTAAAAGTTACCCAAGGGACTCAAGTTGTAGGCACACTTGATGCCACTATTTCCTTCAGTCACAAAGTTAGACTTGGATGCCTAAGGGATGGATTTAAAGAGAAAATTGACAAATGATGAAACAAGGTAATATGGAACACTATCATATATTTCTAGAGTGACAGGGTTAAAGAATTAGAAAATTGCCTTAACAAGATTGAGTTCGATTGGAAGAAATAGAAAGAAGATAAAGTGTGGTACAAAAGGAGATAGAGTAAAAGAAACTTTGGTGACGTTGACCAGCAAAACTTGGCTGGAAAATAGGTCCACAGAAGGAAAAAGCAAGAGAGGGATGCTACCTTCTATGTGGAAGGTGTTGAATAGGAGAGGTCAAGGGTTTAATACTGGGATGGTCCAGAGTGGAAGGCTGATTGCAGATAAAGAAAGGGTACCAGCAGAATAAGGAATCAAAATAGAAACCTTCTAGAGTCAAGGAGGCACAGGGAAGAGAGAACTGATCCACCAAGGTGTAAAATTCACTGGACCCTTCTCCAGAGGGTAGAGACAAACCCTATTGGCTTCATCATGCGATCAGTCTATGGGAAACACGCAGGTTCCTGTGACATAAAACTTCCTGATCTCTAAGAGATCTTTACAGCATTTATTTCCCAATATTCTCCCAAAAGGGGGGGATCCAGAAAAACAAACTCCCTTAATTTTATCCTGGGCCCTACAAAACCTTCAAGGAATAAGTCAGGATATGTGACCTCTCGGGTAGATAGAGGAATGTGCATTTCAGGGCTGTGCAGGGAGGAAGCAGCTGGTGCAGCAAAGAGTCACAGACCCATGGTTTTGGGGAGGACGTTTGTGATCAAGTTTGAAGCACTGTGGGAGGATTAGTATAATGCTGCTGACAGTGAAAACTGCCACATCTTCAGCCTGGAGGCTGCTGATGGTGAGAGCAAAATCTGTCCCAGATCCACCGCCACTGAATCTGTCGGGGACCCCAGATGCTCTGCTGGATGCCGCATAGATAAGCAGCATAGGAGCCTCTCCTGGTTTTTGCTGGTACCAGTCTAAGTAGTTGCTAACACTCTGACTGGCCTTGCAGCTAATGGTGACCCTCTGTCCTGGAGACACTGCCAAGGAGCCTGGAGACTGGGTCATCACGATGTCCCCACAGGCAGCTGCAGTCATGAATGGATGATGATGATACACACACACTTTAGCAGACACACACTGAAATGCGAATCTAAAATGTGCTTTTTAATAATATTACATGTCAGCACATAATTGGGTTTATTTTAGAAATAGTATTTCTCATTATATCTTAAAATTACTTTTTTCAATTTCAAAATGATACTCCTCCAAAAGCACTGAGGAACTTTTAAATTTCTCACTTGAGACCCAGAGCAACAAAGACATAAACACCTTTGTCAGTGACATCATCTTGCTGTTTCTGCCTCCCTGACGCACCTCAGCTCAGAAGGCATTGACCCCTTTTATAAAACCTGAACAGCTGATCTGAGCTGGGAAGGGCCTATGCAAAGCACTCAGTGAGGATAGAAGCAAATTGCACGTGTGGTGGGTTGTGAAAGTACCTAAAGTGAATCAAAAGCCAAAAATACCATCACTAAAAGTGTACTTGTATAACTAGAAGATGCAGAAGTCAACTGAGAAGCTCTAAGATCAACGTAGAAGCTCCGAATCTACAAAGTGATAGATGATCTAATGAAGAGTTTCTATTTTGAACTCAAAAATGTTTTTAAATGGGTTCAGTTTCCAGAAATGATGGGCTAGTTTCCTCACATCAACCGTCCTGGTGAAATAATGACACATGCTGAGGAACAAAACTATAAAGAAAGGAAGTTAGGAAGGAAGGAGAAGGGAAAGGACAAAAAGGAAATGGGGAAATTTGGGCTCAATTTTTTGAAAAATCAATGACCAGAAAATGCCTGAATTGTGAAGTCATTTTCATCCCGAAGTTTTGTAGGAAACTGAAAACACTTGAATGTGGGTTTTAGGGCCCTGCAAGGGCCAGCGATATAGAAAACAAGCCCAGAATTCACTCATATGGAAACACATGTGGGGCCCTATTTTGAACCAGGGACCAGAGGGACTCTAATCTCAAAGTAAGTGTCATTCAAAGAGAAACCAGGAGCTTTCCTTCCCACCATTGTGAGCAACTCAAGTGAGGGCTCTGTATTCACTGCAGAAATGGAGAGAAAAAAATAAACAAACAAGATTTCCTTAGGAAGTTGTGGCCGAAGACCAAGATTTGCAAGGATTTTACTCCACGTATTTATGGCCTACATGGGTCTGGAACTCTCCATCCTTGGAACTGGGTTAAGATATTCCTACTGATATGGCTGCCATATGAAACCTTCTCTGGAGAAGGGTAGTGCTATCCTAAGTCCTCAGGACACTTCACAAATAATTTCTCAAGGACCAATACCACCAAGCAATCGAAGATTCTTGGCAACCAAGGAAATAAGATAACTTGAATATAATCGAGAAAAAAACAAAAATAACAAAGAAGAAAGTCTGTTCAGACTTCAGATTTGGGAATGATGAAATTATGAGAGCTTCTTTAGAGAAATAAACTACAAATTTGACATTGTGAACACAGTACAAGAAACTGAAAAAAAGTGCCAATGTAGATTTGAAAAGAACCACACTAAAGTTTACAGAAATTAGAAATAGAATAACTACAAATTTAAAAATCAATTGTCTTAACAAAAATATCATAAATTGCATGGCTTATAAACAACATAAACTTGTTCCTCTCAGTTCTAGAGACTGGGAATCCCAAGATCAAGCCACCAGCAGATTCATTGTCTGATGAAACCCTACTACAAGGTTCATATATGGCCATGTTCTTGCTGTATCCTCACATGCTGGAAGGGGTGAAGGTACTCTCTGGAGTCTCTTTTATAACAGCACCAATACCATTCATGAGGGCTCCACTTTCCTAACCCAATCGCCCTCCAAAGGCTCCACTCCTAATATCATCACAATGGGGGTTGGGATTTAAGATGTGAATTTACAGGACACATTGAATCCCAAGCATCAATAAAAGAGGGAGTTCCACTGCCAGGCCAAAGAGGTCAAAGGATGAGATGCACACTCCCACTTGTGTGTGTGTTTGTATCTTTGAAAAAAATGATTTCCAGACACTGGACATCAGGAAATGAAGGAAACAAACACGCTGAGTCCTATGAGCGTACCAGCTTATTGCAGTGAGAGAGTTTCCAGGCTGCAACGCAAAGAGGAGGAACCCAGGTAGAGCATAGAGGACTCTCTGGTTGAGGAAACAAAGCTGAAAGTCCAGAAAGACTGAAGAGTCTAAAGTTTGCAGGGCAGAGTACCACAGAAGAAAGAGCTTCAGAGATATGGAGAATTCTCTTTATCTGCTGATAGTCCATCTAGAATATTCACCAGAGAGCGGATTGGTGCATGTCTATGAGGAAACTGCCTGAGGCTCAGCAAAGAACCTTCCAAGGAAATTGGAGGTAGCAGTATCTGACACTCACACAGGGACAGGAATAGTGCCTGTTTCCACCAGCCAGACTTGAAAACCTCATGATTTACAGGACACTGAGTAAATTATTCACAGGAACTTTGTCCTAGTAAATGGGAATAATTAGCTGTATGACTAAATATTGCTCTGGTCCCAACAAAGAAACCTTAAAAGCAAGACCCAAAAGAATCAAACTATTCCAAGTAATTTAACTCTGTCCAAGAACAAAGCTTCAGAATATTTATAGCAGTACAATGATGTCAAGCACACAACAAAGTAAAATTCACTAGGCCTTGTATCCAATGAAAGGTTAGCAGTCATACAAAAACGCAGGAATATGACACATCTTGAGGAGAAAAATTAATCAATTTAACCAATCCAGAACTGGCAAAATATTAGAATATGCAGGAAAGAACATTAAAAGTTATTGTAATTGTATTACCGAGGCTCAAAGCTGAGTAGAGACATAGAAGATATTTATAAAGAGAGTTAAACTGAACCACTAGAGATGAAAACTACAGTGTGTCATATGAAAAACTGGATGGAATTCTCAGAGATGATAAAAGATGATATAAAAAAGTGGGTGGAATTAGTCATAGATGACGGAACAATAGATTAGTAAACATGAAGACATAACAATAGAAACTATTTAACATGAAACAGAACGAAAAAAAAGAATCCAAAAAACGGTAAGTTCATCAGTGAGCGATAGGACAGTTTCAAGTGGCTAGTATACGTTTAACTGGAGTCCTGAAGAAGGAGGAGAGTCAGAAACAGAAAAATATTTGAAGAAATAATAGCCAAAAATATTATGAATTTGAGGAAAATTATAAATTAACAGATCCAGGAAACTCAATGAACTGCAAGCACAAGGGAAATAATGAAAAATGCACCAAAGCTAATCATAATAATCAAATTGTCAAAGACAATGATAAGAATGTCTTGACTGTACCAAGAAAAGTAACATATTACATCCAAAGATACGGAATTCAGCAGATTTCTCTTTGGCAATAATGCAAGCCGGGAAACAGTGGAACAACATCTTGGAATTGCTGTCAAACAACTGTCAATCAAAAATTCTATGCCCAGGGGGCTTGCCCGGTGGTGTAGCCGTTAAGTTGGCTCATTCCGCTTCTCAGAGGCCTGGGGTTCATCGGTTCGGATCCCGGGTGCGGACATGGCACCACTTAGCAAGCCATGCTGTGGTAGACATCCCATGTATAAAGTAGAGGAAGATGGTCATGGATGTTAGCTCAGGGCCAGTCTTCCTCAGCAGAAAGAGAAGGATTGGCAGTAGTTAGCTCAGGGCTAATCTTCCTCCAAAAAAAAAATTCTATGCTCATAAAAATGATATTTCAAAATCAAATGTGGAATAAATAATTTTAAAGCATACCAAATCTGAAAGAATGCATTATTACTAGTTCCACACTATGAGAATACTGGAAGTCCTCCAGGCAAAATGAAAATGATAGCAGATGAAAATATAAATAGCACTGGAAAAGGTAACTGCATGGGTACATTTATAAGATTTTTTCCTTATGATTTGAATCTCCATAAAATTAACTTGAACTATGTATTTAAAAATTATAACAGTGTGTTGTGGGGTTTATAACATGTATATAAGTAAAATGCATGATAAAAATTGCATAAAGTTCAGAGGGGGTAGAAGTGGAATATATTGTTGAAAGATGCTAATGTGGGATAGGTAGTGATGGTAGAATATGGTAAGGTAAAGACATATACTACAAACTCCAAAAGAAAGAGAACAAGAAAGAATAGATGGGACAAATGGAAAACAAATAGCAAGATACAAATAGATTAAGAATTAACCATTCTAACACTAGACTAAAAAATGGAGTGGTTACTTTAATATCAGATGAAGTTGATTTCAGAGCCAAAAATATTACCAAGGATAAAGAAGATCATTTTGAAACGACAAAGAGGTCTGTTACTCAAGAGGACATGACAATATTCAACATTTATGTGGATATACTGACTATGTTGATTATAGAGATTCATTCACAAGTATGTACATATATCAGAACTTGTCAAGTTGTGTGCTTTAAATATATGCAATTTATTCTATGTTAATTTTACCTCAATGAAACTATTTTTCTACGTTGACAATTTTTCTCATTGTCAAGCCAGAAAAACAAAAGAGAGAAAAAAGAATCACTCCCTTTATTCTACCAGAAATATATACCTCATATAAATAAGCACTTTTACTTTCATGGACAATTCAAGGAGTGTTCGATACTTCAAACCCACTGAACTTCCTGTTGACTTTTGTGCTATTATTATCATATGTTTTACCTGTATGTATATTTTAACCCTGAAAAATATTATTTTTGTTTTATACAGCTGATAGACATCATACATCACACTTATGACCATATTTTACATCATCTCTTACTGCATCTCTACGTTGGTTATCATTGCTGTGTAACAAATTGCCTCAAAACTCAGCAACGTAAAATATTACATATTTATTCTCTCACACCATTTCTGTGAGTCAGGAATTGGAGGATGGCTTCTCTGGCTGGTTCTGGCTCCAGGTTTCTCATCAGGTTGCTGTCAATTTGTCAGCCACAGCTGCAGTCAGCAACAGACTTGACTGGTAGATTTCGAAGTAACCCACTCACATGTTGACAAATTAGTGCTGGTCTTTGGCAAGAGGTTTTAGTTTCTCACCATCTTAATCTATCCATTAAGCTACTTGCTTATTCTCACATGTGGTATCTGGCTTCCTCTACAGCAAACTATCCAAAAAGACATAGTAGGAAGTCACAATCTCTTTAATGTCCCAGCCTTTCAAGTGAGAAACTGTTATTTCTTTGATATTGTACTGGTTACAAAGGTTATCCCAATTTAAGATGGAGAGGAGGATGTTCATATCAGGAGAAAGGAACACCAGGAGGCAGGGAACATTGGGAGACTTCTTGGTGGCTGGGTATAAGGATTTCTGAGTTTCCAACTGGATTCCTCTTGCGTAAAATATCCCACTTAGTACTGCATTTAGCATGGGTCTACTGGTAATAAAGTATTCCAATGTTTTTCTGAATATGTCTTTATTTCATCTTAATTCTTGAAAGACACTTCCTTCGGTGTGTAATTTTAATTTGGCAGCAAATTTTTTAGGCACTTTGAAAAAAAACCATTTAATCGTCTTCTTACTTTATTGTTTCATATCAAAAGTCAGCTACGATTGTTACTCTGTGTTTTTAAAGAAAATTTTTCTTTTTTCTCTGGTTGCTATAAAGGCTTTGTTTTCTTCTTTGATTTTAAGGAATTTGACTATGATGTGCCTAGGTTGAGTTTTCATTGTATTTACCCTGCTCTGATTCTTAGATCTTCCTGAATCTATGAATTGATGTCTTTCATCAGCTTTGGAAAGTGATCAAGCATTATATATTCAAACATTGCTTTACCTCCATTAACTTTCTTTTCTTCTGTCACTTCAACTGCACAATCCCTTCTCATCAATTCCGTATGTATAAGAATTCTTTTCTACATTTTCCTTTCTTTTCTCTCTTTTCTTAATTGTAGAAATTTTCTTCTAATCTATCTTTTAATTAACTAGTTTACCTTCAACTGAGTTTAATGAACTGTGAAATCTGTCCCTGGAATCCTGAATTTTAGTTATTGCATTTTTTCAGTTCCATATTTTCATTTTTTGTTAAATTAAACACTTCATTAAATCTAGGCGCTTTCAAGTAAATTCAGTTTCAACCAGTGGTTTGAAAAGCAAGCTGAGTGTTACTATCTCAATCTCCTTCTGGCCACAGGTACCATATAAGCTTTCTTCCTTCTCCTGTTTCTTGTCCAACTGTTTGTTCTCAAAGAGAAGAAAGAGTAGGGGAAAAAGTCCCTTAAGAAATTGAGTATGCATTCATGGTGAGGAGGGCACAGGTGATTGCATCTTCAGGTATACTACAAGTTTAACTACTGAAACTTTTGTAATGTGTTCTCTGAGTGGGGGAGATACTCAATGCTGACTCGATCAGGTGACACATTGGGTGTTCTGTGGGTGTCCATCTGGCCTCTGCACTGCTTCTTGGAGTGAGAAATTTCCTAAGACCAAGCTATACTCTGTGCCAAGTAGATCCTATCCTGGGATCAATATCTCAGCTTCACAAAGGGCCAATTCTCCCTTCGCTTAGCCCTTCAACTGTCCCCTTGTGATGCTTAATTTTTTGTGTCAACTTGACTAAGCTTTGGGACTAGTTGTTTGGTCAAACATCAAACTCGATTTTGCTGTGAAGGCATATTTTGGTGTGATTAACATTTAAATTAGCAGACTTTGCAAAAAGCAGATTATGCCCCATAATGTGAGTAGGCCTCATCCGATCAGTTGAAAGCTTTAACAACAAAGACTGAGGTTTCCAAGACAAAAAACAAGAGATGCTGGAGAGGATGTGGAGAAAAGGGAACGCTCATACACTGCTAGTGGGAATACAAACTAGTGCAGCCACTATGGAAAACAGTGCAGAGATTTCTCAAAAAATTAAAAACAGAAATACCATACAATCCAGCTATCCCACTACTGTGTATTTATCCAAAGAACTTGGAATCAATGATCCAAAGACATTTATGCACATCTATGTTCATTGCAGCATTATTCACAATAGCCAAGATGTGGAAGCAACACTGGTGCCCTTCTACAGATGACTAGATGAAGAAGATGTGGTGTGTATATACAATGAAATACTACTCAGCCCCATACAAAAGACAAAATTGTCACATTTGCAAGAACATGGATGGACCTTGAGTGTATGATATTAAGCGAAATAAGCCAGACATGGAAAGACAAATACTGCATGATTTCCCTCATATGTGGAAGACAAGAAATATATGGATAAAGAGAACAGATTAGTGGTTACCAGAGGGGAAGCGGATTGGAGGGTGGCAAAAGAGACAAAGGGACACATATGAATGGTGATGGATAAAAATTAGACTACTGGGGTTGAGCACAATAAAGTGTACTCAGGAATTGGTAAACAATATTGTATACCCCAAATTAAACAATGTTATAAACCATTATAACCCCAATAAAATTACTTGAAAAAAAAAGTCTGAAGTTTCCAAAACAAGAAGAAACTGTTCATCACGACTGCATCATAGAAACCCTGCATGACTTTTCAGGCTGCAGATTTCAAACTCAAGACTGCAACATCAACACTAACCTCAATTTCCAACCTGCCAGCCTGATCTACAGATTTCAGGCTTACAAGCCTCCACACTAGCAATTCCTTAAAATCTCTCTCTCTATATATATGTTATACTGGTTCTGCTTCTCTGCAGGACGGTGAAACAATACTCTTCAAAAACCTTATGTTCCACCACTTAAGCCGATGGGAATGAAACACTGCTAATCTTCATGCCTGGCATAGCACTTGCTTTTTCTCCCACCTCCTGTCCTCCCACTGGATGACTCTTATTACTTTTCTTACTTTCTACAAACCCTCATTGCATAGGACTCAACTGTGAGACTCAACGGCTGGTCTGCGTATATTGGAAATCTAGGCAGGATAGAGTGTGGCACACTTGCATACTCTCCAAATGCTCCCACTCCAAAAAAATTAAGGGAAAATCCAATGGCATTTCTCCTTGTTCCTCTGGGTTCCTGAATTACTTTAGATAACAGAAACACTGATTGTCTCCACCTCAATTTCTTTTCCCTCCCCTGAACTCTCAAGATCCTCAAAAGGCAGAGTAGTGAGGGAACAGATAGGGTAACCAAGAATCCCAGTTTTTGAAGGACTTTCCCGATTTTAGCACTGGAATCTCAGGCCCTGAGAAACCCTCACTCCTAGGAAAACTGGAAAGATTGACCAAACTAGACAGGGAATCAGGCCAACCCATCAAACTGTCTGCTTTTAATGTTACTTGAAGTGTTCTCCATCTTTCACCTGTGTTCTAGGCTTTTAATCTCTGAAGTCAATAATCTGGTAGATTTGGGTCCCTGATAACTCTTCCACCAAATGGAGGCTTCATCTCTCTATTCTGAATCATGGGAGCGGTAGTTGCAGAAGGAGCTTACGTACTAAATGATGTCTCAACACTTTAATCTGTCAGCAATAAATGATACATTAAGCTATATATTAAGCTAAAAGTATACTTTGATAATCTTCCTCAAAATTTATTATTCCTCAGAAATAATAAATATTCATGGATTATGAAAGAAGGCATACACTCAAACTATGACTGTGGCACTAGCAAAGTGGCTTTTTTAAAATGAAAAAATATATATGCAGGTTTTAAGTAAATTTAGCATATATTTAATATACATGTTCTACATTGACTATTTATCTTAAAATCAACAAATTCTTGGAGTCTAGGAAACTCATTTTTATTTTTAATTATTTAGTAAAAACAGAAAATGTGGACATGGTACCATCCGTCCACATAACTCCATAGTCACATCCAAGACAGATGAGCAAATGGACCAAGCTACCATGAGGACAGGAGTGAGAATCCAGATAAACATGAATGGCCTTTCAGCTGTCACTGAGTACATCAGGTAGCAAGGTCAGGGAGATTGGCTGAGATAAGCAGTAGCAGTTGGATGCTACAGATATAGGAAGGCAGCTCAAAGTCAGGTGATATGAGAAGCCCTGGTTTCAAAGGTACTGAGTACACCATGAAACTAGTCCTGGTTCTACAGATAAATTCAGCCCCTAATGTAGGCAAGGACAGAAAATCTAAACGCAGGTAATAAAAGTGAAAGGACAGGTGTGGTGACACCGTGTCCATTTATGAATTCAAATTCAACAGATGCATATTAAATGCTTAATGTGTACTCATATCGTTTACACAAATTTAGCATATTTAACTTTTTTCTTTTTTTGCTGAGGAAGATCAAGCCTCAGCTCACATCTGCTGCCAATCTTCCAATTTTTTTGCTTGAGGAAGATTAGCCCTGAGTTACCATCTGTGCCATCTTCCTCCACTTTGTATGTGAGTTGCCACCTTAGCATGGATGATGGGTGGTAAAGGTCCACGCACAGGATCCAGGCCCATGAAGCCAGTCAGCTGAAGGAGAGTGTGCCGAACTTAACTACTAAGCCATGGGGCCAGCCCTGACACCTTGTCAACTGACGTCTGCTCTGAAGAGATTTTCAAAGATAGAGTGAGAGCAAACTGGTCTGATGGAAAACGTGCCACATAGCAAATATGTTTCTAAAGCCCTGCCAATATAATTATATTATATATTTTCATGCAAATGTTTATTGTACTCACTTCCTGTAAATTAAATCAGTACTATTCCAATTGTTTTAGAGAAGGAATTCCCATTTTATTTTTCATTATCGTTTCCAGTTCTCTGATGAAAGCATTAGTCTTCTTGAGTAGAATGTAGGAACGGAAGAAGAACACAGGACTGCTAGCTGTCCTATGTTATTTTAATTCAATTTTAGGAATTTAGATAACTGCAAAGTTTCCGTCAGTCTCTGCAAGGGCTGATCTATTTCTCATTTACCCTTACTCCTAGCATGAAGCCCTTTGGGGTTGTTTATTAGGCTCCTCTTTCTTGACAAACCCGAAATACCAATTTTTTGTCTTTCTAGTCTCACAATGTTGTCAAAATCTCTGCTCAGCTTCTCAGGCCTCTCAGTTGCTTTTCCTGGGCTTGGGAGATAGTCCAGTGGGAAAGTGGCCTCGGATACGGGCTTCACCTCTATAAGTTTTCTTTCTTCCAAGGTCTTGAAGCTTCCTCACTGCCTAGTAATTTTAAACAGGAGCATTGACGTGAAAAACCTTCTCCATCATCATAAAAAGCAGAGGACCAGGCAATTCCAATGTCCTCACTGACTCTTACCTGAGTTAATCAATCATAGATTGGCCTGAATAGTAAACATTCTCAATAAATTTCATCAATACTGTTAAATCTGTGACCAACAATAACATGTTTTGAAGATAGCTCAGGACATTTAATAGCTCCTAAGGGCCAGCCTTCCTCTGAAATAGAAACAGTTCCCAAAGGCTCTTTTCACGTTATGAAGATGTTAGAAATCTCAAAAAATAGATGACTGTACTTGTTAGTATAACTGTGAGAACAGTTAACTTAACAATGTCCCACTCTCTCTTGATCATTCATTGTATGCAGAAAATGAATGAGAAGTCTTTAACCATGAAAAGCAAAATGTTCTGACTATTATAACAGGAGATTCACAAAGAAATATCTGATTCTGTTGCTTTCAGCCTCAAAGTTTCCAAAGCAAAGTTAATTACCCATCTTAAGGTCACTACCTGCATGAGCCTATGTATTGTGGCTCTAATTTAAACTATGATGCACCCCAACAGGGCATTTGGAATTTGTGAGTGTAAGCATGTAAGATTTACAGTTTACATGCTTTAGATTTTTCCTATAAAAGTGGAATGAGAATTACTATATCTAAACTTTAGGCCCAAACAAACTAAATTTATAACACAGAATTAATTTATGCATGCAAATAGGGATTTTTTTCTCATTTTGCCTATGGCACTAGAAATTAATCTTAGGAAAACAAGTCTAAAGGCATGTCATTTTATTAATTCAATGTGTTATAATAGAAAAAGATAATAAAAAAATTACCACTTCAATGTCGAGCATTAAGAGCATAAACTTATGAACTATGATATGTAAACAAAATAGAATATTGTGCAGCTATAAGCGATAAACATAAAGACCATGTAAACACATTAAAATATTTTGTGAAATGTTAGGTGAAAATAGCGATATAAAAATAATGTGAGTTGTGGTTGCACCTATACAAATGACTTCAATACATGTAGACAGTAAGTTATTATGTCAGAGACATTATTTCTTCTTGCAAATTTAGCTAATTTTGACCAAGAATATATTAGTGAAAGTGACATTTTTCTCTTAAAGGTTGAGACAGGAGGAAAAGGTGAGGTGCAATTTTCCAGTCTCTCTCCCTGTCTTACCTCTTGTCTGTATCTTTTTTATTGATTAGCACACTATCTAAAATTTCTATTTTCTTAATGTGTTTTTTGATAGCTTGCTGTTAGTGTCTAGAAACACGACTGATTTCAGTATGTTGACTTTGTGTCCTGAAAGTTCACTGAATTCATTTGTTAGTTTTAACAGTTTTTTGGTAGAGTCCTTAGGATTTTCTGTATATGAAGTTATATCACCTGCAAATGAGACAACTTTACTTCTTCCTTTCGGATTTGGATGCCTTCTATTTCTTATTGTTGCTAGTTGATCTGGCTAGGACTTCCAGTACTGTGTTTAATAGGAGTCATTAGGGTGGGTACCCTTGTCTTTCTCCTGATCTTAGAGGAAAAGTTGATAGTTTTTTGCCGTTGAGCTACGTTAGCTGTGAGTCTGTCATAGATGGTCTTTATTATCTTGAGGTACATTCCTTCTAAACCTAATTTGTTGAGTTTTTATATGAAAGGGAATTGAATTTGTCAAATGCATTTTCTGCATCTATTGAGATGATCATATGATTTTGATCCTTCATTTTTCTAATGAGGTGTATCACATTTATTGATTTGCATATGTCGAACCACCCTTATGTCCCAGGGGGAAATCTGACTTGATCATGGTGTATAATCCTTTTATGTACTGTTGAATTCATTTTGCCAGTATTTTGTCGAGGATTTTTGTATCTATGTTCATCAAGGATATGGTGAGGACAGTCTTTGTCTGTCTCTGGTAATAGTTTGACGTTGGCCTCATAAAATGAGCTTGGAAGTATTCCCTCCTCTTCTGTTTTTTGGAAGAGTTTGAGAAGGATTGGTGTTAATCTTCAAAAGTCTGAGAGAATTCACCAGTGATACCACCTGGTCTTGGACTTTTTTTTGTTAGAGATTTTGATTATCAATTCAGTTTCCTTGCTGGTAATTTGTATGTTTAGATTTTCTATTTCCTCATGATTCAGTTTGAATAGGTTGTATGTTCCCAGGAACTTATCCATTTCTTCTAGATTATCCAGTTTATTGGCATATAACGGTTCAAAGTAGTCTCTTATGATACTGTGTATTTCTGTGGTATTAGTTGTAATGTCTCCTCTTTCGTTTCTATTTATTTGCGTCCTGTTTCTTTTTTCCCTAGTTAGTCTAACTGAAGATTTGTTGATTGTCTCTATCTTTTCAAAAAATCAACTCTTAGTTTCATGGATCTTGTCTTTTGTGTTCCCAGTCTCTATTTCCTTTATTTCTGTGCTTACCTTTGTTATAGACTTCCTTATGCTAACTTTGGGCTTAGATTGGCCTTCTTTTTCTAGTTCCTTGAGGTGTAAAGCTTGGTTGGTTGAGGTTTTTTTATTAATATAGAAGCTTATCACTATAAACTTTCCTTTTAGAACTGCATTTGCTGCATTCCATAATTTTTGGCATGAAGTATTTCCATTTTCATTGGTCTCAAGATATTTTTTGATTGCCCTTTTTACTTCTTCTTTGACTCATTGGTTGTTAATGAGTTTGTTGTTTAACCTCCACATGTGAATTTTCCAGGTTTCTTACTGTGATTTATTTCTAGATTCATAACACTGTGGTCAGAAAAGACATTTGGTACGATTTCAATATTCTTGTATTTGCTAATACTTGTTTTGTGACCTATTATATGATCTATCCTGGGAAATGCTCTGTGTGTACTTGAAAGGAATGTGTATTCTGCTGCTATTGGATGGAATGTTGCATATATGTCTGTTAGGTCTATTTGGTCTAAGGTATAGTTCAAGTCCAAATTTTCTTATTGATTTTCTGTCTGGATGGTCAATCCATTGTTGAAAGTGGGGTATTGAAGTGCCCTACCATTATTACATTGCTATTGTAGGGGAGGAGGACATTTCCTCTCCCCAAATGGGGGTTCGTCTGGCTGGAGAACGAATTAAGTTCACGTGAGATAGAATAGCAAGAGAAAATTAAACAAAGCTTTATGAGGAACCATGGCCTGGGGCCTTTCTTCCCGAAGGAAGAAAGGGCACCAAAGAAGTGGGGTGCACAGAGTGGTTATATACCCCCAAACAGGGTGTTTCACATGTGATTGAAATGTCCCTCCCACAATAGTCACAAGATTGCCCTGTCGGCACAGTGCTTGATGGACACAGCAGGTAGTGGTCTGCTGTCTCAGAGGGCGTAGCTGGAGGCAAGTCAATTGTCTGGAGCTGGGCGGTCACAGGTGAGCTCAGCAATCAGTTCCTAGCCTAAAGAAAGATGCTTAATCCTTAAGAAATGCCAGCTTTGGGAGGGGGAGGGAAGTTAGTTACAGGAGGTTACCAGAGTAGCACAATAAAATGCAGATTTTAGTCCTTGCCTTTGGTATTGATTAAGAGTTTTTACAGAGAAGGTCATCGCCTTTCTTCTTCCTGATGCAGAGAGGGAGGCACCTTTTACAGATAGAGATTTACCGTACAAATGTAAACGTGTCCTAACAAAGGGCAAGTTTCATTCCTCAGAGCCTCCTTCCCCGTCCCAGTTCATCAAAAGCAATCAGCCTCAAATAATCCTGATGCCAAAGAGACATATTTTGGGGTGGCCAATTCCAGGTCCCCACACTATCTATTTCTTTCTCAGATATGTTAATATTTGCTTTATATATTTAGTTGCTCTGATGTTGGGTTCATATACATGTACTATAGTGATTTCCCCTTGACGAATTGACTCCTTTATATGTATATAATGCACTTTCTTGTCTCTTATTACAGTATTGAATTTAAGTCTATTTTGTCTGATATAAATATAGCCACCTTTGCTCTCTTTTGGTTACTATTTGCATGGAATATCTTTTTCTATCCCTTCATTCCAATATCTGTGTGTCTTTAAGGATGATAATTAAGCCTTGGGTGGTGAATGCAATGTAGTCTACACAGAAATGGAAATGTAATTATTTAGACTTGAAATTTATATAATGTTATAAACCAATTTTCCCTCAATAAACGTAAAAATAAGGAAAATAAAAAGCTGAAATGAATCTTTTATAAGCAGCATATCTTGGGTCTTTTTTGTTCTTTTTTGCAGGGAGAGATTTGCCCTGAGATAACATCTTTTGCTAATCTTCCTCGTTATTTTTCTCCCCCAAACCCCAGTATGAGGTTATATATTCTAGCTGCAGGTTGTTCTAATTCTTGTACATGAACCACCACCACAGCGTGGCAACTGACAGACAGGTGCTGTGGTTTCACGACCAGGAAGCAAACATAGGCTGTCAAGGCAGTGAGCACCAAACTTTAACCATAAGGCCATCAGAGCTGGCTCAGGTCTTATTTTTTTATCCATTCAGCCACTCGATGTCTTTTCACTTGAGAATATGGTCAATACACATTGAAAGTAATGATTAATAGGTAAGGACATATTATTGCAATTTTGTACATTGTTTTATGGGTCTTTTGTAGACTTTTTGTTTCTTTCTTACTGTCTTACTGTCTTCCATTTTGATTGATGATTTTCTATAATTGTATGCTTTTGTAACTTTATCTTTTGTATATCTATAATTGTTTTTTGTTTTGTGGTTATTGTGAGGCTCACATAAAGCATCTTATAACAGTCTATTTTAACTTGATAACAACTTAACTTTGTACACAAAAGCAGAACATGTTTACTGCCCCTGCCACATTTTGTTTTCGATGTCATGAAATAGAAATCTTTGTATTGTGTGTCTGTTAAATTATTGTAGGGGCTGGCCCAGTGGCATAGCAGTTAAGTTTATGTGCTCAACTTCAGCAGCCTGGTGTTTCAGGTGTGGATCACAGGTGCAGACCTATGCACTACTCAACAAGTCGTGCTGGGGCGGCATCCCACATTCAAAATAGAGGAGGATGGGCACAGATGTAAGATCAGGGCTTACCTTCCTCAGCAAAAAGAGGAGGATGGGCAATGAACGTTAGCTTATCGCCAATCTTTCTCACAAAAGAATTTATTGTAGCTATATTTATTTTTAATTTCATTACAATATTAGCATATTCTGAATTTAACTATATATCAACCTGTGTCAGTAAGTTTTATACTTTCATATGATTTCATGTCACTAGTTAGCATCATTTCTTTTCAGCTTGAAGAACTCACTATAGCATTTCTTGTGAGGCAGGTCTAGATGTGATGAAGCCCTTCAGCTTTTACTTGTCTGGAAATGTCTTTATCTTTCTGAAGAATAGCTTTGCCAGGTAAAGTATTCTTGATTGGCAGTTTTTATTTCTTTTAGTACTTTGAATATATCATCCTACTCTCTTCTGGCCTACAAGATTTCTGATGAGAAATCCACTGATAATAGTAGGGGAGTTCCCTTATATGTTAAAAGCTTTTTTCTTGTTACATTCAAAATTCTTGCTTTGTCTCTGATTTTTGACAGTTTTATTATAATGTTTCTCAGAGAAGTCTTCTTTGGGTTGAACTTGATTGCAAACTTTTAACCTTCATGTACCCATGTGTCCACATCTTTCTCCAGATTTAGGGGATTTTCAGCCATTATTTCTTCAAGTAATCTTTCCGATCCTTTCTCTTTCTCTTCTCCTTCTGAGGTTCCCATGATAATATTGTTTAACCTGATGTTGTCTAATATGTCCCAGAGGGTTTCTTCGTGCTTTTCTTTTTCTATCCTCTGACTGGATAATTTCAAATGATTTCTCTGTGAGTTTGCTGATAATTTCTTCTGCTTGATAGAGTCTATTAATGAAACTCTCTACTTCATGTTTTTCCCCTGAAGAAGATTAGCCCTGAGCTCACATCTGTGCCAATTTTCCCTCACTTTATGTGTGAGTTGCCACCAGACCATGGCTGACAAGTGGTGTACGTCCACACCTGGGATCCCAACCTGAGAACCTGGACTACTACAGGAGGACGCACTGAATTTAACCACTACACCATGGGGCCAGCCCCTCTACTTCACATTTTAGCTCAGTCTCCATAC
Source organism: Equus przewalskii (assembly GCF_037783145.1). Lineage (NCBI taxonomy): Eukaryota > Metazoa > Chordata > Mammalia > Perissodactyla > Equidae > Equus > Equus przewalskii. Next base: position 16,227,719 of record NC_091844.1, read on the forward strand.
TCTTCACCTCCAAAATTTCTATTTGTTTTTCTTTAGATTTTCTATCTCCTTGTTGAACTTCTCATTTTTTCTTCTATTGTTTTTCTGATTTCCTTAAAATTGCTTACCTGTGTTTCTTGGAGCCCTTTGAGCTTCTTTAGAACAATTACTTTGAATTATTTGCAGACTATTCATAGATCTCCATTTCTACGGGATCAGTTACTGGAAGTTTATTGTGTTCCTTTGGTGGTGTCATGTTTTCCTGATTCTTCGTGATCCCTGTAGTCTTGCGTATTTGTCTACACATTTGAAAAAGCAATCAACTCTTCTAGACTTTATGGACTGATTTCATTAAGGGAAGACCTTCACCTGTTGTTGGTGGCATGCTGGAGTGTGCTGTGGCTCCAGGTCTAGTGGTGCAGGGTATCAAATGTGGGGAGAGGTGGCCGCTTCAGACCTGAGGGGGGAAGTTGTCTCATTAGCTCAGGCAGCTGGAGTCCATGATAGTGACAACCACGTGATCCTTGATGGTAAGAACAATGGGAGGTCTGTGGTAGCTTCAAGGGCTGTTGAGGTCCTCAGCAGTGCCTCCAGGTGGAGCAGTGAAGAAGAGGGTAAGCAGCAATGGTAGCCAGAACTTGCAGTGTGCACATACTCTGCAGCAGGGGCTGTCTGTCTACAGATGCCTGCATGATAGAGGTGCTGGCTGCAAGCACTCATGCAGTGGTGAGGGTCAGGGCCAACAGCAGATTCTGGGACTTATAGTGGGTGCATGAGCAGCTATTAGTATGTGAGTTGTTGGCATACACTCGTGTAGCTACAGATACTAGGTTCAGGTGGGTGTACAGTGGTGAAGGTGATGACATGAGTCAGGGCTGAATGGCATCTGAGTGCACATCTGCAGGGGCTGGCTGTGTGCATGCTCATGGAGGTGGAGGCTGGTGATAGGAGGCAGGGTCAGCAATGTACTAATGAGTGACGACGGAGACTGACTGTAGGCATGCATGGCAGTGCAGGCCAGTGACAGGAGTCGGGGCTTTCAACAGGCACTAGAGATGCTATGGGGCCTGGGCTATTGAGGTGCCCTCAGGCAGCAGCAAAGACTATCTGCACTTGCACACAAGACAGTGGGGGTAAGCCAGAAAGGCCTAGGCTGGCATTATGCACACATGCAGCCACAAAAGCTGGGTCTAGCTTTTAGCATGGATCCCAGGGACTGGAATGCCCATGGCAACTCTGAAAGGAGTGTCTCCAGTAGGGGGTGGGGGATGCAGAGAGAGACTCAGGCAGGTGAGGCCTGTGAATGCAAAAACCTGGAAGGCTCTCAGAGGCAAAAGCTGCAGGGCAGGGGGTTTGCAAAGCTGTGCTGACCATTGTTTTCCTCAATGGTGAAAGCTCCTAAGTTTCTTTGTGGAGCAATCCACTGGAGTCCGTGATGGAGTCCTCACTGATGAGAGCTGTGGGGGTGTGCAGCATCCAGAAGGACTGTGGAGGTCCTCAGCAGCAAAGGTTGCTAGGCTCCTCTGGAGAGCAGGCAACAAGGAAGTGTGGTTGCTCTCACCACGTGGCTGATACAACTGTTCCTACCCGTCTTCCTTGTTCCTAGCCTTCTCTAGACCTCTCAGTGGTGCCAGTCTCTAGGGGGAGCGAAATCAAGGAAGCCTTTTCACGCAGTGCTCTGAACAGCTGGGAAAGCTGGTCGCTCAACCCACAATCCTTTTCCCAGCAAGGGGAACACCTTGGCACTGAGTGCTGACCTGGGGGATGGGTTGATGCAGGCCAAATGAAACAGTTCATTTTACACTCTTTGTGCAGTTATTCTCAGGGTTTTTGCTTCCCTGTGAAGCTGAAACTTCTTAAGTGGTCTCCTGAGCTCTCCCAGATCTCTTTTTATTCCTGAATACCATCTAATTCTTGTCCTTTGTTGACAGAAGGAGGTTGGAGTATCCTACTCTGCCAATTTGATGAGGTCGCTCCCATATATTTGTAGCTACTTTAATTTCTTTCAGTAGTATTTTATAGTTTTCGGTGTATAGGTCTTTCATCTCATTGGTTAAATTTATTCCACAGTATTTTTTTGGTGCTATTGAAAATGAGACACCACAAATCAATCGATGTGATGGACCACAATAACAAGATGAGGTAAAAAAATCATATGATCGTCTCAATCTATGCAGAAAAAGCATTTGACAGAATTAAACATCCTTTCATGGTAAAAACTCTCAACAAGGTTGGTAAAGAGAGAATGTACCTCCACATAGTAAAGGCCACATATAACAAGACCACAGCTGACATGATGTTCAATGGTGCAGAGCTGAAAGCTTTTCCTGTAAGATCAGGAACAAGAGAAGGATACCCACTCTCACCACTTTCATTCAACATAGGATTGGAAAGTGCTAGCCTGAGAAATTAGGCAAGAAAAATAAGTAAAAGTCATCTAAATCAGAATGGAAGAAGTAAAACTGCCACTATTTGCATATCTCATGAGATTATACATACAAAACCCTGAAGACTGATGAGGATTATTTTAGGCTGGTTACTTTTAAAACTGCAGATGAGAAGGGGGCTGGTTACTTTTAATAAAAGCAACTCTGAGGAGTGGAGTTTGTTTGCCCTTTGTGGAAAACATTTACGTTATTTACATTTGTAAGGGAAATCTCTATCTGTAAAGATGCCTCCCTCTCTGTGCCAGGAAGAAGGGGGATGACCTCATCTCTAGAAACTCTTAATCAATGCCAAAGGCAAGAACTTAAGTTGTTTACTGTCTGGCAACCTCATGTAACTGACTGCCCCCACCCCCCAACATTCTCCTTTGTCTTTAGCTGAAGATAATATTTAAGTGGTGACTTCTGCCATTTACTTAATCCGGTTTGATTCTTATCCAAAAGTTATAGGACCACCCAATAACCAGACCCTACCAGCACTGATACCATTTTAACAACTCTTTTTACATATTCTTTCCTTTGTCTTGTAAAGAGATAACTCACATACCTATGCCTTAAATTTAGACTTACTCTCCACCCGTGTTTGCAGCAGCAGTGGGACAGTGGCAGCGGGGGCAGCAGCCGCTCCTCCTGCCTGTGGGTCCTGTCCCCACGCAGCAGCTCTGACTGCCCATGGGTCCTGTCCCCATGCTATTCCATACTATTCTATAAATAAAAGAGCACTACGGCCAGATCTTGAGAATCCAAGAAATCTTTCTTTCGACTCCTCGGCTCACTGACCCCACATCAGACTCCACCAAAAAACTGTTAGAACCAATAAATAAATTTGGTAAAGTTTTAGAATACAAAGTCAATAACAAAAATCTGTTACGTTTCTATACACTTAAACTACCAGAAAGAGAAATTAAGAAAACAATCCCATTTACAATTGCATTAAAGGCAATAAAATACCTAGGAATACATTTAAACAGGGGGTGGAAAACCTGTATGCTGAAAACTATAAGACATTGCTGAAAGATAGTTGCAGAAGACACAAATAAATGGAAAGATATTCTATGCTCATGGATTGGAAGAATCACTATTATGAAAATGTCCATACTACTCAAAATTCAATAAAATCCCTATCAAAATTCCTATGGCATTTTTCACAGCAATAGAACAAGTCCTAAAGTTTATATGGAACCACAAAAGACCCCAAATAGCTAAAGCAATCTTGAGGGAGAAAAACAAAGCTGGAGGCATCACCTCCTTGACTACAAACTACATTACATACAAAGCTACAATAACCAAAACAGGATGGTATTGGCATAAAAACACACACATAGAACAATGGAACAGAATAGAGAACCCAGAAATAAAGCCAGACATATACGACCAATTAATTTATGACAGAGGAGCCAAGAATATAATGGGGAAAGAATGATCTGTTCAATAAATGCTGTTGGGAAAATTGGACAACCACATACAAAACAATGAAACTGAACCCTATCTTACACCATATACAAAAATTAATGAAAAATGGATTAAAAACAGAATGTAAGACCAGAAATCACAAAACTCCTAGAAGACAACATAGGTGGTAAAATCCTTGACATTGGTCTTGGTGATGATTTTTTGGATCTGATACCAAAAGCAAAGGAAACAAAAGCAAAAATAAATAACTAAGACTACATTAAAATAAAAAGCTTCTGCACAGCAAAAGAAACCATCAACAAAATGTAGAGATTGCATCTACTGAACAGAATAAATTCTCTCAAGTACACTATAGCCACAAAATAAAACAATATCTGTTGATATTTATTTATTCACAAGACAAATTTGGTCTTTACTTAAAATTGTGATTTTTTCATCATGGTTTTTAAATTAATTTTGATTTGTTTTAATATTGCATTAAAATATTATTTCTAGGAATTACTGAGTTTTTTGTACTTTCTTAAATTTTGTGCCTGAGGCAAGTGCCTCACCCACCTCGCCCTAGTCTCTACTCTACATCAGGAAATCCAAAAAGCCTTTTAAATACTTTTAAAAATTTTTAAGTACCTAAGACTTAAACATCTTCACTGTGAAAATCAAATTAGTCCTGTGAACTTTGTAATCAATATATAAAGATGCACCACTTTTCAGCTACAACCTGTGATGAGAGACTTCTTGTTAAAGTCTCTGCCCTCCCAAGCCCCAGATTCCTGACATGAAAGAGAACCCCAGGCCAGAGTTCTAACAGAGGCGGCATTTGAGATTGACATTGAAAGGTTGGAAGCATCTGGGCTGGTCCCTCAGGAGTGAGGAAGTCCTGGGTCCTCCTGAGGGGAGAAAGAGCTCAGCACAAGTAAAGATCAGAGAGGAGGCCCAGTGGCTGAGCAGGAAGGGAGAGGAGGCGTGGTAAGAAACATGGTTGGACAGTAGGGAGAGGGCAGGTCAGATCACCCTGGAATCACCTGGACGGCTCATGAAAACCCGACACCCAGTCACCGTTGAGGCCAGGTTCATCAGAATCTCTAGGGGCAGAATCCAGGCATCCTTAGTGGTTAAAGTTCCCCAGGAGATTCCAATCAGAGTGGCCAAGGACGAGAACCAATGATGTAGGCCTGGGAGAACATGCCAGGGAGTTTCTAGGTGCAATAAGAACTCTTTGAAAAGTTTTAAACAGGGTAATAATTTGATCTAGTTTACTTTTCTTTCAAGATTGCTCTGGTTACTGTGTGGAGGAGAAAAATCCAAAAAAGCTGATGTCATCAGCCACCTAGCTGTAAATTTGCTTCCTCTGTGTGTCTAATCAATGAAACTTCGTACATACTAAGAACTAATTGCATGCCCAGGCACTATGCAAGGGCATTCATTTATACTATTTTATTTACTCCTCACAGCACTGTTGTTTGTGAGGTGTTATTTTTCCCACATGTCAGATGAGAAATTTGAAGCTTAGGGAAAGTTAAGTCACTTACCTAATATCACACTCAGCTCATAAAATGCAGTCAAGGTTCTAATCCTGTTTTAGGTGATGTTCTGACGACCACATCACACCTCCCCCAGCTGGGAAGAGAAGTGCTGGCCAAAGGATGCCACCATCCAGTTTACCAGATAGATAGATTTGTGGTTGCAAATGAATAAATGGGCATTAGGCTTGGCATTAGGATGAGTCCATTCAGCTCTGAAATAGCAGCAAGGGTTTATGAGCCCGCAAGTCTAAGAAGGGGACCCTTGACTCTGGTGAATTCACCAAGAAAAACTCCCTCTGAGGTCAGTGAGTGGACAGTCCACTCAAATCCCAGGCCACACACCAATCTTACTATCTGTGGTTCTCTGTTCACAGTCAGCATTTGTACACGACATAATCATATGAATTCCATTTTTTTATTTTCTATGAAACTACCATTTAAAATACTACCCAATACACAGCTCCTATTCAATGCTACCAAGATAGAAATTGTCTTCAGCTTAATAATAGGAAAACCATTAGTCACACATAAGAACTGGCACTTTTTTCCTGTAGATATGAGGTATATAAATAACCACATTTACTTTTTATTGGTTTCCAAGAAGCTCAGAGCCGGGTTTTACATCCAATCACAGCACTTCTTTTTTAGGGTGAGGTTTACTGAAGCATAATTTACAGACAGTAATGTATACCTTTTTTAGTCTAAACTTCTATGCTTTTTGGCAAATGCATAGCTATGTAGCCACAACCACATCCAAGACAGAGAACAGACTCATTGCCCTTAAAAGTTCCTTTGAGGGGCCGGCTCTGTGGCCCAGTGGTTAAGTTCGCACACTCCACTTTGGTGGCCCAGGGTTCAGATCCTGGGCGCGGACATGGCACTGCTCATCAGGCTACATTGAGGTGGCGTCCCACATCCCACAACTAGAAGGATCTGCAACTAAGATATACAACTATATATCGGGGGGGAGGGGTGGGGGCGAGTTTGGGAAATAAAGCAGAAAAAAAAAGAGATTGGCAACAGTTGTTAGCCCAGGTGCCAATATTTAAAAAGAAAAAAAGTTCCTTTGAATCACTTTGTAGTCAACCTCTCCCGACGCCCAGTCCCAGGACACCACTGATCTGCTCTCTTATCCTATAGTTTACCTCTTCCAGAATTTCATAGGAGCAGAACCATACAGTATGCAGACTTTTGAGTCTGGCTTCTTTCACTCGGCATAATGCAGTCAGGTTCATCCTTGTTGTTGTGTGTATCAGTAGTTCATTGTTTTTTTTGCTGAGTAGTAGTCCAGCATAGCTGACCCATAGTTTGCTTATATAATTACCAGTTTAAAGACATTTAGCTGTTTCTAATGTTTGACTGTTATGAATAAAGTTGCTACAAACATTTGAGTACACATTTTTGTGTGACTATAGGGTTTCATTTCTCCTGGGTGAATACCTAGTAAAGGACTGCTTATTCCTAAAGTAAGTGTAGGCTCAAGTTTATAAGAAACAGCCCAACTGTTTCCCAAAGGGGCTGTGCCATTTTGCATCCCCAACAGCAATGCCTGGGCATTCGAGTTGCTCAGGCAGGCTTTGTCACTTTACTACATATCTTCTTCGGTGAAGAATCTCTTCACATTTTTGGCCAAGTTTTTATAGGAGGGTTTATTTTCTTGTTATTGACTCTGAGAGTTCTTTGTATAGTCTACATACAACTCCTCTCTCACATTTATGTCTTCTGATTATTTTTTCCAAGTATGTGGTTTACTCTTTTCATTTTCTTAACTGTGTATTTTGAAGAGCAGAAGTTTAATTTTAGTAAAGTCTAGTTTGTATTTTTTTTTTTTGGATCATGTAACGCTTGTTTTGATTTTTACGATCAGGGTTGTTGTTTTATTTCAATTTAGTCTCCCCATTTTTAGTCTTATTTTTCTAATTTTTTTTAACTTCTCTTCTTCCTTCATTCTATTTTTTAAGATTAGTCCTGAGCTAACACCTGTTGCCAATCTGCCTCTATTTTTTTTTCTCCCCAAAGCCCCAGAGTACTTAGTTGTATATTCTATTTGAAGGTCCTATTCGTTCTGCTATGCAGGATGTCTGCCACAGCATGGCTTGATGAGCAGTGCTAGGTCAGTGCCCGGGATCTGAACTGGTTAAATCTTGGGCCGCCACAGTGGAGCACGTGAACTTAACCACTCGGCCACAGGGACGGCTGCTTATTTTTCTAATTTTCAACAAATATTAAAATCAAATATTTGGGAGGAAGGAATCAAGGTACAAACAGACTAACTTGTACACAAATTCTAGAGTCATGGTGACCTGCTGAGAAAGGAAATTAGCTCTTTTAGGAGGATTGTTTAATTTTACATTTCATTACTTCATAGGGATTCTCATATTTCAGGTTTTAAAAATAATAAATTAGAGCTTAAAAAAATGAATAATTTGCCTACAATTATTCCACTATAGGATTCCAGTATGGGTTGGCTCACAAACAGGGTCTATATTATTTCTATACATCATATTCAGCAGCCACTCCTTAAAGCTATTTTAGATAACCTAATTTAATTTAAGTTAAAATTCAATGGTATTGGTTGAATAAATCATTTATCATTGATGAAATTTTGCCTATTGTTATATTCAGTAAATCTCTTAAAGTATGCAGCTCTTTCTAAAGTTTGAACTACACCAACCAAAAATGGTGGTCCTCATGAAATCAAATTCAAAATCATTGGTAAATGTATAGATCGATGTTAAATATACAGGGAGATGAGATAGAAAGATAGAGGTGGAGGTAGAGAGAAAGAAAGAGAGACAGAGACAGAACAAAATGTCTATACAGGTGTAAACATTTTACAGGTTTATAGAGGTTTTGTTTTATTTTACTGTTCTACCTAAATTCTCTATAAAACCCTTATAAATCACTTATAATTTTTAAAACTATTTAAGATTGTTAAACACTAAACTATAGCATAAAGTTTAAAGGGAAAAAAGCACTAAAAGTAACTACAGCTACTTCAATATGGTAATAAATTCACAATATAAAAAGAAATAATTTGGGGTAGGCCCCACTGGTGTAGTCATTAATTTCACATGCTCCACTTCAGTGGACCAGAGTTTACCGGTTTGGATACTGAGTGTGGACCTATACATCGCTTATCAAGGAATGCTGTGGCAGAGTCCCACATACAAAATATAGGAAGATTGGCACAGATGTTAGCTCAAGGACAATATTCCTCACTAAAAAGAAGGGAAAAAAAGAGATAATTTGTGACACCAAAAACATAGAAGGGGAGGATGAAAAGAACAAAATTTGTGTAGGCAAATTAAGATAAGATGCTTTCAGCAGAAAAGAGACTATCTTCTCTGTGAGAAATTTTACACAGACTTCACGGTAACCACAGAACAAAAGTCTATAGCAGAGCCACAAGACATAAATAAAGAGGAAATAGAGAAACACATCATGGAAAATCACCAAAATGAAATGGCACACAGAAACACAAGCAAAAAGAAACAATGCAAATATAAGAGCAATCAGAAAATAAAAGATAAAAATGGCAGTATTAACTCCTCATATATCAATAATCACACTACATGTAAATGGATTGAATTCACCAATCAAAACACACAGAGTGACTGGACGGATTAAAACACAAGACCCAAAAATATGCTGCCTCCAGGAGATCTATCTCAGCTCTAAAGGTAAACATAGGTTCAAAGTGAAAAGATGCAAGAGGATACTCCAAGCAAATGGCGACCAAAAGGAAGTGGGTGTGTCCACGCTTAAATCAGACAAAATAGACTTCAATCAGAAAAGGTAACAAGAGACAAAGGTAGACATTATATAAAAATAAAGGGGACCATCCATCAAGAAGACATAACGTTTATTAATATATATGAACCTAACATAGCAGCACCAAAATATATAGAGCAACAATTAACAGTCCTAAAGAGAGAACTTGACAGCAGGACAATAACAGTAAAGGACTTTAATGCTTCTTTTATGTCAATGAATAGATCATCCAGAAAGAAAATCAGCAAGAAAATATTGACCTCAATTGACACATTAGACCAGAGAGACTTTATATATGTATATAGAACACTCCATCCCAAACCAACAGAATACACATTCTTCTCAAGTAAACAATGAACATTCTCAAAGACAGACCATATGTTGGAAAACAAAACAAGTCTCAATAAATTTAGGAATACTGAGATCATGTCAAGCATCTTTCCTGACCACAATGCTATGAAACTAGAAATCAACTACAAGAAAAAACTAGAAAATTAACAAATATGTAAAGACTAGACAAACATGGTACTAAACAACTATTGGATCAATGAAGAAATCACAGGAGAAGTCAAAAAATACCTTGAGACAATTGAAAATGATAATATCACATATCATAACCTGTGGGTGCACCAAAAGCAGTACGATTAGGAAAGTATATAGCCATACTGGCCTACCTCCAGACACAAGAACAATCTCAAATAAACACTCTAACATTTCACCTAGAGGAACTAGAAGAGAAGAGCAAACATAGCACTAAGTCAGCAGAAGGAAGGAAATAGTAAAAATCAGAGCATAAATAAATGAAATACAGACTAAAAAGACTATAGAAAAAATTAACAACACTTAGAGCTGGTTCTTTGGAAAGATTGAAAAACCCTTAGCCAGACTCACCAAGGAAAAAAGAGAAGCCTCAAATAAACAAAATCAGAAATGAAAGAGGGAGAAATTACAATGGCCACCTCAGAAATAGAAAAGATTATAAGACAATAATATGGAAAGCTATATGCCAACAAATTCGATAACCTAGAAGAAATGGATAAATTCTTAGAATCATACAACCTTTCAAGACTAAACCATGAAGAAATAGAATATCTGATTAAAGCTGTCACTAATAAGGAAATTGAAACAATAATCAAAACCCCCCCAAATACAAAAGTCAAGGACCAGACAGCTTCTCTGAATTCTATTAAACACTAAACTGACATTTAATATCTACACTTCTCAAACTCTCAAAAAATTGAAGAGGACAGTATGCTTCCTAATTCATTCTATGAGGCCAATAGTACCCCAATATCAAAACCAGACAAGGACAACACACAAAGGGAAAATTCCAGGTCAATAACTCTGATGAACATACATGGAAGAATTCTCAAAAAAAATACTAGAAAATTGAATATAATACTTAAAAGGATCATACACCAGGATCAAGTGGAATTTATTCCAGGGATGCAAGGATGGATCAACATGGACAAATCATTAATGTGATACACCACATGAACAAAATGAAGAACAAAAATTATATCATCTCAATAGAGGCAAAAGGAGTGCTTGACAAGATTCAACATTCAGTCATGATAAAAATCTGAGGGAAATGGGTATAGAAGGAAAGTACATCAGCATAATAAAGGCCATATATGACAAACCCAGAGCCAGCATCTGACTCAATGGTGAAAAACTGAAATCTATTCCTCTAGAAACAGGAATAAGACAAAGATGCCCACTCTCACCAATTTTATTTAACATAGTATTGGGAGTCCTAGCCAGGGCAATGAGTCATGAAAAAGAAAAAAGCCCTCCAAATTTTAAAGGAAAAAGTAAAGTGGTCACCATTTGTGGATAACATGATTTTATATATAGAAAACTCTAAAGATGCCACAAAAAATCTACTAGAAATAAGAAAAGAATAAAGTAAAGGTGCTGAGTATAATATACAAAAATCTGTTGTCTTTCTCCATGCTAACAACCATCAGAAAGAGAAATTAAGAAAACAATCCAGTTTACGATCACAATAAAAAGAATAAAATAACTAGGAAGAAATTTAAACAAAGAGGTGAAAACCTGTACCTGAAACCTATAACACATTACTGGAAGAAACTGAAGATAAGAAAGAAATGGAAAGATATTCCATGCTCATGGATTGGAGGAATTAATATTGTTAAAATGTCCATGTTACCTGAAGCAATCTACAAGTTTAATGCAATCTCTATAAAAATTCCAACACTTTTTTCACAGGAACAGTAAAAACAGTCCTAAAACTAGAATGGAACCACAAAAGATTCTGAAAAGCCAAAACAAGGCTGAGAAAAAAGAACAAAACCAGAGGTATCACTCTCTCTGATTTCGAACTACATTACAAAACCATAGTACCAAAACACTATGGTATTGGCAGAAAAACAGACACACAGATCAATGGGCCCAGAAATAAACCCAAACATCTACGAACAACTAATTTACAACAAAGGAGCCAAGAACATACAATGGAAAAAGAAACTTCTCTTTGACAAATGGTGCTGGCAAAACTGGACAGCCGCATGCAAAAGAATGAAACTAGACCACTATTTTACACTGTACAAAAAATTAACTCAAAATGGACTAACAACTTGAACATAAGACCTGAAATCATAAAGCCCCTAGAAGAAAACATAGTCGGCAAGCTCCTTGACAGCCAATTGGCAATAATTTTTTCGATTTGACAACAAAAACGAGGCAACAAAAGCAAAAATAAACAATTGGGCTTACACCTCTCTAAAAAGCTCTGCACAGCAAAGGAAATCATCAACAAAATGAAAAAGCAACCTAGTCAATAGGAGAGAATATTTATAAACCATATATCTTATAAGGAGTTAATATTTAAAATATATAAACAACGACTACAACTTAATAGCAAAAAAATAAGCAATCCAGTTAAAAAATAGGCAGAGGAGTTGAATAGAAATTTTTTCCAGAAAAGACGTACAGATGCCAACAGATACATGAAAAGGTGCTCAACATTACTAATCATCAGGGAAATGCAAATCAAAATCACAATGAGATATCACCTCACACCTATTAGAATGTCTACTATCTAAAAAATGAGAAGTAATGTGTTGACAATGATATGGGGAAAATGAAGCCCTGTACACTGTTGATGGGAATTTAAATTGATGCAGCCACTACGGTAAACAGTATGGAGGTTCCTCAAAAATTTAAGAAGAGAACTACCATGTGATCCAGTTATTCCAGTTCTTGGTAACTCAAAAAAATATCTGCACCCCCATGTTCATTGCAGCATTATTTACAATAGCCACAATATGGAAACAGCCTAAGTGACCATTGATGGATGAATGGATGAAGAGAATGTGGTGGATATATATATATATAATGGAATATTATTCAGCCATAAAAATAATGAAATCTAGCCATTTGCGACAACATGAATGGATCTTGAGGGAATTATGCTAAGTGAAATAATCAGACAAAGACAAATGCTGTACAATCTTACTTATATATGGAATTTAAAAAAAGGCTAAGCTCATAGATACAGAGAACAGACTGGTAGTTGACAGAGGTAGGGGGTGAAGGGCAGGCAAAAATAGGTAAAAGGAATCAGAGGTACAAACTCTGTTATGAAAGAAATAAGTCATGGGGATATACTGTACAGCACAGTGACTATAGTTAACAATGCTGTATTGCATATTTGAACGTTGCCAAGAGAGAAAACCTTGAAAGTTCTCATCACAAGAAAAAACGTTTGTAGTTCTGTGTGGTGATGGATATTAACTAGACTTATTCTGGTGATCATTTCACAGTATATACGAATATCAAATCATTATGCTGTACACACGAAACTAGAGGAATGTTGTACTTCGATTATAACTCAATTAAATTTTTTAAATGTCCCTTTTGACTTGGAGGAACCAGATGGCAACTGTGTGAAGAATTTTCCTGATTTGCAAAGATTTTGCCAATTGTCTCAGCAAATGTAATAGAAGTACATTAACTGTGAGGCAAGACACCTGGTTCTGCCTCCAGCCTGGTTCTTCCCCAGATATGTAGGCTTCAGTGAATCACTTCCTCTCTTGGGAACCCAGGTTTCTTCTGTTCGTAATGAATGGAGCTAGACATGGTTTGTTTCTTCCAGTTCAAACAGTGTACAAGCCTACAAAATCCCTCCAAGGATGCACTGTCTGTTTTCTCTTCAGTCTAACATGGTTCCAGAGTCAGGTGCAGCCGAGACAATCCCAGATTAAGGCACCACCATCAGATGCTGTTTTCGGGGCTTCAGAAATTACTGAAGTTGGTCATCTGAGCGTACCAGAGCAAGGAAAGAGAAAATGGCAAGTACCATATCACTGCTGAACAATCCTTGTTTATTTCATTCATTTATTCAATAAATATCTATTGAACACCAACTGCGTGCCAGACACTGGTTAGTCACTGAAAGCACAATGGTGAATGTGAGCCCTCATGAGATGCCCCATGAAACACAAGACGTAATGAGGGAGGCAAAGAATAATGTTGTTCATGGGATTGGAAAATATGATATCCTGGGTGGAGTCAAGTGTCAGTGGCATGTTGTGTGTGGTTATAACTGTGACCTTAGTTTTACTTCTAGCTTGATGTATCCTGGTATATACGCCTTACATTTGAGTGGACTCCTTTTGGTTTCTGTAATAATGTTGGCACCTGCCCCTTGTGTCTAGTACCAGCCAGGCAATTACAAGAGTTGACTAAATATCTGGCCTTTATCTTCGCTTCACTAAAAAAAGACATGAAATTACTGGATTTAAGGCTCAAGGAGTGAACGTCAAGAGACGAGCCCTTCTAATCTGTAGTGGTCCTAGGTGTCTTTTCAGGGCTACTCCTGTCCAGCTGCCGAATCACAGTAAAGCCCAATCAAAGAATAAATTGAAAAGTATCCCATATCTGTTTATCTTTTTGACGTAGGAATTACCAATTTCAAAAAAAAGTTTATAAAGAAATTGATTGAAAACCGTCTTATATTAAGGTTCTTTTGCAGGAGATAGGTCTTTGGCAAATTCCTCAATTTCTTCTATAATTATGAGTTTATTCTAGTTTATATCTCTTTTTGAAAGAATTACTTGAATTATTTTTGGAGGTGAGGAATTGTCCACTTCATTTAGATGTTCAAAAAGCAGTGGTTTAAGGGGATTTTACTCTGAATAGGGGTAGAAAATGAGGTAGATAAATTCTATCAACCCAACACTGCCTAACCCAGAAATCCAGCATCAGTGGGTTTCTGTTAAAATTAAGAATGAAGAAGAACCAAGCATGAGGCGAGGAGGGGCAGACAAAAGGTAGTGGCCACAGAAACCATGACAGCAGTGAGGGAGATCAATAATCCCTTTGGAATGAGAATCTGAAACACAAAGGGACTGGGCATTTGAGAAACTTCTGAGCATCCTTGGAGAGGTGCAGCCTTTACCAACATTTCACAGGGAGGTCCAAGTAGTATTCTTTGGGCAATAAAAAGAGTGAATCAACTTATGAATGAATAAACAAAACGTGGTATAACCATACAGTGGAATATTATTCAGTCATAAAAAGGAAAGAAGTACTGATATGTGCTACAACAGGGATGAACCTTGAAAACAACATGATAAGCAAAGGAAACCACACACAAAACCCCACATATTATGATTTCATTTATATGAAATGTCCAGAATGAGCAAGTATAGAGAAACAGAAAGTAAACTAGTAGTTGCCAGGGTCTGGGAAGGATGGGAGTGCTAAGAGGTGATTGGTAGGTAATGGGTACAAGGTTTCTTTTTGAGGTGATGAAAATGTTCCAAAATTGATGATGGCGATGTTTACATTTGTAGTGTTACATGGTGAATATATTAAAAAAACATTGAATTTTACACTTTAAATGGGTGAATTGTGTGGCATGTGTATTATATCTTAAGAGAGCTGTTACCCAGCAACAACTACCAAATAAAGAAAAAGAAAAAAATAATCATCAGGGTGGCCCCAGAAGGCTGGAAGAATGAAGGGAATACAGGCAGCATGTGCTTTAGTTCTTAAAAGCTTTTTTTATGTTATTACAATCTATTTCTCATTCCCAATGTCTATTTGTGTTTCTCTCTTTTTTCTTTGTCAAATTTTCCAAAAATGTGTCTCTTTTATTGGTCATTGTCAAAGAAATATTTCTTGATTTTATTCACCAAAATCATTTTTTTGTTTTTCTTTTGCTTCTGTTTTTATGTTTACTAATGGCTTCCTTCTGCATTCTTTTAGTTTATCTTCTTCTGTGGCTAGCTTCCTGAGTTTAAGCTGAGTTTTTTGTGTTTTATCTCTTGGTTCTTTAATCAGTAAGGAAAATGCATTTTCACTTGAGAGCCACTTTGATTCCTTCTCAGAGATTTTTGATATGTAGTATTCTCACTGCTGTTTACTTTTAAATAAGCCGATGCTCTGTAATTTGATATATTTCACTGTTAAGATTTTTAGCACTGTGTGAAATTTGTTAATTTCCAAGTCAGTAATTTGTTAGTGGCCCATTTTTTGGCTAAGTTATAGTTTCATTACGTTGCAGTTAAGAGAATGTTACCAATGATTTCTACACGGGATAACGTATTGTTTCTCTTTCTTTGGAGGGAGACCTAGGACATAGTCCAATGTTATAAATACTCAGTGGGCATTTGAGAAGACTGTGTTTTCCATGTTCTAAACACAAAAATATTCCATGAAGATACATATATCTGAGATATATATATATCAGAATGAATTCAGACATATCTCTTTCTATTTTTATATTGGGCATCACTATGGGGATTAGAAAGAATTTATCTGAAGCTTGTGCTTCTCGACCTGGGGATCCACACAGAGATATTCTCAGCTACCTTTTGAAATGTCCCTTCTTACATAAGCACACTTGGGAAGGAGGCAAAAAATCTTCAACGTATTGATGGCAACACCATTATCTCACACTACGATCAGTTCTGTGATTCCACAAAGGATATAGAATGATGAGTGTGAGAAGGAAAGAAGGAAGAGGAGAGAGAATCAAGTTTTTATTGTGTTGATCCAATCTTGTATATACATATAGAAGGTTTTCTAGTCTCCTTGTCATTTTCTCAAGTTCTTATAGTGCCTCTAAGAAGGTTATATATATATATATAACATATATATATATATATATAGATGTAATGTGAATCAGTGTAACATTCCATCACTATTAGTCATCTTGGTGAATGGTATCTTTTATCTAGAGTCAAAATACCCTAATTCAAGAGCTTTGGTTTCAAAATATACAGAAGAAATAAGAGCAATGGGCATTCCATTTCCTAACTGCATCCTTGCATTTCCTAAGAGCACACTGACCTCCCTTTTGGGGAATTACATCTTTCTAACTGGACACAGTCAAGTGAGGAATTCATGGGGCCCACCCTCTTCTAGCCAGGGGTGAGCATCTGACCCAAGTGAGGCTAAACAAACCTCCCTGCTTGCAACCTGAATCTTGAGGAAAAGAATACAGAGACTGAAAACATTTCATTCCATCTAATAAGAGCAACCTGACCTGACTGTTCCTGCTTTAAAGAATATTTGAGGGTGAGAATGAACATAAATTATAAGCTTAGAGGCACTGCCCTTCCAGTTACATTGGTGACACCAGGTGAGA
The DNA here is from genome assembly GCF_037783145.1 of Equus przewalskii. Classification (NCBI taxonomy): domain Eukaryota; kingdom Metazoa; phylum Chordata; class Mammalia; order Perissodactyla; family Equidae; genus Equus; species Equus przewalskii. The sequence continues at coordinate 16,244,473 of NC_091844.1, forward strand.
TTTCACCTTCTCCACCTTCCCCACCACCACCACCACCACCAGAGCCTCTCTCAGCTGCTACTGATCCCTGAGTCCCAAGGGACACACCTCTCCTTAAGTCCCAAGGCCCACCATCACCTCTCCTTAGGAAAATTGGCAGTCATAATATCCACTGCGATGCTCTCATGGTTCCCAAAACATATTCACAAAAATAAATCAACCTGATATAAATGCATTTCCCACACTCAGGGCTCTTCAGTCTTATAATTGATCATCTTGTTATATATCCTTTATCATATTTTATTTTGTCTCTAGAGGTACTCTTTCCTCTAATTCTATTTTTCTGATGTTGCATATTGTCTCTTCTTCAGTTATCAGTTGCCTGATATGTCGTCATCCATTGCATTAGTTGTTCCAATCACTTGATGCATTTGTTTTACATACATTTCATGTAACAGCATATGGCTGGATTGGTGTGTTTTATTCACTCTTATTTGTCTTTCAATTGTGAAATTTTTGTCATTTATATTGTCAGATATAAATTCTTCAAAAAAATAAAATAATTCTCATGCATATATATTGTGAGCATATGTCAAAGATTCATTCAACTTATTAATGACAGAACTATATGATAAAGCTGATTCAAAGAAGGATAGATATCTACACACACACACAAACACACACACATCAATGATGCAATAATATTTATAAATAAGATGCAAAACTGGTTAATGTCTTACAGAGCAGTAAAACCATAAGCATTTGGGGTTATCTTCTCAGACACAAATCGTTTATTATTTCCATGATATCAGATTTCTCTACCTGAACATCTAACTTTTTTGGAATCTGGTATTTAATCAGCAGCAAATAGAAGTCAAACTGTTTTTCTCTAGCAAATAAAATGACCTTGAAAAGACACATAGCGTTGTAGAAAAAATGATTCATGACCCTTTTTAAAAATGGTACAGCAGTCTTCATTAAGGACCATCACCAGAGGTGTAGCACCTACTGCAATGCGGTATGCAGTGGAGGAGAGAGGTTGGGCTCAACTCCAAATACAATAAGAAAAATAAGAATTTATAGCCAGGGAGTAGGTGGGGGTCAGTGGATGGAACATTACAAAGAGAAAACATCATGGGTCAGGGGTGATTCTGGCTAAACCAACCTAAAAAGATGCTTGCTGAATGCAGGTCAGGATGATCAGACATCAGCTGGGGGATGGTGGAGGGTGAGGAACGTGATCAGATATCAAGAAGAGGATTCCAGTTAAACTCAGTAGGGTTCTTGCTGAAACTGAGCAATGCAAAGACACAAAAACTCAAAAGTCAGGGTCTAGGTGAGAAAAATGTCTGAAAAGTAATGGAGGAAAATTTCCAAATTTGGTGGGCATCATAAATTTACAACTTTAAGAAGTTCAACACACTCCAACAAGATATACTCAAAGAAAACCACATCTATTCATATCATAATCAAACTGCTGAAGAACAAAGAAAAAATTCTTGAAAGGAGACATGGGGGAAAATGTTGTATAGAGGGACACGCAACAATCCAAACGGATGAAGACATCGGAATCTATGAAAAATAGGAAACAATGGAATGATAGATTCAAAGTGAAAAACAGAAGAAATACCAACCCAAAATTCTATACATCTAGTGAAAATATGCTTTTGGAATGATGGGAAATGAAGACACATTGTGATGAAGGAACAGCAAGAGAATTTGTTGCTAATATACATACTTTAAAATAAATGTGAAATAAAGTTCTTCAGTCTGAAGAGGAATAATACTAGAGGAAACTTAAAACTTCAGGAATGAAGAAAAATGAATGTAAATGATAAGTATCTGAGTAAATAAAATAGACTCTTTCTCTCCTCCCAAGTACTTTAAAGCATGTATTATTGTTGAAAGCAAATAATATAATAATGGCAGGTGGACATTAGAATGCATATGGTGGTACAGTATGTAAAGAAGAAAGCTAAAGACACCTATGTTTTTCCAGAGCTCCTGCATTTTACTTGAGGTGATAAAATATTAGCTCCAAGTAGACTGTAAAAATTTATATCCATCTTTCAGACCACAGAGCAGACCAAGACACCATTGGCTGGTCTACAAGAATCTGGCAGGGATAGAATATCAAATAGAGACACGCACAACATAATGTAATTTCGGTCAACGACACACCATATATGCAATGGTAGTCCCATAAGATTAGTACCACATAGCCCAGGTGTGCAGTAGGCTATACCATCTAGGGTTATGTAAGTATGCTCTATGATGTTTGCCAAATGATAAATTTGCCTAATGACACATTTCCCAGAATGTATCCCCATCATTAAGCAACACATGACCCTATTTCACCACCACCATCTGAGAGTAGAAGAAATCATCTGTGTCAAAAGGAAAAGCAATAGACCCAGGGCAAGTGAAATGGGTTGTTGCCTATAATGCAATGTACTATATTAATAATCACACTTTATTAGAAAATTAAAAGTCTGAGGAAAACGCTACACTGGACAAGACACTTAGGCAATTAATATAAATCAGGATTGTTACAGGCAAGATTACTCTACAAATGAAGGAACTCAATCACAAAAATTAACCTGCAAATAGTCATATAATCAGCGAGGATGATCAGTGTTTCTCAGATAAGCTGTATATCAGAATCAGCTGGGAAACTTGTTAACAATATGAATCTTGAGCCACAATCCAATCAAACTCATCAGGATTCTCAGAATTTGAGTTTGGGAATCTGTATTTTATCAAGGTCCCCAGACTTTTCTTTGGTAGTCTGTCTGTGCCACAAAGGTGAATGGGCATTAGGGACCACTGCTGCACCATGCAAGCAGCTCCAGTGACAGTGTGGATAATGATAAAATCTACTTCACATGGTTTTTATATGTAATAAGTGAAAAGTATAAAGCATAACATAAATGATGTTATCATTATTATCCAAATATCAAAATAATGACAACCCAGCTAATGACCAAAAAAAAATGCCTATTTAATCCAGAAATTATTCAAGATTCATGGGTGCCTTTCAATGTGTGGTTGGTTGAAAATCAAGACTGTGCAGAGTATTCAAGAGAAGAGCAGACAAGGAAATGGAAGCAACAAATGTAAGTTTAATCAGTAGCTGGAAGACTCGTGAAGTTTGAGAATATATTTCTTAATGTGATAAAAACTGAGGATGGTAATAAACTGGGGAGTAAGAGCCACTTGTGAAGGATAATAATGATGTTAGTGCCCAAGTGTTTTCTCTGTGCCAGGCACTGCTCAAAGTATTTGACATATATTGACTCATTTTGCTCCATAACAATCATTAAGAATAGATACAATTATTATATCCATTTTACATATAAGAAAACCTTGTCACTGAGGAGTTAAGTAACTTACTCAAGGTCACTTTGGATATGAAATGTTAGAGCTGAAAGAAAAAATATGGTACCTCAGGCATTAAAGTCATGGGGCAATCTGTTCCCAATGATACATAGGATTACAGAATTCGAGAATGGTCTTTAAAAGAAGAAATATGACTACTTGATTTCATTTGCCTCTTTTTGTTTTTTTACTTTCTTTCAAAATACAGGCAGTACTAAGTAAAAAAACTGAGGTAGGACTACAAAAAGCACAATAAGAAGATGTTAAGCAAAAAGACTGGCTGTAAAACTGGTCGATAGGGAGGGGTGACAACAGGCAGATCTGGGTCAGTGGTGGAGGTTTTGAAGCTGAAGCTCTAATATTTGGATAATAGCAAGGAAAAGAGGAAGGGAAAGAGGCTGAGAAGGAATTAAATAGGAATATTTAGAGGCAAGAAGTCACCGGGAAGTGATTCATCAGATTATAATGATTCATCAGGGCAATAATCTCATTGGATCTTATAAACCAGACAGTCGAGCTGGATCCTGACTGAGTTCAGCTGTGTGCATCTAATTGAATAAAACATGCTGAGAGGGGCTGGCCCTGTGGCCAAGTGGTTAGGTTCGCATGCTCCACGGCCCAGCGTTTCGCTGGTTAGGATCCTGGGTGCGGACGTGGCATCACTCATCAGGCCACACTGAGGTGTCGTCCCACATAGCAAAGCCAGAAGGACCTACAACTAGAATATACAACTGTGTACCGGGGGACTTTGGGGAGAAAGGAAAGAAAAGAAAAGACAAAAAGCATGCTGAGTAAGATCCTGACCATCTAAGAGAAGAATCCACGGGAGGCTGTGGGAAGTCAGGATAGTGGCCCCCAAGGCTGTCCAGGCCCTAAACCCCAGAACCTGTTAATATGTTACCTCACAGGGTGGCAAATGGAACTTTGAAGATGTGATTAACAGTAAGGACCTTGAGGTGAGGAGCTTCTCCTGGATAATCTGGGTGTGCGCAATTTAACTGCATATATCCTTAAAAGCAGAGAATCTCTCCTTGCTGTGATCAGAGGAAGATGTGAGAATTGGAGGATCAGAAAGATGCAGTGTTGCTGGCTTTGAATATGGAGGAAGGGAGACACTCACCAAGTAATTCAGAAATCTTCAGGAGCTGGAAAAGGCAAGAAAACAGATTCTCTTCTAGAGCTTCTAGAAGAGAAAGCAGCCTTGCCAACATGTTGATTTTAGTGCAGTGGGACCCATTTTGGTCTTTTGACCACCCAAACTGTAAAATGATAAATTTCTAATGCCTAAGCCACTAAGTTGGTGGTAATTTGTTACAGCAGCAATAGAAAATTAATACAGAGGTCCTAACAGCATTTTCCTGTAGGGATCTTCCACAACAGGTGGGGTCAAAGAGACACTGAGACCCTTAATTATCACCTGAGACCTGTAAACCATCCCGTAAATAAATCAAGAATACAGCTTCTTTGGCAGATAAAGTGCACAAGTCCAGGGCTGTGAGGAGAGGAAGCAGCAGGTCCTTTAGACACTCACTGACAAGCAGACCTGAGGAGGTTTGTGTTCAAGGCTGAAGCACTGTGAGAGGAGAGCTGTAACATTGCTGACAGTAAAAGTCAGCCACAGCTTCAGCCTGAAGGCTGCTGATAGTGAGAGTGAAATCTGTCACAGATCCACTGCCACTGAGTCATTCAGAGACCTCAGGTGCCTGGGTGGATGCCCAGGAGATGAGCAGCCTAGGATCCTGTCCTAGATTCTGCTGGTACCAGGGTAAGTAGTTGCTAATGCTCTGGCTTGACTTGCAGTTGTTAGCGAACCTCTCTCCTGCAGAAACAGCCAGGAACAGCGAAGACTGGATCATCACAATGTCCACACAGGCACCTACAATCAAGAATGAACAGTGAGCATACATACTTATGTTATGTCAAGACATTTTAAAACCTTTTTTACAATGCTACAATCCCACACAGACCCTACTAGGTGTAATAAGGTCTGTTTTGGAAATAACTCTTATTTCGCTCTGCATCTAAAATCATTTTCTAATCAACAAAAATATTATTGTGGATGGATTGAGGTACTTTCAAATCTCTCACCTGAGACCGAGAGCAGCAAAGGCATGAGGAGCTTGGCCTGTGATATCATATTCTGCCATTGCACTGGCTGATGCAGCTCAGTGCACATTGTGGAGGGAAAGAGCACATGTGTAAAACTCTGGGCAGCCAGCCAGGGCCCAGACGAGACTATGCAAAGCAAGTAGTGATTATGGAAGTAAATCATAGCAGTGGTCGTGAAAGTATGTAATTTAAAGAAAGAGTCAAAAATAACATCAGAAAATGTGACTGTTTGTGAATGACATACACATAAATTTAGAAACTGTAATTTCCAATAAAGATTCAGAAACCAGTTGAAATATAAAATATTTTTCAAAGTCAATAGCATTCTCTTACACAAGCTAATCTAACAAAGAGGTTCTATGTTATATAAACACACACGCATAAGTATGTGTGTGTGTGTGTGTGTGTGTGTGTGTCTGTCCTTGAAAACATTTATGTTCTGAAAAGATAGATAGTGGGAAATTTTGGATTTTCTGTAACCAAAAATATTTTATTACTAAGGCCGCTTTGTCTTGAAGCCATCTAAGTATACGACAAACCCATGAGCTGGGGTGCCAGGGCCATGCAAAGGCCAGAGAAGAAGAAGTAGAGGCCCAGAGCCCAGCCAGGGGAGAAGTTCTGAAGGAAATCCATCCTACATAAGGCTGAGTCCCCGAGGACTGTACTCTCAGGATAAGAGCAAACCAAATCTGGACTGAACTCGGCCTTCCACTCAACTTCTGGGAACTGAAATGCTGGAGAACTGCTTAGATTTGTTGCAGAAGCAGAGACAAAAAGGGAAGACAAGAAGAAAAAAAACCTTCCCTCGAAAGTTGTGACTGTAGATCAATGCCCGCATGGGATCACATCCAAAGCACGCATGGCTTAAGTGAGTCTGGAACTTTCCAACTTTGAACTGGATTTAGCCCGTCCAACTAGTACAGCCCCCAAGCACCAGAAATAAACAAACATAAAACTTTTCTTGAGGAGGACACATCCATTCTAAACTCTCAGGAGACCTCATAAATAATTTTTGAAAGGCCAACATGAACAAGATGTCAGAGGTTTCTTGAAATCTAGGAAAACGAGACTACCTGAATGTGAACAACATTTGTAACAACAGAATCACAGAAAGCAGACATGAAAGTCCCCTCAGGATTTCAAATTTTGAAAGTAGCACAGGTAGTTTACTTTTTAAAAAATGAATAACAAGCATGGACATATCTAGAGGGGAAAAGAAGACTATAAATGGTGATAGTACAGTCTTTAAAAAGAACCAAACTTAAACCCAGCAGAGCCAACACACTATTGAAGAAGAACAAAATTAAAAGACTGACACTACCTAACTTCAAGACTAACTATAAAGTTACAGCAATTGAGACAGCTTGGCACTGGCGAAAGAATAGACAAATATAGATCAGTTGAACATAGTAGAGAGCCCAGAAATAGAGCTAGACAAATATAGTCAGCTGATCTTTGACAAAGTAATGAAGGCAATTCAGTGGAGAAAAGACAATTTTTTCAGGAAATGGTGATGGAACAACTGGACATCCACATGCAAAAGAAAAAAATGAATCTAAACACAGACTTTACACTGTTCACAAAAATTAACTCAAAATGGATCATAGACCTAAATGTAAATTAAAATTTTAAAACTCCTAGAAGATAATATAGGAAGAAATTTAATTGACCTTGAGTTTGCTGGTGACTTCTTAGATACTACATGAAAAGCACAATCCATGAAAGATAAAATGTATAAGTGGGACTACAGTAAAATTAATAACTTCTGCTCTTTGAAAGATACTGTTAAGAGAATGAGGAGCAAGCCACAAATTGAAGGATATATTTTCAAAATGCATATCTAATAAAATAGTTGTATCCAAAATATACAAAGAACTCTAAAATTTAACAATAAGAAAACCAACAACTCTATTAAAGTAGCAAAATATCTGAATGGACATGTCACCAAAGAATATATACAGGTGGAAAATAAGCATAAGAAAACATGCTCTACATCATATGTGATTAGGGAATTGCAAATTAAAACAACAAGATACCACTACACACCTATTAGAATGACCAAAATCCAAAACACTGACAATAACAAATGCTAGGGAGGATGTGGAACAACAGGAACGCTTATCTCTTGGATGCGGAATCTAAAAATGCTGAAGTCATAGGAACAGAGACTAGAATGTTGGTCAACAGACTCAGGGTGAGGGAAATGCAGATATGTTGGACAAAGAGTATACAATTTCAGTTATAAGATGAATAAATCCTGGGGATCTAAGGTGCAGCTTGATGATTATTGTTTATAATACTGGATTATACACCTGAAAGTTGCTAAGAGAGTAGATCTTAAACACTCTCACCAAAAAAAGTCATGGTAATTATGTGATGTGATGGAGGTGTTAGCTAACACTATGGTAGTAATCTTTGTGCAATATTTGGTGTATCAAATCAATATGTTATACACCTTAAACTTACACTATTTTATATGTCAATTATATCTCAATAAAGCAGGGGAGAAGATACTAGGCACAAAAAAATATACAAATATGCAATATTATTTGCATTTTCCTGATAATTAGGGATGATGAACATGTTTTTCTGTGCCTATTGGCCATCCTTATATCTTCTTTGGAAAATTGTTAAGATCCTTGGCCCAGTTTTTGATCAGAGTGTCTGTTATTTTGTTGAGGAGTTGTATGTAATTTATAAAATTGGGATATTAACACCTTTCCAAAATACGATTTGCAATATTTTCTCCCAGTTGGTGAGTTGAGTTGTCTTTTCGTTTTGTTGATAGTTTCCTTTGCTGTGCAGGAGAATTTTAGTTTGATGTAGTCCCATCTGTTCATTTTTTATTTTGTTTCTCTTGCCCTAGGAGGTATGATATTCAAAAAGACCAATGTCAATGTTTTCTTTCAGGAATTTTATGGTTTCAGGGCTTTAATCCATTGCCAGTTAATTTTTGTGCATGGTGTAAGATAATGGTCTCTTTTCATTCTCTTGCACATAGCTGTTTGGCTTTCCCAATACCGTTCATTGAAGAGACTTTCTCCATTTTACGTACTCCACTCCTTTGTCGAAAATTAGCTGTCTGTAAATGTGTGGGTTTATATCTGGCTCTCAGTTCTGTTCCATTGATCTGTATGTCTGTTTTTCTGCCAGTACCATGCTGTTTTGGTTTCTATAGCTTTACAGTATATTTTGAAGTCAGAGAGTGTGATACCTCCAGCTTTGTTCTTTTTTCTCAGGATTGCATTGGTTATTCAGGCTCTTTTGATTCTATTTATATAAAGTGCCATAACAAGCAAAGCTTTATGCTTTAGAGATCCAGAATGTACAATCCAGGAAATGATTACTATAAACGTCAGAGATAGGGTTTAATTTTGAGGAGAAGGAAAGCTTGTGATTAGTAAAGGATACATTGGGTTTCAGGGAAGGGGAAGACCAGAAATATACCAGATATGACGATATCTTGAGGATTACTAGATTATTATTTAACAAAAAATGTTTATATGTGTTTGTTGTGCACTTTTGTTGTTATATTTTATAATAAAATTTTTAAAATGTTATAGTTTCACAATTTTATTGATAATTACCAAAAATTATATCCACAAAATACAAGGCACAATACTTGACTAGAGATTTTGGTCAATTAATATTTGTGGAATGAATGAATGAATAAAACAGAAAACGATGGGGCTGGCCCTGTTGCCGAGTGGTTAAAGTTCCGTGTGCGCTACTTCTGCGGCCTGAGGTTCGCAACTTTGGGTCCCAGGTGTGGACCTACTCAAATCATCAGCTATGCTGTGGGGGTATCCCACATGCAAAGTGGAGGAAGATTGGCATGGGTGTTAGCTCAGGGTTGATCTTCCTCAAGGAAAGAAAAACAGGAGGAGGATTGGCAAGAGGTATTATCTCAGGGTGAATCGTCCTCACCAAAAAAAGTAATAAGAAGAAAATGAATAACAGAAACCACTAACACTATTAAAATTCATATGATTGGAAAGAAGGCGTACATCTTGCACCAATTGATATCTCCAATTCAGATTTGTCTTTCAAATTCTTAAAGCTCTTCTTGGATGTCTCAAAGGCACCTCAACATCAGTAACTTTACAATATCTCATCTTCCCCTTCCCCACATCTCAACCCTGCCAAACCCCGTCCTAAGAAAGGGGACATCATACATCTTGTTGTGTAAACCAAAAACACTGGAGACATCCCTGACACTGCTGTTTGCCTCAATCCTCATAGCCAATTGTACAGCCTATGTAATCCCAAATCCATCCACTTCTTTCCATCCTCACAGTCATGGCCTTAGACCAAGACACCATCACCTCTTCTGGATTCCTAAAGTAGCTTCCTAACTCCTGTTCTTGCATATATTCTTGTCTCTCTCCAAAATGTTATCCACTGAAACCAGAATGATCTTTTTTAAAGGCAAATTTCATCATGTCATCTGTCTGATTAAAAGGCTTCCAAATCTTTCTATTTGTATAGGATAAACAAAAGAACACTTGGAATGCCCTTCCTGATGGCCTCATATATACATCTCTTACCTTAAATTCTGCATTTTTGTAGCATTCTCTAATCAATGTGTATATCCCTACCACTGACACTCCAGAAAGTACGGCTCTTGTCTTTCATTGGTCACCATCATTATTATAACACCAGTACTCAGAAAAGTACTTGGTATATAGTAGATTCTCAGTTAGCATTTGTTTAATAAATTAATAAATGAAAACACATATAAAGGAAGGAAAGCATCAATTCTATCGAGTTTATTTACAATTATAACATAACCCTAAGCAATATACTAATGAGATTTGTTTTGCAACCCCATAAATTATTCTAAATTAATAGAAGTGAAAATAGTTTAATACAACTGCGGAAAAAAATTAATGACAGTCTAATACTCTCAAATATGGAACATATTGTGTTAGTCAGGGCCTTTGGTTGCAAACAGTAAAAACCAACTTGGTCTAACCTAAGCACAAAGGGAAATGGCTGAACCATATTATGTGACTTACAGATTTGATACGAAGTTTGGGTAGCATGGGATAGAAAAGGCATGGGAGCTAGACGGCATAAATGCAGTCTGGGACAAATCACAGAAAGAGATTTTAAATGACATCACTGCCACCACAGATGGACAGCCGCAGTGCTACTGGTATCACCACTGCTGTACACCAGTCCTGGAACATTAGATACTGGAGGCCTCTACAGCTGCCATCTTGGGATATAGTTCTATTCACACACATTTTAGACTCTGAGTTGAGCAGGAAGACAGTTTCCACAAGTATGACTTCAACAATGCTTCATCCTCAATATATTTCCGTTTCTAGGAACTGAACCAGGGACGCTAAAATATAACTCTTTTCATCTTAGCTTCATCAGAGAGTCTAAGACAATAGGTACCGATTGCTGTCATTATTTAAAAAGTAAGAAATACACAGCTTGCAAGATTTTTAACCAGAAGCCTGTGTTCTATGAATTTCATGATCATATATATTGATTTGTTTCAAAAGTGTCCCTCAGCCCCCACCACATCCTGGAAGGATGAACTGAGTCTCATAAATGCAGCCATTTCTGGGGGATGGAGCTTGAGCAACATCAAGCAAAAAGAGAAGCTGCAAGGTGGTGTCAGCATCCCAGATGCACAGCCTCTTGTTCCACTGTGTTTAAGAAGAGAGAACATTTGCAAACACAGAGATGGGATTTTACATCCAAAGTAATCCTCCTCTTCAGAAGACCCAGAATCTTAAAATTGGATATAAAATAAGTGCTACAAGCAATATAAACCTATTCACCTATAACAGCAACTTCATTTCAGCGTCATTTTTTCCTTCTATCTCTGAGTGGCACAGCATCTCTGGATCAGCCCTCTGTGCCTCTGATTGCAGGTTCCAGTGGGTAGATCATGCTCTCTTAGGCTTCAGAGTCCTTGCCTATCTCCCCAGGAGAGAGAGTATCCATCAGCTGCAGGACCAGGGAAAGCCTCCTCTACATGGATATCAAGCATAACTTAGTGTGGTACCAGCACAGATCTGGTACTGTCCTGCTTCCACTGAAGTTAACAGCATGCTCACCCAATGGTTCAGTGGTAGTGGGTCTGACAGACTTCATTCTTATCATCAGCAGTATGGATGCTGGGTGCCGGCCTGGTGGCGCAGCAGTTAAGTGCGCACGTTCCACTTCTGGCGGCCTGGGGTTTGCTGGTTTGGATCCTGGGTGCGGACATGCCACCACTTGGCAAGCCATGCTGTGGTAGGCATCCCACATATAAGGTAGAAGAAGATGGGCATGGATGTTAGCTCAGGGCCAGTCTTCCTCAGCAAAAAGAAGAGGATTGGCAGTAGTTAGCTCAGGGCTAATCTTCAAAAAAAAAAAAAAAAAAAAGCAGTATGGATGCTAAAGATAGTACAACTAATTACTATTTTCCAACTTCAGGATATACTCTCATAATGACATGACCCCAAATATAAACCTTCCTACCAGAACAGGTGGGATAGGTGTCCCAGCTGCTTCTCACTTACTAGCTACTTGTACAAATATAGGGTTTTTTTATTGTTTGTTTGGTTTGTTTTGTTGAGGGGGAAAAAAGAGTTGGCATGGGGTAGTTTAAAAATCTGCATCTGGGACTTCTCTTACTCCAAAAAAGGAGCTAGTCTCCTTCTCTATCTTTCCATCCACTTCCTTTAAATCTTATTTCAGCTCTAGCTCTGGGTCTCAGTGCTGGGTCATGCAGCTCAGTCTAGTCCTCTCCACTCAGATCCCAAACACCCTTCCCACTGCCTTTACTGCTATTCCTCAAATAGAACCTCCTCTCTAGGCAAGTTTGTAGTCACTATCCGCTGAGCATCCCTATTTCCCTACTTTGCCATTAAAGGTTGATTCCAGAGAAAACATCCCAGGAATGAGAAAACACTAGATCGCTGCCTATCCTTGTGATAGAACCAATGCAAATTATATGTTTGCCCATACATTTTTGACGTAAAAAAAAAGACTCCTAATGCAAAACTGAGAAGTGAAGAATAAGTTCCTTTGATAATTAGAAAAGGTTTTAAATCTCAAAAGAATAGTAAAGTAGATTTTAAGAGAGCAGAAAACAAAAATGCATAGAAGCTTTGAGAGATGAGGGGCTCAGATTCCTAAAGAGCAGGATTTTCAAAACCTTGCCAATTCATACCCTTTCCCAACCAGTGAAATGTCCTATACCTTCCATCTCTTCTGAGTGCTCCCTTACCTTTGTGCTCTTTAGCCTTCCCCTGCAGCCTTCTCAAGGAGTTCCTGTTGCCCCCTTCATTTGCCACTTTTATATCTCTTCCATACCTTCTAACTAAAAAATAAAGAATAAAAAAGCAGTCGTCGAATTCAGTGTAGATAGACTACATCACCCAGTGTCATTCCTTATTGCAGTCATCCATCAGCTCCAAAGTCTTTTCTCATTTCTGGGATATTTTAGTTCCTGGCTCACAGACACTCTATTCAAATCCATGTCTGTCACAATTCCTGGTAATTTAAATGTATGCGCAAGTGATCATTCCATTATCTTGATCTCTCAGTTCTTTGATCAAGTCTCCTCCAATTGTCTCTTCCTCACTCAATCTTGATCACTCACTTCCATGGCCATACCTTAGACATGTCATTAGAAAATAATTGCAACTTCTTTATCATCAAAATGTTAAGCATTTCACTCTTGGCCACCTCTAAGAGCTCTGCCTCTTCCTCCTTCCGGGATGCCATTGCCAGTAATTTCTAGCCTTCATTAGGACCTGAAATCTGTAGGGAAAATAATGCTGTGTTTCACTGGAAAATTAGGCAGGTCTATACCATACCTTTCCAGGTTATCAGAGTCTACTCCTGTTTATTGTCTTTGAGCTATTTTGTAACTGTTCATAAAGTCATCAGTTACTTCCCTATTGCCAAATCCAATGCTCACATCCCAGTCCTTGCCTCAATAGACCCATCAGCAGCATTTAGCATGTTGACAACACCCTCCTCCTTGATACACCTTTTTCTCTAAGCTCCAGGACATCACACCATCTTGCTTGTCTTTATCCCATTGTTCCTTCTCAGATTCTTTGGCTGGTTCTTGCTCATCTCTCCTGCCTTAGAGCTCAGTCGCTGTGCTTCTAATCAATTCAACATTCATTCCAGTAGTTACAATATTTCAATCTCCATTCCCATTGTCTTCCCTGAACTCTAGACTCGTATATCCAATGGCATACTTCACAACCACACTTTGAGGTTAATACACATCTGAAACTTAAAATGTCCAAAACAAAATTCCTGATCTTCTTCCCCAAATCTACTCTTGCCATAGTATTCTCTAACTAAATAAATGGCTACTCCATCCTTCCAGTACTCAGAAAAAACCTTACAGTCCCCAAACCTCTCTTTCTCTCATACTCCTTGTCAAAACCATCAGCGTATTGTTATCTCTATCTTCAAAATATAATACTTCTCACTTCCTCTGCCGCTACTGCCATAGATCAAAGCTGCCGTCATCTCCAGCCTGGATGATAGGAATGGCCCACTAATAGAGAGATCCTGTGAAACTACGTATCAAATCATGTCCTTCTCCATTCAAAACTATCCCACTTACCACATCATTCAAAATAAAACCTTAATAATAGAGAAGTCTACAAAGTCCTATAAAGTGTGACCTCTTCATTATTTCTTTGATCTTATTTCTAGTACTCTACCCCTTTCATACTCCATTTTAGCAACATTGCCTTTCCTCTATTTCTCCAATGCGCTACTCACATTTCTGCCTCAGAAATCTGCTATTTCCTATAACTAAAACTCTATTTCCTGGAAATATTTCTATGACTTATTACCTCACCATATTAAGACTTTGATTAAGTCATACCTTCCCAATCTCACCTTCTCCATGGTCATCTATAGTAGATTGATGCCAAAAATGGAGCCCCTATTCTTAAGGGGGATCCCCATGGTTTTTGCAATACAACTTTGCATTTCCTCCTATCAAGAGGTAGGTACCCTCTCATTCCATAATATCAATTGCATTGATCATTAGAGGACGTCAAATTGGACATTGTGACAGCACTGAGTCCAGGCTTCAAGATGCCTTACGTAGTTTTACTTTCTCTCTTGGGACCCTGCCAACTGCCATAGCAAATTGAGATTTGTCTGCAGTTTGGTGAGATACATGAGATCTAGTCATTCAGACAGCAATAGCTGATGGTCAGCCAACTACAGAAATGCGAAAGAGATGAAAGAAATGTGAGCCTTTCTATATTAACTAGCACCCAGTTGACCTGTCAACTGACTTTAAATACACAAGCAAGCCAGCCAAGATCAATAAAGTCTGCCCAACAGAGACGATCAGCTGACCCATAAACATGACAGCAATAAAAAGGCTACAATTTTAAGCCACTGTATTTTGTGAGTGGTTTATTACATGACAATAGCTAACTACTACATCATCCAGTTTTAAATTTGTACTCACTCTTACCACTGCATGCTTTTAATCCTTCTTTGTTTTATTTTTCTTCATAGCACTTACAAAACGACAGAGTAAATATTTACTGATGCACTTGTTTACTGTCTGGTTTCCCCAACTGGAATGAAAAATCAATATTATTGCTCTCGACACATAGTAAGCACTTGAACAACATATCTTGAATGAATGAATGACATAGATTCCTCAATATCAATACTGTAAATATATTTCAAATTATTATGAGAAGCTATTATGCAGGTAAGAGTGTTCAGAGTACACTGATCAGGTTTTCTGGGATCTTTCCTGAAGCTAAATTTCATTAACCCATGTATTTCAGAATGAGGTGAAAAAACAATACCAAAATGAGTAAAGTTTTTCCATATTTACACTGAAATCAGCATGTTAATTGAATGTTGTCCTAGGGACTCAAGTAGTAGCATACTTAGTGTCGCAATTCCCTTCAGTCACAAAATTAGACCTGGGAGCCCAAGGGATAGATTTAAAGATAAAGTTGACAAATGATGAGAAAAGATAATATGGAACACTCTCATATATTCCTAAAGTGACAGGGTTAAAGAATTAGAGAATTGCCTTTGTAAGAATGAGTATGACTGTGGAAACAGAGAGATGATAAAAAGGTAGTACAAAAGGAGAGAGAGTAAGAAAGCAACTTAGTGACATTGCCCAGGAAGGTTTGGCTGGGAAATACCATCCAGGAAAAGAAACAGCAAGAGAGGGATACCACCTTCTATGTGAAAGATTTTGATTAGGAGGGGTCAAGGGTTTAATATTGGGATAGTCCAGAGTTAGAAGGGTGATTGTAGATAAAGAAAGGAGACCAGCAGAATCATAAATTAAAATAGAAATTTTTCAGAATCAAGGAGGCACACAGAAGAGATAATGGATCCATCAGGGTGTAAAATTCGCTGGATCCTTCTGCAGAGGCTGGAGACAAACCTTATTGACTTAATCATGCCATCAGTCCATGGGAAACATGCAGGTTCCTGTGACACAAAACCTCCTCATCTCTGTGAGATCTTACAGTATTTTTTTCAATAATCTCCCACAAAAAGGGATCCAGAAAAACCAAGCTCCCTTAATTTTATCCTGGGCCCTACAAATCCTTCAGCTAATAAGTCAGGCGATATGACCTCTCAGGCAGATAGAGGAATGTGCATATTCCAAGCTGCATGGGGAAGAAGCAGCTGGTGCAGAGAACCATGAGCCATGGTTTGGGGGAGGAAGTTTCTGTTCAAGGCTGAAGCACTGTGGGAGGAGTACTATAATCCTGCTGACAGTAATAAACTGCCACATCTTCAGCCTGGAGGCTGCTGATGGTGAGTGCGAAATCTGTCCCAGATCCGCTGCTGCTGAATCGGTCAGGGGACCCCAGATGCTCTGCTGGATGCTGCATTGATCAGCAGCTTAGTAGCCTGTTCTGGTTTTTGCTGGTACCAATCTAACTTGTTGCTGATACTCTGACTGGCCTTGCACTTAATGTTGACCCTCTGCCCTAGAGACACAGCCAAGGACCCTGGAGACTGGGTCATCACGATGTCCCCCCAGGCACCTGCAGTCACAAAGGGACAATGATGATACACACACAATTTATCATAGACACAGGGAAATATATAATTTAAAAAGTGCCTTCTAATAATATTACGTCAGCACATAATTTGGTCTCTTTTGGAAATTGTCAGTATTTCCCAGTATATCTTATCTTAAAACTATTTTTTTAACTCTAAAAAGATAACACTCCAAAACCACTCATGCTCTTTTTAATTTCTCACCTGAGACCCAGAGCAACAAGGATATAAGGACCTGTGTCTGCCAAATCATCTTGCCTGCCTGCCTGCCTGACGCAGCTCAGCTCACACTGCAAAGGCCCCTTTTATAAAACCTGAGCAGCTGCTCTGGGCCTGCAGGGGCCTATGCGAAGCACTCAGTGAGGATAGAAGTAAATTGCATGAGCAGTGGGCTGTGAAAGTATCTAATGCAAATCAAGAGCCAAAAATATTATCACCTACGGTGTACTTGTATGATGAGAAGACACAGAAGTCAACTTAGAAGCTCTAAGATCAACTTGGAAGATTTGAACCTACAAACTGCTAGATGATCTAACGAAATGTTTCTACTTTAAATTCAAAAATGTTTTCAAATGGGTTCGGCTTCCAGAAATGATAGGCTAAGTTCCTCATATCAACAACCCTGGTGAAATAATGAAACATGCTGAAAAAAACATCCTGCAAAAGGAAGAAAGAAAGGAATTGAAGGAAGGAGGGAGGGGAAAGTGAAAGAAGGAAGTAAGAAAGGAAGGGACCAAGAGAGGGAGGGACAGAGGGTGGGAGCAAGGAAGGGAAGAAGGGACAAAAAGAAAATGGGAAACGTTTGGCCCAATTTTTTTTAAAAAGCTATGATCAGCAAATGTTGGAGCTCCAAGGTCAGTTTTATCTTCAAGGTATACAAGGACACTGCAAACACTTGAGCTTGGGTTTGGGGGCTATGCAAGGGCCAGAGAGATAGAAAACAGGCACAGCATTAACTCATATGGAAAGACATGTGGGGCCCTAATTTGAGCTAGGGGCCAGAGGGACTCTAATCTCAAAGTAAGTGTTAACTAAAGAGAAACTGGATCCTATCCTTCCCACAACTGCTAGAAAGTGAAAAGATGGCACTGCATTCACCAGAGAAACGGAGAGAGAAAAAAGAAATAAGATTACCTTGGGAAATTATGGGGGCAGAACAACATTTGCAAGGATATTTACTACCTGTATGCATGGCCTATTTGGGTCTGGCGCTCTCCATCCTTGGAATTTGGTTAAGATGTTCCTTCTTATATGGCCCCCAAATGAAAGCTACCCCAGAGAAGGGCACAGGAAACCTCACAAATAATTTTTCAAGGAACAATAACACCAAGAGATCAAAGATTCTTGGAGTTCAAGAAAATAAGATAACATGAAATGAATGAGAGTAAACAAAAATAAGAAAAAGTAGAGGGGCCGGCAGGTGGGGCAGCAGTTTAGTTCACACATTCCACTTTGGCAGCCTGGGGTTCACCAGTTCAGATCCCGGGTGTGGACTTGTCACTGCTTGGCAAACTATGCTGTGGTAGGCATCCCACATATAAAGTAGAGGAAGATAGGCATGGATGTTAGCTCAGGGCCAGTCTTCCTCAGCAAAAAGAGGAGGATTGGCAGCAGATGTTAGCTCAGGGCTAATCTTCCTCAAGAAAAAAAAGAAAAAAGTAAAAGTAGAGTTCTGCCAAGACTTCAGATTGGGGAACTATGAAATTATGAGAGCTTGTTTAAAGAAATAAATTACAAATTTGACACTGTATGGAAGGTACAGAAACTAAAAACAAAGCAAGTGTACATTTAAAAACATTGAAATAAAATGTCTAGAAATTAGAAATAGAATAACCACAATTTTAAAAATCAATTCTTAACAAAAATACCATAAACTGGGTGAATTATAAACAAAAGAAATTTATTTCTCACAGTTCTAGAGGTTCGGGAGTCCATAATCAAGCCACCAGCAGATTCAGTGTCTGGTGAGTACCGCTATCTGGTTCATATGTGGCCATCTTCTTGCTGTAACCTTACGTGGTGGAAGGAGTGAAGGAACTCTCTGGGGTCTCTTTTATAAGAGAACCAATTACATTAACGAGAGCTCAATCTTCATAACCTAATCACCTTCCAAAGGTGCCACCTAATAATACCATCATGTTGGGAGTTAGGATCTAAGATGTGGATTTGGGGGATACAAACATTCTCTCCCTAGTATCAATAGAAAAGGGACTTCCACTTCCAGGCAAAATGGAGAAAAAGGATGTGTGTGGTCTGGACCTTTCAAAAAAATGGTTTTCAGGACACTGGACATCAGGCAATGAAGGACAGTCTGAGAGACAGGAAACAAATGAGCTGAGCCCTGTGAGTGTACCAGCTTATTGAATTGAGAGATTTTTCAGGCTGCAGCACAAGGAGGAGAAATGTAGGTGGAGCCAAGTGGACTCTCTGGTTGAGGAAACAAAGCTGAAATTCCAGAAAGACTGAAGTAGCTAAAATTTGCAGGACAGAGTACCAAAGGAGAAAGAGATGCAGAGATAGAAAGAACTCCATATATCTGTTGATAATAGTTCATCCAGAATATTCAACAGAGAGCCCATTGGTGCATGTCTATGAGGAAACTGCCCAAGGCTGAGCAAAGAACCTCCCAAAGAAATTGGAGGTAGCAGTGTCTGGAAATCACACAGGGCCAGGAACAGTGCCTGGTTCCACCAGCCAATTATGAAAACCTCATAATTTACAGGACATTGAGTAAAGTATTCAGAAAGACTTTGTCTTTGTAGTGGGGAATACTGAGCTCTAGACTAAATACTGCTCTGGTCCCAGCAAACAAACCATAAAGGATGACCCAAGAGAATCAAGCTATTTCCAAGTAATTTAACTATGTCCCAGATCAAAGCTTAAGAATATTTATAGCAATGCAATGATGTCAAGCACCCAACAAAGTAAAATTCACTAGGCCCTGTATCCAATGAAAGGTTAGCAGTATGCAGAAGAGCAGGAGTATGACTGATAATGAGGAGAAAAATTAGTCAATGTAACCAAATCAGAACTCACGCAATCATTAGAATTAGAAGGAAAGAACATTTTTTATTAAAACTATATTACATATATTCAAAAGTTAAATAGACAGATAGAAGATATTAAGAAAGAGAGTTAAAGTGAACTGCTAGAGATGAAAACCACAGCATTTCTGATATAAAAACTGGGTGGAATTAATCAGAGATGACAGAGGAATAGATTAGTAAACATGAACACATTAGAATAGAAACTATTCAACGTGAAACAGAAGAAAAAGAATCGAAAACAATGGCAAGTTCATCAGTGAGCTTTAGGACAACCTCAAAGGGCAAATATACTTTTAATTGAAGTCCCAAAGGACAAAGAGTGTCAGAAACAGAAAAAATATTTGAAGAAATACTAGCCAAAATATTCCAAATTTGATGAAAATTGCAAATGAACAGATCCAGTAAACTGAATGAACTGCAAGCACAGGAAAGATGAAGAAAAATATTTGATCTGACGAGGACTTCCAGTACTGTGTTGAGTGTGAGTGGTGGTGGGCACCTTGTCTTCTTCTTGATCTTAAAAGAAAAGTTTTTAGCTATTCACCATTCAGTTACAATGTGAGCAGTGAGCTTGTCGCATTATATAGTCTTTATTATGTTGAGGTAAGTTCCTTCTCTAACCAAACTGTTGAGAGGTTTAACATGAAAGGGAGTTGAATTTGTCAAATGCATTTTCTGCATTTATCAAGATGATCATATGATTTTTATCCTTGATTTTTTTAAGGTGGTGTATCACGTTTATTGATTCGCATATGTTGACCTAAGCTTACATCCCAGGGATAAATCTGACTTGATCATGGTGTATAATCCTTTCAAGGTACTGTTGGATTCAGTTTGCTAGTATTTTGTGGAGAAAATTTGTGGAGAAAATTTGCGGAGAAAATTTGCAGCTATGTTCATCACAGATATTGGCCTGTAGTTGTCTTCCCTTGAGTCTTTGTCTGACTTTGCTATTAGTGTGATATCGGCCTCATAAAATGAGTTTGGAAGTGTTCTCTCCTCTTCTATTTTTCTGAAGAGTTTGAGAAAGATTGGTGTTAATTCTTCTTCAAAAGTTTGGTAGAATTCACCAGTGAAGCAATCTAGTCCTGGGTTTTATTTTTTTGGAGATTTTTGATTATCAATTCAATCTTCTTACTACTGAATGGTCTGTTCAGATTTTCTATTTCTTCAAGATTCAGTTTGAGTAGCTTGTATGTTGCTAGCAATTAATCCACTTCTTCTAGGTTAGCCAATTTATTAGCATATAATGGTTCAAAATAATGCTTTATGATGCTGTTTATTTCTTTTTTGGTTGTTCTTTGTTTTTTATTTATTTTTTCATTGCAGTAACATTGTTTTATAGTGTTACATAAATTTCAGGTGTACAATGTAGTATATTTTGAATTCTGTGTAGATTACATCATGTTCTCCACCCAGAGACTAATTACCATCCATTACCACACACATGTTCCTGATCACCCCTTTCAACGTCCTCCCTCTCCCCTTTCCCTTTGGTAAAGCCTAATCTAATCTCTGTTGCTGTGTGTTTGTTTGTTGTTTTTATCTTCTACTTATGAGTGAGATCATATGGTATTTGACTTTTTCTCTCTCTGATTTATTTCACTTAGTGTAATACCTATAAGGTCCATCCATGTCACAAATCCTGGATTTCATCATTTCTTCTCGCTGAGTATTATTCCATTATGCATATGTACCAAATCTTCTTTATCCATTTGTCACATCATGGGCACCAAGGTTGCTTCCAAGTCCTGGCTATTGTGAATAATGCTGCAATGAACATAGGGGTGCATGTATCTTTATGCTTTTGTGTTTTCAAAACCTTGCATAAATACCCAGCATTGGAAGAGATGGATCACATGTAGATCTAGTCTTAATTTTCTGAGGAAACTCCATACTGTTTTCCATACTGGCCGCACCAGTTTGCACTGCCACCAGCAGCGTACAAGGTTTCCATTCTCTCCACATCCTGTCCAACACTTATTGTTTCCTGTCTTGTTGATTATAGCCATTCTGACAGGAATGAGGTCATACCTCACTGTAGTTTTGATTTGCATTTTCCTGATAGATAATGATGTTGAACATCTTTTCATGTGCCTGTTGGCCATCTGTATATCTTTTTTGAAGAATTCTCTGTTCTGATCTTTTGCCTATTTTGTAATTGGGTTCTTAGTTTTTTCATTTTTGATATGCATGATTTATTAGCATATTTTGAATATTAACCCTTTATCAGATATATGATTTGCAAATATCTTATCCCAACTGTTAGGTTGTCTTTTCATTTTGTTAATGGTTTCCTTTCCTGTGAAGAAGAGTTTTAGTTTTATGTAGTCCCATTTGACTATTTTTTCTATTGTTTCCCTTGCCAAGTCAGACATGGTATTTGAAAAAATGCTGCTAAGACCGATGTCGGATATCATACTGCCTGTATTTCCTTCTAGAAGTTTCATGTTTTCAGATCTCAAGTTCAAGTCTTTAATCCATTTTGAATTGATTTTTGTGCATGGTGTAAGATTATGGTCTACTTTCATTCTTTTGCATGTGGCAGTCCAATTTTACCAACATCATTTATTGAAGAGACTCTCCTTTCTCTGTTGTATGTTATTGGCACCCTTGTCGAAAATGAGCTGTCCATATATGTGTGGGAGTATTTCTGGGCTCTTGATTCTGTTCCATTGATCTGTAGGGCCATTTTTGTGCCAGTACCATGCTGTTTTGGTTACAATAACTTTGTAGTATATTTTGAAACAAGAGTGTGACACCTCCAGCTGTGTTGGTTTTTATCCGCATACCTTTGGCTATTTGGGGTCTTTTTTTGTTCCATATACATTAGGATTCTTTGTTCTATTTCTGTGAAAAATGTCATTGGAACTTGGATAGGAATTGCATTTAAACCATAGATTGCTTTAGGAAGTGTGGACATTTAAACGATGTTAATTCTTCCAATCCAAGAACACAAAATATCTTTCCATTTCTTTGCATCTTCTTCAATTTCTTTCAACAATGTTTTATAGTTTTCAGTGTACAGATATTTCACCTCTTTGGTTAAGTTTATTCCTAGGTATTTTATTGGAATTGTAAATGGGATTGTATTCTTAATTTCTCTTTCTGCTACTTCATTGTTAGTTTATAGAAATGCAGCTGATTTTCGTATGTTGATTTTGTATCCTGCAACTTGACTGTATTTGTTTCTTATTTCTAAAAGTTTTTGTAGTAGATACTTTAGGGTTTTCTATATATAAAATCATTTCATTTGCAAATAGTGACAGTTTCAATTCTTCTTTTCCAATTTAGATTCCCCTTTATTTCTTTTTCTTGCCTGATTTCTCTGGCTAGGACTTCCAATACTATGTTAAATAAGAGGGGAGAGTGGGCATCTTTGTCTGGTTCCTGTTCTTAGAGGGATAGCCTTCAGTTTTTCTCCATTGAGAATGATATTAGATTGTGGGTTTGTCATATATGGTCGTTATTATGTTGAGGTATTTTCCTTCTATATGCATTTTATTTAGTGTTTCCATCATAAATGGATGCTGTATCTTCTCAAAAGCTTTCTCTGCATCTATTGAGATGGTCATGTGATTTTATTCCTCATTTTGTTAATGTGATGTATCACATTAATTGATTTGTGGATGTTGAACCATCCCTGCATCCCTGGAATAAATCCCACTTGATCATGGTGTATGATCTTTTTAATGTATAGTTGTATTCGATTTGCTAGTGTTTTGTTGAGGATTTTTGCATTGGCGTTCATCAGTGATGTTGACCTGTAATTTTCATTTTTTGTGTTATCCTTGTCTGGTTTTGCTATCAGGGTAATGTTGGCTTCATAGAATGAGTTAGGAAGCTTTCCTCTTCAATTTTTTGGAACAGTTTGAGGAAGATAGGTATCAAGTCTTCTTTGAATGTTTGGTAGAATTCACCAGGGAAGCCGCCTGGTCCCAGACTTTTATTTTGGGGGAGGTTTTTGATTACTTCTTCGATCTCCTTACTGGTGATTGGCCTATTCAAATCTCTACTTCTTCTTGATTCACTTTTGGAAGGTTGTATGATTCTAAGAATTTATCCATTTCTTCTAGATTATCCATTTTTTTTATGTATAGCTTTTCATAGTATTCTCTTATAGTCTTTTGTATTTCTGAGGTGTCTATTGTAATTTCTCCTCTTTGATTTCTGATTTTATTTACTTGAGCCTTCTCTCTGTTTTTCTTGGTCCATCAAGATAAAGGTTTGTGAATTTTGTTTGTCTTTTCAAAGAACAAGCTCTTGGTTTCATGTATTTTTTCTATTGTTTTTTTTTAGTCTCTATTTCATTCATTTCTGCTATGATTTCTTATTATTTCTTTCCTTATGCTGATTTCAGGCTTTGTTTTTCTTCTTTGTCCAGTTCCTTTAGCTGTGCTGTTAGATTATTTATTTGAAATTTTTCTTGTTTGCTAAGGTAGGCTTGAATGGCTCTAAAGTTCCCTCTTGGAACTGCTTTTGCTGTATCCCATAGATTTTGATATGTTGTATTTTCATTTTCATTTGTCTCCAGGTATTTTTTTATTTCTCCTTTGATTTCTTTATTGACCTATTCGTTATCCAGTAGCATTTTTTTTAGTCTCCACATATTTCTGGCTTTTCTGATTTTCTTCCTGTAGTTGATTTCTATTTTCTCACCTTTGTGGTCTGAAAGGATGTTTGGTATTACTTCAATCTTCTTATATTTATTGAGTCTTATTTTGTGTTCAAATTTGTGATCCATTCTGGGGAATGTTCCATGTGCATTTGAAAAGAATGTGTATTGTGTGGTTTTTGGATGGAATGTTCTATATATATCTACTAAGTCCATCTGGTCTAATGAGTCATTTAAGACCAATATTTCCTTATTGGTCTTCTCTTTGGATGATCCATCCATTGGGGTAAGTGGAGTGTTAAAGTACCCTACTATTGTCGTGTTACTGTCTATTTGTCCTTTTATGTCTGTTAATAATTGCTTTATTTATTTAGCTGCTCCTATGTTGGCTGCATAGATATTTACAAGTGTTATATCTTGTTGGATTGTTCCCTTTATCATTATGTAGTGCCCGTCTTTGTCTCTTGTTACAGTTTTTGTTTTAACGTCCGTTTTGTCTAAGTATTGCTACCGCTGCTTTCTTTTCTTTGCCATTTGCATGGAATATCTTTTTCCATCCATTCACTTTCACTTTGTGTCTTTAGGTCTGAAGTGTGTCTTTTCTCTGCAGCATATGTATGGGTCTTGTTTTTTAATCCAGTTGGCCACAGTATGTCTTTTGATTAGAGCATTTAGTTAATTTACATTTAAAGTAGCTATTGATAAATATGTATTTATTGTCATTTGGTTATTTTTTTGTTCTGGGTGTTTTAGTAGTTCTCTGTTCCTTTCATCTTCTCTTGCTTACGTTCCTTGTGGTGTGATTGTTTTCTTTAGTATTATGCTTGGGTTCAGTTCTCTTAATTGTTTGTGTATTTATTATGGGTTTCTGGTTTGTGATTACCATGGAGTCCATATATAATATTCTACGTATACAGCAATCTATATTGAATTGATAGTCTCTTTAGTTTGACCTCTTTCTAAAAGTTCTACTCCTTACTCCCCTCTTCCCACATTTTATGTTTTTGAAATCATATCTAATCTCTCATTTTGTGGGTGTCTATCCATTACCCTCTTATCATTGAAATAAGTAAATTTAGTACTTTTGTCTTTTAACCTTCATATTACTTTCATAGGTGGTTGATCTGCTCTCTTTACTGTATTTTTGCCTTTACCAGTTGTTTTACTTCTTGTTGTGTTTTTTTTTCTTTTTGTCATAATTTTCTTATTCTTATTTGTGGTCTTCTCTTTCCCATTAAGTAAGTCCCTTCAGCATTTCTTGTAGAACTGGTTTCTTGGAGATAAACTACTTTAATTTTTGCTTGTCTGGGAAACTCTTTATCTCTCCTTCCATTTTGAATGATAACTTTTCCAAATAGAGTATTCTTGGCTGTAGGGTTTTTCCTTGAAGCACTTTAAATATATCATGCCACTCTCTTCTAGCCTCTAAGATTTGAGCTGAGAAGTTTGCTGATAGCCTTATGGGCTTTCCTTTCTATGCCACTTGTTGCCTTTCTCTTACCACTTTTAGGATTCTCTCTTTATCTTTAATTTTGGACATTTTAATTATAATGTGTTTTGCTGTGGGCTTCTTTGGGTTTATCTTGTTTGGTGTTCTCTGTGCTTCCTGTACTTGGATGTCTGTTTCCTCCCTTGGGTTATTAAAGCTTTCAGGTATTATTTCTTCAAATAGATTCTCTACCCCTTTATCTCTCTCTCTTCTCCTTCTGAGACACCTATAATACGAATGTTAGTGTGCTTGATATTGTGCTAGAGTTCCCTTAGGCTGTTCTTGTTCTTTTTAATTCTTTTTTCTTTTATCTGTTCAGTTAGGGTGTTTTTCTCTATTCTTTCATCCAGCTCGCTGATCCCTTCTTCTGTATCATCTACTCTGCTATTGAGCCCCTCTAGTGAATTTTTCACTTCCAGTATTATAGTCTTCATTTCTGCTAGGTTCTTTTTTATATTTTCCAATTATTTTTTGATGTTCTCACTGTATTCATCTATTTTTTCCCCAAGATCAGTGAGCATCCTTATGAGTTTTTGTTTGAGCTCTTTCTCAGGTAGATTGCTTATTTCTGTTTCATTTAGTTCTTTTTCTGGGGTTTTGTCCTGTTTTCTTGCTTCAAATGTATTCCTTTGCCTCATCATTATGTCTCTTTCTCTGTGCTTATATCTATGTATTAGGTGAGTCAGCTATGTCTCCTGATCTTGGAGAAGTGGTTTTATGTAAGAGATGCCTTTTAAGGCCCAACAGCTTGCTTCCCTCTCATCACTAGTCCAAATGTTCCAAGCGTGACCCCTGTGTGGGCTATGTGTGTCCTTCTGCTGCAGCAGGGTTGCTCTTATTGCAGGTGCCTAGGGAGTCTATGTTTTCTCTCCCTGGCTATTTGTAAATCAGGTTTGGGGAGCCCCAGCACCATTGGCTGCAAGGTCAATAGCACACTCCTGTTGCAGTTCTTCTGTTAAGTGAGTAGGCTCCCAGTACGGCTGTTTGCTAGGCTCAGGTGCTTACTATTGCTGTAGACCTCAGACCTGCAAAGCTGTTGTCAGCTCTCTTAGCATTGCAGCTGAGTGGGCCTGGCCCCAGGAATGGTAGAACCCAATTGTTTCAGGATTTGAAACATGGGCCAATCCCCTTTGTGGTTCTTTGTGAAGCACAGGTCTTCTGCCACTGATAAGCCCCGCCCTCCACAGGTCCACACACACCATCAATGCAGCCCTGATACATGCACACTTCCTGGGCCCCTGGATCACACTCAGTCACCCCACTGCAGAGGTCCCCACCTCTCCACCAATGTCTCCAACAGGTCACCTGCTCCTCACACAGGCCCTGCCCCACCAGGTGGACACACTCTCCTGCCTGTAGAGGATTGAGGCATTCAGTCTATTCAGGCTGACAAGTAGCCTGAGGGCTTGCTGTTGAGTGGAGCCAGGCCTTAGGACATGTTGACTGCCCTGGCTGAACTGGAATAAATCTGCACTCTAACAGGTGTGGCAGACTGCTGGGCTAACAGGCCAGGGGAAGAACTCCAATGGCATCTGCCAACATCTGTGTCTGCATGCCTGTACTAGGTCACAACAATGACTGCAGCCAATGTCTCAGTCTCCAGAGAGGTCTCACCTCTCACCAAGATGCACCCTGAGCCTTCCAGGTGGATCTCTTTTCATCAAAGGTTTGTGCACCTTTCTTTCTGGTGATTTTAAGTGGCTCTCCTGGATGGGCAAATTTGTGCTTGGGCCCTTTAAGAGTTGGCTTTATTCCGTTTATGTCAATAGCTTTTCTGGGGTGTTCCCTGTTGCAGTTAGCAGTCAGCAAAGTAAGATATTATAAGATTCATCTCAGTTGTGCTGAGTCTGAAGAGTGCTTACAGTGATAATGAACCCCCCCCCCACACACACACACTCAGGTCCCTACTTCTCCAGGGAGAGCTGCATACAGTAGGGTGGCTCTCACCCAGCCAGCTGTGAAGCTCCACAGTTCACAGTGATGGCTTTTTTTCTCTCTGGAAGGAATTTCTGCCAGTTCTGCCTCAATCAGGACTGTCGCTTGTTGTGGGGGTTCTTTTTATCCAGTTTTCAGTTTCTCTCTGGGGTAATTGTTCCAAGGATAGTGGAAATCTGGTTGTGTTTGTGGGAGTGAGTTCAGAGTCTGCCTACACTGCTATCTTGATGAGATCTCCCAAAGCCATTTATTTCTGTGGTACTAGTTGTGATGTGTCCTCTTTCATTTCTGATTTTATTTATGTGAGTCCTGTATCTTTTTTCCTTAATTAGTCTAACTGAAGGTTTGTTGATTGTGTTTATCTTTGCAAAAAATCAATTCTTACTTTAATTGATATTTTCTATTGTCTTCCTAGTCTCTGTTTCAGTTAAATCTGACCTGATCTTTGTTATTTCCTTCTTTATGTCAATTTTGGGCTTAAATTGCTCTTCTTTTTCTAGTTCCTTAAAGTGTAAAGTTTGGTTGTTTATTTGAGATCTTTCTTTTTCTTAATATAGAAGTTTATCACTGCAAACTTTCCTCTTAGAAATGCATTTGCTGCATTCCAAATTTTTGGTATGATGTATTTCCATTTTCATCTGTCTCAAGATATTTTTTGATTTCCCTTTGACCCATTGACCAATTGGTTGTTCATGACTTTGTTGTTTAATCTCTACCTATGTGAGTTTTCCAGGTTTCTTCCTGTTATTCATTTCTAGTTTTGTATCATTGTGCTCAGAAAAGATATTGGTATGATTTAAATATTCTTGCATTTGCTGATACTTGTTTTGTGATCTAATCTATCACCTATCCTGGGAAATGTTCTGTGTCCACTAGAGAAGAATGTGTACTCTGCTGCTATTAGATGGAATGTTCTATATATATATCTGTTAGGTCTATTTTGTCTAAGGTATAGTTCAAGTCCAATATTTTCTTATTGATTTTTTTGTCTGGATGATCTATCCCTTGTTGAAAGTGAGGTATTGAAGTCCCCTTCTATCATTGCATAGTGATCTATTTATTCCTCAGATCTGTTAATGTTTACTTCATATATTTATGATGTTGGGGGCATATACATTTAATACAGTTATTTCTTCTCAATGAATTCATTAACAATTTTATAGTTATATAATATACTTCTTTCTTTCTTATTAAAGTTTTTGAGTTAAAGTCTATTTTGTCTGAAGTAAGTATAGCCACACCTGTTCTCTTTTGGTTCCTATATGCACGGAATATCTTTTTGTATCCCTTACTCTAGCTTATGTCTGTCTTTAAAGCTGAAGTGAATCTCTTGTAGGCAGCATGTCTTGAGGTCTGAGTTTTTTTTATCCATTCACTCACTCTGTGCCTTTTCATTTGAAAATTTAGTCAATACACATTGAAAGTAATTTTTAATGGATGAGGATGTACTATTTCCATTTTGGTCACTGTTTGAAGGGTGTTTTGAAGACCCATTGTTTCTTTCATCCTCTCTTGTTGTCTTCCATTTTGAATTGATGATTTTCTATATTGATATGCTTTTATACCTTTCTCTTTATCTTCTGTATATCTACTATTGTTTTTTGCTTTGTAGTTAGCATGAGGTTTACATAAAGCATATTATAACAGGCTTTTAAGTTTATAACAACTTAACTTTGTATACAAAAGCAGAACATCCTTACCACCCCTACCACCTTGTGTTTTTGAAGTCACAATATACTAATCTTTATATTATGGATGCATTGACAAATTCTTGTGGTTATATTCGTTTTTAACTACGTTAACTACATTATGTTACAATATTAGCATATTCTGGATTTGACAATATATTAACCTGTGTCAGTGAGTTTTATACTTTCATATGATTTCATGTTAGTAGGTAGCATCCTTTCTTTTCAGCTTGAAGAATTCCCTTTAGCATTTCTTGTAAGGGAGATCTACTAGTGATGAATCACTTCAGCTTTTCTTTGGGAATGTCTTTTTCTCTCTTCAGTTCTCAAGGACAGCTTTGCAATGTAACCTATTCTTGGTTGGCATTTTTTTCCTTTAGTACTTTGAATATATCATCCCACTCTCTTCTGGCATGCAAGATTTCTGATGAGAAATCCACTGATAGCATTAGGGGAGTTCCCTGGTATGTTTTTCTCTCGTTACTTTCAAGATTCTCTCTTTCTCTTTTATTTTGGATAGTTTTATTTTAATGTGTCTCAGTGAAGTATTCTTTGGGTTGAAACTGATTGAGGAACTTTGAACTTCATGCACCTGTGTGTCCATATCTTTTCCCAGTTTTAAGGAGTTTTCAGCCATTATTTCTTTAAATAACCTTTCTGACCCTTTCTCTTTCTCTTCTCCTTCTGAGATTCCCATAATGAGAATATTGGTTCACTTGTGGTTCTCTAATAAGTCCCAGAGGCTTTCTTCATTCCTTTCCACTGCTTCTTTTTCTCCTCTGACTGGATAATTTCAAGTGATCTCTCTTTAAGTTTGAGGATATTTACTTCTGCTTGATCAAGTCTACTATTGAAACTCTCTACTGTATTTTTTTAGCTCAATCTTTGTATTCTTCAGCTCCAAAATTCATATTTGGCTCACTTATTTTAATGTTTTCTACCACTCTGTTGAACTTCTCATTTTCTTCTTGTATTGTTTTCCTGATTTCACTAAAATTGCATGTTTAAAATCTGCTTTCTTGGAGCCTTCTGAGCTTCTTTTGAACAATTATTTTGAATTCTTCGAAGACTATTCATTCATCTCCATTGCTTTGGAATCAGCTACTGGAAGTTTATTTGGTTCCTTTGGTGGGGTCATGTTTTCCTGATTCTTCATGATCCCTGTAGCCTTGCATATGTGTCTGCACATTTGACAAACCAATAAACTCTTCTAGACTTTATGGACTAACTTCATTAAGGGAAGACCTTCACCTGCAGTTGAGGGCATGCTGGAGTGTGCTGTGGCTCCACATCTAGTGGTGCATGGCATCAAATGTGGGGGCATGTGGCTGTAGCCACCCCTGACACAGGAAGGGTTAATAATCACTGGAAAAGGCTTGCCAACAAACTGTGACCCAGAGGTGAGAAGGCCGGTCAGCCAATGATGGGTAAGACCTCCAGGGGGAGGCAACCTAAGACAGGCGTGGTCACCTGGGGGCAAAGATGGAGACATGATATCCATATCGGGAGCAGGAAGGGCCGTTGCCTAGGAGACCTTGCCTGCTCCGAGATAAAAATATACGAGCACAGCAATAACATGATAATGTCAAAACAGAGGCCAAGGGAAGCCTCCTTGAGAAATCACTAAGAATTCTTGGCATTCACTAATTACTTCATCCAGAACACCTGTGTATGTTTAACAGATGTAAGCTATGTATATATTGAAATGCTGGTTATAATAAACTCAGAGTGGCCATCAGCCCTCTCCGTATCTATCCTGATGTGTACATTGGATTGCAACACGGACACATGGTGACCCCGACATGATCCAAGATCAGCGGCATTATTGGTGAGTAACGATATTGGGGAATTTCAACCGCCTTTTGGTGGTCCACTGTGAGAATGATGGGCCAACAATTGGCGACCCAGCAGAAATTATACTTTAAGACACTTCAGCAGCTGCTGAAGGCGAATTCAGTTTCAGTTTCTCCCGCCGAGTTACAGAGGATATTGCTGGCAATATCTACACATTGCCCCTGGTTCCCTGAGGATGACACCTTGGACATTGAGTTGTGGGAAAGGGCTGGCAAGGCACTAAAGTTTCGCTTTGAGCATGTCCTTTTAAAGGATGTACATATGTTAATGACTTGGGGAACAGTAAGTACTGTGCTGTTCCTTTGGGGGATCTATCAAATGAGGAAAAATCGGCCTCTTCACCCGAGTGCTCTTCAAGCAAAGCTGAGGAGGTGCCACCACTGCCTCCTCTGCATTGCTCACTGCCAAGAGACTCTTTTAAAAGGGCCATTAGTAAATCTCAGACAAATTTTGAACAAACATCCTCAGACGATGATGATTTACCATTCCCCCCTCCTTTAGAGAGGCGTTTCGCCTTCAAGAACCCTCCTGTCTTGCCTATGGCTCTTCCTTGTACTCCACCAGCCCTGTATGTTGATTCCAGACAGTATAGTGTGGTTCATAATTGCCTTCAGGAAGGATAAAATCGTGGAGATCCTGGTGTTTTTTCCTGTGCCTTCCCCGTAATGGTCAAACATGGGCAAAGAGAACATGAATCCCTTCCTTTTTGGGGTGTTTAAGGAGCTGAAAAAGAGCATTAGAGAGAATGGAGTGCAGTCACCTTTCACTGTCGGGATGATAGAGGCACTGGGAGCCAGTTATCATATGCTACCCTGTGATTGGCTTTTGCTCACAAAGACTCTTTTGTCTCATGCTGAATATACTCTTTTCAGGTCTGAGTATAACGAGATGTCTGTATCCCGATCTATGGATAATCTATGTTTAAACCCCCCTCTCCCAATTAGTGCCGACATGTTACAGGGGGTCGGCCAATATGCGACGCCTCAAGCACAGGCTGAGGCAAATGGAATGTGGCATAGATAATGTTCAGAGGTGCCATGAGCAGCCTGGAAGGCAATTCCCCCTTCAGGGGCAGACAAAGCCACCAATTCCTTTGTGAATGTCCGACAAGGGCCAAACGAGCCATACATAGAATTTATTGACCGTCTCCAGCAGGCAATTGAGAGACAAATAGCTCATCCTGAAGCGGCTCAAATTATCCTGTTGAAAATAGCCTTTGAAAATGCTAATGCTGATTGCCAGTCTGCTATGTCTCACCTTAAAGGGCAAACTCACACCTTAGGGGATATGTTGCAAGCCTGTCAGGAAGTAGGAACACATAGTCATGTGGTCAAAGTAATGGCAGCAGCGTTTTCGCAGCTGCCCAAACGTGCTTTTTGATAATGCCTGTTTTAAGTGCCGAAGACCTGGACACCATGCAAAACAATGCAAGTCCGGTCCAAAAGATATCCCTGGTAAAGGAGGGCCAGCCAATATTAAAAAGTCGCCTTCTAAACCATGTCCTTGGTGCTGAAGGGGATTCCATTGGGCAAATCAATGTTGCTCTAAACTTAATGTAGATGGTAATCTAATCAACCGTGACTTGGCGTTGGGAAACTCGAAACGGGGCACACTCCCCAGTGCCGCAAAAAAACAAGTTTGGGGAGCTCTCAATCAGCAGGCTGACTCTATGTGAATGATTTAGTGGCGGCCTCGTCAGGAAGTGCCGGAGTGGATCCCATGGCCTCAGAGACAGTTGTCATGGATTGTGCTGACAAAACCTTTCCTGTTCCTACCAATGTATGGGGACCTTTACAATCAGGATATTTTGGGTTATTAACGGGATGCTCTAGTTCAGCTTTGAAGGGCTTAAACATCATTCCTGGGGTAATTGATGCTGACTATCAAAGCGAAATAAAAATCGTGGTCCATTCATCTAGTTATTATGTGATAGAAGCTTTTACGAGGATAGCTCAGTTGATATTAATACCTTACTTGTCCCCTGCTCATGCCTCCGCTATCAAGAGGGGGGCCAGTGGCTTCAGCCACACTGGCGACGGTGCTTTCTGGATACAGTCATTAACATTAAATTGGCCCATTCTTACAGTATACATACAGGAGATTCCCTTTGAAGGGCTCCTGGATACTGGGGCCAATAAAGCCATTATAGCCTCGCCCACTTGGCCTCCCTGTTGGCCTAAAAAACAAACCTCTGCATCTGTACAAGGTGTAGGGGGGCTTATGATGCCTGAGGGAAGTGATCACGTACTCAAAGTCAGAGGACCTGAAAACAGAATTGCCTTAATTACACCCTACATTCTTCCAACTCCACACTCCCTATGGGGGTGAGATTTTCTTTCTCAATGGAAACTACCTCTAAACGTTAAGACTTTTTCCTAGGGGCCGCTGATGTTATTAACATTCCTCCCATACCTATTCAATGGAAAACTACCACGCCTGTATGGATAGATCAGTGGCCCCTTCCAAAAGAAAAATTACAGGCTTTAAAGATGCTAGTACAGGAGCAACTAAAATTAGGCCATATTGTACCCTCAAACACCCCAGTATTTGTGATAAAAAATAAATCTGAAAAATGGAAATTACTCCAGGACTTAAGGGCAATTAATGCTGTCATGCAACCTATGGGGGCTTTACAGAAGGGATTGCCAAACCCTTCTTTAATACCTGAGAATTGGCAAATTGTTGTTATTGACATTAAAGACTGTTTCTTTTCTCTACCTTTGTGAACCGCTGATAGGAAAAGTTCACATTCACTGTCCCAGTTTAAAACAATCAAGAGGTCCCCCAGAGATATCAGTGGAAGGTCTTGCCTCAGGGCATGAAAAACAGTCCTACCATATGCCAACAATTAGTAGGAGATGTGTTATTAACTTTTCGAAGCAAATACCCTACTATACAACTTTACCGTTATATGGATGATATTTTATTAGCAGTGCCAACTAAAAATTTATCATTAACAGCATACCAACAATTAATTGAATTGCTAAAAGGCAAAGCCCTACTTGTGGCTCAAGATAAGGTACAGTTTACCTCCCCCTGGAAATTTCTAGGATTAATGATTGATAGACACCTGGTAAAGCCATGCATTCCCTCTATTTCCATACCCAATACTTTAACATTAGTTACATTGCAACAGCTTTTAGGAAATATCAATTGGATACGTCCTTTTCTTGGCATCTCGACACATTCTCTGAGTCACTTGTTTTCCATGGTACAGGGTGACTCTTCCCCCTCTTCTATGCGCACTCTTACCCCTGAGGCAAAACAAGAACTAAGCCTAGTAAACAAGGCTCTAACCTCCCAATTTTTAAATCGTTTTGATCTGGAAATTCCCTTATGACTTTATGTGATAAACACACCTAAAAGTCCTACTGGTATTGTCTGTCAAAAAGTGGGCAAGGTTATAAAATGCTTGGAGTGGATATACTTGCCCCACACACCAGCTAAGGTACTCTATACACATTTTGATGGAATAGCGGAGGTTATTCAAAGTGGATGTTTACGGTATTTACAATTGCGAGATTACAGAAGGGATTGCCAAACCCTTCTTTAATACCTGAGAATTGGCAAATTGTTGTTATTGACATTAAAGACTGTTTCTTTTCTCTACCTTTGTGAACCGCTGATAGGAAAAGTTCACATTCACTGTCCCAGTTTATAACAATCAAGAGGTCCCCCAGAGATATCAGTGGAAGGTCTTGCCTCAGGGCATGAAAAACAGTCCTACCGTATGCCAACCCTCAGACCATTTTTTTTTTACCTTGCACGTCTTCTCAATTTGATTATGTTATGATGATCAATTCACAAATACAAATGGCTTTGCAATCTTATATGGGTGAGATTTCTTTTAAATCCCTGTCCCATCCATTCTTTCGTTTTTGTACACAAACTCCACTTCACTGACGGCTCCGGAAAAACCGGTATAGCTTGGTTTGCTAATAATGACTGGCAGACCAAAGTCTCTCATGGACATTCAACTACGCAAATTGCAGATTTGGCAGCTGTGTATCTAGCCCTGTGCACATTTCCTTCTGTTCCTTTGAATATTCTTACGGATTCTGCTTATATAGCTAATGCTGTCCCGCTTTTGCCCTCAGTTTTAAACTTTCATCAAATCACACAAGATATTTTCACTCATTTTCTGAAAATCAGGCAATTGTTGTCCCAGCGTACTCACTCCTGCTTTATTGCACACATACGCTCTCACACTCCTCTTCCCGGTCCTTTATCTCAAGGGAATGCTATTGTTGATTCTGCTGTAGCCAATGTTTCACTTGACTGTCCTGCGTTTACAGCAGCACGTTCGTTTCACACCTTACACCATTGCAATGCTCCAGCCCTGCACTCGCGCTTTCACTTAACAAATTGACAGGCTGCACAAATAATTGCTGGTTGCCCAGCCTGTCAACAGTCTTCCCTAGCCACCTCTCCCTTCACTGCTGATGGGATTAACCCTCGTGGACTATACAGCAATGATCTTTGGCAAACGGACACAACAATATTTCTGCCTTTTGGAAGTTTCAAGTATATTATCGCTTCTGTTGACACTCACTCTGGATTTCTTTTCACATCAGCACATACAAAAAATACTGCTAAACCAGTCATTCGTCATTGGCTTGCTATATTTGCTTTCATCGGGTCTCCTACATGCATTAAAACTGATAATGGTCTCGAGTTCTCACGCAAATTATCCGCCAATTTTGTGCAAATTGGAATATTATCCACAAAACTGGCATCCCCTATAGTTCTATGGGACAAGCTATTATTGAGTGATGTCATAGAATGCTAAAGGCTGCTTTACAAAAAATGAAAGGGGCGGGGGGCTGGCCCCATGGCTGAGTGGTTAAGTTCGCGCGCTCCGCTGCAGGCGGCCCAGTGTTTCGTTGGTTCGAATCCTGGGCGCGGACATGGCACTGCTCATCAGACCACGCTGAGGCAGCGTCCCACATGCCACAACTAGAAGAACCCACAGCGAAGAATACACAACTATGTACCGGGGGGCGTTGGGGAGAAAAAGGAAAAAATAAAATCTTTAAAAAAAAAAAATGAAAGGGGGAAATGAGTATTATAAGAATGATCCGCAAGGTATTCTCAATCACGCCTTATTTACTTTAAATTTTTCGAATCTAGTGGAAGATGGCACATCAGCTGCAGAAAGATATATGGGTCAAACTCAGAACCATATGCATATCTGGAAGGGCCCTTTTATGGTTAAATGTGGGAAGAGAGGAGCTCTTTGTGTTTTCACAGGTAAAGGCATTGAGTGGATTCCATCAAAATGCGCACGGCCTGCTCTGGAATTACCGGAAAATGGACAAACAGATAAGTAAATCAGTTTTTCTCTTTTTCCTCTTTTCTTCTCCAATGCATGTTGAGGTGATTTCAGAGCATGAGAATCTCACATCTTGGGCCTTTATTCCTAATCCTCCTCTCTTTACTCCGGTTGCTTGTTGGCATGCCAATCCCCCTTTGTCCTCTAACGATTCTGATTGGACAGGAGGAACCCAGGTACCCCGACAACAACATACAGGCCTGCATCAAAAGGAAGAAGAACCTCTGGTGATGTATGCTAACAATTCACCTTTTTGTATGGTTTATCAAAACAAAAGCACAACATGTGTCACCTTTCAGGAACAAATGTATTTCTATTACTAACCTAAGAAAGGACAACAGGCAGCCAATCTGACATACGTTACTGCTATATCAACATCTTATGAAGACAAAAGTAATGTCACACAAGTTCCTTCCATCCCAATTTGCCATCCAAAAACTGATTGGCATTACAAACATTACTCAGTACAGTGGTCCCCCTGCCGTACAGCATATCCAAGGCGGGCAACATCTTTGGGGCCAACGTGCTGGATTAGGGACCTCATGGACATCTTTTGAGTGACAACCATACTTGGGCCTTCAACAGATCAAGTCAGAAACCTATAACATGGAGTGAACACAGCCTATTTGGACCCCTTTTACAACTATCTTACGAGACAGTGTGCAGCCCCCTTTACAGAGGAATATGGAGGATCGGGTTGCCTTTTATATCATGACAATTGTCCAATGGCAAGTATGAGAATGAAACTGGCAATTATTTACTAACATTGGTCAAAAATGTTTCTGATACCGTTATGATTTGTACCACCCATCCTTATGTGTTATTATGGGGAAACAGTGTCCCTGCTATCCTAGAATCTTCTGGTATGTATGTGGTTAATATTTCTCCCCCTTTTGGTATTCTGATTGTTTAACACATTATAATATAACCTCATTGAATGTGACCTATGTAATGGTGTTAAAAAGAAGAGCACATATTTGGTTACCTGTTTCTCTAAATCAGACATGGTCCGAAGAGCATGCTCTACATATCCTCCTTGAGTCCACGAGAAAATTACCCCCTAAGCAGTTTTTGGCTATGCTAATTGCATTCATTGTGTCTGCGGTGATTATCATTCCATCAGCCGCTACAGCTACTACTGCCTTGATTAACAGTGTTCCAACAGCCCGTAAGATGGAGTCCATCTTGGTAAATGTCACACAAGAATTACAGACACAGGCGGATATTGATAAAGAGCTGATGTCACGATTGCAGGCATTAGAAGCAGCAGTAGAGTGGCTTGGAGAGCAGCAAAATGCATTAAATATGCGTATGAAACAAAAATGTGATTGGCAATTTACCAGGAAATGCGTTACCCCCCTACCATATAATAGCTTGCTGACATCTTGGCAAGAAACAAAAAAAAAACATTTACAGGGGGCATTTAACACCTCCCTGGCCAATGACATCACTGGGCTATAAGCTCAGTTAGAAAGGCAGTTACAAGAAGTACATAAGGTGTTCTCTCAAAAAATATTTCAAGACATTGAAAATGGGTTACACTGGCTAGAGCACTCCAATTGGTTCTCGGGCCTCAATTTACGCATATTTGTTAATGCTGGTGTGATTTTGATATTATCCACGTTAATAGTTTATGTTTTATGTCTGCTATGCTTCCTGAAAAAACAACAAAGGCAACAAGAGCAAGCATTGGTTGTGATGGGCCTTCTGGCCTTAGCACAATATGACACCTTCCTTGCTTTAAAAAACAAAAAAGGGGGAAATGTAGCTGACCCTGATGCAGGAAGGGTTAATAATCAATGGAAAAGGCTTGCCAACAAACTGTGACCCAGAGCTGAGAAGGCCGGTCAGCCAATGATGGGTAAGACCTCCAGGGAGAGGCTACCTAAGACAGGCGCAGTCACCTAGGGGCACAGATGGAGACACACTATCAATATTGGGAGCAGGAGGGGCCGTTGCCTAGGAGACATTGCCTGCTCCCAGATAAAAATATACGAGCACGGCAATAACATGATAATATCAAAACAGAGGCCGAGGGAGGGCTCCTTGAGAAATCACTAAGAATTCTTGGCATTTGCTAATTACTTCATCCAGAACACCTGTGTACATTTAACAGATGTAAGCTATGTATATATTGAAACGCTGGTTATAATAAACTCAGAGTGGCCATCAGCCCTCTCCGCATCTATCCTGATGTGTACATTGGATTGCAACACTGACAGTGGCAGCTTCAGACCTGTGGGGTGAAATGATCTCATTAGCTCAGGCAGCTGGAATCCACAATAGTGACAACTGCATGACCCTTGATGGTAAGAACAGTGGGAGGTCTGTGGTAGCTCAAGGGCTGGTGAGATCCTCAGCAATGCTTCCAGGTGCAGCAGTGAACAACAGAGCAACCAGCAATGGTAGCCAGAACTAGCAGTGTGCACACACTCAGTGCCAGGGACTGTCTATGCATGCCTGCATGTTTGAAGTGCTGGCTGCAGGCACTCATGAAGTGGTGAGAGTCAGGACCAGCATCAATGGCTGGAGCTGATTGTAGGTGCATGAGCTGCTACTAGTTTGTTGGTTGTTGGTGTACACTCATGTGGCTGTAGATACCAGCTGCAGGTGCATGTACAGTGGTGAAGTGGTGGCATGAGTCAGTGATGTGCTGGTGCATAGTGACAGGGGCTAGACATGTGCATGCTCAGGGAAGTGAAAGCTAGTGATGGGAGTCAGGGTCAGCAATGTGCAAATGAGTGGCTGCTTAGGCTGGCTGCAGGCACACATGGTAATGCAGGCCAGTGGCAGGAGTTGGGGCTTTCAACAGGCACTGGAGATGCTATGCGGGCCTGGGCTGTTGATGTGCCCTCATGTAGCATCAGAAACTAGACACAGTTGCACACAGAGTATTGGGGACCTAGGCTGGCCTGATGCACACATGCAGCCACAGTAGCTGGGACTTGCCATGTGGGAATCCCAGGGTCCAGGACATCCATGGCAGCACAGGCTGGATTGTCTCCACCTTGGGGTGGAGGATGCAGAGAGGTACTCAGGCAGGTGGAGCCTGTGAAAGCAAAATCCTCAGAGGCCTTCTGTGGCAAAACCTACAGATGGTCTGCAGCAACTGTGCTGGCCATGGCTTTCCTCAGTGGTGAAAGCTCTTTAGGACCTTTGTGGAGAAGTCTGCTGGAGTCTGTGATGGGATCCTCAGTGATGAAAGCTCTAGGGGTCTGCAGCCTCCACAAGGACTGTTGAGGTCCTCAGCAGCAAAGGCTGCTAGAGTCCTCTGGAGAGAAGAGGAGCTGTGGTCACTCCTGCCAAGTGACTGGTACTGGTGTTGCTATAATCTTCTTTGTTCCTGCCAGTCCCTAGCTGGAATGCAATTAAAGTAGGCCTTTCATGCAGTGCCCTGAAAAGCTGGGAAAGCTGATCGCTCACACTGTTCTTGTTTTCCCAGCCAGGGGAACTCTCTTGGTCTGGGCAATTCCCTCTTGGTCCAGAGCAGTTCCTTCCTGGAAAACAGGTTGATGCAAGAAAAATAAAACTGTTCCTTCTACCCTTTTTGTGCAGATATTCTCAGGTTTTTTGCTCCACTATGTAGCTGAAGCATCTAAAGTGGTCTCCTGAGCTCTCTTGAGCTATTTTTATGAGTGAATACTGTCTAACTGTTGCTCTTTGTTGGTTGAAGGAGACTGGGTTCTACTATTTTGCCAGTTAATGATATCATTCCCATGTATTTGTAACTACTTTAACTTCTTTCATCAGTATTTTATAGTTTTCAGTGTACAAGTCTTTCATCTCTGTGGTTAAATTTATTCCACAGTAGTTTTTTTCATGCTATTGAAAATGAGACATCCACAAATCAGTCAATGTGATAGACTACAATAACAAAATGAAGGGTAAAATCATATGATCATCTCAATAGATGCAGAAAAAGCATTAGACAAAATTCCACATCCTTTCATCATAAAACCTCTCAACAAAATGCATAAAGAGGGACCATACCTTCACGTAGTAATGGCCATGTATAACAAGACCACAGCTAACATCATATTCAAGGTGAAGAGCTAAAAGCTTTCCTCTAAGATCAGGAACAAAAGAAGGATACTCACTCTCATCACTTTTATTCAACATAGGACTGGAAACTCCTAGCCAGAGCAATTAGGCAAGAAAAAGAAATAAAAGTCATCTAAATCAGAAAGGAAGAAGTAAAACTGCCACTATTTGCAGATGCCATGATATTATATATAAAAAACCCTAAAGACTCCACCAAAAAAACTGTTAGAACCAATAAATAAGCTCAGTAAAGTTGTAGGATACAAAAATCAATATAAAAAAAACCTGTTGCAATTCTGTACACTAATAAAAAATGATCAGAAAGAGAAATTAAGAAAACAATTCCATTTGCAATTGCATCAAAGAGAATCAAATATCTAGGAATAAATTTAACCAGGGGGTGAAAAACCCATATGTTGAAAACTATGAGACATTACTGAAAGATGCTGAAGGAGACACAAGTAAATGGAAAGATATTCTCTGTTCATGGATTGGAAGAATCAATATCGTAAAAATGTAAAATGAGTAAAACTCAATGAAATCCCTATCAAAATTCCTATGGTATTTTTGACAGAAAAAGAACAAATCCTACAATTTGTATGCAACCATAAAAGACTCCAGAGAAAGAGGAACAAAGCTAAAAGCATCAATTCCCTGATTACAAACTACATTACATACAAAGCTAGAGTAACCCAAACAGCATGGTATTGGCATAAAAACAGACACACAGAACAATGGAAGAGAATAGAGAGCCCAGAAATAAACACACACATATATGGCCAATTAATTTATGACAAAGGAGCGAAGAATATACTGAGGAAAGGATAGTCTCTTTAATGCATGCTATTGGGAAAACTCGACAGCCACATGCAAAAGAATGAAACTGAACCCTATCTTACCCAAAATTAACTCAAAATGGAATAAAGACTGAACGTAAGACATGAAACCACAAAACTCTTAGAAAAAAACATAGGCAGCAAGCTCCTTGACATTGATCTTGGTGATGAATTTTTGGATCTGACCCCAAAGCAAAAGTAAGTAAGTAGCACTACATCAAATCAAAAAGCTTCTGCACAGCAAAGAAACCATCAACAAAATGGGAAAGCAATCTATTGAATGGGAGAAAATATTTGCAAATCATATATCTGATAAGGTGTTAATATCTAAAGGTATAAAGAATTCATACAACTCAATCAAAAAAATAAATAATCTGCTTATAAAATGGACAGAGAATCTGAATATCCATTTTTCCAAACATCGCCAACAGATGGCCAACAAGTACATGAAAAGGTGCTCAACATCTCTAATCATCAGGGAAATGCAAATCAAAACCACAGTGAGATATCACCTCACACCTGTTAGAATGGTTATTATCAAAAAGACAAGAGATAACAAGTGTTGGCAAGGATGTGGAGAAAAGAGACCCCTTCTTGGTGGGAATGTAAATTGGTGCAGCCTTTATGAAAAATATTATGGAGGTTCCTCAAAAGATAAAAATAGAACTACCAAATAATCCAGCAATTCCACTTCTGTGTATTTATCCAAAGAAAACAAAAACAATAACGCAAAAAGATATATGCATCTCCATGTTCATTGCTGCATTATTTACAACCACCAAGATTTGGAAAAAGAAATTGTGGTATATGTGTGTGTGTATATATATATGTGTGTGTGTGTGTGTGTGTGTGTAATATATATGTAAATATACATGTGTGTGTGTATATATTTAGAGAGAGAGAATAGAAAATTGCTCATCCATAAAATAGAATGAAATTGTGCCATGTGTGACAACACAGATGGACCTTGAGAGTATTATACTAAGGGATGTAAATTAGACAGAGAAAGAAAAATAACGACCTCACTTATATGTGGAATCTAAAAAAAAAGAACAAAAAAACAACCTAGCTCATAGATACAGAGAAAAGATTGGTGGTTTCCAGAGGCAGGGGATGTGGGTGGGCAAATGAGTGAAGAGAGTGAAATGGTACACATTTCAAATTATGGAATAAATAATTCCTGGGAATGTAATGTACAGCATGGTGACTACAGTTAATGATAATGCTTTGTATATTTGAAAGTTGCTAAGAGTAAATCTTCAAAGTTCTCATCACAAGAAAAACAAATTTTGTAATTACATGTTGTGACGGATGTTAATTAGACTTATTGTGGTGATCATTAAATAATATATACAAACATCAAAGCGTTATTTTGTATATCTGAAACTAATAGAATGTTAATTGTCAATTTTACCTCAATTAAAATAAAATAATAAATAGCTTTCCTTACTTACAAAGAAAATTTCTTTTAGGGATGGATGTTATTAATGGTTCAAACACTGTTTCATTTGTAGCATCACAATTGCCCCTGAAAAACTAGGGGGTTTGGAAGGTGATTTTCAAAATGGAGTGGACACTTGCTGCCGTCTGCTGGTCACATTCATGCACTACATATTTCTGACCTGCAAAGGTAGCATAATCGCTTGCTCTCTAAATAAGGGCTTGTATGAACAGTCACACAAGGGTTTTATTGTCTCTTACTTTAAATCAGTGAAATTGCTTAAAAGGAAGATTGCTCATTAGGTTTTGATTTTCAAAATATCTCTGAATATTAAAGCTAGAAAGAGCCTTACACCACATGTGTTCCAACATTTTCGTTTTACATATAGGAAGCAGAGGCTCAACCAGAAAAGTTTCGTGTAAGGTTATTGGCAAAGTTCATCAGACTTGAATCCTAGTGTTTTTCTCACTATTTCAAGTCCCCCTCCCATTTGCAGCCGGGTACAGTGCACAAGATAATCCGCACATTGTACCAACTCTACCACCTTGTACTCTAATGTTCTTTACTGCTTCTCACACTCACTGACCACACCCAGTGGCAGAAAAAGGAAATTCACGTCTTCCAAAATTCTGAAGACTTATCCTAAAACTTTCTTGGGAAGTATTTCTTCAGTCTTGTGTTTGATTTCTTTTAAAATTTCTAGAAATTTTACATTCTATTCCACAATAGTTCCACTTGCGTTTTAATGTAAAAGGTTTTTATCACAAATTTTATACTTCTAGAAATTCCCCTCACCCTAGTTTAAAAAATACACCCCAAGAAATTTCACAGAATGAAGTTCTCTCAAGTGCACTATAGCTGCATAATAAAACAACCCTTACTGATACTTCTTTATTCACAAGATACATTCCATTTTTGATTAAAATTCTGATTTTTTTATCATGGATTTTTGAATAAATTTTGATTTTTAAAATATTATTTATCTGAAGTACTGAGTTTTTTTGGCACCCCCCCCCCTTAAATTTTGTGCCTCACCCACGTTGCCCTACTCTACACCCTGCATCAGGGAACCCAAAAAGCATGAATAACTTTTCATTACCTGAGGCTTAAACATCTGCACCTTGAAAATCAAATTAGCCCTGTGAAATTCGTAATCAATATATGAAGATGCACAAGT
This sequence comes from Equus przewalskii, assembly GCF_037783145.1. Taxonomy (NCBI): domain Eukaryota; kingdom Metazoa; phylum Chordata; class Mammalia; order Perissodactyla; family Equidae; genus Equus; species Equus przewalskii. Next base: position 16,288,437 of record NC_091844.1, read on the forward strand.
TTCCAAATACAACCAGTAGCGAAAGTCTGTTTGTTAAAGTCGCAGCCCTCCAAAGCCCCAGATTCCTGACGTGAAAGAGAACGTCAGGTTCTGAGCAGGGGCCAGAGTCAGAACAGAAGAGGAATTGGAGGTTGACATTGAAGGGTTGGCAGCACCTAAGCTGGAACCTCAGTAGTGAGGAAGCACTAGGGCCTCCTGAGAGAAAAAAGAACTCAGCACAGGCAAAGATCAGAAAGGAGGCCCAGTGGTTGAGCAGGAAGGGAGAGGAGGCATGGTAGGAAACACCGGTTGGACAGTAGGGAGGGGTGAGGTCAGATCACCCTGGAATCACTTGGAGTGTTCATGAAAACCCAATGCCCAGTCACCACCAAGGCCAGTTTCATCAGAATCTCTAGGAGTGGAATCCAGGCATCATTAGTGCTTAAAGTTCCCCAGCAGATTCCAATCACAGCGGCCAAGGATGAGAACCAATGATGTAGGCCTGAGAGAACATGACAAGGAGTTTCTAAGCACAATAAGAAATCTCTGAAAAGTTTTAGCCTGGGGAACAATTTGATCTAGTTTACTTTTTTTTCAAGATTACTCTGGTTATTTTGTGGAGGAGAGCAATCAAAAAGACCTGCTGTTCACCAGCCACATGTCAGTAAATTTTGCTGCCTCTGTACCTGGGTCTAACCAATGAACATTAGTACATACTAAGAACTTATTACACACCCAGGCACTATGCAAAGTCATTCTTTTATCTTATTCTATTTACTCCTCACAGGACCTTTGTGAGTGAGGTGTTACTATTCCCACATTTCAGATGATAAATTTGAGGCTTAGGAAAAGTTAAACCATTTACCTAATATCATGCCCAGCTCATAAAATGCAGTCAAGGTTGTAATCCTGTCTTACGTGATGTTCTGATGACTACACCACACCTCCTCCAGCTAGGAAGAGAGGAGCTAGTCAGAGGAAGCCACCATCCAGTTTACTAGATGGTTAGATTTTTGGTTGCTAATAAATAAATGGGCATGTGGCTTGGCATTAGGATGAGCCCATTCAGCTCTGAAATAGTAGCAAGAGGGTTATGAGCCGGCAAGTCTAAGAGGTAAACGCTTGACTCTGATGAATTCACCGAGAAAAACTCCCGCTGAGGTCAATGGATGGACAGTCCACCTGAATCCTAGGCCACATACCAACCTTACCATCTGAGGTTCTTTATTCACAGTCAACACTTGTACAAGAAATAATCACAGGAATTCTGTTTTGTGTTTTCTATGAAATTATTATTTAGAATATTACCCAATACACAGCCCCTATTCAATGCTACCAAGACAGAAATTCTCCTCAACTTGATAATAGGAAAACCGTTAGTCACGCATAGGAACTGGCACTTTTCTCCTGTATGTATGAGCTATGTAAGTTAGCACATTTACTTTTTATTGGTTTCCAAGAAGCTCAGAGCCAGGCTTTAATGTTTAATCACAGCACTTCTTTTTTTGGAGTGAAGTTTACTAAAGTATGATTTACATACAATAAACTCTACCTTTTTTTAATGTAAATCTCTATGCATTTTGGCAAAAGTATAGTTATGTAGCCGCAATCCAAGACAGAGAACAGACTCACTGCCCTTAAAAGTTCCTTTGAGTCCCTTTGTGGTCAACCTCTCCTCAGCCCTAGCCCCTGGCCAGCACTGATCCATTCCATGATCCTACAGTTTACCTATTCTAGAGTGTCAGAGAAGCAGAGCCATAAAGTATGCAGACTTTTGAGTATGGTTTCTTTCAATTAGCATGATGCAGTGAGGTTCACCCGTGTAGTTGTGTGTATCAGTAGTTCATTTCTTTATTGCTGCATAGTATCCAGCCACGCTGTACCATAATTTGGTTGTATAGTTACCAGTTTAGAGACATTTAGCTGTTCCCGGTGTTTGACTTATTATGAATAAGCTTGCTGTGAAGGTTTGACTACAGGTTTTTGTGTGGACATAGGGTTTCATTTCTCTTGGGTAAAAACCTGGTAATGGACTACTGAGTCATAAGGTAGGTGTAGGCTTAAGTTTATAAGAAACAGCCCAACTTTTTTCCAAAGTGTCTGCCACTTTGCATCTCCATCAGCAATTCCTGGGCTTCCAGTTGCTCAGGCAGGCTTTGCCACTTTACTGTGTATCTTCTTCAGTGAAATGTCTCTTCAAATATTTGGCCAAGTTTTAATAGGAGTGTTTGTTTTCTTACTATTGGCTGTGAGAGTTCTTTGTATACTCTACATAAAATTCCTCTCCCACATTTGTGTTTTATGAGTATTTTTTCCAAGTATGTGACGTGTCTTTTCATTTTCTTAACTGTGTCTTTTGAAGAGCACAGGTTTAATTTTGGTGAAGTCTAGGTTGTATTTTTTCCTTTCTTTTTTGGATCGTGTAACACTTGTTTTGATTTTTATGATTAGTGTTGTTGTTTTATCTCACTTTGGTTTCCCCCTTAATGGTCTTATTTTTCTAATTTTTTTAACTTCTCTTCCTCCTTCATTCTTTTTTTTTTTTTTTTTTGAGATTCGCCCTGAGTTAACGTCTGTTGCCAATCTCCCTCTCTTTTTTTTAATCCCCAAACCCCTCAGTAGTTAGTTGTATATTCTAGTTGTAGATCCTTCTAGTTCTGCGATGTGGGATGCCTCCCTCAGTATGACTGGATGAGAAGTGCTAGGTCTGCACCCAGGATCCAAACCAGGGAACCCTGGGCCACTGAAGCAGAGTGCATGAACTTTACCACTCAGCCACTGCACCAGCTCCTTATTTTCCTAATTTTTAACAAATTTTTAATTAAATTCAAATTTTGGGGGGAAAGGTTGCAAGGGATAAACAGTCTAACTTGTGCACAAATTCTAGAGTCATCTTGATCTGCTGAGAATGGGAATTAGCTCTTTTAGGATGATTGTCTAATTTTACATCTCATTACTTCATAGGGATGCTCATATTACAGGCATTTTAAATAATAATATTTGAGTTAAAAAAATAAGTTATTTGTCTACAATCACACAAGAAAGGATTCTAACATGTGTTGGCCCACAAACAGAGTCTATATTATTTCTATACATCATATTCCACAGCCACTCCTTAAAGCTATTTTAGATAGCTTAAGTTAATTTAAGTTAAAATGCAATAGTATTGGTTGAATAAATAGTTTATTGGTGATGAAATTTTGCCTATTGTTGTGCTCAGAAAATCTCTTAAAGTATGCAGCTCTTTCTAAAGTTTGAACTACACCAACTAAACAGGATGGTCTTTATGAAAGCAAAGTCCAAAATCATTGATAAAAGGATAGATAGATAGATATTAAAAATACAGATATAGGTAGATGAGATAGAGAGATAGAGGTGGAGATAGAGAGAAAGAAAGAGAAAGAGAAAGAGAGAGACCAAAATATTTAAACAGGTGTAAATAGTTTATAGGTTTATGGAGTTTTTGTTTTATTTTACAGTTCTACCTAAATTCTCTATTAAACATTTATAAATCACTTTAAAATAATTTCAGATTGTTAAACAATTATAGCATAAAGGTTAAAGGGGAAAAATGCATTAAAGTAACTAAAGCTACATCAATATGGTAATGAGCTCACAATATAAAAAGAGATAATTTGGGGCAGGCCTGATGGCATAGTGATCAAGTTCACATGCTTGACTTCAGTGGACCAGGGTGAGCCTGTTTGGATCCTGAGTGTGGACCTACACACTGCTCTTCAAGCCATGCTGTGGCGGAGTGCCACATACAAAATAGAGAAAGATTGGCACAGATGTTGGCTCAAGGACAATCTTCCTCACCAAAAAAAAGCAAAAATATCCCACAATAGATAATTTGTGGCAATAAAAACATAGAAGAGTGGAGGAAAAGAACAAAACTTGTGTAGGCAAATTAAGATAAGATGCTGTCAGCAGAAAAGAGACTATCTTATCTATGAGACATTTTATATAGATTTCATAGTAACCACAGAACGAAAGTCTGTAGCAGAACCACAAGACATAAATAAGGAGGAAATAGAGAAACACATTATTGAAAACCACAAAAGTGAAATGGCACGCAGAAAGACAAACAAAAAGAAGCAATGGAAATATAAGAGCAAACAGAAAACAAAAGACAAAATGGCAGTGTTAAGTCCTCAGATACCAATAACCACCCTTCAGGTAAATGGATTAATTCACCAACCAAAAGACACCAAGTGACTGGATGGATGGAAAAATACGACTCAACAATATGCTGCCTCTGGGAGATCCATCTCAGCTCTAAAGATAAAGATAGGTTCAAGTAAAGGGATGGAAGAGGATACTCCAATAAATGGCAACCAAAAGTAATTGGGTGTGGCCATACTTAAATCAGACAGAATAGACTTCAAGCCAAAAAGATAACAAGAGACAAAGGATGACATTATATAAAAATAAAGGGGACAATGCATCAAGAAGACATAACATTTATTAATATGCAGGCACCTAACCTAGGAGCACCAAAATATAGAGAATAACATTAAAAGACCTAAAGGGAGAAATTGACAGCAGGACAATAATAGTAGGGAACATTAATACCCTAATTACATCAATGAATAGATCATCCAGACAGAAAATCAGCAAGAAAGCATTGGCCTCAAAGGACACATTAGACCAGATGGAATATATATAAATTTCCATCCAAAAGTAGCAGAATACACATTCCTCTCAAGTAAACCTGGAACATTCTCAAAGACAGACCATATGTCACAAAACAAAACAAGTCTCAATAAATTTAGGAAGATTGAAATCATGTCAAGCATCTTTCCTGAGCACAATGCTATGAAACTAGAATCAACTACAAGAAAAAACTAGAAAGTGAACAATTATTTTAAGCCTAGACAACATGGTACTAACCAACTATTTGATCAATGAAGAAATCAAAGGATAAATCAAAAAATACTTCAAGACAATTGAAAATGAAAATATGACATATCAAAATATGCGGGATGCAGGAAAAGCGGTATGAAGAGGGAAGTATACAGCAATACAGGTTACCTCAAGAAACAAGAAAAATCTCGAATAAACACTCTAATATTACACCTAGAGGAATTAGAAGAGAAGAGCAAACAAAGCCCAAAGTCAGTAGAAGGAAGGAAATAATAAAAATCAAAACATAAATAAATGAAATAAAGACCGAAAAGACAATAGAAAATATGAATGAAACTAAGAGCTTGTTCTTTGAAAAGATAAACAAAATTGACAAACTTTTAGCCAGACTCACCAAGAAAAAAAGGGAGAAGGCTCAAACAAATAAAATCAGAAATGAAAGAGGAGTAAGTGCAATGGGCAGCCCAGAAATACAAAAGATTATGAGAGAATACAATGAAAAGCAATACACCAACAAATTTGATAACCTAGAAGAAATGGATAAATTCTTAGAATCATACAATCTTCTGAGATTGGACAGTGAAGAAATATAAAATCTGAATAGACCTGTCACTAATATGGAAATTGAAACAGTAATCAAAAACGCCCCAAATACAAAAGTCAAGGACCAAAGGGCTTCTCTGAATTCTACCAAACACTAAAAGGAGATAGTATCTACACTTCTCAGACTCTCTCGAAGAATTGAAGAGGATAGGATGCTTCCTAATTCATTTTATGAGCACAACATTACCCTGTTACCAAAATCAGACAAGGGTAACACACAAAAGGAAAATCACAGGACAATATCTCTGATGAACATACATGTAAAAATTCTCAAAAAAAAAAAAAAAACCCTGGAAAATTGAATATAATACCTTGAAAGGATCACACACCATAATCAAGCAGAATTTATTCCAGGGATGCAAGGATGGTTCAACATCCAAAAATCAATCAGCGTGATACACCACATGAACAAAATGAAGAACAAAAATCATATCATCTCAATAGATACAACGAAAGCATTTGACAAGATTTGGCATCATTTATGGTAAAAATTATGAATAAAATGGATATAGAAGTACATCAAGATAATAAAGGCCATATATGACAAACCAACAGCCAACATCATACTCAACAGTGAAAAACTGAAAACTATTCCTCTAAAAACAGGAATAAGACAAGGATGCCCACTCTCACCACTTTTATTCAACATAGTGTTGGGAGTCCTAGCCAGCACAATTGGGCAAGAAAAAGAAAAAAAGGCATCCAATTGGAAAGAAAGAAATAAAGTTGTCATTATTTGTGGATGTCATGATTTTATATACAGAAAATCCTAAAGACACCACAAAAAAAATCTACTGGAAATAACAAAAGATTAAACTAAAAATGCAGGATATAATATACAAAACTCTGTTGTCTTTCTCCACATTAACAACTATCAGAAAGAGAAATTAAGGAAACAATCCTATTTACAATCACAATAAAAGAATAAAATAATGAGGAAGAAATTTAACCAAAGAGGTGAAAGCATGTACACTGAAACCTATAACACATTGCTGAAAGAAATTGAAAGTAAGAAAGAAATGGAAAGATATTCCACGCTGATTGATTGGAAGAATTAGTATTGTTAAAATGTGCATATTACATAAAGAAATCTACAGATTCAATGCAATACCTATCAAAATTCCAATGCATTTTTCACAGAAAAAGTAAAAATAGTCCTAAAGTTAGAATGGAACCACACCTGAATAGCCAAAGCAAGGCTGAGAAAAAAGAACAAAACCAGAGGTATCACTCTCCCTCATTTCCAACTAAGCTACAAAACTATAGCACCAAAACACTATGGAATTGGCATGAAAACAGACACACAGATTGATGGAACAGAATTGAGGGCCCAGAAATAAACCTGCATGTCTATGAACAACTAATTTACAACAGAGGAGTCAAGAACATACAATGGAAAAAGAACTTCTCTTTGAAAAATGGTGCTGGGAAAACTGGACCACGGAAAACTGGTGCCATATGCAAAAGAGTGAAACTGGACCACTATGTCACACCATACAAAAAACTAACTCAAAATAGGCTAACAGCTTGAGCATAAGACCTGAAATCATAAAATACCTAGAAGAAAACAGTTGGTAAGCTCCTTGTCATCAAACTTGGCAATTGTTTTTTGGATTTGACAACAAAAGCAAAAATAAACAATAGGGCCTACATCACTCTGAAAAGCTCTGCACAGCAAAGGAATCCATCAACAAAATGAAAAGGCAACCTAGTGAATAGGAGAGAATATTTGCAAATCATATGTCTGATGAGGGGTTAATATTTAAAATATATAAACAACTAATATAACTCAACGACAAAAAAGCAATGGGCAGAGGATTTGAATAGACATTTTCCCAGAAAAGACATATAGATGCCAACAGATACATGTAAAGGTGCTACACATTACTAATCATCAGGGAAATGCAAATCAAAACCACAATGTGATATCACCTCACACTTATTTCAACGGCTATTATCAATAAAACAAGTGCTAGCAAGAATGTGGGCAAAATGGAACCCTGTGCACTGTTGGCGGGAATTTAAATAGATACAGCCACCATGGAAAACAGTGTGGAGGTTCCTCAAAAAATTAAGAATAAAACCACCATGTGATCCAGCTATTTCAGTTCTGGGTAAATCAAAAAGATATCTGCACCTCCATGTTCATTGCAGCGTTATTTACAATAGCAATGATATAGAAACAACGTGTGTTCATTGATGGATGAATGGATGAAGAAAATGTGTATATACATATACAATGGAACATTATTCAGCCATAAAAAAAATGAAATCTTGCTATTTGCAACAACATGAATGGATCTTGAGGTCATTATGATAAGTGAAATAAGCTAGACAAAGAAAGACAAATGCTGTACGATCTCACTTACATGGGCATTAAAAAAAAAAAAGGCTAAGCTCATAGATACAGAGAACAGATTGGTGCTTGTCAGAGGTAGGGGGTGGAGGGCAGGCAAAAGGGGTGAAGGGAGTCAAAGGTATAAACACTCAGTTATGAAAGAAATAAGTCAAGAGGATATAATGTACAGCATGGCAACTATAGTTAATAATACTGTATTGCGTAATTGAATGTTGCCAAGAGAGTAAATCTTAAAAAGTCTCAACACAAGAAAAAAAATTGTAATTCTGTATTGTGATAAATGTTAACAAGACTTATTCTGGTGATCATTTCACAATATACAAATACTGAATCATTATGTTGTACATCTGAAACCAGTGGAATGTTGTATGTCAATTATACCTGAATTAAAAAAATAATAATTTTTTAAATGTGCCCTCTGACTTGGAGGAAACGTATAGTAACTGTGCAAAGAATTTTCCTGGTTAGCAAAGATTTTGCCAATTGTCTCAGGAAATGTAATAGAAGTACATTAACTGGGAGTCAAGACACCTGGTTCTGCCTCCAGCCCAGCCTAACATGGTTCCAGGGTGAGGTGCAGCCGAGACAATATCGGATTAAGGCACCACCATCAGATGCAGTTTTCAGGGATTCAGAAACTTCTGAAGATGGTCATATGAGGGCACCAGAGTAAGCAAGGAGAAAACAGCAAGCACCATGTGACTGCTGAACAATACTTGCTCATTTCATTCATTTATTCTATAAATAGCTATTGAACACTAACTGTATGCCAGTAGCTTGTTAGTCACTTAAAGCACAATGGTGAGTATAAGCCCACATGAGATGTCCCTTGAAAAGCAAGAAATAATGAGAGAGGCGAACAATAATGTTGTTCATTGGATTGGACGATATGGTATCCTGGGTAGAGATAAGAGTCAGTGACATGTTGTGTGTGGTTATTCTTGTGATCCTAGTTTTACTTCTAGGTGTGTGTCCTGGTATAGACACCTTACATTTGGGTGGACTCCTCTTGGTTTCTGTTGTTAATGTTGGCCCCTGTCCCTTGTGTGTCATACCTCAAATTCCCAGCCAGGCGATTAGAAGAGTTGACTAAATATCTAACCTTTCTCTTCACTTCACTTAAAAACGACATGAAATTACCGGATTTAAGGTTGAAGGAGTGAACATCAAGATACGGGCCCTTGTAATCTGTAGTGGTCCTAGGTGTCTTTTTAGAGGTACTCCAATTCAGCTGCAGAATCACAGTCAAGCCATTAAGAGAACAAATTGAAAAGTATCCCATATCTGCTTATCTTCTTGACATAAGAATTACCAGTTTCATAAGAACAAGTTTATAAAGAAACTGCTTGAAAACCATCTTACATTAAGGTTCTTTTGGAGGAGGTAAGTCTTTGGCAAGCACTTCAATTTCTTCTGTAATTGTGAGTTTACTATATTTTATATAGCTTTTTGAACCAATTATTTGAATTATTTTTGGAGATGAGGAATTGTCTGCTTCCTTTACATGTTGCAAAAGCCATGGTTTAAGGGAGTTTTGCTCTGAATATGGGTAGAAATGGGGTAAATAAATTCTATCAACGAAACCGTGTATAACCAGGAAATCCAGCATAAGTGACTTTTTGTTATAATGAAAGAAGAAGAGTCAAACATGAGGCAAGGAGGGACAGAGAAAAGGCAGAGGCCACATGAACCATGCCAGCCTTCAAGGAGATCAATAATCCCTTTGGAACAAGAATCTGAAACATAAAGGAACCATCCATTTGAGAAACTTCTGAGAATAAAGGTGCAGCCTTCACCAACATGTCACAGGGAGGCCCAAGTAGTATTATATGGGTAATAAAAAGAGTGTTATCAACTGGTGAATAAATAAGCAAAATGTGATATAACCATACAGTGTAATATCATTTAGTCATAAAAGAAGAAAGAGGTACTGATACATGCTACAACAGGAGTGAACATTGAAAACACCGTGGTTAGTGAAGGAAACCACACACAGACATGAAATCATATTATGATTATGTGAAATATCCAGAATGAGCAAGTGTAGAGAAACAGAAAGTAAACTAGCAGTTGCCAGGCTCTGGGAAGGATGGGAGTGCTATAGATAAGGGGTACAAGGTTTCTTTTTGAGATGATGAAAATGTTCCAAAATTGTTGATGGCGATGGTTACATTTGTATCCTGGTACTGTTGAATTTTACACTTTAAAAAGGCGAATTGTGTGGCATGTGCATTATATCTCAGTAGACCTGTTACACTCCACTCGCTACCAAGAAAAGAAAAAGAGAAAAAATAAGCATGAGGTTGGCTCCAGAAGGCTGGATGAATGGGAGGATTCAGGCAGCATGTGCTTTAATTCTTAAAAGGTTTGTTTATGTTATTACAATCTCTTTCTCATTCCCAATGTCTATTTGTGTTTCTCTCTTTTTCCTTTGTCAGACTTTCCAATAATTTGTCTATTTTATTGATCCTTTTCAAGGAAAGATTTCTTGGTTATATTCACCAAAATCTTTTATTTGTTTTTCATTTGCTTCTGTTTTTATTTTTACTGATTGCTTCCTTCTACATTTTTTTTTTTTTTTGGTTTGTTCTATTCTGTGGCCAGCTTCTTGAGTTTAATCCTAGTTTGTCTATGTTTGATCTCTTGGTTCTTTAATCAGTAAAGAAAATACATTTTCACTTGAGAGCCACTTTGATTCCTTCTCGTAGATTTTGATATGTAGTATTCTCACTGCTGTTTACTTTTAAATAATACGATGCCTGTAATTTGATATATTTCCTGCTTAAGATTTCTAAAATGGTGTGAAATTTTTTGGTTTCCAAGTCAGTCATTTGTTAGTCAGCTATTTTATGGCTAAGTTCTAGTTTTATTGCATTGTGGTTAAGAGAATGTTACCAATGATTCCTACGTGGGATAATGAATTGTTCCATTTTTTTGGATGGGAGCCTAGTATAGTCAAATGTTATAAATACTCTGTGGGCATTTGAGAAGATTGCATTTTCTATGTAATAAACACAAATATATATACATATGTATGTATATATATATCAGAATGAATTGAGACATATCTCTCCTTCTATTTTTCTTTTGAGGGTCACTATAGGGATTAGAAAAAATTTACTTGAAGCTTGTGCTTCTGGATCAGGGAAACTAGACAGAAATATTCTCAACTACCTTACTACCTTTTGAAATGTCCTTTGTTACGTGAGCACACTTGGGAAGGGGGCAGATAATCTTTAACACTTTGATGCCAACACCATTATCTCACACTATGATCAGTTCCATGATTCCACAAAAGGTATAGAATGATGGGTGTGAGAAGGAAAGGAGGAAGGGGAGAGAGATTCAGGTTTTTATTGTGTTGGTCCAATGTTCTATATACATATATAGAAGGTTTTCTAGTCTTATTGTCATTTTTTCATGTTCTTATTCTGTCCTAATAAGAATTTATCATATCTATCTCTCTCTCTATATGTATATATATATATATGAGAGAGAGAGAGAGAGAGAGAGAGATGCACTGTGACTCAATATAAAAGTAGATCATTAAGTTTTCTTGGTGAATTTTATTTTTTATTTACAGTCAAAATATCCTAAATCATGAGCTTTGGATTCAGAATATACCAAAGAAAAACAGAGCAACGGACATTTCATTTCCTAACGGTATCCTTGCATTTCCTAAAAGCAAACCGAGCTCCATTTTGAGGAATTACTTCTTCCTGATTGGATTCGGTCAGGTGAGGAAGTCACGGGGCCCACTTTTTTCTACACCAGGGGTGAGCATCTGACCCAAATGAGGCTACACAAACCTCTCTTCTTGCAGCCTGAATCTTGAGAGAAAGGACACAGAGACTGAAAGTATTTCATTCCATCTAATGACAGCAACTTGACCAGACTGTTCCTGCTATAAAGAATATTTTGGGGGAGAAAATGAGCATAAATTGGAGCCACTGCCTTCCAGCAACGTTGGTGCTGCCGGATGAGATTTGACCCTCCCCATCTTCCCTACCACCATCACCACCAGAGCCTCTCTCAGCTGCTACTGATCCCTGAGTCCCAAGGGACACACCCCTCAGTAAGTTCCAAGGCCCACCATCACCTGTCCTTAGGAATGTTGGCAGTCACAATATCCACTGCAATGCTCCCATGGTTCCCAAAACACATTCACAAAAATAAATCAACCTGATAGAGATGCATCTCCCACACTTAGGGCTCTTCAGTCTTATAATTGATCATCTTTTTATATATCACTACCTATATTTGATTTTGTCCCTAGAAGTACTCTTTCCTCTCATTCCATTTTTCTGATATTACATATTGTCTCTTTTTCAGTTAGCAGTTGCCTTTCTTATCCTCATCCATTGCATTAGTTGTTCCAATCATTTTATGTATTTGTTTTAGATACATCTCATGTAAATGGTGTACATGGATTGGTGTGTTTTATTCACTCTTCTTTGTCTTTCAGTTGTGAAATTTTTGCCATTTATATTGTCAGGGTATAAATTTTCCCAAAAATTAAGCAAAGCTCTCATGCATATATATTGTGAGCATGTGTCAAAGATTAATTTAATACATTAGTGACAGGACCAGATGATAAAGCTGGTTCAAAGAAGGATATATATCTACACATCCACACAAACACACACACACATATCAATGATGCAATAATATTGATAAATAAGATACAAAACTAGTTAATATCTTACAGAGCAATAAAACTGTAAGTATCAGGGTTATCTTCTCAGACAAAAATCATTTATCATTTCCATGATATCAGTTTTCTCTAGGTTAACATCTAATGTTTTAGAATCTAGTTTTTAATGAGTAGTAAATAGAAGCCAAACAAACTGTTTTCTCTAGCAAATCAAATGATCTTGAAAAGACACATAGTGTTGAAGAAAACATGATTTATGACACTTTTTAAAAACAGTAAGTCAGGCTTTATTCAGGACCATCACCATAGGTGTAGGGTCTATTGCAATGGGGTTATATAGTGGAGGAGAGAGGTTGGGCTCAACTCCTAATACAATAAGAAAAAGTAGGCGTTTATAGCCAAGGAGTAAGGTAGAGGTCAGTGGATGGAAAATTACAACATCAGGGGTCAAGGTTGATTCTGGCTAAACCAACCTAACAAAATGCTTGCAGTAGGCACGCCAGGGTGATCAGACATCACCTGGGAGATGGTGGAGGAAGAGGAACCCGATCAGATATCGAAGAGAGAGGATTCTGGTTAAACTCATTTAGCAAGATTCTTGCTAAAATTGAACAATGCAAAAATATGAAAGCTCAAAAGTTATGGCCTGGTTGAGAAAGAAATTTGAAAAGTAATGGAGGAAAATTTCCAAACCTGGTGAGCATCATAAATTTACAACTTAAGAAGCTCAGCGCACTCCAACAACATATACTCAAAGAAAACCCCATCTATTCATATGAGAATCAAACTGCTAAAGAAGAAAGAAAAAATTCTTGAAAGGAGACACGGGGCAAATGATATATAGAGAGAACAACACCAATTCAAATGTATGCACACTTCTCATTGGTATCTATGAAAAACAGGAGACAATGGAATGATAGATTCAAAGTGAAATACAGAAGAAATACCAACCCAAATTCTACATCTAGTGAAAATATGCTTTGGGAATAATGGGAAATGAAGACACACTGTGATGAAGGAAAAGCAAGAGAATTTTTTGCTATCGTACCTCCTTTAAAAGAAATGTGAGAGAAAATTCTTCAGTCTAAAGAGAAATAATACTAGAGGAAACTTGGAACTTCAGGAATGAAGAAAAATGCAACATAAGTGATAAATATCTGAGTAAACATAGTAGACTCTTTCTCTCCTCGTAAGTACTTTAAATCATGTATGATTGTTGAAAGCAAACAATATAGCAATGTCCAGTGGAGATTAAAATAGACATAGTGGTACAGTATGTAAAGAAGAAAACTAAAGACACCTATGTTTTTCCAGAGCTCCTACATTTTACTTGAGGTGGTAAAATACTAGCTCCAAGTAGACTGTAATAATTTTTATACATCTTGCAGAACACAGAGCAGACCCAGGCACATTTGGCTGGTCTGCAAAGAATCTGACAGGGACAGAGCATCAAATACAGTCATGCACCACATAATGACATTTTGGTCAATGACAGACCCCATATCCAATGGTGATCCCATAAGATTAGTACCACATAGCCTAGGTGTGTAGTAGGCTATACCATCTAGGTTTGTGTAAGTATGCTCTATGATGGTCATACCATGATGAAATTGCCTAACGACACATTTCTTCAGAACATATCCCTGTCCTTAAGTGACACATGACCCTATTCCACCATCACCATCTGAGAGTAGGAGAAATTAACTGTCCCAAAATGAAAAAGAAAAGACCCAGAGCAAGTGAGGTGGGTTGTTGCCTGTAATGCAATGTAATGTATTAATAATGACACTTATTAGAAAATTAAAAGTCTGGAGAAATGCTAAGCTGGACAAGACACTAAGGCAATTGATAGAAACCAGGATTGTTTCAGGCAAGATTACTCTACAAATGAATGAACTCAATCAAAGAAATTAACTTACACAAAGTCACATAATCAAAGAGGATGATCAGTATTTCTCAGAGGACTTCCATATCAGAATCAGCTGGGAAACTTGTTAACAATATGAATCTTGAGCCACAATCCAGGAAAACTGGTCAGGATTCTCAAAATTTGGGTTTTGGAATCTGTATCTTATCAAGGTCCCCAGACTTTTCCTTGCTAGTCTGTCTGCTCCAGTCAGTGAAGCAACTCCAATGATATTGTGGACAATGAGAAACTCTACTTCACATGGTTTTTGAGTATTAAATGAGAAGTGTACAGCACATCATAAATGATGTTATCATTATTATCCAAATATCCAAGGAATGACAACCCAGCTAATGACTAAAAAATGCCTACTTAATCTGGAAATTATTCAAGATTCATGGTTGACTTTCAACGTGTGGTGGGTTGAAAATCAAGACTGTGCAGAGTATTAAAGAGTAGATCAGACAAAGAAATGGAAGTGGGCCTGGCTCTGTGGCTGAGTAGTTAAAGTTCTGTGTACTTTGCTTTAGAGGCTTGGGTTCACAGGTTTGGATCCTGGGTGTAGACATACTTCACTCACCAACCACAATGTGGAGATGTCCCACATACAAAAAAATGGAGGAAGATTGGCACAGATGTTAGCGCTCAGGGCTAATCTTCCTCGAGCAAAAAAAAAAAAAGAAAGAAAGAAGATTGCTAATGGATGCTAGCTCAGGGTGAATCTTCTTCAGCAAAAAAAGAAAGAACGAAAGAAAGAAATGGAAGCAACAAATGCAAGTTAAATTAGTAGCTGGAAGACTCATGAGCTTTAAGAATATATTTCTTAATGTGATAAAAATTGAGCATGGTAATAAACAGAGAAGAAAGAGCCACTTGTGAAGGATGATAATGAGAATAATGCCCAAGCACTGTTCAAAGCATTTGACATACACTGACTCTTTTTGCCCCACAACAATCATTAAAAATAGATACAATTATTGTATCCATTTTACCTGTAAGGAAACCTTGTCACTGAGGAGTCAAGTAACTTACTCAAGGTCACTTGGATAGGAAATGTCAGAGCTGAAAGAAAAGATATGATACCTGAAGGATTAAGGTCATGGGGCAATCTGTCCTCAATAATACATAGGATTACAGAATTAGAGAATGGTCTTTAAAAGAAGAAATATGAATAAGGAATTTATTTTCCTTATTTTTTTTTTTTTTACTTTCTGTGTCTTTCAAAATAAAAGCAGTACTAAGCAAAGAAACTGAAGTAGGACTACAAAAATCACAATCAGAAGACATTAAGCAAAAAGTCTGGCTGGTAAAAATGGTCCATAGGCAGGGAGGGCAACAGGTAGATCTGGGTCAGTGGTGGAGTTTTTGAACCTGAAGCTCCAAGATTTGGAGGATAATAGCAAGGAAAAGGGGAAGGGGAGGAGCCTGAGAAGAAATTAAATAGGAAAATTAAGAGGCAAGAAACCATAGGGAAGTGATTCATCAGGGCATAAATCTCATTGGATCTTATATATCCAATGGACTACCTGAAACGACATATGGAGGTCTGATACACATCTCAAACTCAAAAAGTCCAAAACGAAATTCTTGACCTCAGTCCCCAGTACTGTCCGCACAGTTTATCTAAATAAAGAAGTCTCCTTCTAGTGCTAAGAGAAATGCTTGGAGTCATCTTGAGATTTCTCTTTCTCTAACACTCCTTCTCAACACCATCCCCATATTGTTATCTTTATCTTCAAAATGTATTACTGCTCACCTCCTGTACTCCTACTGCCATAGACCAAAGCTGTCATTGTCTCTACCCTGGATGATTGCAGTGGTCTCCGAACGCAGAGATCCTGTAAAACTACATATCAAATCATGCCCTGCTCTATTCAAAACTATCCCATTTACCACATAACTCAAAACCAAACCTAAATCCTTAAAGAAGTCTACAAAATCCTACACAATGTGGCCTCCTCATTGTTTCTCTCATCTTATTTCCACTACTCTCCCTTTGCACACTCCACTTTAACAACATTGACTTCCTTCTATTTCTCCACCATGCTGGTCACATTTCTGCCTCAGAAATGTGCAATTTCCTCTAACTAAAACTCTATTCCCTACAGATATATCTATGGCTCATTCACTCACCACATTTAGACTTTAAGTCACACCTTCTTATTCTCACTATTTCCAGGAGTTTCTATAGTAGATTCACAGCAAAAACCGATCCCCTATTCTTAAAGTGGATCCCCTCACCCGATCTATATCCATGCTTTTTGCAATATAATTTTGTATTTCCTCATACCAAGACATAGGGGCAATATGTTCTCTCCTTCAATAGGATCACTTACGTTAATCATTAGAATGCATCAAATGGGACATTGTGACAGTACTTAGTCTAAGCTTGAAGATGCTTTATGTGGTTTTTACTTTCTCTCTTGGGACCCTACCAGCTGCCATAGGAAATTGAGATTAGTCTGCTGGTTGATGAGAGATATGAGGCCTAGTCACCTAGACAGCCCCAGCTGATGGTGAGCCAGCTACAGAAATGTGAAAGAGATGAAAGAAATGTGAGCCTTTCTATATTAACCAGCATCCAGTTGACCTGTCGCTTAACTTCAAACACACAAGCAAGCCAGCCAAGGTCAACCTAGTCAGGCCCATATTAAGAGAACTAATCAACTGACCTATAAACATCGTGGCAAAAAATACGCTGCGATTTTAAACCACAACATTTGAGGGTGGTTTATTTCACAACAATAGCTAACCACTACATCATTCAGTTTTAACTTTCTACTCACTCTTACCCCTGCAATATTTTACTCCCTTCCTTGCTTTATTTTTCTTCAGACACTTAGAAAACAACAGTAAATATTTACTGATGCACTTGTTTCTTGTCTGGTTTCCCAAACTGAAATGAAAGCAGATTTTTTTAGCTCCTGATACAGAGGAAGCACTCAAAAAACATATCTTGAATGTACGAGTGACATGGATTCCTCAATATTGATACATAAATACATTTCTAATTATTATGAGGAGCTGTTATGAAGGTAAGAGTACACTGATCAGGTTTGCTGTGAACTTTCCTGAAGCTAAATTTCATTAACCCATGTGTTAAGAAGGAAGTGAATATATAACACTAAAATGATAGGAGTTTTTCTGTTTTTACACTGAAATTGGGCATGTTACTTAAATGTTATCCAAGGGACTCAAGTTGTAGCACACTAAGAGCCACGATTTCCTTCAGTCACTTGGGTGCCCAAGGGATGTATTTAAAGAGAAAGCTGACAAATGATAAGAAAGGATAATAGGGAACACTACCATATATTTCTAGAGTGACAGGGCTAAAGAATTAGAGAATTGCCTTTGCAACAATGAGCATGACTGGGGGGTTGGAGAGAAGATAAAAGGGTGATACAAAAGGAGAGAGAGTAAGAAAGCAATTTCAGTGACATTGACCAAAAAGGCTTGGCTGGAAAATAGGTCCAGGGAAGGGAAGAGAGAGAGAGGGATATTATCTTCTATGTGTAATGTTTTGAATAGGAGATGTCAAGGGTTTAATCGTGGAATAGTCCAGAGTTAGAAGGGTGATTGTAGATAAAGGAAGGAGACCAAGAGAATCAAAAAGTAAAATAGAAATGTTCCAGAATCAAGGAGGCACAGGGAAGAGAGAATGGATCCATCAGGGTATAAAATTCACTGGATCCTTCTCCAGAGGGTAGAGACAAACCTTATTTACTTAATCATGCAATTAGTCCATGGTAAGCATGAAGGTTCCTGTGACACAAACCCCCGATCTTTAATAGATCTCTATAGCAGTTTTCTTTACAACAATTTTCTTGAATTATCTCCCACAAAAAGGGATCCAAAAAAGCCAACTCCCATAATTTTCTCCTGGGCCCCATAATCTCTCCAAGGAATAAGTCAGGCAATATGACCTCTCAGGCAGACAGAGGAATGTGCATGTAGAGGCCTCTGTGGGGATGAAGCAGCTGCTGCAGCTAAGACTCACTGACTCGTGGCACCAAGGAGGAGGTTTGTGTTCGAGGGTGAAGCACTGTGGGAAGATTGTCATAACCCTGCTGACAGTAATAAACTGCCACATCTTCAGCTTGGAGGCTGCTGATGGTGAGAGAGAAATCTGTCCCAGATCCACTGCCACTGAATCCGTCAGGAACCCCAGATGCTTTGCTGGATGCTGCATAGGATTAGCTTAGGAGCCTGTCTTGGTTTCTGCTGGTACCAGGCTAAGGAGCTGCTAACACTCTGACTGGCCTTGCACTTAATGTTGACTCTCTGTCCTAGAGACACAGCCAAGGAGCTTGGAGACTGGGTCATCACGATGTCCCCGAAGGCACCTGCAATCACAAATCAATAATGATGATACACACACACTTTATCATAGACACACTGAAATATGTAATTTAAAATGTGTTTTCTAATGACATTACATGTCAGCACATAACTGGATCTACTTTAGAAATAATTGTTTTTTCCCAGTAAACCATAAAACTATTTTTTTTACCTTTAAAAAGATATTACTCTAAAAGCACTGAGACACTTGTAAAATTTCTCACCTGAGACCCAGAGCAACAAGCAACTGTGTCCAAGACATCATCTTGCTGCCCCTGCCTGCCTGATGCAGCTCAGCTCACACTGCAAAGGCCCGTCTTATAAAAGCTGAGGAGCTGCTCTGGGCCTGCAGGGGCCTATGCAAAGCACTCAATGATGATAGAAGCAAATTGCATGCGCAGTGGGTCGTGAAAGGATCTAATGCAAATCAACAGCCCAAAATATCATCACCAACAGCATACTTGTATCACCAGAAGCCACAGAAGCCAACTTAGAAGCTCTAAGATTGACTTAGAAGATCTGAAACTGCAAAACTGCTAGGTGATCTAATGAATAGCTTCTACTTTAAATTTAGAAAAGTTGTTAAATGGGTCCAGTTTCCAGAAATGATAGGCTAGTTTAGTCACATCAACAATCTTGCTGAAATAATGAAACAAGTTAGGAACAAAAGCTATAAAAGGAAAGAAAAAAGGAAGGGGAGGGGAAGGAAGGAGAAGGCAAGGAATAGAAAGTAAATGGGAAAATTTGGGCCCAATGTTTTTAAAACCTATGGCCAGAAAATGTCTGAATTCTAAGGCCGTTTTTATCCTGAAGGTATGTAAGGACATTGCAAACACTTCAGCTTGGGTTTGGAGGCCGTGCGATGGCCAGAGATAGAACACAGGCCTGGAATGTACTCATTTGGAATGACACCAGGGCCCTAATCTGAGTTAGGAGCCAGAGGGGTTCTAATCTCAAGTTAAGTGTCAACCAAAGAGAAACCGGGATCAATCCTTCCTACAACTGCTAGGAACTGAAAAAACGGCACTGCGTTCATTGCAGATATGGTGAGAAAAAAAATAAACAAATAAGATTTCCTTGGGAAGCTATGGCTGCAGACCAACCTTTGCAATGATTTTTACTCCAGAAGTGCATGGCCTATATGGGTCTGTAACTCTCCATCCTTGGAACTGGGTTAAGATATTCCTACTGATATGGCCCCCAAATGGAAGCTGCTCCAGAGAAGGGCCCAGGAAACCTCACAAATAAGTTTTCAACGACTCTTGCCACCCAGAAATCAAAGATTCTTGCATCCAAGAAAATAAGTTAACTTGAATATGAATGAGAAAAAACAGAAATAACAAAGAATAGAGTTTGGCCAAGATGTAAATTTGGAAATGATGAAATTGTGAGAGCTTGTTTAAAGAAATAAATTACAAATTTGACATTGTGTGGAAGGTACAGGAAACTGAAAAAAAAAAAAAGCCGCTGTATATTTTAAAAGAACCAAATAAAATTTCTAGAAATTATTAATAAAATAACCGCAATTTTAAAAATCAATTGTCTTAACAATAATACCATAAACGAGACGGCATATAAACAAAAGAAATTTATTGCTCACAGTTCTAGAGGCTGGGAAGCCCATAATAAACCCATCAGCAGATTCAGTGTCTGGTGAGTTCCTGCTACCTGGTTCATATGTGGCAGCCTTCTTGTTGTATTCTCATATGGTGAAAGTGGTGAAGGAACTGTATGGGGCCTCTTTTATAAGAGAACTAATTCCAGTCACAAGGCCCCACCTCATTATACCATCACATTGGAGGTTAGGATTTAAGACATTAATTTGGGGGGATACAAATGTTCAACTCTTGACATCTATGGAGAAGGGACTTCCACTTCCAGGCAGAATGGGGAAAAAAGGATAAGATTTACACTCCCACGTTTACATGTCTGTATCTTTGAAAAAAAATGGTTTTCAAGACATTGGACATCAGGCAATGAAGGACAGTCTGAGAGACAGAAAAACAAATGATCTGAGTCTTATGAGTGTACCAAATTGTTGCCATGAGAGAGTTTTCAGGCTGAAGCACAGGGAGGAAGAACCCAAGGAGCTGGTGGCTGTTCAGGAGTTTGTTGTTTAATCTCCACCTACGTAAATTTTCCAGGTTTCTTCCTGCTATTGATTTCCAGTTTCATATCACTGTGGCCAGAAAAGATATTGGTATGATTTCAATATTCTTTTATTTACTAATACTTTTTGTGATTTAATATAGAATCTATCCTGGGAAATGTTCTCTGTGCACTTGAGAGGAAGGTGTATTCTGCTGCTATTGGATGGAATGTTCTATATATGTCAGTTCGGCCTATTTGGTATAATGTATAGTTCAAATCCAAAATTGTCTTATTGATTTTCTGTCTGGATGATCTATCTATTGTTGGAAGTCAGGTATTGAAGTCCCCTACTATTATTACATAGCTATCTGTTTCTTCCTCAGATCTGTTAATATTTGATTTATATATTTAGGTGTTCTGATGTTGGGTGCATATATATTTACCATACTTATTTCTCCTCGATGAATTGATCCCTTTATATGTATATAATGCACTGCTTTGTCTCTTATTATGGTTTTTAATTAAAGTCTATTTTTTCTGTTGTAAGTATAGCCATGCCTGTTCTCTTTTGGTTGCCATTTTCATGGAATATCTTTATCTAGCCCATTATTCTAGCCTATGTGTGTCTTTAAAGCTGAAGTGAATTTCTTGCAGGCAACATATCTTGGGTCTCATATTTTTATGCATTCAGCCACTTGAGGTCTTTCATTCGAGAATTTAGTCAGTACATATTTAAAGTAATTATTGATAGGTAAGTAGATTCTATTACCGTCTTGTTCATTGATTTATGGGTGTTTTGTAGACCCTTTGTTTCTTTCTTCCTTTCTTGCTGTCTTCCATTTTGAATTGATGATTTTCTATAGTGGTATGCTTTGATAGTTTTCTCTTTATCTTCTGTATATCTACTATTGTTTTTTTTTCAATGTGTTTAGCATGAGGCTGGCATAAAGATAATTACAACAACCTATTTTCAGTTGATAACAACTTAACTTTGCATACAAAAGCAGAACATCTTCACTGCCCCTGCCACATTTTGTTTTTAATGTCACAATATACAAATCTATATACTGTGTATCCATTCACAAATTATTGTGGCTAGATTTATTTTTAATTACATTACATTACACTATTAGCATATTCTGGATTTTGCTATATATTTACCTGTGCCAGCGAGTTTTATACTTTCATATGGCTTCTTGTTTCTAGTTAGCACCCTTTCATTTCAACTTGAAGAACTTGCTCTAGCATTTCTTGTAAGGCAGGTCTAGTAATGATGAATCCCTTCATCTTTTGTTTGTCTAGGAATGTCTTTATCTCTCTTCCATTCTGAAGAATAGCTCTGCAAGGTAAAGTATTCTTGGCTGCCAGTTTTTTTCTTTGAATATATCTTCCCACTCTCTTCTGACCTGTAAGATTTCTGATGAGAAATCCACTGATAGCACTGGAGGAGTTCTCTTGAATGTTACAAGATTTTCTTTTGTTACTTAGAAGAATCTCTCTTTCTCTTTGACCTTTGACAGTTTTATTATCATGTGTTTCAGTGAAGTCTTTTTGTTGAACTTGATTTGGGACCTTTGAGCTTCATGTACCTATATGTCCATATCTTTCCCCACATATAGGGAGTTTTCAGCCATTATTTCTTTAAATAGTCTTTCTGATCCTTTTTCTTTCTCTTCTCCTTCTGAGATTCCCATAATGAATATATTGTTTCACTTTATGTTGTCTAATAAGTACCAGAGGATTTCTTCATTCCTTTCCATTGTTTTTTTTTTTTTTCTCCTTTGACTGCATAATTTCAAATGACCTCTTTTGATTTTGCTGCCATTTTCTTATGCTTGATCAACTCTACTATTTGAAACTCTCTATTGTACTTTTTAGCTCAGTGTTTGTATTCTTCAGCTCCAAAATTTCTATTTGGTTGGTTTTCTTAAAGTTTTCTATCTCTTTGTTGAACTTCTCATTTTGTTCTTGTATTGTTTACCTGATTTCATTAAAATTGTTTATTTTTGCTTTCTTGGAGCACTCTGAGCTTCTTTACAAGTATTTTGAGTTCTTTGCAGACTATTCATGGATTTCCATTTCTTTGGGATCACATACTGGAAGTTTTTTGGGTTCCTTTGGTGGTGTCACGTTTTCCTGATTCTTCATAATCCCTGTAGCCTTGCATAGGTTTCTGCACATTTGAAAAACCAATCAACTCTTCCAGACTTTATGAACTGAACTCATTAAAGGACAACCTTCACCTGCAGTTGGGGGCATGCTGGATCATGCAATGGCTCCAGGTCTAGTGATACAGGGCATCAAATGTGGGGGCATGTGGCATCTTCATACCTGAGGGGGAAAGGTGTCTAACTAGCTCAGGCAGCTGGAGTCTATGATAGCGGCAACTGCATGCTCTTTGATGGTAAGAACAGCGGGAGGTCTGTGCTAGCTTCAAGGACTGTTGAGGTCCTCAGCAGTGCCTCCAGGTTCAGCAGTGAAGAACAGGGCAGCCAGCAGTGGTAGTCAGAACTAACATTGTGCACACAGTCAGCAGCAGGGGCTGTGTACAGGTGCCTGCATGGTGGAAGGGCCAGCTGCAGTCATTCATGCAGTTGTGAGGATCAGGACCAAATACAGATGCTGGAGCTGACTGTCGGTGCATGAGCCACTACTAGTAAGGGGGTTGTTGGCATACACTCATGTGGCTGCAGATACTAGCTACAGGCACTTGTAGAGTGGTGAAGGTGGTGGCATGAGTCAGTGGTGTGCTGGTGCACAGCTGCAGGGGCTAGCTGTGGGCATGTTCATGGAGGTGGAGGCAGGTGATGGGATTCATGGTCAGCAATGTCCAAGTGAGTGACTAAAGAGTCTAGCTGCCAGTACACAAAGAGGTGTAGGCCAGTGATAGGATTTGAGGCTGTCTTCAAGCACTAGAGCAGCTCTGGGGTGTTGATGTGTCCTCATGAAGCTGTAGGGAATAGCCACAGTTGTACACAGAGCATTGGGGACCTGGGATGGCATTATGCACACATGCAGCCACAGAAGCTGTGGCTAGCCACTGGTGTGAATCCCAGGGCCCAGGAAATCCATGGTAGCACAGGCTGGAGTGTCTCCACCAGGGAGTGGGGGACACAGAAAGGGACTCAGACAGGTGAAGCCTGCAAATGTAAAAACCTTGGAGTTCCTTATTGGCAACGGAGTACTACTCAGCAATAAAAAAGACAAAATGATGCCTTTTGTGACAATGTGAATGAATCTTGAGGGCATTATGCTAAGTGTAATAAGTCAGACAGAGAAAGACAAATGCTGTGTGATCTCATTTATGTGGGGAATAAAAATAAAAGCCAAGCACATAGATACAGAGAACAGATTTCTGGTTGTCAGAGGTAGGGGGTAGAGGGCAGGCAAAATGGGTGAAGGCAGTCAAAGGTACAAACTTTCAGTTATGAAATAAGTAAGTCATGGGGATATAATGTACCACACAGTGACTATACTTAATAATGCTGTATTACATATTTGAAGGTTGCTAAGAGTAAATCATAAACGGTCTCATCACAACAACAAAAAATTATAATTCTGTATTGTGATGAATGTTAACTAGACTTGTTGTGGTGATAATTTCATAATGTAAAAAGACATTGAATCATTATATTGTACACCTGAAACTAATGGAATATTGTATGTCAATTACACCTCAATTAAACATTTGCTTTAAACTTTTTAAAATGTCGCCTCTGATTGGAGGAACCAGATGGCAACCATGCAAATACTGCTGGTTTGCAAGGATTTTGCCAATTGTCTCAGCAAATGTAATAGACGTAGATTAACTTGGAGGGAAGACACCTGCTTCTACCTCCTGCCTAGTCCTTCCCAAGCTACGTAGCCTTGAGTGAATCACTTTTCTCTCTTAGGAACCCAGTTTTCTGCTGTTTGTAGTGAATGGAGCTAGATATGGTTTGTGTCTTCCAGTTCAAACAGTCCACAAACCTACAAAATCCCTCCAAGGACACTCTAAGTATATTCTCTATTCAGTCCAATATGGTTCCAGGGTGAGGTGCAGCCAAGACAAATACTGGATTAAGGCACCACCAACAGAGCCAGTTTTCAGGGCTTCAAAATCTGCTGAAGATGGCCATGCAAGGGCACCAGAGTAAGCAAGGAGAAAACAGCCAGTGTCATGTGACTGCTGAACGAAACTTGTTCATTTCATTCATTTATTTGATAAATAACTATTGAACACCTACTGTATGGCAGATGCTTGTTAGTCACTGAAAGCACAATGGTGAATGTGAACCCCCATGAGATGCCCCATGAAATGCAAGAAATAATGAGGGAGGCAAACAATAATATTGTTATAATATTGTTCATGGGATTGGAAGATATGATGTCCTGAATAGAGATAAGAGTCAGTGACATCTTGTGCGTGGTTATTCTTGTGACCCTTGTTTTACTTCTAGGTTGATGTGTCCTGATGTATATGCCTTACATTTGGGTGGACTCCTCTTGGTTTCTGTTATTAATGTTGGCACTTGCCCCTTGTGTGAAGTACCTCAAATTCCCAGCCAGGTGATTACAAGAGTTGACTAAATATCTAGGCTTTCTCTTCACTTCACTTGAAAAGGACATGAAATTACTGGAATTAAGGTTCAAGGAGTGAACATCAAGAGATGAGCCCTTCTAATCTGTGGTGATCGTAGGTATGTTTTGAAGGCTACACTAGTCCAGCTGCAGAATCATAGTGAAGCCATTCAGAGAACAAATTGAAAAGTATCCCATATCTGTTTATCTTTTTGACATAGGAATTACCAGTTTCAAAAAAAAAGAAAAATCTTATAGGGGACAGCCCAGTGGTGTTTCAGTTAAGTTCACACACTCCACTTCAGAGGCCCAGGTTCACCCGTTGGGATCCCGGGTGTGGACCTACATACCGCTTATCAAGCCACACTGTGATAGGCGTCCCATGTATAAAATAGAGGAAGATGGGCATGGATGTTAGCTCAGGGCCAATCTTCCTCAGCAAAAAGAGGAGGATTGGCAGCAGATGTTTGCTCAGGGCTAATCACTCTCAAAAAAAAAAAGTATAAAGAAACCACTTGAAAACCATTTTATATTAAGGTTCTTTTGGAGGAGGTAGGTCTTTTGGCAAACTCCTCAATTTCTTCTATAACTATGAGTTTATTCTAGTTTATATCTCTTTTTGAACCAATTATTTCATTGATTTTTGGAGATGAGGAGTTGTCCACTTCCTTTAGGTGCTCAAAAAGCCATGGTTTAAGGGAGTTTTACTCTGAATACAGGTAGAAAATGGGGTAAATAAATTCTATCAACTGAACCCTGTCTAATCAGAAAATCAGGCATAAGTGGGTTTCTGTTAAAATGGAGGTAGAAGAAGAGACAAGCATGAGATGAGGAGGGGCAGACAAAAGGCAGTGGCCACATGAACCATGCCAGCAGTCAGAGAGATCAGTAATCCCTTTGGAACAAGAATCTGAATCATGAAAGAACCATGCATTTGAGAAACTTCTGAGAATAAAGGTGCAGCCTTCACCAACATGTCAAAGGGAGGTCTGAGTAATATTATTTGGGCAATAAAAAGAGTAAATCAACTGATAAATGAATAAACAAAATGTGGTATAACCATGCAGTGGAATATTATTCAGTCGCAAAAAGGAAATAAGTACTGATACAACAGGGATGAACCTTGAAAACACCATGCGAAGTGAAGGAAACCACATAGAAAAGACCACATATGATGATTTCATTTATATGAAATGTCCAGAATGAGCAAGTGTAGAGAAACAGAAAGTGAATTAGTAGTTGCCAGGGTCTGGGAAGGATGGGAGTGCTATAGATAAGGTGTACAAGTTTTCTGATTGAGGTGATGAAAATGTTCCAAAATTGATGATGGTGATGGTTACATTTGTAGTGTTGTATGGTGAATATATTAAAAACCATTGAATTGAACATTTTAAATGGGTGAATTTTATGGCATGTGCATTCTATCTCAAGAGAGCTGTTACCCCCCCCCCCCAATAACTACCAAAGAAAAAGAAAAAGATAATCATAAGCGTGGCCCCAGAAGACTGGAAGAAAGGGGGGAATCCAGGCAGCATGTGTTTTACTTCTTAAAAGGTTTGTTTATGTTATTACAGTCTCTTTCTCATTCCCAGTGCCTATTTGTGCTTCTCTCTTTTTCTTTTGTCAGACTTTACAGAAATGTGTCTATTTTAGTGATTCTTTGTAAAGAAATATTTCTTGATTTTATTCACCAAAATCATTTTTTGTGTTTCATTTGCCTCTGTTTTTATGTTTGCTAATTACTTCCTTCTACATTCTTTTGTTTTATCTTGATCTGTGGCCAGCTTCTTGAGTTTAAGCCTAGTTTATGTTTGATCTCTTGGTTCCTTAATCAATAAAGAAAATACATTTCCATTTGAGAGCCACTTTGATTCTTTCCCATAGATTTTCATAAGTAGTATTCGCACTGCTGTTTGCTCTTAAATCATCTGATGCCTGTAATTTGATATATTTCCTTATCAAGATTTTTAGTATGGTGTGAAACTTTTTAATTTCCAAGTTAATAATTTGTTAGCTGGCTATTTTATGGCTAAGTTCTAACTTAATTGCACTGTGGTTAAAAGAATGCTACCAATGATCTCTACTTTGGATAATATATTGTTTCAGTTTTTGGAGTGTGAGGCTAGGGCTAGTACATAGATAAATGTTGTAAATATTCAGTGAGCATTTGAGAAGATTATGTTTTCTATGTTGTCAACAGAAATATATTCTGTGGAGATATGTATATTTATATATCAGAATGAATTGAGACATACGTCTCTTTCTATTTTTCCATTGGGAGTCAGTATGGAAATTAGAAAGAATTTCTTTGAAGCTTGTGTCTCTTGATCAGGCAACTCAGACAGAAATATTCTCAGCTACCTTGTGAAATGTTCCTTGTTACATAAGCACACTTGGGAAGGAGGCAAACAATCTTTCACACATTGCTGCCAACACCATTATCTCACACTATGATCAATTCTGTGACTGCACAAAGGGTATAGAATTATGTGTGTGAGAAGGAAAGAAGGAAGAGGAGAGAGATTCAAGTTTTTATTCTGTTGGTCCAATCTTCTATTTATATATATACATAGAAGGTTTTCTAGTATAACTGTCATTTCTCAAGCTCTTATTGTGTCTCTAATAAGCTTTTATTTTATATATATATTTTGATCCGATGTGACTCAATATAAAATTCCATCACTATTAAGTCCCCTTGGTGAATTGTATTTTTTACTTATAGTCAAAATATCGTAATTTATGAGCTTTGGGTTCAAAATATACAGAAGGAACAGAGAGCAATGAACGTTCCATTTCCTAACTGCATCCTTGCATTTCCTAAAAGCACACTGACCTCCC
Organism: Equus przewalskii; assembly: GCF_037783145.1. NCBI lineage: Eukaryota > Metazoa > Chordata > Mammalia > Perissodactyla > Equidae > Equus > Equus przewalskii. The sequence goes on from NC_091844.1 coordinate 16,316,631, forward strand.
TGTTGAGGATTTACTTCTTTATGATTGAATACAGCCAGGTGAGGAAGTCATGGGACCCACCATTTTCTAGCCAAAGGTGAGCATCTGACCCAAGGGAGGCTAGACAAATCTTCTTTCTTGCAACCTGAATCTTGAGGAAAAGGACACAAAGACTGAAAATATTTCATTCCATCTAGTAATGGAAACTTGACCAGACTGTTATTGCTATAAAAATTATTTGAGGGTGTCAGTGAACATAAATTAGAGATTTAGAGGCATGGCCCTTACAGCAAGAGAGGTGACCCCAGGTGAGATTTGACCCGCCCCAGCTTCCCCACCACCACCACCTCAATGTCGTCTCTCAGCTGCTACTGATCCCTGAGTCCCAAGGGACATAGCTGCTCCTTGCGTGCCAAGGCTCACTATCACTTGTTCTTAGAAAAACTGGCAGTCACAATATCCACTGCCTTGCTCCCATGCTTCCTAAAATATATGCACAAAAACAAATCGATCTGATATAAATGTCTTTCCCATACTCAGGGCTCTTCAGTCTTATAATTGATCATCTTGTTATACACCATTTATTATATTTGATTTTGTCCCTGGAAGTAATCTTTCCTATAATTCTATTTTTCTGATATTACATATTGTCTCTCCTTCTGTTAGCAGTGGCCTGACATCTTCATCAATTGCATTAGTTGTCAAATCATTTTATGTATTTGTTTTAGATACATCTCATTTAAACGACATATGGCTGGATTTGTGTGTTTTGTTACTCTTCTTTCTCTTTCAGTTGTAAAATTTTTGCCATTTATTGAAAGTGATGTATAGAGGGAAACACAACAATTCAAATGTATGCATACTTCTCATTGGAATCCATGAAAAACAGAAGACAATGGAATGATAGACTCAAAGTGAAAAACAGAAGAAATACCAACAGAAATTCTACATCTAGTGAAAATATGCTTTGGGAATAATGGGAAATGAAGACACACTGTGATGAAGGAAAAGCAAGAGAATTTGTTGCTAGCATACCTCCTTTAAAAGAAATATGAAAGAAAGTTCTTGAGTCTGAAGAGAAATAATACTAGAGGAAACTTGGAACTTCAGGAATGAAGAAAAATGCAACATAAGTGATAAATATCTGAGTAAATATAACAGACTCTTTCTCTCCTCCTAAGTACTTTAAAACATGTATGATTGTTGAAAGCAAATAACATAGCAATGTCCAGTGGAGATTAAAATGTATATGGTGGTACAGTATGTAAAGGAGAAAGCTAAAGACATCAATGTTTTTCCAGAGCTCCTACAGTTTTCTTGAGGTGGCAAAATACTATCTCCAAGCAGACTGTAAGAATTTATATTCATCTTTAAGACCAGAGAGTAGACCAAGGCACCATTGACTGGCAAAGAATCTGACAGGGACAGAGCATCAAATACTGTCATGCACCATGTAATGACATTTTGGTCAGCAATAGACTGCATATGATTAGTGCCGCATAACCAGGTGTGTAGTAGGCTATAACAGCTAGCTTTGTGTTTGCTCTATGATGTTCACACAATGATGAAATTTCCTAATGACATATTTCTCAGAACATATTCTCATCATTAAGCCACACATGACCCTATTTCACTATCACCATCTGAGAGCAGGAGAAGTTAACTGTTCCAAGATGAAAAGGAAAAGACCTAGGGCAAGTGAGATGGGTTGTTGCTGATCCCTCTGAAATTTGACCACATCTTAAATGATCATGGAGAAACTGTGAGTAAAAACAAGAGAGAGAGAGAGATTTAAAACTGTTTTGACTTACTGTAATACAAAGAACTATATTAATAATGACACTTTATTAGAAAATTAAAAGTCTGGGGAAAATGCTTAACTTGACAAGACACTAAGGCAATTGATATAAAACACGATTGTTTCAGGTAAGATTACTCTATAAATGAATGAACTCAAAGAAAGTTTCTTACGCAAAATCTCATAATCAACAAGGATGATCAGTGTTTCTCAGATAAGCTGCATATCAGAATCAGCAGGGAAACTTGTTAACAATATGAATCTTGAGCCACAATCCAGTCAAATTGGTCAGGATTCCCAGAATTGGGGTTGGGGAATCTGTATTTTATCAAGGTCCCCAGAGTTTTCTTTGGTAGTCTCTCTGCCCCAGTCAGTGAATGGGCATTTGGGGACCACTGCTGCAGCCTGCAAGCAACTCCAGTGAGATTTTTATAAGGATAAAATCTATTTCACATGGTTTTTATCAGTATTAAGTGAGAACTGTAAAGCATATCATAAATGATACTATCGTTATCCAAATAGCCAAGTAATGACAACCCAGCTAATGACTAAAAAGATTCCTATTCAATCTGAAAATTATTCAAGACTCATGGCTGACTTTCAATGTGTGATGGGTTGAAAATCAAGGCTGTGCAAGAGTATTCAAGAGGAGATCAGACAAAGAAACGGAAGCAACAAATGTAAGTTAAATCAGTAGCTGGAAGACTCCTGAGGTTTGAGAATATATTTATTAATATGATAAAAATTGAGGATGGTAATAAACTGGGAAGAAAGAGCCACTTGTGAAGCATGATAATGAGAATAGTGCCCAGGCACTTTCACATCGAAGGGTCCAAACATTTTATATATGTTGACTCATTTTGCCTCACACCAATCATTAAAAATAGATACAATTATTGTAACCATTTCACATGTAAGAAAACATGCCACTGAGGAGTTAAGCAACTTACTCAAGGTCACTTGGATAGGAAATGTCAGAGCCGAGAGAAAAAATGTGATAACTGAAGGATTAAGGTCATGGAGCAATCTGTACCCAATGATACATAGGATTACAGAATTAGAGAATGCTCTTTAAAAGAAGAAATATGAATAAGGGAAATCATTTTCCTTCTTTTTTTTCTTTTACTTTCTTTTGCTTTCAAAATAAAGGCAGTACTAAGCAAAGAAACTGAGGTAGGACTACAAAGCACAATCAGAAGACATTAAGCAAAAGGCCTGGACGGTAAAATGAGTCTTTAGGGAGGGAGGGCAAGAGACAGATCTGGGTCTGTGGTGAAAGTTTTGAACCTGAAGCTCCAAGATTTGGAGGATAATAGCAAGGAAAAGAGGAAAGTAGGAGCCTGAGAAGGAATTAAATAGGAAAATTTAGAGGCAACAAGTCACCAGGAAGTGATTCATCAGGGTATGATGGTTCATCAGGATCTAAATCTCATTGGATCTTGTAAACTAGTGAGTCAAGCTGGAGCCTGATTGGGTTCAATCCTGTGCATCTAACTGAATAAAACATGGTGACAAAGTTCCTGGCAATGTAAGAGAAGAGTCCAAGGGAAGCTGTGAGAAGGCAAGATAATGGCCCCCAAGGCTGACCAGACCCTAAACCTGGAACCTGGTAATATGTTACCTCACAGGGTGGCAAAAGGAAATTTGAAGATGTGATTAAGGTAAGGAACCTTGAGATGATGAGATTCTCCTGGATTATCTGGGTGGGCCCAATCTAATGATATAAATCCTTAAAAGCAGAGAATGTCTCCTGGCTCTGATCTGAGGAAGATGTGACTATAGAAGAAAGGTCAGAAAGATGCAACGATGCTGCCTTTGAATAAGAGGAAGGGGCCACTCGCCAAGGAATCTGAGAGGCCTCCAGGAGCTGGCAAAGGCAAGAAAACAGATTCTCTCCTAGAACCTCCAAAAGAGAAAGCAGCCTTGCCAGCATCTTGATTTTAGCCCAGTGGGACTCATTTTGGTGTTTTGACCACAGGAACTGTAGAATGATAAATTTCTAATGGGAAGCCACTTAGTTTGCAGTAATTCGTTACAGCAGCAATAGATAACTAATACAGAGGTTTAACAGCATTTTTCTGTAGGAAGCTTCCACAACAGAGGGGTCAAAGTGACACTGAGAGCCATAATTAGCTCTTGAGCCCTGCAAACCATCCCATAAGTCAGGATACACAGCCTCTCTGGCAGAAGAGAAAGTATACGAGTCCGCGCGGCTGCAAGGGGAGGAAGCAGCTGGTGCTTTAGACACTTGCTGACAAGCAGACCTAAGGAAGTTTGTGTTCAAGGCTGAAGCACTGTAGGAGGAGAGCTATAACAATGCTGACAGTAAAAGTCAGCCACATCTTCAGCCTGGAGGTTGCTGACAGTGAAAGTGAAAATCTGTCACAGGTCCATTGCCACTGAGTCAGTCAGGGACCCCAGGTGCCTGGGTGGATGCCCAGGAGGTGAGCAGTTTCCAAGCCTTTCCTTGTTTCTGCTGGTACCAGGCTAATTAGTTTCTAATGCTCTGGCTGGACTTGCACTTGACGGTGAATCTCTCTCCTGTAGAAACAGCCAGGAACCCTGAAGACTGGACCATCACAATGTCCAGACAGGCAGCTAAAATCGAGAATGAACAGTGACCATATATACTGGCATTATGTCAAGAAATTTTAAAACATCTTTTACAGTGTTACATGCGAGAACAGACCCTATTAAGTATAATAGGGTCTGTTTTTGAAATAATGCTTATTTTGCTCTGCAACTTAAATCATTTTCTAATCAACAAAAATATTAATCTGGATAGACTGAGGTACTTTTAAATCTCTCACCTGAGACCCAGAGCAGCAAAAACATGAGGAGCTTGGCCTGTGATATCATCTTTCTGCCATTGCACTGCCTGATGCAACTAAGTTCACGTCGCAGAGGGAAAGAGCACATTTGTAAAGCTCTGGGCAGCCAGCCAGGACCCAGAGGGGACCATGCGAACAAATAGTGATTATGGAAGTAAATCATAGCAGTGGTGTGGAAGTATGTAATTTAAAGAAAGAGCCAAAATAACATCAGAAAATGTGACTGTTTGACTATGAAAGACATATAAATTTAGAAACTGCAGTTTCCAATAAATATTCAGAAACCAGTTGAAATATAAAATATTTTCCAAAATCAATAGCATTCTCTTACACAAGTTACAACCAATACAAGGCAATGTAACAAAGAACATTTATGTTAAACACACACACACACATAAGTGTGTGTGTATGTCTGTGTGTGTCCTTAAAACCATTCAAGCTCTGCAAAGATAGATAGTGGGAAATTTTGGATTTTCTGTAAGAAAATATATTTTATTACTAAAGCTGCTTTGTCCTGAAGGCATCTATGTACACTGTAAACCCATGAGCTTGGGTTCCAGGGCCATGTAAAGACCAGAGAGACAGAAGTGGAGGCCCAGAGACAGCCCAGGTGAGAAGTTCTGAGGGAGATCAATCATACGTTAGGCTGGAGCCCCTAAGAACTCCACTCTCAGGAAAAGAGCAAACTAAATCTACACTGAACTTTAGCCTCTCCTCAACTGCTGGAAACTGAACTGCAAGGAGAACTGCTTAGGTTTGTTGCAGAACAGGAAAGGAGAAAGGAAGAGGGAAAAAAAAATCCTTCCCTAGGGAGTTGTGATTGTAGATCAGTCCACACATGGGTTCACATCCCAAGCATGCATGGCCTAAATGAGTCTGGAACTTTCCAACTTTGAACTTGATTTACCCATCCAACTAGTAGAGGCCACAAGCACCTGGAATAAAAAAACATAAAACTTCTCTTCAGGAGGACGCATCCATTCTACAATCTCAGGAGACCTCACAAATTATTTTTGAAAGGTCAACATGAGCAAGATGTCGGAGGTTTCTTGAAATCTAAGAAAACGAGACTAGCAGAATGTGAACAACATGAGTAACAACAGAATCACAGAAAGCAGATAAGCAAGTCCACCTAGAATTTCAGATTTTGAAATTAGCACAAATATGTTTTCTTTAATGAATTACAAACACGGACATATCTAGCGGGAAGAGGACCCTATAAGTGGTGATATTACAGTCTTTAAAAGGAACCACACAAAAATCCAGAAGAGCCAACACAGTACTGAAGAAGAAAAAGTCAAAGGACTGACACTACCTGACTTCACTCCATGTGGTATGCCATTGCCAGTAATTCTTACCCTTCATCAGGACCTGAAATCTGTAGGGAAAAAATGTTATATTTCAATGGAAAATAGGCATATCTATAGTATGCCTTTTTGAGTTATCAGAGTCTACTCCTGTTTATTTTCTTTGAGCTATTTTGCAACTCTTTATAAATTGTAGGTAACTGATAGATATGTGAATTCTGTCCTATCTAGTAGAGATTTAATTGACTTTCTTATCTCCTCTTGGAAAAACTAGTTAGTCTCCATTTGAAATTAATTCCTTTACTCCATATGCATCCATGCTGTTTTGACTTTTCCTTTGAACCAGTTATAACATCTCCCTAGTTCCCTCAAATCATGTAAAATAAATTATTTAACACATCTGCATTATTATTATATATCCATGAGAGTCACAATTTTACTGTTTTCTGAAAATTATCTTTTAAGAAATCTATTGACCTTCCTACATTTTCTCTGTCCTTCATATTTTCATTTCCCTCTTTACTCTGCTTAAATTCCATGATCCTTCTTTATAATGACTTCTTTATGCAGAAAAACTCTCTTGGTCTTCCATAATTTCATTTCCTACAGCAATATGCCACATCCCTGTCCCCTCCACATACCTGTCCCCACATCTCAATATGGCTGGAGAAAAACAGACAATTCTTACTTATCTCACTTTAGATTCATGATGACTAACTTCCTGAGGGCCCTCAATCCTGCACCACAACCATATTTCATTTCCCTAGTTTATTCAGTCTTCCTTCTTTTCCTTTACTTCTTTCTTCAAGTTCTAACACCTTCCCCGCATCCTAACTTTAAGACAATTACCCCATTTCCTGCTTCCTACCTAAAGAGATGCAATGAGAAGAAAAATTCCACAGCTCATTCCATAAGTTCTTCTGATCCATTGCTATCTATATCACCACACTCTGCCTTCCTTCCTGTTACTGTAGATGAGCAGACAGCCCTCCCAACTGAGGCCACTTCCTCTGATCCCATACCTCTTGCCTACTCAACAGCATTGTTTGGCACTTCTCCTTCTTTCCTGAATTATCACTATTCTCTCTTTAGCATCATTCCCATCAGCATGTAAACATCTTTGTTAAAAACTCTCTGGATCTCACATCTTTCTCCAGTTATGGTCTGGTTCATCTTCTGCTTTACTGTAAAGCTCACTGAAAGAGTTGTATATAGTCACCACTTCCAAACCTTCTATTCCCATTCCTTCTTGAGCTTCTTCCGTTCGAGATCTTACCCACACCATCTCATTGAAACCTCTGTTCTCAAGGTCACCAGTATCTTCCATATTAAGAAATTCTGTGCCCACATCCCAGTCTGCCCTTCACCAGACCCATCAGCAGCATTTAATATGTTGACAACACCCTCCACCTAGATACACCTTTTTCTCTGAACTCCAGTACATCACGTTATCTTGCTTCTCTTCCATCCTGCTGTTCCTTCTCAGACTCCTTGCCTAGTTCTTGCTCATATCTCCTGCCTCAGAGCTCAGTCCTTGGACCTGCAATCAATTCAACACTTATTCCATTGTAACCAGTTATAACATTTTAATCTCCAGTCCAGTTCTCTCCCCTGAGCTCTAGACTCATATATCCAATGGTCTGCTCTACAACCACACTTGGAGGTTTTATACAATTCTAAAATTTAAAATGCCCAAAAAGAAATTCCTGCTCTCCCACAACAAATCTACTCTTGTCACATTTATCTCTATCTAAATAAATGGCAACTCCACCCTTGTGTTACTCAGAGAAAAACAATGTAGTCCCCAGACTTCTCTCTCACACTCCTTGTCAATATGAATAGAGTATTGTTATCTCTATCTTCAAAATATAACACTTCTCACCTCCTCTACTGCTACTGCCATAGACAAAAGCTGTCATCATCCCCAGTCTGGACGATAGCAATGGGCCCCTAACAGACAGATACTATAAAAGTACATATCAAATCATGCCCTGTTCTATTCAAAACTATCACACTTACCAGATCATTGAAAATAAAACCCAAATCAGAGAAGTTTACAAAGTCTTATATAATGTGGTCTCCTCATTATTTCTTTGATCTTATTTCCACTACTTTCCCCTTTCACACTCCATTTTAGCAACACTGGCTTCCCTCTATTTCTCTAACACACTGCTCACATTTCTGCCCCAGAAATCTGCCATTTCCTCTAACTAAACCTCTATTGCCTGGAGATAATTCTATGACTTATTACCTCACCACATTAAGACTTTGATTGTCATTCCTTAACAGGCCCACCTTCTCCATGACCATCTATAGCAGATGGATTGCAAAAATGGATCCTCTTTTCTTAAGGGGGGTCCACCATGCCTCCTTATATCCATGCTTTTTGCAATATAACTTTGTATTTCCTCTTATCAAGAGGTAGGGGCTATTTACACTCTCTTTCAATAGCATCAATTACACTGATCATTAAAATGCATCAAATGGGACATTGTGACAGTACTGAGTCTAGGCGTGAAGATGCCTTATGTGGCTTGACTTTCTCTCTTGAGACCCTGCCAACTGACATAGGAAGTTGAGACTAGTCTGCCGGTTGAAGAAGGACATGAGGTCCTCACCCAGACAGTCCCAGCTGATGGTCAACCAACTACAGAAATGTGAAAGAGATGAAAGAAACATGAGCCTTTCTATATTAATTAGCATCCAGTTGGCCTGTCAGCTGACTTTAAACACAGAAGCAGGCCAGCCAAGATCAATCAAGTCTGGCCCGTATTAACAGAACTACTCAGCTAACCCATAAACATAACAGGAATAAGCCACTGTATTTTGTGAGTAGTTTATTACATGACAATAACTAACTACTACACCATCTAGTCTTAAATTTCCACTCACTCTTACCCCTGCATGCTTTTATACCTTCCTTGCTTTAGTTTTACTAATAGCACCTACAAAAGGATAGAATAAATATTTACTAATGTTCTTGTTTATTTTCCGGCTCGGCCATCTAGAATGAAAGCAGATATTATTGCACTTGTCACATAGTAAGCACTCAAAACAAACATCTTGAATGAATTAAAGACATGAATTCCTCAATGACAATAATTTAAATGTATTTCTGATTATTATTAGAATCTGTTATGCAGGTGAGAGTATTCAGACTTCACTGATCAGGTTTGCTGGGATCTTTCTTGAAGCTAAATTTCATTAACCCCTGTATTTCAGAAGGAGGTGAAGAAAAAATACTAAACTGACTGACTTTCTCCATTTTTACACTGAAATTGGCATGTTACTTAAATGTTGTCCAAGGGACTCAAGATATAGCACACGTAGAACCATGATTTTCTGCAGTCACAAAGTTAGACTTCAGTGCCCATTGGGGTGAATTTGAAGAGAAAGTTGAAAAATGATGAGAAAAGAGTGAACACTATATATTTCAAGAGTCACAGGGTTAAAGAATTAGAGAATTGCCCTTGTAAGGATGAGTATGAAGGAGGAAATGGAGAAAAGACAAAAGGGTTGTACAAAAGGAGATAGAATAGGAAAGCAACTTCAGTGACAGTGACCAGAAAGGCTTGGTTGGAAACTGTGTCCAAGGGAAGAAAGAAAGCAAGAGAGGGATACTACCTTCTTTTTGGAAGGTTTTGGACAGGAGAGGTCAAGTGTTTATTACTGGGATGGTCCAGAGTTAGAAGGGTGATTGCAGACAAAGAAAGGAGATCAGGAGAATTAGGAATTGATATAGAAATGTTCCAGAGTCAAGGAGACACAAAGAAGTGAGAAATGATCCATCAGGGTATAAAATTCACTGAACTTTTCTCCAGAGAGTAGAGACAAGGCTTACTGGCTGAATCATGCCATCAGTCCATAGGAAACATGCAGGTCCTGTGACACAAAACTTTCTGATCTCTAAGAGATCTTTACAGCATTTTTGTTTTCAATAAAACAGGATCCAGAAACAGCAAACACCCTTAATTTTATCCTGGGCCCTACAAATGCTTCCAGAAATAAGTCAGGAGATACGACCTCTCAGGTAGATAGAGGAATGTGTATGTTCACAGCTGTGTGGGGAAGAAGCAGCTGGTGCAGAAAAGACTCACTGACCCATGGTTTGGGGAGGAGGTTTCTGTTCGAGGCTGAAGCACTGTGGGAGGAGTACTATTATACTGCATACAGTAATAAACGGCCAGCATATTCAGCCTGGAGGCTGCTGATGGTGAGAATGAAATCTGTCCCAGATCCACTGCCACTGAATCGGTCAGGGACCCCAGATGGTCTGGTAGATGCTGAGTAGATGAGGGGCTTAGGAGCCTGTCCTGGTTTTTGCTGGTACCAGGCTAAGTAGTGGTAAACACTCTGACTGGCCGTGCACTTCATGTCGACCCTCTCTCCTAGAGACACTGCCAAGGAGTCTGGAGACTGGGTCATCATGATGTCCCCCAAGGCACCTGCAAACACAAATGGATAATGATGATACACACACACTTTATCATAGACACATTGAAATATGTAATTTAAAATGTGCTTTCTAATGACATTACATGTCAGCACATATTTGGGTCTATTTTGGAAATAGCCAGCATTTCCCACTATATCTTAAAATTAATTTTTTAACTCTAAAAAGGTATTACTCCAAAAGTACTTAGGCACTTTTAAATTTCTCACCTGAGACCCAGAGCAATAAGGACATAAGGACCTGTGTCTGCCACATCATCTTGCCTGCCTGCTTGCCTGATGCAGCTCAGCTCACACTGCAAAGGCCCCTTTTATAAAACCTGAGCAGCTGCTCTGCACCTGCAGAGGCCTATGCAAAGCACTCATGAATAAAGAAGCAAATTGCATGTGCAGTGGGCTGTGAAAGTATCTAATGCAAATCCAGAGCTAAAAATATCATCACCAAAAGTGTACTTGTATGATGAGAAGACACAGAAGTCAACTTAGAAGCCCTAAAACTACAAACTGTTAGGTGATCTAATGAAGAGCTTCTATTTTAAATTTAAAAATGTTTTTAAATGGGTTCAGTTTCCAGAAATGATAGACTAGACTCCTCATATCAACATCCTGGTGAAATAAAAAAACATGCTGAAAAAATACTACAAAGAAAAAAGAAAGGGAGCCAAGGAAGGAGGGGAAAGGGAAGGAAGGAAGGGAAGACGGGAGGAGAAAAGGAGGAAGAAAGGAAGGAAATAAAGAAGGGGCAAAGGGAGGGAGCAACAAATGGAGAGAAGGAGGGAAAGAAGAGGAGAAAAGGAGGAAGAAAGGAAGGAAATAAAGAAGGGGCAAAGGGAGGGAGCAACAAATGGAGAGAAGGAGGGAAAGAAGAAGGGATAAAAAGAAAATGGGGAACTTTTGGCTCAATTTTTTTAAAAATCTATGATGGGCAAATGAGCTCTGAAGCAATTTTTACCTTAAAGGTTTATAAGGACACCACAAACACATGAGTGTGGGTTTGGGGGCCATGCAAGGCCCAGAGGGATAGAAAACAGGAACATAATTGACTCATTTGGAAACACATGAGGGCCCTAATTTGAGCTAGGGGCCAGAGGGGCTCTAATATCAAATGAAGGGTCAACAAAAGAGAAACTGGAAACTATCCTTCCCACAACTGCTAGTAACTGAAAAGAGGGCTCTGCATTCATTGAAGAAATAGAGAGAGAAAAAATAAAAACAATATCTCTTTAGGAAGTTATGGCTGCTGATCAACAATTGGGAGGATTTTTACTCCATGTGTGGATGGCCTATGTGGGTCTGAGATTCCCCAATCGTGGAATTGCATTAAAATATTCCCACTGGTACATCCCCCAAATGAAAGTTGTTCTGGAGAAGGGCACATCATTCCAAAGTCCTCAGGAAACCTCATAAGTAATTTTTTAAGGATCAGCAATATCAAGAAATCAAAGATTCCTAGCATCCAAGAAATTAAGGCACATTGAATAGGAATGACAAACAATAAAAACAAAGAAAAAAGAGTTCTGCCGAGACTTCAGCTTTCGGAATTATGAAATTATGAGAGATTATTTAAAGAAATAAATTGCAAATTTGACGTTGTGTGCAAGGTACAGGAGACGTAAAATGAAAGATCACTGTCGATTTGAAGAGGAATCAAACAAATTTCTAGAAATTAGAAATAGAATCACCACAACTTTAAAAATCAGTTCTCCTAACAAAAATACCACAAACGAGGTGGCTTATAAAGAACAGAAGTATACATCTCCCAGTTCTAAAGCCTGGTAATCTCAAGATCCAGCAGATTCAGTGTCTGATGAAAGCCCACTTTCCAGTACATAAACGGTCCTCTTCTTGCTGTGTTTTCACATCATGGAAGGAGTGAAGGGGTTCTCTAGGGTCTCTTTTGTAAGAGCACTAATCTCATTCATGAGGGCTTCACCTTCATTACCTAATCACCTTGCAATGGCCCCAGTTCCTAAGACCATTGCATTGGGGATAAGGAATTAACATATGAATTGTGGGGGCACAAGCATTCAGTCTTTAGCATAAATAGAAGATGACTTCTACTTCCAAGCAAGACGAGGTAACAAGGATGAGATTTACATTCCTGCACGTGTGTGTATTTGAGTGTGAGTGTATGTGTATGTATCTTTAAAAAAAGTGGTTTTCAAGACACTGGACATCACACAATGAAGGACATTCTGAGAGACAGGAGGCAAATGAGCTGAGTCCTGTGAGTGTACCAGTGCGTTGCCTTGAGAGAGTTTTCAGGCTGAAACACAAGGAGGAGGAAACAGGCAGAGCCCCATGGACTTTCTGGTTGAGGAAACAAAGCTAAATGTCCAGAAAGACTAAAGTAGCTAAAGTTCTCAGGACAAAATAACAGAATAAAGAGTTGCAGTGATCAAGAAAACTCCCTATATCTGTTGATAGTTCATCTAGAACATTCAATGACATCTGTTTGGTGCATGGCTATGAGGAAGCTATCTGAGGCTGAGCAAAGAACATTCCAAGGAAATTGGAGGTAACAGGATCTGACACTCACACAGGGCCAGGAATAGTGCCTGGTTCCAGTAGCCAGATTTGAAAACCTCCCAATTCACAGGAGATTGAGCAAAGTATTCAGAAGCACTTTGTCTGTGTAGTGGGGAAAAATTAGCTCTAGACTAAATACTGCTCTAGTCTCAACAAACAAACCTTAAATGCAAGACCAAAAAGAATCAAACTATTTCTTATAATTTGGCTATATCCTAGAGCAAAGCTTAAGAACATTTATAGGAATACAATGAGTTCCAGCACCAAAGTAAAATTTGCTAGGCCTTGTATCCAATGAAAGGTTAGCAGTGATGCAAAAAAGTAGGACTATGACTCATCATGAGGAGAATAATTAATCTAAACCAACCCAGAACAGATGCAAATATTAGAATTATCAGGCAAGAACATTAAAAGTTATTATAAGTGTATTACATATGTTCAAAAGTTAAGCAGAGACACAGAAGATATTAAGAAAGAGAGTTAGACTGAACTACTAGAGATGAAAACCACAGTGCATCTGATATAAAAATGTGTACGAAATTAATCAGAGATGAAAAAAGATGATATTGTAAAACTGGGAGGAATTAGTCAGAGATAACAGAATAAATTGGTAAACATGAAGACATTAGAATAAAAACTATTCAATATGAAACAAAAGAAAAAGAATCCAAAAATTTGTCAAGTTCATCAGTGAGCTATAGGACAGCCTCAAGTAAATAATGTACATTTAACTGCAGTCTTGAAGGAGAAGGAGGGTACAATACAGAAAATTATTTGAAGAAATAATGGTTAAAAATATTCCAAATTCTATGACAGTTATAAATGAACATATCCAGGAAATTCAATAAGCTGCAAACACAAGAAATGTGAAGAAAAATGTACCAAACCTTATCATCATAATCAAATTGCTCAAAGCCAATGATAAAAAGAATATCTTGAAAGCACTAAGAGAAAAAGACATTATACACAGAGGAAAAAAGATAAGGATGTTGGCAGATTTCTCTTTGGTAACAATGCAAACCAGAAGACAGTGGAACAACATCTTGAAAGCACTGAGAGTAGCTGTCAATCAAAAATTCTATACCTAGAAAAATGATATTTCAAAAGCAAATGTAGAATAAAAATTTTGAAAACATACCAAATCTGAAAGAATATGTCACTACTAGTTCTACACTACAAGATATACTGAAAGCAATCCTCCAGACAAAAGGAAAATGATAGCAGATGAAAATATGAATAGAACTGGGAAAGGTAATCAAATGAGTAAATTTACAAGATTTTCAAATTATTATTATTTAACTCTCTTTAGAAGTTAGTTGACTATGTATTCAAAATTTGTAGCAGCGTATTGTGGGATTTATAACACGTATAAAAGTAAAATGTATGATAACAATAGCAAAAAGTTCAGGGGGGATAGAAATTGAATATATTACAGAAATATCCCAGCACTAGAAAGGAAGTGATGGTAGAGTATGGTAAGTTAAAATTATACTACAAATCCCAAATCAACCACTAAATAAACATGCAAAAAAACTACACATTATAAGCCAACAATGAAACAAAAAGGAGGCATAAAAAATACTCAATTAATCAAAAAGTAAACAAGAGAAAAAGAGGAAGAAAGAATAGATGGGACAAAAAGCAAGATACAAACAGATTAAAATTTAAAAGATTAACCATTCTAACACTAGTCTAAAAAATGGAGTTATTATTTTAATATCAGATGAAGTTGATTTCACAACAAAAAATATTATCAGGGAAAAGGAAGATCATTTTGTAGTGATAAAGGGGTCAGTTATTCAAGAGGACATAACAATATTAAACATTTATGTGAGTACATTCACCATCTTGATTGTAGAGATTAAGCCACAGGTATATACATATAGCTTCTGAAGTCGGGCACTTTAAAAACACACAACTCCTTGTATGTTAATTTTACCTCAAAAAGTTATTTTTTCAATCACTCACTATCAAGCCAAAGAACACAAAAGACGGAAAAAAGAATCACTCTCTTTATTCTGCCAGAAAAATAATCTTATATCAATTAGAACTTCTAGAATTTCATGGACAATTGAGGAACTATTCAGTACTTAACCCCATTGATCTTCCTCTTGTCTTATTTGCTATTATAACATGTTTTACTTCCATGTATATTTTAACCATGCAAAATATTGTTCTTGTTTTATACAGCTGATAAACATCATACTTATGCCTATATTTTACTTCACATCTTACTGCATCTCTACATTAGTTATTCACTGCTGTGTAACAAATTGCCCCAAATTTCAGCAACATGAATATTAAACATTATTCTCTCATACCATTTCTGTGAGTCATGAATTTGAAGATGGCTTCCCTGGCTGGTTCTGACTCCAGCTTGCTGTCAAGATGTCAGCCAGAGCTTCATTCAGCAAATGACTTGACTGGTAGCTTTGGAGGCAACCCATTCACATGCTGGCAAGTTAGTGCTGCCCATTGGCAAGAGACCTCAGTTTCTTGTGAATCTGTCTTTGAAGCTACTTGCCTGTTCTCACAAGGTGGCATCTGGCTTCCTCTACAACAAATTATCCAAAAGAGAGTAGTAAGAAGTCACAGTCTCTTTAATGTCCTAGCTTCTCAGGTCACACACTGTTATTTCTTCAATGTTGTATTGGTTACATAGGTTATATTTATTTAATGTGCCTGGGAGGATATTAATATCAGGAGAAAGGAATACTAGGAGACAGGAAACATTGGGAGACTTCCCAGTGGCTGGCTATCATAATATCTGACTTTCCAACTAGATTCCACTTGCCTAAAATATCGCCTGTAACCTTCTTTTCAGCATGGGTCTATAGGTAATAAAATATTCCAATTTTTTCTCAATATGTCTTTATTTTGTCTTAATTCTTGAAAGACACTTTCCTTTGGTAGGTAATTTTAATTTGGTAGGTAATTTTAATTTGGTAGGTAATTTTTTCTGGTGCTTTGAATACACACTATTTCATTATCTTCTTGCTTTACTCTTTCATATAAGAAGTCAGATGTAATTCTTATTATATGTTTTTAAAGGAAATTTATCATTTTTCTCTGGTTGCTTTCAGAGCTTTATTTTATTTGTTTTTGTTTTTGCTTTGCTTTGTTTCTCGTTGCTGAGGAATATTTGCCATGAGCTAACATCTTTGCCAATCTTTCTCTATTTTGTATGTGGGCCATGGCCACAGCATGGCTGACAAGTGGTGTAGGTCCACGCCTGGGATCTGAACCTATGAACCCAGATTGGTGAAGTGGAGTATGCCAAACCCAACTACTCCACCATAGGATTGGCCCCAAAGGCTTTGTTTTATTCTTTGCTTTTAAGCACCTTTACTATGATATGCTTAGGTTGAGTTTTCAGTCTAACACAATCTTGCTTGTATTTCTTGGAGCTTCCTAAAACCATGACTTGATATCTTTCATCTGCTTTGGGAAGTGATCAAGCATTATATCATCAAACATCGGTTTTTTTCTCCATTACTTTCTTTTCTTCTACCAATTCAATTGCACATTCCCTTCTTAACAAACTCCTGTGTTTAAGAATCTCTTTTCTATATTTTCCTTCCTTTTGTCTCTCTTTTCTTAATTCTAGACTTTTTCTTCTAATCTATTTTTTAGTTAACCCACTTCTCTTCAGCTTAGTTTAATCATCTGTGAAATCTGTCCATGGAATCCTAAATTTTACATATTTCATTTTTTCAGAACAATATTTCTATTACATGTTAAATTAACCAATTAAATAAATCTAGGCTTTTTCAAGTAAATTCAGTTCCACACAGTGTTTTAAAAAGCCAGTCAGTGTAACTATCTCAACCCCCTTCTTGTCACAGAGACTTTGTCAGATTTTGTTCCTTCTCCTGTTTCTAGTCCAGCTGTTCATTATAAAATGGAGGGAAGAGTGAAGGGAAAATCCCTTGAAAGGCATAGGTTATTGTGGCTTCAGGTGTACTACAAGGTCAGCTACTGAAACTTTTGTAATCTGTTCTCCAAGTGAGGGAGATAATGATGGTTCAATCGGGTGTCACATTGGGTATTCTATGGGTGTCCATCTGGCCTCTGCACTGCATCTTGGCATGAGAAATTTCCTAAGACCCAGTCATATTCTTTATCTATTAGACCCTAGCTGGAGATCATTACCTCAGCCCTCACAAAAGGTCAATTCTTGCTTCACTAAGCCCATCAATTTCACCCTTATGATGGCTAATTTTATGTGTCAACATGGCTGGCTATGGTGTCAGTTGTTCAGTCA
Source organism: Equus przewalskii (assembly GCF_037783145.1). Taxonomy (NCBI): domain Eukaryota; kingdom Metazoa; phylum Chordata; class Mammalia; order Perissodactyla; family Equidae; genus Equus; species Equus przewalskii. Next base: position 16,333,791 of record NC_091844.1, read on the forward strand.
AACATCAGTCGAGATGTTGTGAAGGCATGTTTTGGTGTTTTTAACATTTAAATCAGCACTTCACAACAAGCTTATTATGCCCCATAACATGGTTGGCCTCATTCAATCAGTTGAAACCTTAAGAACAAAGACTGAGGTTTCCCAGAGAAGAAAGAATTTTTCCTCAAGACTGCAACATAGAAACCCTGCGTGAGTTTCCAGCCTGCAGATTTCAAACTCCAGACTCCAACATCAACACTAACCTGAATGTCCAACCTGTCAGCCTGCTCTACAGATTTCGGACTTAGCAGCCCCCACCCTTGCAATTCCTTAAATATTGCTATCTGTGTATATTCTATTGGTTCTGTATCTCTGCAGTACTCTAACAAAACAACACTCTTCAAACCTTATGTTCCACCACTTAAGCTGACAGGAATGAAAAATTTCTGATCTTCATGCCAAATATAGTCATTGCTTTATTTCTCACGTACTATCCTCCCACTGGAGGACTCTTACTACTTCTCTTACTTTCTCCAAGCTTTCATGAGGCTTGACTTCATTTTTGGGCTGCACTTATTGGAAATCTAGGCAAGATACGGTGTGGTACATGAGCATACTCTCCATTCCTTCCACCCCCAAAAAAACAATTTAAGGGAAAATCCAATTTCATTTATACTTGTTCTTCTCTGTTCCTGAATTACTGTGGGTAAAAAAAAAAAAAAAAACACTAATTGTCTCCATCAATTTCTTTGAACTCTCAACTTCCTCAAAAAGGCAGAGTAGGGAGGAGATAGATGGGGCAACCAGCCATCGCAGTTTTTGCAGGACTTCCCTGATTTTAACACTGAAATCTCAGGTCTTGAGAAATCCTCACTCCTAGGAAAACTGTAATTATTGACCAAAGTAGACAGCTAATCAGACCAACCTATCAAATAGTCTAGCTTTAATATTTCTTGAATATTCTCCATCTATGACCCATATACTAGGCTATTAATCTCTGCAGTCAATAATCTGACAGATTTGGGTGCCTGACAACTCTCTCACCGAAAGGAGACTTCATGTCTCCATTCTGAATCGTGGGAGTGGTGTTTGCAGAAGAAGTTTACATACTATATGATGTCTCAACATATTAATCTTTTGACAATCAATAATTCATATATTAAGCTAAGAGTATACTTGGATAATCTTCCAAATCATTTATTAAGCCTCAGAAATAATGAATCTGGCATGGATTATCAATGAAGGCATAGAGTCAAACTATGGCTGTGCCAGTAGAAAAGTGTCTTTTTAGAAGGAATTAATGTATATTAGGGCAGGTTTTGAATGATATTTTGCATAAATTTAATATAAATTCTCTGCATTGAAGATTTATCTTAAATCAATAATATCTTGTAGTCTAGGAAACTCATAATTATTTTTAATAATTTAGTAAAAACAGAAAATGTGGAAATGGTACTATCAGCCCACAGAATTCCACAGTCACATCTAGGACAGGTGAACAAATGGAGCAAGCTGCCATGAGGAGAGGAATGAAAATGCAGATAAACAGGAATGGCCTTTCAGCTGTCACTGACTACATAAGGTAGCAAGGTCCGGGAAATGGGCTGAGAAAGGCAGTAGCAGCAAGATCCTGTAGATATAGGAAGGCCACTCAAAGTCATGTGATGTGAAAAGATATGTTTTGAAAGATATTGAGTACACCATGAAAGTAGTCCTGGTTTTCAAGGTAAATTCTGCCCCTAATTTAGGCAGGGACAGAAAATATAAACACAAATAATAGAAGTGAAAAGACATGTGAGATGACACCTTGCTACTACACCCCTGCTCTGAATAGACTTTCAAAGATAAAGTGAGAGCAAACGGATGTGACGGAATGTGTGCCCCATAGCCCTTATCTTTCTAAAGACCTACCAGTATAATTATATTACATAGTTTCATTTAAATGTTTATTGTACTCACTTTCAGTTAATTAAATAAATACTATCTTAATTGTTTTAGAGGAGGAATGTCCATTTTGTTCTTCATTATTGTTTCCAATTCTCAAGTGAAAAGATGAGTTTTCTTTTTCATCTCTTGAACATTGAAGTATGTCATTAAATATGTAACTCCATTATCTGAATACTATGATTCTATTATTTGCTGTTTCTCTTAGTTTTCAATCACATGGTCTTGTCTGCTCATGCACCTAGTTACCTTTTATTGGTTTCTAGACACTTTATTTGAAAAGCTGTATCAATAATTTTAGGCTATGATCGTACTGTATTTCAGATTTTGGCATCAATTCAGACAGCTAGGAGTCCTATATTATTTTAATTCAATTTTAGGAATTTAGATAACTGGAAGTTTACCTTTAATCTCTGCAAGGGCTGGTCAATATCTGGCTTACCTTTATTCCCCGCATGCAGCCCTTTGGGGTTGTTTGTTAGGTTCATCTTCCTTGATAAACCCCAAATTCCAATTTTTCGGTCTGTCTAGTCTGACAGCATTGTCAAAACCTCTACTCAGCTTCTCCGCCTCTCAGTTGCTTTTTCTATACTTGAAAGATATTCCTGTGGGAAAGTGGCCTCAAATAATGGGTTCACCTCTATAAGTTTTCTTCTTTCCAAGATCTTGGAAATTCTTCACTGCTTAGCAATTTTAGTCAGGAGCATAGATGTGAAATACCTTCTCCATTGTAACAAAAAGCAGAAGAGCAGGCCATTTTAATTTCTTCAGTGATTTGTACCTGAGTTAATCAACCATATGTTGGCCTGAATAGTGAACATTCTCAATAAAATTTCACTGATACTCTTCAGTCTGTGCCCGAACATAACATTTTCTGAAGACAGCTCAGGACATTCAATAGCTCTTAAGGGCCAGCCTTCCAGTGAAACATAAACAGTTCCCAAGGGGTCTTTTCACATTACGAAGATGTTAGAAATCTCAAAAAAATAGGTGACTATACCAGCTAGTATAACTGTGAGACCAGGCTCATCCTGCTGACACTTCACTTAACAATATCCCACTTGCTCTTGATCATTTATTGTACGCAGAAAATAAATCAGGAGAAGGCTTTCACCGGGAGAATCAAAATGTTCTTTTTATTCTAAGAGGAGATTCACAAAGAAATATTTGACTTTCTTGCTTTCAGCGGCAAACTCCAAAGCCAAGTAAAATGCCAATCCAAAGCTCATTAGTTGCATGACTCTAAGCATTCCAGCTCTAATTTAAACTACGATGCACTCCAACAGGACATTTATGATTTTGTGAGAGTAAGCATAGAAGTTTTAGAGTATATGTGCTTTAGATCTTTCTTGCCAAAAGTGGAATGAGAATTGCCATATCAAAGCTTTATGCTCAAACACATAGAATTGACAACACAGAATTAAGTTATGCACATAAGTAAGGATTTTTTTCTTATTTTCATTCATGACACTAGAAACTAATCTTCGGAAAACAAGCCAATAAAGGCTTGTAATTTTATTCATTAAATGTGTTATAATAGAAACAAAATAAATTGACACTTAAATCTCAGGCATTAAGAGTATGCATTCACAAACTATCATGTGTAAACAAAATAGAATAGTGTACAGTCATATAGTGATACATATAAAGACTGTGTAAATCTATTAAAATATTTCATGAAATGCTACTCAAAGCTTATTGCATTGGTTGTAATATTTTAATCTCCAGTCCAATTCTCTCCCCCAAATTCTAGACTCATATATCCAATGGACTGCCCGACAACCACACATGGCAGTCTAATACGCATCTCAAACTTAAAATGTCCAAAACCAAATTCTTGATCTCGGTCTCCACCACTGTCCCCACAGTTTTCTCTATCTAAATAGAGAACTCTCCCTTCTCGTGCTCAGAGAAAATCTTTGGAGTTATCTTGAGACCTCTCTTTCCCTCACACTCCTTGTCAAAACCAACAGCATATTGTTATCTCTATCTTCAAAATATATTACTTCTCACCTCCTCTACTCCTACTGCCATAGACCAAAACTGTCATAATCTCTAACCTGTATGATTGCAATTGTCTCCTAACACAGAGATCCTGTAAAACTACATATCAAATAATGCCCAGCTCTATTCAAAACTAACCCACTTAATGCATCATTCAAAACAAAACCTAAATCCTTACAGAAGTCTACAAAGTCCTACACAATGTGGCCTCCTCATTGTCTCTCTGATCTTATTTCCACTACTCTCCACTTGCACACTCCACTTTAGCAACATTGTCTTCCTTCTATCTCTCCAACATGCTGGTCACATTTCTGCCTCAGAAGTGTGCAATTTTCCCTGGCTAAAACTGTATTCAATGGAGATATATCTATGGCTCATTTCCTCCCCACATTAAGACTTTGATTAAGACTATCGCTAGGCCTCCTCAGTCTCACCATCTCCATGAACTTCTATAGCAGATTCAATGCAAAAACGGATCCCCTATTCTTAAGGGGGGGTATCCCATGCTTTCTTACATCCATGCTGTTTGCAACTTAACTTTGTATATCCTCCTATCAAGACGTAGGGGATATTTACCCTTTTCTTCAATAGGATCAATTGCATTGATCATTAGAATGCATCAGATGGGACATTGTAAGTCTAGGCTTCATGATGCATTATGTGGTTTGACTTTCTCTCTTTGGGCCCTGCCAAATGCCATAGGAAATTGAGATTAGTCTGCCGGCTGATGAAAGATATGAGGCCTACCCACCCAGACAGCCCCAACTGATGGTCAGCCAACTACTGAAATGTGAAAGAGATGACATGTGAGCCTTTCTGTATTAACCAGCACCCGGTTGACCTATCAGCTGACTTCAAACACACAAGCAATCCAGCCAAGATCAGTCAAATTTGGTCCATATTAACAGAGCTAATCAACTGACCCATAAACATGACAGCAATAAAAACGCTACCATTTTAAACCACAGCATTTTGTGGGTGGTTTATTAGATGACAATAGCTAATTACTACATCATACAGTTTTAAATTTCTACCCTGTCTTACCCCAGCAATCTTTTACCCCCTTCCTTGCTTTACTTTTCTTCCAAAACTTAGAAGTCTACAGTAAATATTTCCTGATACAATCCTTTATTTTTTCTGGTTCCACCAACTGGAAGTAAAGCAGATAGTTTTGCTCCTGACACATAGGAAGCACTCAAAAACATATCTTGAATGAATGAATGAATGACATAGCTTCCTCAATATCAATATTTAAATATATTTCTAATTATTATGAGGAGCTGTTATGCAGGTAAGAGTGTTCAGACTACATTGATCAGGTTTGAGATCTTCCATGAAGCTAAATTTCATGAATTCATGTATTTCAGAAAGAGGTGGAGAAATCATACTAAAATAACTGGAATTGTTCTGTTTCTACTCTGAAATGGGCATGTTAATTAGATGTTGTCCAAGGGACTCAAGTTGTAACACACTTAGAGCCACGATTTCCTTCAGTCACGAAGTTAGCCTTGGGTGCTCACTGGGATGGACTTAAAGAGAAAGGTGACAAACGATGAGAAAAGGTAAAAAGGAACACTATCGTATATTTCTAGAGTAAAAGGGGTAGAGAATTGCCTTTGTAAGAATGAGTACAACTTTGGAAATGGAGAGAAGATAAAAGAGTGTTACAAAATGACATAGAGTCGAACAGCAAATTCAGTGACATTGACCAGAGAGGCCTGGCTGGAAAATAGGTCCAGGCAAGGAAACAAGCACGAGAAGGATACTACCTTCTGTGTGGAAGTTTTTGAATAGGAGAAATCAGGGGTTTAATAATGGGATAGGCTAGATTTATAAAGGTGATGGCAAATAAAGAAAGGAAACCAAGAGAATCACAAATTAAAATAGAAATGTTCCAGAATCAAGGAGGCACAGGGAAGAAAGACTGGATCCATCAGGATGTGAAATTGACTGGATCCTTCTCCAGAGGGTAGAGACAAACATTACTGAATTAATCATGTGATCAGTCCATGGGAAACATGCAGGTTCCTGCGACACAAAAATCCTGTTCTGTAAGAGATCTTTGCAGCCTTTTTTTCAATAATCTCCCTCAAAAAGGGATCCAGAAAGAGAAAATTGCCTTAATTTTTCCTTGGCTCTACAAATCCTTCAAGAAATAAGTCAAGAGATAAGACCTATGAGGGAGATAGAGGAATGTGCATGTGCACAGCTGTGTGGGGAGGAAGCAGCTGGTACAGAAAAGACTCACTGACCCATGGTTGTAGAGAGCAGGTTTGTGTTCGAGGCTGAAGCACTGTGGGAGGAGCACTATAATCATGCAAACAGTAATAAACTGCCACATCTTCAGCTTGGAGGCTGCTGATGGTGAGAGTGAAATCTGTCCCAGATCCACTGCCACTAAATCGGTCAGGGACCCCAGATGCTCTGTTGGATGCTTTGTAGACGAGCAGCTTAGGAGCCTGTCCTGGTTTTTTGCTGGTGCCAGGCTAAGTAGCTGCTAACACTTTGACTGGCCTTGCACTTCATCTCGACTCTCTGTCCTAGAGACACTGCCAAGGAGTCTGGAGACTGCGTCATCACGATGTCCCCGAAGGCACCTGCAATCACAAATGGATAACGATGATACACACACACTTTATCATAGACACATTGAAATATGTAATTTAAAATGTGCTTTCTAACGGTATTAGATGTCAGCACATAATTGGGTCTATTTTGGAAATAGCCTGTGTTTCCAAGTATATCTTAAAAATGTTTTTTTACCTCTAAAAATATATTACCCCCAAAGCACTGAGGCATTTTTAAATTTCTCACCTGAGACCCAGAGCAACACAGATATAAGCGCCTTTGTCAGCGACATCATCTTGCTGCCCCTGTCTGCCTGATGCAGATCAGCTCACACTGCAAAGATCCCTTTTATAAAGCCTGGCCGGCTGCTCTAGGCCTGCTGGGGCCTATCCAAAGCACTCAATGAGTAGAGAAGCAATTGCATGTGCAGTGGGCTGTGAAAGTATCTAATGCAAATCAAGAACCAAAAATATCATCACCAAAAGTGTGCTTGTATGACCAGAAGACAAAGAAGTTAATGCAGAAGCTCTAAGATCAACTTAGAATTCTGAAACGACAAACTGATAGATGATCTAATGAAGAGCTTCTATTTTGAATTCAAAAATATTTTTAAAGGGGGTCAGTTTCCAGAAACGATTGGTTAGGTTCCTCATATCAACAATCCTGGTGGAATAATGAAATATGTTAGAAAAATGTTGTAAAAAGAAAGGAAAAGGGAAGGGAGGGAGGAAGGAAGGAGAAGGGAAAGGACAAAAAGAAAATGGGGAACTTTGGGCCCAAATTTTAAAAAATCTATGACCAGAAAATGTCTCAGCTCTAAGCCATTTTTATCCTTAAGGTATGTAAGGACAGAGGCAACACTTGAGCTTCGGTTTGGGAGCCATGCAATGGCCAGAGAGATGGAAAACAGGCCCAGAATGAACTGATTTGAATAAACACATTGGGCCCTAATATGAGTTAGGGGAAAGAGGGACTCTGATCTCAAAGTTTAAAGTTTAAAGAGAAACAGGAACCTATCCTTCCCACAACTGCTCGGAACTGATAAGAGGGCTCTGCATTCATTGCAGAAATGGAGAGAAACAAAAATAAACAATCCAGATTTCCTTGGGGAGTTGTGGCTGCAGACCAACGTTTGCAAGGGTTTTTACTTCACATGTGCATGGCCTATATGGGTCTGGAACTCTCCATCCTTGGAAATGGGTTAAGATATTCCTACTGATATGGACCCCAAATGGAAGTTGCTCCACAGAAGGGCACAGGAATCCTCACAAATAATTTTTTCAAGGATCAATATCACCAAAAATCAAAGATTCTTAGCATCCAAGAAAATAAGATAACTTGAATATGAATGAGAAAAATAAAAATAAAAAATAGAGTTCTGCCCAAACTTCAGATTTGGGAATTATGTCATATGAGAGCTTGTTTAAAGGAATAAATTCCAAATTTGACATTGTGTGGAAGGCACAGGAAACTGAAAAAAAAAAAAAAACCCACTGTGGATTTAAAAAGAACCAAATAAAATTTCTAGAAATTAGAAATAAAATAGCCACAATTTTAAAAGTCAATTGTCTTAACAAAAGTACCATAAACGAGATGGCTTATAAACAAAAAAAGTTTATTTCTCACAGTTCCAGAGGCTGGGAAGCCTGTAATCAAGCCATCAGCAGATTCAGTGTCTAGTGAGTACCTGCCACCTCGTTCTTAGATGGTCATCTTCTTGCTGTATCCTCACATGGTGGAAAGGGTGAAGGAACTCTCTGGGGTCTCTTTTACAGGAAAACAAATTCCATTCATGATTGCTCCACTTTCACAACTTAATCACTTTCTAAAGACTCCACCACATAGTACCATCACATTTGGGTTAGGATTTAAGATGTGAATTTGAGGGACACACACATTCAGTCCTTAGCATCCATGGAATAGGGACTTCCACTTCCAGGCAAAATGGGGTAAAAAGAATGAGCTTTACACTCCCGTGTGTGTGTGTGTGTGTGTGCGTGTGTGTTTGTATCTTTGAAAAAGATGGTTTTCAAGGCACTGGACATCAGGCAATGAAGGACAGTCTGAGAGACAGGAAACAGGAGCTGAGTCCTATGAATGTACCAGCTATTGCCTTGAGAGAGTTTTAAGGCTGCAGCACAAGGAGGAGGAACCCAGGCAGAGCCCAGTGGTCACCATGGTTGAAGAAACAAAGCTGAAAGTCCAGAAAGGCTGAAGTAGCTAAATTTTGCAGGACAAAGTCCCAAAGATGAAAGAGCTGCGGAGATAGAGAGGACTCCCAATATCTGTTGAGAATAGTTCATCAAAAATATTCAAGAGATAGCCAATTCATGCATGTCTGTGAGGAAACCGCCTGAGGCTGAGCCAAGAACCTTCCAAGGAAATTGGAGGTTACAGTATCTGGCACTCACACAGGGACAGAAACAGTAACTGGTTCCACCAGCCAGACTTGAAAACCTCCTAATTCACAGGATTGAGTAAAGTATTCGGAAGGACTTTCTCTTTGTAGTGGGGAATAAAGAGCTCTAGGTTAAATACTGCTCTAGTCTCAACAAGACAAGACCCAAAAGAACCAAACTATTTTCAAGTAATTTAACTATGTCCTAGAACAAAGGTTGAGAATATTTATAGCAATACCATGATGTCAGGCACCCAACAATGTAAAATTCACTAGACTTTGTATCCAATGTCATCATGCAAAAATACAGGAATATTACCCATAATGAGGAGAAAAATTAATCAATTTAACCAACCCAGAACTGACACTAATGTTAGAATTAGAAAAGAAGAATATTAGAAGTTATTATAACTGTATTACATATATTCAAAAGTTAAGTAGAGACATAGAAGATATTAACAAAGAGAGTTAAAGTGAACTGCTAGAGATGAAAACTACACTGTGTCTAATATAAAACTGGGTGGAATTAATCAGATATGACAGAAGAATAGATTAGTAAACATGAAGATGTTAAAATAGAAAGTATTAAATATGAAACAGATGAAAAAAATCCAAAACAACGGCAAGTTCATCAGTAGCTCTAGGAAAGCTTCCAGTGGCTAATATACTTTAATTGGAGTTGCAAAGGAGAAGGAGATTCAGTAACAGAAAAAGTATTTGAAGAAATAATAGCCTAAAATATTCCAAATTTGATGAAAACTATAAGTGAACTGATCCAGGAAACTCAATGAACCGCAAGCACAAGAAAGAGGCTGAAAAATGCATTGAAGCTTATCATCATAATCAAAGTGTTCAAAGCCAATGACAAGAAGAATATCTTGAAAGTACTGAGAGATAAAACACATTACATACAAAGATAAGGATGTCAGAAGATTTCTTTTTGGTAACAATGCAAGCCAGAAGACAGTGGAACAACATTTTGAAAACACTGAGAAAAACTGTCAACCAAAAATTCTATACCCAGAAAAATGATATTTCAAAAGCAAATGCGGAATAAAAACTTTGAAAAGATACCAAACCTGAAAGAATACATCTCTAATAGTTCTACTCTACAATAAATACTGAAAGAGGCCTACAAACAAAAGAAAAATGATAGCAATTGAAAATACAAATTGCACTGGAAAAGGTAACTTCATGGAAAAACTCATAAGATTTTTTCTTCTGATTAAATCTCTTTAAAAGTTAATTGACTATATATTCAAAAATTATAACAATGTATTGTGGGATTTACAACATGTGAAAAAAGTAAAATGCAAGACAAAGATAGCAAAAAGATCATGGGAGTGTAAATGGAATATATTATTGAAATATTCTAACACTAGATAGGAAGTAATGGTAGAGAATGGTAAGTGTAAGTTATATTCTACAAACTCCCCAAAAAAACACTAAATAAAAACTTAAAAAATTATACACTGTAAGCCAACCAAGGGGGAAAAAAGGATTCATAAAAAATACTCAATTAATCGAAAGTAAAAAAAAAGATGGGGGAGAACAGATGGGACAAATGGAAAACAAATAGAAAGATACAAACAGATTAAAATGTAAAAGATTAACTGTTTTAACTCTAGTCTAAAAAATGGTATGGTTACTTTAATATCAGATGAAGTTGATTTCACAACAAAAAATGTTACCAGGGATAAAGAACGTCATTTCGTAATGATAAACGTGTCAGTTATTCAAGAGGACATAACAATATTAAACTTCTGTATGGATACATTCACTATCTTGATTGTAGAGATTAATTCACAAGAATATGCTAGTAACTTTTCAAGTTGCACACTTTAAATATGTGCAATTTATTGTATGTTAATATTAACTCACTGAAAAAAATTATTTTAAATCACTCAACGTCAAGACAAGAAAAGACAGAAAAAAGAAGCACTCTCTTTATTCTTCTAGAAAAAAAAATTTTTATATAAACTAGCACTTCTACACTTTCATGGACAATTCAGTGACTATTCAATACTTCAAGCTGATTGACCTTCCTCTTGACCTATATGCTAAGATTATCACACGTTTTACTTCTATGTATATTTTAACCATGCAAAATGTTATTTTTGTTCTATACAGCTGGTAGATATCATACTTATGCCAATATTTTACTTCATTTATTACTGCAATGACACATTAATTATCCATTGCTGTGTAACAAATTGCCCCAAATTTCAGCAACATGAATATTAAACATTTATTTATTCACACCATTTCTGTGAGTCAGGAATTTGAGATGGCTTCCCTGTCTGGCTCTGGCTCCAAGTATCTCATCAGGTTGCTGTCAAGTTGTCGACCAGAGCTGCATTCAGCAAATGACTTGACTGGTAACTTTTGAGGTAACCCACTCACATGCTGGCAGGTAAGTGCTGCCTATTGGCAAGAGGCCTCAGTTTCTTGTGACTCTGTCTATGAAGCTACTTGCCTGTTCTCACAAGGTGGCATCTGGCTTCCCCTACAGCAAATTATCCAAAAGAAAGTAGTAAGAAGGCACAAACTCTTTAACGTCCTAGCCTCTCAAGTCACACACTATTATTTCTTCAACACTGTACTGGTTACTCAGGTTATCCTTACTTAATGTGGAGAGGAGGATGTGAATACCAGGGGAAAGGAATACCAGGAGGCAGGGGACATTGGGAGACTTCTTGGTGGCTGGGTATAAGGATTTCAGACTTTCCAACTGGATTCCTCTTGCCTAAAATACCCCTTTAGCCTTCCTTTCAGCATGGGTCTACTGGTAATAAAGTATTCCAATTTTTTAACAGTTCTTTATTTCATCTTTATTCTTCAAAGATACTTTCTTTTGGTGTGTAATTTTATTTCGTAGTGAGCTTTTTCAGGCACTTCGGATAAAAACTTTCAATATCTTCTTGCTTTATTGTTTCATATCTGAAGTTAGCTGTAATTTTTACTGTTTTTTTAAAGGAAATTTATCTTTTTTCTCTTGTTCCTTTTAAGGCTTTTGTTTTCTCTTTGATTTAACCAATTTTACTATGATGTGTGTATGTTGAGTTTTCACTTTATTTATGCTTCTATGTTTCTTTGAGCTTCCTGAGTTTGTGACTCAATGTCTTTCATCAGCATGGAGACTGATTGAACATTGCATCTTCAAACATTGCTTGTTCCTCCATTAACTTTCTTGTCTTCTATCACTTCAATTGCACATTGCCTTCTCAACAAATCCCCTAGGAACCTCCTTCTAAATTTTCCTTTCTTTTGTTTATTTTTTCCCAATTACGGACATTTTTTTTCTAATCTGTCTTTTAGTTAACTACATTCTCATCAGCTAACTTTAATCACCTGTGAAATATGTCCTTGGAACCCTGAATTTTAGGTTTTCATTTTTCAGTTAAACATTTTCATTTTCATTAAATTAACCAAATAATTAAATTTAGGTGCTTAGATGTAAATTCAGTTCCAACAAGTGGTTTGAAAACCCCCTTTAGGGTTACTATCTCCACCTCCTTCTGGTCACAGGTACCATGTAAGATTTTGCTCCTTCTCTTGTTTTTAGACCTGTTCTTCCTTCTTAAACACAGGGGAAAGTCACTTAAGAAATTGAGTATGCATTCATGGTGAGGAGGTCATAGGTTATTCTGGCTTGAGGTATACTGCAAGTTTAGCTAATGCAACCTTTGTAATCTGTTCTCTGACGGATAGAGAGACTCAAAGCTAACTCTATGAGGCAGCATATTGGGTATTGTATGGGTGTCCATCTGTCTTCTGCACTGCTTCTGGGCATGAGAAATATCCTAAGACCCAGCTGTACTCTGTATTAATTAGACACTAGCTGGAGATCAATACCTTAGCCCTGACAAAGAGTCAATTCTTCTTTCACTAAGCCCCTCAATTTTACCCTTGTAATGGCTAGTTTTATGCATCAACTTGACTGGCTGTGATGCCGTTTGTTTGGTCAAACTCTAGTTTAGATGTTGCTGTGAAGGTAGGTTTTGGTGTATTAACTTTTAAATTAGTAGACTTTACATAAAGCAGATAACACCCAAAAATATGGATGGGCCTCATCCAATCAGTTGAAAGCTTTAAGAACAAAGACGGAGGTGTCACAAAAATGAGGAAATTCTTCCTGAAGACTGCAACATAGAAGCTCTACCTGAGTTTCCAGCCTGCAGATTTCAAACTCAAGACTGCAACATAAACATTAACCTGAATTTCCAACCTGCCAGTCTGCTCTACAGATTTTGGGCTTACCAGCCCCACACTAACAATTCCTTAAAATATCTCTTTCCATGTGTATATGCCATTGGTTCTGTTTCTCGGCAGTTCCCTAACAAACAATACTGTTCAAATACCTAATGTTCCACTACTCAAGCCTAGAGATATGAAACATTCCTGGTTTTCATGCCAGGCATAATAGTTGCTTTCTTTCCCTCCTTCTGCTCTCTCACTGAACCATTCTTATTACTTCTCTTATTTTCTCCAAGTCCCGATGGGGTGAGACTCAACTGTTGGGCAGCATATATTGGAAATCTAGGCAGGATTGAGTGTGGTCCAACATAGAACTCTCAAATTCTCACCCCTCAAAAAACAATTTAAAGGAAAATCCAATTGTGTTTCTGTTTTTCTCTATTCCTGAATTACTTTGGGTAACAGAAACACTGATTGTCTCCACCTCAATTTCTTTTCCCTTCTCTGAACCCTCAACAACCTCAGAAAGGCAGAGTAGTGAGGGAATAGATGTGGTGACCAGCCATCCCAGTTTTTGCAGGACTTCCCTGATTTTAGCACTGAAATCTCAGGCCCTAAGAAACCCTTACTCCAAGGAAACCTGGAAAGATTGACTAAACTAGACAGGAAATCAGGCCAACCTATCAAGTTGTCTCCTTTAATATTTCTTGAAATATTTTCTATCTATCACTTATACCCTGGGTTTTAACCTCTGAAGTCAATAATCTGGCAGATTTGAGTCCCTGCTAACTCTCTCACCAAAAGGAGAGTTCATGTCTCCATTCTGAATCATGGTAGGGGTGGTTGCAGAAGAAGCTTACATACTATATGATGTCTCAACATATTAATTTGTCAACAAAATAGTTAATACATTAAGCTAAGATTTTTCTTGGATAATCTTCCAAATTATTTATTAATCCTCAGAAATAATGAATCAGGCATGGATTATGAAAGAAGGCATACACTCAAACTATGACTGTGGCACAAGCAAAGTGGCTTTTTAAATGAAAAATGTATATTGCTGCAGGTTTTAAATAAAATTTTGCATCAATTGATATAAATTTTCTACAATGAAGATTTATCTTAAAATCAATAATATCCTGGAGTGTAGGAAATATTATTTTTAATGATTTAGTAAAAACAGAAAATGTGGAAATGGTATTATCAGTCCCCAACCTTCCACAGTCACATTCACGACAGACAAGCAAATGGACCAAACTTGCCGTGAGGAGATGAATGAGAACGAAGATAAACATGAATGGTCTTTCAGCTGTCAATGACTACATAAGGTGGCAGGGTCAGGGAGATTGGCTGAGAAAAGCAGTAGCAGTCAGATCCTACAGGTAGGAAGGCCACTCAAAGTCAGGTGATGTGAGAGGCCCCAATTTCAAAGGTATTGAGTACACCATGAAACTAGTCCTGGCTCTACAGGTACATTCTGCCCCTAATTCAGGCAGGGAAAGAAAATCTAAGCACAGGTAATAAAAGTGAAAGACCATGTGAACTGAGACCTTGTTAACTCACAGCTCCTTGAATAGACTTTAAAAATAAACTGAAAGCAAACTGTTGTAATGGAAAATGTTCCACGTTGTCAATATCTTTGTAAAGACCTACCAGTAGAATTATATTATATATTTTAATTCAAATGTTTACTGTACTCACTTTCAGTAAAGTAAATAAATGCTATTCTAATTGTTTTAGAGGAGGCATTTCCATTATGTTCTTCATTATTGTTTTCAGTTCTCTGATGAAAGGATTAGTCTTATTCTCTCATTTCTTGAACATTTAAGTAAAGTATATTATTAAATATCTAACTCCATTATCTGAATCCTACGATTCTATTATATGTCGTTTCTCTTAGTTTTCAATCTTGTGGTTTTTTCTCCTCATGCACCTAGTTAACTTTTATTGATTCCTGGACACTTTACATGAAAAACTGTATAAATAATTTGAGGCTGCGATGATACTGTCTTTCAGATATTGGCATCAATTCAGACTGCTAGGAGTCCTATATGATTTTAATTCAATTTTAGGAATTTAGATAACTAGAAGCTGCCTTTAGTCTCTGCAAGGGCTTATCTATTTCTGGTTTACCCTTACTACTAGAAAGCACCCCTTTGGGGTTGGTAATTAGCCTCCTCTTGCTTGAAAAACTGCCAATTCCAAATTTTTGTTCATCTAGTCTCACAACTTTGTCAAAAGCTCTGTTCAGTTTCTCTGACATTCAGTTGCTTTTATGGACTTGAAAGATATCCCAGTGGGAATGTGGCCTCATATACTAGCTTCACCTCTATAAGTTTTCTTCTTTCCAAGATCTTGGAAATTCTTCACAGTCTAGTCATTTTAATCAGGAGCATTGATGTGAAATACCTTCTCCATTATAACTAAAAGATATTCTTATCTCTCCACTGACTCTAATCTAAGTTAATGAATCATATGCCAGCCTATTTATTGAGAACAGTAAACATTCTCAATAAAGTTCATTGATGCTGCTCAATTCATGCCCAACAGTAACATTTTCTGAAGACAGCTCAGGATATTCAAAAACTCCTAGGGATGAGCCGCCCATTAAAACATAAACACTTCCAAAGGCCCTTTTCACATTACTAAGATGCTAGAAATCCCATAAAACAGGTGACTGCACTTGCTAGTATAACTGTGAGAACAGGCTCATCCTGCTGATACTTCTACTTAACAATGTCCCACACTCTCTTGATCATTCGTTGTAGGCAGAAAATGAATCAGGGGAAGTCTTTTACTGGGAGAAGCAAAACATTCTGATCATTATAACAGGAGATTCACAGAGAAATATCTAACTCTGTTGCTTTCAGCCTCAAACTTCGCAAAACAATGTTAAATACCCATCATAAGCTCACAAGTTGCATGATTCTATCTATTCCAGCTCTAATTTAAACTATGATGCACCCCAACAGGTCACTGGGATTTTGTGAAAGAAAGCACATAAGATGGAGGGTTTGTATGCTTTAGAGTTTTCTTACCAAAAATGAACAAGAATTGTCATAAACAAATAAAACACCAAAACAAATAAAATTCATAACACATAATTAATTTATGCATATATGTAAGATTTTTTCTCATTTTCCCTTATTACACATAGAAATTAATCTTCAAAAAATGTCAATAAAGACATGTGATTTTATTACCTCAACGTGTTCTAATAGAAAAAAATAATAAATTATATGCATAAATATCTAGCATTAAGAGCATAAATTTATAAACTATGTAAATAAAATAGAATATTGTAAAGCCATAAAATAATAAATATGAAGATCATGTAAACTTATTAAAATATTTCATGAAATATTATTTGAAAGTAGTGATATAAAAACATGAAATATGGGTGTGCCTTAAAATTATGTTTTTTACACGTGGGCAGTAAGTTATTATGGCAGAGACATTATTACTCTCTATATAATCCATTTGCTCACCTGTATTGCTCAGTCTCTGTACAAATTTAACTAGTTTGGGCCAATAAAATACGAATGAAAGTAATATTTGTCCCTTACAACTTGAGGCAGGGAAAAAGACCACGTGCAATTTTCCAGTCTCCTTCTCTCTCTCCTCTGTCTCTCTCTCTCTACTTCTGTCTTGTCTATTGATCAGCACAATGTCCAAAATTTACATTTTCTTTTTCTAATTTTAATTTTTATTGCAGTAACATTGGAGTATAACATTATATAGCTTTCAGATGTACATCATAATATATTTGGAATTCTGTGTAGATTACATCATGTTCACCACCCAAAGACTATTTATAATCCATCACCTCACATGTGTGCCTAATCCCCCCTTTGCCTTCCCCCGCCCCCCCTTCCCCTATGATAACCGCCAATTCAATCTCTGTTTCTATGCATTTGTTATTGTTTTTATCTTCTACTTATGCGTGAGATCATATAGTATCTGACTTTCTCCCTCTGACTTACTTCACTTAGCATAATACCCTCAAGGTCCGTTCATGTTGTCACAAATGGCCGGATTTCATCATTTCTTATTGCTGAGTAGTATTCCATCACGTATAAATACCACATCTTCTTTATCCATTCGTCCCTTGATGGGCACCTAGGTTGTTTCCAAGTCTTGGCTATTGTGATAATGCTGCAGTGAACATAGGAGTGCATGTCTCTTTACGCATTTGTGTTTTCAAGTTCTTTGGATAAATACCCAGCAGCAGAATAGCTGGATCATATGGTACATCTATTCTTATATTTTCCTAATGTGTTGGGGAGGTTCGTTGTTAGTGCATATAAATGCAACTGATTTTGGTATGTTGACTTTGTATCCTAAAAGTTTACTGAATTCATTTATTAGTTTTTGGGTATTGAGCCTTTAAAGTTTCCCATATGTGAGATCATATCATCTGTAAGCAGAGACATTTTTACTTCTTCCTTCCCAAATTTGGGTGCCTCCTATTTCTTTTCCTTGTCTACTTGACCTGGATAGGACTTTCAATATTATATTGAATAGGAATGGTGAGGGTGGGCACGGTTGTCTTGTTCTTCATCTTAGAGGAAAAGTTTTTAGCTTTTCACCATTGAGTTAGGATGTCAGCTGTGAGTTTCTCATATATATAGCCTTTATTATGCTGAGATACATTCCTTTTAGACCCAAATTGCTGAGAGTTTTTACATGAAAGGGAGTTTAATTTATCAAATGAATTTTCTGCATCTATTAAGATGATCATATGATATTTATCCTTCATTTTTTTTATGCAGTGTATCATGTTTATTGATTTGCATATGTTAAACCAAGCTTATACCCCAGGGATAAATCTGACTTGATCATGGTGTATAGTCCTTTTAATAGACTGTTGAATTCATTTTGCTAGTATTTTGTTGAGAAGTTTTGCATCTATGTTCATCAAGGATATTGGTCTGTAGTTTTCTTCTCTTGTGTCTTTCACTTGAATATTAGTGTACTATTGGCCTCATAAAATGAGTTTGGAAGTGTTCCCTACTCTTCTATTTTTCTGAAGAGTTAATTCTTCTTCAAAAGTTTGGTAGAATTCACCAGGGAAGCCATCTGGTCTTCAACTTCATTTTGTTGGAGATTTTTGATTATCAATTCAATATCCTTACTAGTAATTGGTCTGTTCAGATTTTCTATTTCTTCCTGATTCAGTTTGAGTAGGTTGTATGTTTCTAAAAATTTATCCGTTTCTTCCAGGTTATGCAATTTGTTGGCATATAGTGGTTCAAAATAGTCCTTTATGATCCTATTTATTTCTGTGGTACTACTTGTAATGTCTCCTCTTTCATTTTTGATTTTATTTATGTGAGTCCTATTTCTTTTTTCCTTAATTAGTCTAACTGAATCTTTGTTGATTCTGTTTATCTTTTCAAAAAGATAAACTCTTAGTTTCATTGTTTTTTTCTATTGTCTTCCTAGTCTCTATTTCATTTATGTCTGCTCTTATCTTTGTTATTTCCTTCCTTATGCCAACTTTGGGCTTAAATTGCTCTTCATTTTCTAGTTCCTCAAGGTATAAAGTTAGGTTGTTTATTTCAGATTTTTTTTCTTAAAGTAGAAGTTTATCACTAAAAACTTTCCTCTTAAGAGCTGCATTTGTTGCATTCCATAATTGTGGTATGATGTATTTCTAGTTTCATTTGTCTCAAGAAATTTTTTTATTTCACTTCTCTATTTCTTCTTTGACCCATTGGTTGTGCATGAGTTTGTTGTTTAATCTCCACATATGTGAATTTTCCCAGGTTTCTTCCCATTATTGATTTCTAGTTTCATGTATTTGTGGTTAGAAAAGATAGTGTTATTATTTCAATATTCTTGTATTTGTTAATACTTGTTTTGTGGTCTAATATATTATCTATCTTGGGAAATGTTCTGTGTACACTTGAGAGGAATGTGCATTGTGCTGCTATTGGATGGAATGTTCTACAACTATCTGGTAGGTCTATTTGGTCTAAGGTATAGTTCAAGTCCAATATTTTCATATTTATTTTCTGTCTGGATGATCAATCTATTGTTGAATTTTGGCTATTGAAGTCCTCTACTATTACTGCATAGCTATCTATTTCTTCCTCAGTTACGTTAATAATTGCCTTATATATTTAGGTGCTCTGATGATGGATGCATATATATTTACTGTAGTTATTTCCTCTCAGTGAATTGACCCCTTTATATTTACATCATGTGTTTCTTTGTCTCTTATTGAAGTTTATGAATTAAAGTCTATTTTGTCTAATGTAAGCTTAGCAATGCCTGTTCTCTCTTGGTTGCCATTTGCATGAAATATCTTTTTTTATCCCTTCATTCTAGCCTATGTGTGTCTTTAAAGCTGAAGTGAATCTCTTGCAGGGAGGATATCTTGGGTCTTATTTTTTTATCCATTCGGCCACTCTATGTCTTTTCATTTGAGAATTTAGTCAATACACATTTAAAGTAACTATTAATAGGTAAGTACATACTATTGTGATTTGGTTTATTGTTTTATGGGTCTAGACCCGTTGTTTCTTTCTTCCTCTCTTGCTGTTTTCCATTTTGAATTGATGATTTTCTATAATAGTATGCTTTGATACTTTTCTCTTAATCTTCTGTATATCTATTATTGTTTTTTGCTTTGTGGTTAGCATGAGGCTTACCTAAAGTATATTATAACAGCCTATTTTAAGCTGATAACAACTTAATTTTGTACACAAAAGCAGGACATCTTTACTCCCCTGCCACATTTTGTTTTTGATGTCACATGATACAAATCTTTATATTGTGTATCCATTAACAAATTATTGTAGCTATAATTATTTTTAATTACAGTATGTTAAAACACTAGCATATTCTGGATTTGAGTATATATTAACCTGTGTCAGTGAGTTGTATACTTTTGTACGATTTCATGTTAGGAGTTAGCATCCTTTCTTTTCAGTTTGAAGAATTCCACTTATTTCTTGTGAGGCAGGTCGAGGAGTGATGAATCCCTTCAGCTTTTGTTTGCCTGGGAATGTCTTTTTCTCTCTTCAATTCTGAAGAATATCTTTGCCAGGCAAAGCATTCTTGGTTGGCAGTTTTTTTCTTTTAGTATTTTGAATATATCATCCACTCTGTTCTGTTCTGCAAGATTTCTGGTGAGAAATCCACTGATAACATTAGGGGATTGTACGTTACAAGCTTTTCTCTTGTTACTTTCAAGATTCTCTCTTTTTCTTTTATTTTTCACCTTTTTACTATAACGTGTCTCATTGAAGTCTTCTTTGGGTTGAACCTGCTTGGAGACCCTTGAGCCTCATGTACCTGTGTGTCCATCTTTCCCCAGATTTAGGGATCTTTCAGCCATTATTTCTTTAAATAATCTTTCTGACCTTTCTCTTTCTTTTCCTCTTCTGAGATTCCCATAATAAGAATATTCTTTCACTTCCTGTTGTCTAGTAAGTCCCAGAGGTGTTTTTCATTCCGTCCCATTGTATTTTTTTCTCCTTTGCATAATTTCAAACAATCTTTCTTTGTGTTTACTGACATTTTCTTCTACTTGATTGAGTCTACTATTTAAACTCTCTACTGTATTTTTTAGCTCAGTCTTTGTATTCATCAGCACCAAAATATTTACTTTGCTGTGTTTTTAAAATATTTTCTATCTCTGTTGAAATTCTCATTTTGTTCTTATTCAGTTTTCCTGATTTCTTTAAAATTGTTTAGCTTTGTTTCTTGGATCTCTCTGAGCTTCTTTATAACAATTACTTTGAATTCTTTGGAGAATATTCATGGATCTCCATTTCTTTGGGATCAACTACTGGAAGTTTATTGTGTTCCTTTGGTTGTATCATGTTTTCCAGATTCTTCATGATCCCTGTATCCTTGCTTAGGTGTCTGCACATTTGAAAAATTAATCAGTGCTTCCAAACTTTTGGGACTGACTTCATTAAGGGGAGACCTTCACTTGCAGTTGGGTGCAAGCTGGAGTGTGCTGTGGCTCCAGGTCTAGTGGTGCAGAGCATCAAATGTGGGGGCATGTGCCATCTTCAGACCTGGCGGGGGGAAGGTGTCTAATTAGCTCAAGCAGTTGGAATCCATGATAGAGACAACTGCATGATCCTTGATGGTAAGAACAATGGGAGCTCTGTGGTAGCTTCAAGGGCTGTTTAGGTCCTCAGCAGTGGCTCCAGGTTCAGCAGTGAAGAACAGGTTAGGCAGCAGTGGTAGCCAGAACAAGCAGTGTGCACACACTCAGTGGCAGGGGATGTCTGTCTATAGTTGCCTGCATGGTGGAAGTGCCAGCTGCAAGCAGTCATGCAGTTGTGGGTGTCAGAACCAGCAGCCGAGGCTGGAGCTGATTGTGAGTGCATGAGCAGCTAGTAGTATGTGGGTCAGATAGGCACACTCATGTGGCTACAGATACCAGCTGCAGGTGCATGTACAGTGATAAAGATAGTGGCATAAGTCAGTGGCATGCTGAGGAATAGATGCAGGGGCTGGCTGTGTGCATGTTCAGGGAGGTGGAAGCTGGTTATGGGAGTCAGGGTCAGCAATATGCAAATGAGTGGCTACAGAGACTGGCTGCAGGCACACAGGTGGTGCAGGTCAGTGACAGGAGTTGGGGCTGTCTCCAGGCTCTAGAGAAGCTGTGGACGCTTGGGCTGTTGATGTGCCCTCATGCAGATGCAGGGACTAGCCACAACTGCACATGGGGCATTGGGGACCTGGCTGGCATCATGCACACATGCAGCCACAGAAGCGGGGCTAGCTGCTCTTGTGATCCCAGGGCCTGAGACCTCCATGGCAACACAGACTGGAGTGTCTCCACAGGGGGGTCGGGGATGCAGAGAGGGACTCAGGAAGGTCGAGTCTGAGAATGCAAAACCTGGGAGGCTCTCAGTGGCAAAAGTTGCAGAGGGTCCGCAGCAGATGTGCTGGCCATGGTTTTCCTCAATGGTGAAAGCTCCTGAGGACCTTTGTGGAGCAGTCTGCTGGAGTGTGTGATGGGATCCTGACTGATGAAATCTGTGGGGATCTGCAGCATCCACAAGGACTGTTGAGGTCCTCAGCAGCAAAGGCTGCTATGGTCCTCTACAGAGCCAACCACTGGGAACTCTGGTGGCTCCTGCCAAGCAGCTGATACTGAACTCCCTACACATTTTCCTGCTTCCTAGTCATCACCAGACCTCTCAGCTGTGCCAGTCTCTTGGTGGAGTGAAATTGAACCAGGCCTTTCATCCAGTGCCCTGGAAAGCTTGGAAAGCTGGTCACTTGCCTCACTCGTTTTCCAAGCAAGGGGAACTCTCTTGGCATGAAGAACCACTGATGTGGGGGATGGGTTGATGCATACAAAATGAACCTGTTCTTTCCACCATTTTTGTGTAGTTATTCTCAGGTTTTTTGCTCCACTGTGTAGCTGAAGCTTCTGAGTTGTCTCCTCAGCTCTCTCAGACCTATTTTTATTCATGAATACTGTCTAATTGTTGGGGATTTTTGGCTGGGAAGGAGGCTGGGGTCTCTTACTCTGCAAGTCTGGTGACATCACTCCCATGTATTTGTAGCTACTTTCATTACTTTCATTACTGTTTCATAGTTTACAGTGTTCAGATATTCAACTGTTTGGTTAAATTTATTCCATGGTATTTTTTAATGGTGCCATTGAAAATGAGACATCCACAAATCAATCAACGTGATAGACCACCACAACAAAATGAAGGATAAAAATCACACGATCATCTCATTAGATGCAGAAGAAGCATTTGACAAAATTCAACATCCTTTCATGAGAAAACTTTATAACAAAGGAGGTATACAGGGAATGTACCTCTACATAGTAAAGGCCCTGTATAACAAGACCATAACTAACATCAAATTCATTGGTGAAGAGCTGAAAGCTATTCCTGTAAGATCAGGAACAAGAGAAGGATACTCACTCTTGCCACTTTTATTCAACATGAGATTGGAAAGCCCTAGCCAGAGCAATTAGGCAAGAAAAAGAAACAAAAGTCATCTAAATCACAAAAGAAGAAGTAAAACTGTCACTATTTGCAGATGTCATGATATTCTATATATAAAACACTAAGGACTCCATCAAAAAAGCTGTTAGAATCAATAGATAAATTGACTAAAGTTGCAGGATACAAATCCAATCTAAAAATTAATATACAAATTCAACATAAAAATTTGTTGCATTACTATACACTAATAACAAATTATCAGAAAGAGAAATTAAGAAAACAATCTCTTTTACAATTGTATCAAAGAGAATCAAACACCTAGGAATAAATTTAACCAGGGGGTGAAAAACCTGTACGCTGAAAACTATGAGACATTAATGAAAGATACGGAAGAAGACACAAGTAAGTGCAAAGATATTCTGTATTCACGGATTGGAAGAATAAATATTGTTAAAATGTCCATACTACCAAAACTCAATGAAATCCCTTTCAAAATTCCTATGGCATTTTTCACAGAAATAGAACAAATCCTAAAATTTGTGTGGAACAAAAAAGATCCCAAATAGCTAAAGCAATCTTGAGAAAGAAGAACAAAGTTAGAGGCACCACCTCCCTGATTACAAACTACATTACACACAAAGCTATAGTAATCAAAGCAGTATGATATTGGCATAAAAACACACATATAGAACCATGGAACAGAATAGGGAGGCCAGAAATAAACCCACGCATATATGGCCAATTAATTTATGATAAAGAAGCCAAGAATACAATGGGGAAACGACAGTCTTTTCAATAAATGCTGTTGGGAAAACTGGACAGCCGCATGCAAAAGGATGAAACTGGACCCTATCTTACACAAAAATTAACTCAAAATGGATAAAGACTGAATGTAAGATCTGAAACCACAAAACTTCTAGAAGAAAACATAGGCAGCAAGTTCCTTGACATTGATCTTGGTGATGATTTTTTTGATCTGACACCAAAAACAAAGGCAACAAAATCAAAAATAAATAAGTAGGACTACATCAAATCAAAAAGCTTCTGCACAGCAAAAAGAATCATCAACAAAATGGAAAGGCAATCTATTGAACGGGAGAAAATATTTTCAAATCACATATCTGATAGTGGTTAACATCTAAAATATGTAAAGAATGCATACAACTCAAGCAAAAGAAATAAACAATCTGATTATAAAATGGGAAGAGGATCTGAATATCCATTTTTCCCAACGAAACAAGCAGTGCTCCAATAATTACATGAAAAGGTGCTCAGCTTTTCTAATCATCAGGGAAATGTAAATCAAAACCACAATGAGTTATCATCTTATACCTGTTAGAATACAAGAGATAACAAGTGTTGGCAAGGATGTGGAGAAAAGGGATCCCTTGTTGATGGGAAAGTAAATTAATGCAGCCTGTGTGAAAAATAGTATGTAAGTTCCTCAAAAATTAAAAATAGAACTACCAAACAACCCAGCAATTCCACTTCTGGATATTTATTCAAAGAAAACAAAAACAATAACTCAAAAAGATATGTGCACTTCCATGTTCATTGCAGCATTATTTACAACAACCAAGATATGAGAAAGAAATTGTGGTATATGTGTGTGGATATATACATAGAGAGAGAGAGAGAGAATACAAAATTATTTATCTATGAAATAGAATGAAATTGTGCCATTTGTGACAACACAGATGGTCCTTGAGGGCATTATGCTAAGAGAAATAAAATTAGAGAAAGAGAAATAACGAATGATCTCACTTATATGTGGAAACTAAAAAAACAAAACGACAACAACAACAAAAAAAAAACCACGCTCCGAGATACAGAGAACAGATTGGTGGTCTCCAGAGGCAGGGGATGAGGGTGGGCAAATGAGTGAAGGGAGTCATAAAATACAAACTTCAACTTAAGAAATAAATAAGTCACGGGGAAGTAATGTACAGCATGGTGACTACAGTTCATAATACTGCTTTGCATATTTCAAATTTGTTAAGAGTTAATCTTATAAGTTCTCATGACAAGAAAAAATTTTTTGTAACTACATGTGGTGACAGATGTTAATTAGACTTATTGTGGTGATCATTCCATAATATATACAAATATCAAATCATTATTTTCTACAACTGAAACAGAATGTTACGTGTCAATTATACCTCAGTTAAAATAAAATAAAATAATAGCTTTCAACTTACAAAGAAAATCTCTTTTAGGGCTGGATGTTATTAATGGTTCAAACAGTGCTTCCCTTTGGGGGAATGCGAGGTTTGGAAGGTTACTTTCAAAGTGGAGTGGATACTTGCTGCCATCTGTTGGTCATATCCGTGCACTACAAATTTCTGACCTGCAAAGGTACCCTAATCACTTGTTCTCTAAACAAGAACTTGTGTAAACAGTCACACGAGGGTTTTACTGTCTCCTACTTTTCTGTTTAAAGGGAAGATTGCTCATCACTCCTTGTTTTTCAAATTATCTTGACTATCAACCTCATCTGTTCCAACATTGGAGCATATCTGTTCCAAAATATCTTGAATATTACACCTCATCTGTTCCAACATTTTTGTTTTACATATAGGAAGCAGAGGCTCAACCCAAAAACTTTTGTGTAAGGTTATTGGGAAAGTTCATCAGACTTGAATCCTAGTGTTTTTCTCACTATTTCAAGTCCCCCTCCCATTTGCAACCAGGTACAAGGCACAAGATAATCTGCACATTGTACCACCTCTACCATCTTGTGCTCTCTCCTTTACTGCTCCTCACTCTCACTGACCACACCTAGTGGCAGAAAAAGAAAATGCACGTCTTCCAAAATTCTGAGGACTTCCTCCTAAAGCTTTCTTGGGAAATATTTCTTCAGCCTTGTGTTTGATTTCTTTAAAATTTCATAGAAATTTTGCATTCTTTTCCACAATAGTTCTACTTGTGTTTTAATATAAAATGTTTTATCACAAATTTTATGCCTCTGGAAATCTTCATCACCCTCGTTTAAGAAAGACGACCCAAGAAAGTACGTAGAATCAAATTCTCTCACGTACACTATAGCCAAATAATAAAACAATCTTTATTGATACTTTTTATTCACTTTTTTATTCTGTCTTTAATTAAAATTCTGATTGTTTTAATCATGGATTTTTTTGCATTAACTTTGATTTTGTAAATATTCCATTAAAATATTATTTATCTGAATATTGAGCTTTTTGCTACCTCCTTAAATTTTGTGCCTACAGCAAGTGCCCCACCCACATCGCCCCATTGGAGACTCCAAAGAGCCTGAAAAACTTTTCAGTAACTGAGGCTTAAACATCTTCACCGTGAAAATCAAATTAGCCCTGTGAACTTCGTACTCGATACATGAAGATGCAAGATTTTCCAACTACGACCAGTGATGAGACAGTGCTTGTGAAAGTCGCAGCCCTCCAAAGCACCAGATTCCCGAGGTGAAAGAGAACCCCAGGTTCTTCGCAGGGGCCAGAGTCAGAACATTGAAGGGTTGGCAGCATCTGGGCTGGTCCCTCAGGAGTGAGGAAGTCCTAGGTCCTCCTGAGGGGAGAAAGAACTCAGCACAGGCAAAGATCAGACAGGAGGCCCCGTGGTTGAGCAGGAAGGGAAGGAGGCATGGTAAGAAACACGGTTGGACAGTAGGGAGGGGTCAGACCAGATCACCCTGGAATCACCTGGAGGGTTCATGAAAATCCGACACCCAGTCACCACCAAGGCCAGTTTCATCAGAATCTCTCGGAGTGGAATCCAGGCATCATCAGTGTTTAAAGTTCCCCAGGAGATTCCAATCACAGTGGCCAAGGATGAGAACCAATGACGTAGGCCTGGGAGAACATGACAGGGAGTTTCTAGGGGAAATAAGAAATGTCTGAGAAGTTTTAGCCTGGGGAATAATTTGATCTAGTTTACTTTTCTTTCATGATCACTCTGGTGACTGTGTGAAGGAGAAAAATCCAAAAGACCTGCTGTTCATCAGCCACCTGTCAGTAAATTTGCTTCCTCTGTAACTGGGTCTAACCAATGAAGAATAGCACATATTAAGAAGTTATTGCACGCCCAGGAACTTTGCAAAGTCATTCACGTATACTATTTTATTTACTCCTCACAGCACCTTTGTAAGACAGGTGTTACTATTCCCACATTTCAGATGAGAAATACGAGGCTTAGGGAAAGTTAAGTCATTTACCTTATATAATGTTCAGCTCATAAAATGCAGGGTCACGGTTCTAATCCTGGTTCAGGTGATGTTCCGATGACTACACCACACCTTCCCCAGCTGGGAAGAGATGTGCTGGCCTGAGGACACCACCATCCAGTTTACCATATAGTTAGATTTTTGGTTGCAAATGAATCAATGAGCATTTGGCTTGGCATTAGGATAAGTCCATTCAGCTCTAAAATAGCGGCAAGAGGGTTACGAGCTACAAGTCTAAGTGGTGTACCCTTGGCTCTGGTGAATTCACCAAGGAAAACTCCTGCTGAGGTCAATGGATTCCCAATCCACATGATCCCCAGGCCACACGTCAACCTTACCATCTGTGGTTCTTTATTCACAGTCTACATTTGTACAAGATATAATCATATGAATTCTGTTTCTGTTTTTCCTATGAAATTATTATTTATAATGTTGCTCAATACACAGCTCCTATCCAATGCTGCCAAGATAGAAATTGTCTTCAAGTTGATAATGGGAAAACCGTTACTCAAACACAGGAACTGGCATTTTTTTTCCTGTAGATATGAAGTATGTAAGTTAGCATGTTTACTTTTTATTGACTTCCAAGAAGCTCAGAGATAGGTTTTATGTTCCATCGTAGCACTTTTCTTTTTGAATGAGGTTTACTGAAGTATAATTTACATACAATAAACTCCACCATTTTTAGTGTAAACTTCTATGAATTTTGGCAAATGCATGGCTATGTAGCCACACCCCACATCCAAGATAGAGAACAGACCCATCACCCTTAAAAGTTCCTTTGAGTCCCTTTGTGATCAACCTCTCCTCACCCCTAGCCCCTGGCCACCACTGATCTGTCCCATGATCCTATAGTTTACTTCTTCCAGAATGTCATAGAAACAGTACCATCCAGTGTGTAGACATTCGAGTCTGGCTTCTTTCACTTAGCATAAGGCAGTGAGGCTCATCCATGTTGCTGTATGTATCAGTAGTTCACTCTGTTTATTGCTGAGTGGTATTCCAGCACAACTATACAATAATTTGCTTATCTAGTTATGAATTTAAAGACGTTTAGCTGTTTCCAATTTTTGACTATTATGAATAAAGTCTCCGTAACATTTGAGTAAAGGTTTTGTGTGAAAATAGGGATTCGTTTCTCTTGGGTAAATATCTACTTATTGACTGCTGAGTCATAAGGTATCTGTAGGCTTAAGTTTACAAGAAACAGCCCAACTGTTTTCCAACATGTCTGCCATTTTGCATGCCCATCATTAATGCCTGGGCTTCCAGTTGCTCAGGCAGCCTTTGTTATTTTACTGAATATCTCCTTTGGTGAAGTATCTGTTCAAACTTTTGGCCAAGTTTTTATAGGAGTGTTTGTTTTCTTATTATTGCCTGTAAGAGTTCTTTGTACAGTCTACACACAATTCCTCTCTCATATTGGTGTTTTATGAGTATTTTTTCCAAGTATGTGGTTTGTTTTTTCACTTTTTTAACTGTGTCTTTTGAAGAGCAGAGGTTTCATTTTGGTGAAGTCTAGTTTGTATTCTTTTCTTTTCGTTTTTGTATCATGTAACACTTGTTTTGATTTTTGTGATTAGCATTGTTTTAATCTCAATTTGATTTCTCCATTTTTATTCTTATTTTCCTAATTTTTAATTCAATTCAAATATTTTTGGAGATGGAGGCAAAGTATAAACAGACTAACTTGTGCACAAATTGTAGAGTCATCTTGACTTGCTGAGAAAGGAAATTAGCTCTTTTAGGTTAATTGTCTAATTTTATATTTCATTGCTTCACAAGGATGCTCATATTACAGGCTTGTTTAATGATAATATTGGAGTTCAAAATCTAAGTAATTTCTCTACAATCACACAAGAAATGATTCTAACATGGATTGGGCCACTGACAGGGTCTATATTATTTCTATACATCATATTCCACACCCCTCCTGAAAGCTATTTTAGATGACCTAAGTTAACTTAAGTTAACATATAATTTTATTGGTTGAATAAATAGTTTATCATTGATGAAATGTTGCCTATTTTTGTACTCAGAAAATCTCTTAAAGTATGCATCTCTTTCTAAAGATTGAACTACACAAACTAAAAATGGTGATCTTTATGAAATCAAAGTCTAAAATCATTGGTAAAAACATAGATAGATGGATATTAAAAATACAGATAGAGGTAAATGAGATAGAGAGATAGAGGGGGAGATGGAGAGAAGGAAAGAGAAAGTGAGACAGAGATAAACAAAAATGTTTATAAAGGTGTAAAGAATTTACAGGTTTATGGGGGTTTTATTTTATTTTAATGGTCTACCTAAATTCTCTAGAGAACCTTTATAAATCACTTATAATATTTAAAATAAGTTAAGATTGTTATTAAACAATGATAGCATAACAGTTAAAGTGGAAAAATCGTTAAAAATAACTAAAGCTACTTCAATGCGGTAATAAACTCACAATGTGAAAAGAGATAATTTGAGGCTGGCATGGTGGTGTAGTGATTAAGTTCACGAGCTCAGCTTTGGCGACCAGAGTTCACCAGTTCAGATCCTGAGCACAGACTTAGCATTGCACAGCAAGCCATGTTGTAGCGGTGTCCCACATACAAAATAAAGGAAGATTGGCACAGATGTTTGCTCAGGGAAAATCATCCTCACTAAAAAAAAAGAAAAAAGAGAGATAATTTGTTACAACCAAAACATAGAAGGCGACAAGGAAAATAATATAACTTGTGTAGGCAAACTAAAATAAGATGCTATCAGCAAAAAAATATTTATCTGTGAGACATTTTATACAGATTTCATGGGAATCAAGAACAAAAATCTAGAGCAGAGCCACAAGACATAAATAAAGAGGAAACTGAGAAACACATCACTGAAAACTACCAAACTGAAATGGCACCCAGAAACCCAAGGGAAGAGAAACAGTGGACATATAGAGCAAACAGAAAACAAAAGATAAAATGGCAGTATTAAGTCTTCATATACCAATAATCATGCTAAATCTAAGTGGATTGAATTCACCAATAAAAAGACCCAGAGTGGCTGGATGTATGAAGAAAACAAGACCCAACATATGCTGCCTCCAGGAAACTCATCTCAGCTCTAAAGGCAAACACTGACTCAGACAGAAGAGATGATAGACAGTACCGCACGCTAATGGCAACCAAGAGGAGTGGTTGTAGCCATACTTAAATCATACAAAGCAGACTTCAAGCCAAAAAGGAAACAAGAGGCAAAGGTAGACATTATGTAATAATATAGGAGACTATCTATCAAGAAGACATAACATTTATTAATATACTTGCACCAAACACAGGAGGACAAAAATATATAAAGCAACAATTAACAGATCTAAAAGGAGAAAGTGACAGTAAGACAACAAGAGTAGGGGACTTTAATACCCCACTTGCATCAATGAATAGATCATCCAGACAGAAAATCAGCAAGGAAACATGGGCATTAAATGACACATTAGACTAGATGGACTTTATAGATATATATAGAACATTCCATCCAAAAGCAGCAGAATACATATTCTACTCAAGTGTACATGAAACATTCTCAAAGATATACCATATGTTGAAAAAAGAACAAGTCACAATAAATTTAGGAAGATTGAATTCATGTCAAGCATCTTTTCTGACCACAATGGTATGAAACTATAAATCAACTACAAGGAAAAACTAGAAAACTAACAAATATGTGAAGACTAGACAACATGCTCCTAAACAGCTATTGAATCAATGAATAAATCAAAGGAGAAATCAAAAAATACCTCAAGACAATTGAAAATGAAAATATTACATATCAAAATCTGTGGGATGCATCAAGGGAGGCAGGAAGATGGAAGTATATAGCAATATACACTCATCTCCAAAAACAAGAAAAATCTCAAACAAATAATCTAACGCTACACCTAAAGCAACTAGAAAAGAACAAACAAAGCCCAAAGTTAAGAGAAAGAAGGAAATAATAAAAATCAGGGTGTAATTAAATGAAATAGAGACTTTAAAACACAATAGAAAAGATCAATGAAACTAAGAGCTTGATCTTTGGAAGGATAAACAAAATTGACAAACCCGTAGCCAGACACACCAAGAAAAAAGGATAGAAGGCTCAAATAAACAAATGAAATGAAAGAGGAGAAATTACAATAGACAATTCAGAAATACAAAAGATTATGAGAATACTATGTAAAGCTATATACCAAAATATTGGATAACCTAGAAGTAATGGATAAATTCTTAAATTGTACAACCTTCCAAGACTGAACCATGAAGAAATAGAAAATCTGAATAGACATACCACTAATAAGGAGATTCAAAGAATAATCAAAAACCTCCCAAAATACAAAAATCGAGGAATACCCAGCTTCTGTTTATTCTGCCAAACATTAAAAGGAGATTTTAAAACCTATCCTTCTCAAACTCTTCCAAAAAATTGAATAGGAGAGGATACTGCCTAGTTCATTCTATGAGGCCAACATTACCCTGATACCAAAACCAGACAAGGACAACACACAAAAGGAAAATTAAAAGCCAATATCTCTGATGAACATACACATGTAAATTCTTAAAAAAATACTAGTAAATCAAATATATTATCTTGAAAGGATCATACATCATGCTCAAGTAGAATTTATTCCAGAGATGCAAAGATGGTTCAACACTCACAAGTCAATCAGTGTGATACACCACATGAACAAAATGAAGAACAAAAATCATATCACCTGAATAGATGCAACAAAAACATTTGACAAGATTCAACATTCATTTATGACAAAAATTCTAAATAAGATGGGTATAGCAGGAAGGTATATCAAAATAATGAAGGCCATATATGGCAAACCCATAGTCAATATCATATTCAACGGTGAAAAAATGAAAACTATTCCTCTAAGAACAGGAATAAACATGGATGCCCATTCTCACCACTTTTATTCAACATAGAATTGGGAGTCCTAGCCAGAGCAATAAGGCAAGAAAAAGAAAACAAGACATCCACATTGGAAAGTAAGAAGTAAAGTTGTCACTATTTGTGGATGACATGGTTTTATATAAAGAAAATCTTAAAGACTCCACCAAAAGTCTGCTCAATTAACAGAAGAATACAGTAAAGTTGCAGGGTATAATATACAAAATTCTGTGGTCTTTCTATACACTAACAACTATCAGAAAGACAAATTAAGAAAACAATCCCACTTACAGCCACAACAGAAGAATAAAATAACTACAAATAAACTTAACCCTAGAGGTGAAAGACCTGTACACTGAAAACCATAACACGTTCTTGAAAGAAAATGAACACAAGAAAGAAATGTAAAGATATTCCATGCTCATAGATTGGAAGAATTAATATTGTTAAAATGTCCATATTACCTAAAGCAATCTACAGATTCAATGCAATCCCTATGAAAATACCAATGTAATCTTCACAAAAATAGAACAAAAGAGTCCTAAAATTGGAATGGAACCACAAAAGACCCCGAATGGCCAAAGCAATCTTCAGAAAAAAGAGCAAAACCAGAGGTATCACACTCCCTCATTTCCAACTGTACTACAAAACTGTAGTACCCAAACCCAAAACCCTACTGTATTGGCAGAAAAACAGGCACACAGATCAATGGAACACAATTGAGGGCCCAGAAAGAAATGCACAAGTCTATGAACAGCTAATTTACAACAAAGGAACCAAGAACACACAATGGAAAAAGAAAAGTCTCTTCAACAAATGGTGCTGGTAAAACTGGAAAGCCAAATGTAAAAGAATGAAACTTACACCATACACAAACACCATACACCATACACAAAAATTAACTCAAAATGGATTAAAAATTTAAATGTAAGACCTTAAACCATAAAACTTCTGGAGGAAAACATAGATAGTATATTCTCTGACATCAGTCCTGACAGTACGTTTTTTAATATGATTCCTCAGGCAAGGGAAATAAAAGAAAAAATAAACAAACGAGGCTAAAAAAATAAACAAACATCAAACTAAAAGCCTTCTGCACAGCAAAGGAATCCATCAACAAAATCAAAAGACAATCTAACAATTGGGAGAAGATATTTGCAAGTCGTATGTCCAATAAGGGGTTAATATCCAAAATACATAAAGAATTCATACAACTCGACAACAAAGAAACAAGCAACATGATTCAAAGTGGGCAGAGGATCTGAATAGACATTTTCCCAAAGAAGATATACAGATGAACAGACACATGAAAAGATATTCAACATCACTAATTCTTAAGGAAATGCAGATCAAAACCACAATGGGGTATCACCTCATGCCTATCAGAATGTCTATTATTAAAAAGACAAGAAAACAAATGTTGAAGAAGATGTGGAGAAATGGGAATCCTTGTGCACTGCTGGTGGAAATATAAACTGGTGCAGCCACCATGGAAAACAGACATTACTCAAAAAATTAAAACTAAAACTACCATGTGATCCAGCTATTCCAGTTCTGGGTATTCATCCAAAGACAAAAACACTAATTCAAAAAGATATGTACACCCCTATGTTCAATGCAATCCTATTTACAATAATCAAAATATGGAAACAACCTAACTGCCCATTAACAGGTGAAATGGATAAAGAAGATGTGGTATATATATACAGTGGAATACTATACAGCCATAAAAAGATGAAATCTTGCCATTGGTGACAGCATAGATGGACCTGAATAGTACTGTGCTACGTGAAATAAGTCAGACAGAGAAAAGATAAATACTGTGTGATTTCACTCATATGTGGAATATAAAAAAAAACAAAATAAAACACACACACAAAAATAAAAGAAAAAGCAACTCATAGAGAAGCAGACAAGAAATTGGTGGTTACCGGAGTGGAAGGGGGGTGGGAGAAGGGCAAAATGGGTAAAGGGGCCAATTGTATGGTGATGGATGGAAACGAGATTTTTGGTTGTGAGCATGCTGTAGTATATACAGATGTTGAATTATAATGTTGTACACCTAAAATTTATATAAAGTTATACACCAATGTTACCTCAATAAAAATGAATAGTAAATAAAATAATTTAAGATTTCACTGTACTTGCTTTTTAGCTCTGCAAATCTTACCACGACCTTTTGTCTAAAAACAGTAAAATCTGACCTGGCTTTTAATATGTTTGCTTTTGTTACCTAGAGACCCCAATGATCCCTTGAAGAGTCAGGCAGGTGTAGGCTTGTTGGCTATACAACACTGCCGGCTGCTGACATAACGTCCTAACAGCACCCTGACGTCAGTGTACCCTGAATCACAGTCAGCAAGTTGATGATGCTTCTTTTCAGTTATTTTCATTTTTAATGTTTATAGAAAGAGTATAACATGTATAGAGATCGATAAAAAACACACACACTAGAGCATTTTGAAGCTAATCTATTAAGAATGTCACTACATTGCTGATAAGGATTTTTTTTATTTTTTTATTTTTTATTTTTTTTTATTTTTTTTACTGTGCATGGGAATAACTAAACCTTTATTAGATATGGTTTTCCAATAACAATGTGAAAATTCGAATTATCAATTCAAAGAGCAGTGAAGTCTGAAATTTAAAAAAGTAGATAAGGGATAAAAGGTAAAGGAAGATGAAAATGTTAATATTATTCAATATCTCCCCTCTGTACACAATGTTGCATATATACAACTACGCCATTTTAATTTTACTGATTTTATACACTAGTGAAATCCCCTTAAGCAACCTTGGGTATACAGATGGTGTCCAACTTAGAGGAAAAAAGTAGAAACACACTTGATTAACAGTTTTCACCCACACATTTTAGACAATTCTTTTTTTTTCTGTTTTTGCCAAGATTTTCATAGTAAATTCATAAATATAGGAAATACTTTCACTCCTTCAGTGTTAAAATAGAAAACCAAACAGTGCCAACAGTAGTGGCTTAATCACTGGCATACAAGAAAAACACACCATCAATGGGTTTTCTTCGTTATGCATTTTAAATATCAATATGTGCATTTGTTTCATTTTTACAGTTACAAATTTTCTAGTCTGTTATAGACAACAGCATTTAATAGTTTTGACTCCATTAAGGTATTGCTTTCAATTTGAAATTGTGTGTATACATATATATATAAAAAATAACCCAATGTATGACTCATTTGACAGATGTTTAAGATCAATAAAGGCTGATTTTTGAACATGCTGTTAGGAGAGAGGGAAGAAAGCCAACCTCTCTACATTGTTTTGTTGCTGGCTTGTTTTTACAGTGGTATCAATAGCGGTTTTTGGAGGGAACCATGTACCTTCAGCCTATCTAGTTAAGATCAGATACCACAATCAACAGGAGGGATAGGGGAGAGATGGGGAAACGGGGTGACCAGGTGTTAAATGTCAAATTTTAAAGGTGTGCATTTTGCACTCTTTCTAGGTACAGGATAAAAACAGGCCAACGAGAAAAAAAATTATAATTAGGAAAAAACTGCAATCAAATCAAGACATAACAGCTGAATTAAGTTCTTTTAATAGAGTGCATATATAGATGTTTAGTCATACTCTTTGATCAACTCTTTAAGAGTAGAACTTTATATCCAATTTACATGCTTCAAATATCACCTTTCTTATTTGTTACAGTAAAGTCTCGTATCCAAATATCCACTTGTACACTGAGAGCTTTAAGAAAAAACAGGACACAGAGGGAGTTGCCATTTTTTAGCAGCAATGAAGTATCACTAACCCCTTTTAACATACCGAATTCAAGTCACTATCAGAGGTGAGTGCACCACAAAGTCATCAGGTACAAAATTGCTAGTTCACTTGTAAATTAATAACTTGAAATTAGCCCTGCCCCCCACCCCATTACATCCCTTCTTTTTATAAACAGCAAACATTTTGCTATTTTATACATAGGCTAGCAGGCTTGTTTCAATACGAAAGTGCTAATTCATTTACAGATTTTTTAAATCAGTTATGTAGT